>NC_085141.1:195688609-196431109 GCF_024139115.2 Armigeres subalbatus
GTAGGTCCATGGGCTTTCCCTCCTTAGCGTGTGGTAAGACGCGCGCTACAAAGCAAGAACCATGCTGAGGGTGGCTGGTTGATTGTGCCGGTCTAGGCAATTTTCGGATTGAAATTGTCTCGACTTCCCTGGGCATAAAAGTATCATGTTAGCCTCATGATATACGAATGCAAAATGGTAACCTGGCTTAGAAACCTCACAGTTAATAACTGTGAGTGCTTAATGAACACTAAGCTGCGAGGCGGCTCTGTCCCAGTGTGGGACATGCCAATAAGAAGAAGAAGAAGAAGAGAGAAGAAGAAGAAGAAGAAGAAGAAGAAGAAGAAGAAGAAGGGCTTTCCAGGAGGGGCCGGTTTTGGCACCATCTGGAACCATGCATATATGGGTGTCAAAATTCATGTTTTCCCAAGACGATGAATATAGGATCTTTATTAGAGATATATTTTGAGGACATTAAGACTCTTGCACATTTGTAACAGGTTCGGAAGTTCTGCGAAAGTGACATTTGTTCAGGGTGTATGGCCAATCCGTATCGTTTTCACGAAAATGGCCATAACTCTGCGTATACCTAAGGATTTTTGATCTGAGCAGCATGTCGCATATTAGTTCTAGTTTCTGGGAAAATATAGCACGTGATGGCGGCAAACGTCATATAAAATGACAAGCAGCAGAAAAATGCATTTTAACATACCCTCGAAACCCGGAACACCACCGGTGGCAGGGCCAATCAGAGGTTTCGATATAGATATACTAGAAGTTTCCCGTCCGATGTCCCAGTTTGATCAAAATCGGATCATTCTACGCAAAGTTATGTTGATTTGAACTTCGGCAATTTTTTGCCTATCTCAACCTTTTTGTCTAACCCCTGTATATCCCAATCAGCTCTATGATAATTAAAAGTAGAGCTGATTAGATTGGTCATAGCTGTGACTTCAAATGTCACAGGAAGGTGATCAGAGTCAAAGTCAGCATGAGTTACCATGGCCACAGCTGACTTGAATCCGTTAAAAATAAACCAATTGTAAAAGGATTTCGACTGGAATAAAAACAAGTTGGTCCATTGGGATATTGAATAGTATAATATCCAGCAGTGTGTTCTGTGTTATCCAAGAAATCTTTGGGATAAGTCCGCGGTTATACAAGAAATCCCTAGAAATCCCTAGGTATATTTAGGTATATTTCAAAAGTGACAGATGTTCTTTGTGGTGGTTAGAATAGAATGTAATGGCAACATATGCTCTGCGTTATACAAAAGAATGGTGGTCCTTGGAATAAAATGATCATAACATATGTTCTATTATTCAAGAAATCTTTGGAGTAAGACCTCAGTCATACAAGCAATCCCTAAGTAACGCCTGTGTGTCTGCCCGCGTTTCACAAGGTCTATCGCCAAATTAAATACGGTACATTCTCTTTATGGTTTAGCATAGAATCGTTCACATGATATGTTCGGATAACCAAGAAATTTGGAGTAATGCTTCATCAGTAAGGTAACCAGAGTCATCGACTTGTTTCAAAATTGGTACATGCCCTTTCTGGTCCTTAGAATGATATCACTATGTTCTGCATTATCCAAGAAATCTCAAAGTAAGGCCTTAGAATTCACGTCTATCGACGACAAAGGTTCATCGACTAAAGGTAGTTGTACAAGCAATTTGTGGTCCTTTGATAAAATGTGATCAAAAATTTATGATGCATTATTCAAAAATTCCTGAGAAAGACCCCTCAGTCCAGAGCGTTAATGAATAAAGCTTTCAATGAATGATTAAATTGGTTATGATTAAATCATTTAACTTTATGATTAAAGATTATGATTAATGATTTATTCATTTTGACAATGATTAATGATTATGATTAAGATTAAATTTTTTTACAATGAATAATGATTATGAATAAGGAATAAAACGTTTGAAGTATAATTAACGATTACCGATTGTGATTAAATGTTGACAGAATAGTATGATTAATGATTAACGATCAATATGATTAATGAATAATGATTATGAATCAAATTAAATGATTTGCATAGTGATCAATAGTCAAGTAACCTTTCTTCCAAATTTAGCTATTAAAAGGTATACAATTATATGATTATGATTAAAGGTTAATGAATAAAAGCGATGGATGCAATGATTAAAATTGATGATTAATGAATAAATTAAAAACAATTATGAAGATTATGATTAATGATTGAATGTAGAATTATATGATTAATGATTAAATCATATTTTTGTATGATTATGATTAATGAATAACGATTAAATAACCCATTATTCATTAATCATGATTAAATCTATGATTAATCACTAATGCTCTGCCTCAGTCATACAAAAATCTTTTGAGTAAGACCTCAAGATCTACACGCGTAATGAGAGGTCCATGGATTTTTTTTTTTCAAAATTGGTACATGCTCTTTGTGATCCTTAGAATAGAATGTGATCACTACTAGAGATGGGCAAAACGGATCAGACTTGGGTTGATCAGCCTAATGATCCAGATCCTTCATACGGATCGGATCTTTGGAACAGAACGTAAATAAGGAGAATGCAAAATGGTGAAAGGACTATGCTTCTGACCCGTGCATACAAACATTTCACCGCTCATAAGCATATATTCCATGTATAAAGAACCTACGATAAAATTTTCATTTTGCCATTGCCCTACAAATGGTCAGATAATTTGCCGATCTGGTGAACCGAATCTTTCACTCACAATAATGATCCGGATCTTTTAAACGGTTCCGGATCTGAACGCCCATCTCTAATCATTACATATGTTCTGCGTTATCCAAGAAACCTCAGAAGAAAGACCTATACGCGTAACCAAAGATCTATCAAATAGGTTCGAAAGTGGCACATTGTTATATATGTTCTGCGATATCCAAGAAGTCCCTAGAGAAAGGCCTTATGGTTTATACGCGTTACCAAAGGTGTATCGGCTAGTTTCTGAAGAGGTACATACACTTTGTGGTCCTTGAAAAAGAATTTGATCTCAATATATAGTCTGTGTTATCCAAGAATTTTCTGACGTATGGCTACAGACAAACAGACATAACACTCGAGAATATCTCATCGTACAGTGATTTAATTACCAATTCAAATATTTATCAATTGGTCAGTCCACTACTTGGGGCGCGTGTGTCGATTTTGTTCTAGATTGACGTTTTCTCACTAGCGACACCATGACCTCATCATAAACCTTTTGGCAAACAGCAATTAACCAAATAACTATTTGTGCAACTTATTTACTAGCAATAATAACTGAACGAAGTACAACATACCTTAGCATATAATCTGAAAGATGCCATACTGTGTTGAAGAAGGTATGTTGCTAGAACAAGGCAAGAAATCAATGAATGGTTGTAAAACGGCAAAACCTTAAAAGGTTTCCGTTATGACTTTTTTTTGTGGATGTTCCAGCAACGTACATTCTTCAGCAAAGTTTTTCGACATCCTTTGGTTTATACTCTAATGGAACGTACACACGGTCAAGCAGTTTGAACAACATTGACTCCACCTCTCGTTTATTCCAACATCCATCAAGTTTTACCAACAGCGGCACGAACAATCAATTCATTCGACCAACAATATCACACACGAACGACCGAAGCGCCAACTTGAGCACCAACCATCAAAAAGTATATGGGGGTTTGTGCAACTTCACTACAAATGCTCAAACATGTTCGGCGAACCTTGACTCCACCCCGACAACTCAAACCAAAATCAAACCGTTTTAATTTTTTCCAACCGAGCCGCCAACTGTCAAATGGTTGTTCGAACAACTTCACACACGTTCCAACAAAGCAGCAACCGAAGCGTTTTCTTGGGGGTGGAGTCAATGTTCGTCGAACTGCTTGACTGGTGTGTACGTAGCATAACGCAACATGCGACTTGGTTTATGATAAACTGTAACCTCTAGGAATAAAAATGCAAAAATGTGCGTTTTTCCATGCTAATCTCTTCTCTTCTCTTCTTCTCTTCTCTTCTTCTCTATATATATAAAACAAAGTTGGCATTTGTACGACCGCGCATGACTCAAGAATAGACAGCTCAATTTTTGCTAATTTATATCCCTTTCTTTTTTATTTACGATGAAGTTGAAAAAAATTGACAATCGAAATAAAATCTCTCCGATGAAATGGTTTGTCGTGCTTTTTGTATGATAATTTCAAATCAGGTCATCTAAGTTGAAATTATCATCACATAACGGAAAGATCAATTTTTGTTTGGCTACTAAATTGGCTTTTGGTTTGGCTACTAAATCAATTCGAAAAGTGTCATGATAAAATAATGTCAAAAAAGGGAAAAATTATTTTGAAAACCCGGTTTGTTTTTTAGATAAATTGTGTACGTAAAAAAATATATCAGCAAATTGATCAGTTTTGGGCGAGACAAAGTTCGCCGGGTCAGCTAGTTTTCATATAAACTTCGATCGCGATGCGGAAAGCGAGGAAGCAACCAACCAACCAAACAGGTAACACTGAATCAATTTGACGCCACAATACACGGTTCGAGGCCGCATCTCTCCATCCTCGAATGCGCCCCACGCTCGCCAAGTCGTTTTGCACCTGGTCTGGCCACTTCGCTCGCTGTGCTTCACGCCGTCTCGTACCTGCCGGATCGGAAGCGAACACCATCTTTACAGGATTGCTGTCCGGCATTCGTGCAACATGTCCTGTCCATCGCACCCTTCCGGATTTATCTACCTTCTGGATACTGGGTTCGCCGTAGAACTGGGCGAGCTCGTGGTTCATTCTTCGCCGCCACACACCGCCAAAGATGGTCCTAAGCACCCGTCTCTCGAATACTCTCGAGGAAACAACCAATCGGGCCCATATTCTGCAGTCGTTGATTTTGAAAAACCATTGATTTGAAAAAATACCATGATGCACCACTTTAATATATACCAATCAACTCAGCTCGACAAACTGGATACATGTACTCGTATGTATGTGTGTGTGGTGTACATATGTGCGTTACAAAAATGTTCCTTCAAGATCTCAGCCATCTTTGGATCGATTTGCACAATTTTATCTTTAATCGAAAGCTATGGGTTTGCCATTGAACACATTGTATTTTTTTACAATCGGAAATTTAGTTCCAGAGATATTTGTTAAATACGAACATGAAGTGCATTAAAAAAAACTTACAAAATAATGCCACATTAAGATTTCAGCCGTCTGTTAACCGATTTGTCCGCTTTCATCTTTAAACGAAAGCTTTGCCTTTGAACCCATATATTTTTTGCAATTGGATACTTGGTTAATTAGGTCTGTGAAATACAAAAATTAAATATCCTTTCTACCCTTCTTACACGCTATTAAGATTTAAAGATCACTTAAAAATCGAATGTAATACACTATGACTAGGGAGTCGAGAATGTTTCTCGCCCGAAAACATCCTAGACCGGATCGAGATTTGAACTCACCATCTCCGGATTGGCACTCCTGCGTCTTTACTCGAAAGGCCAACTGGAGACGTTATGTAATTTGTGAATGACCCCTAAAGTCAGCGAAATAATTTAAGTAAGTGTTGGGAAGTATCCAACACTATTTGTATTTGAGGGACGACATTCATTCAGCGACTTACGATGCACACCAATGCAGACGTCCCCCAGAGCAGTATTCTCGGACACTTGCAATCCAATCTGTTCATCTTCAATGCACTTCTGGAACGCGGCATACTCTTTCTCTTCGCAGATGACACCTTCATCGTTTCTAAAGATAAAGTGATTAGAGTCCTCACCAGTGGCGTAGTCAGAAAATGGGTCGGGGGGGGGGGTTGTGGTGTGGTGTGTTTCTGAACATTTTTTTTCGTAAAAAAAAATTCCTTCTAAAAATTTTGTCTCTGGGGGGTTTTATGCCCAAAACCACCCCCGTGGCTACGCCACTGGTCCTCACAATCAAGATCCAGCGAGGCATAAATGTCCTGATTGGTTTCCTCGCCAATTGAAAGATTTGTACCAATGCTGCGTATTTATGTCAAATGTATTGTCAGAGTCGACCAGATTTTTTTTTCGGTTTAGAATGTGAAAATCGTTCTTAATTTATTTTCTTTAAAATTTCTTTTAGGTGTTTTTTATCTTAAAATTAAGTTCAACGCCGTTTCATTCTTATGCTGATCGCTCTTTTTGGTCGGGTGTAATCGAATGTGGCTTTCTCTTAAACATTCTTCTAATGCAACAATCTTTTAAAAACGTTGTAACCTTGGTTCTCCTCGCAAACAACATCTGAAGCTCCAGCGCGTTCAGAATATTAAAGTTTATTTTTTGCAACTGATTTTTTCTACACACAGAATAGTTACCAAATCAGGAAGGCTCGACGAATACACGTACAATTTATGCTGTAAAAGTATCTTTTGCACTATAAACAATAAAAATCATTTCAATATCCTCAAGATGTTTCAATTACACGTGAAGCGTTTAGGAGATCTATTTCTATATACACACTCGCCACATAAACGTTTCTAATTTGGTGAGCCTTTGTTCGCTGACATACACAACATGGCAAAGGGAAAAGGCTGCAGATGAAAATTCAAACTGTATACATATCTACTACCCCGAAGATAAATTCAGCCCGAACATCACTATATTTAAGCCACTCCCGCTGGAAAAGTGGGCGTTCCTCGATCTTCCGCTTTGTAAAAGACATTTACTCAATGTCGAAAATTTTCGACCCCCAGTTTTTCACAGCTAATCATGTCTGTAGCAGTATACTTTTAATTAAATTGTGAGTGATTTCATGTTTATTTGGGCGGATTATGGTGAATTAGTGGAACATTGGTGTTGGTGTTTGCACTTCTTGATGACAAATGATAATGGAGAATAATAAAACTATTGGCAATTTTCCAATTATAAGTGAACCAAGTTCTATCGTGATGTCAACTGTACTTTTTAATTCAGATGAGATTTTTAACACCAATCATCACGAAAGCAGTGCTAATGGAATATTGTTCGACGAATTTAAACCCGTTAATCAAGCGAAAGAAGTTACTTTTGTGCGAAGCTTTGCCGAAACCGTTTGTTTAAAGCAGATAGAAGATAAATCTACAGTGACTTGTAATGTCGTTAAAGAAAGTTTAAATCAACGTTGCTCTGACAGTTTTAAACGATTCTCTGTTGATAATTTACTGCAGAATTCTAACTACAGTCATGACAAGCAAAGTGGTAAGTTATGCATATTTATCCAATAACAGTGGGAATAGAAGAAACTATAAATACTATAATATGAACCATAATATGATGCTCTATCAAGTGAAATTATCAAGTCTATATAATGAAAGCAAGTGCATATATGATCATTAATGTGGTTACATGGGTAAGTTAGTTGAACTAGTTTCCTATAAAAAAAGCAACATACATAGTTTAGTGAGGATATGATATCTCAAAGCTTATGCTTAGTGACTGTAAAATCAATCAGTGTTTTTATTTTTATGTTTCTGCCTTTCACGTATACTAAGTATATACGTAAAGTTAAGAAAATTATTTTGAGCTTTTTAGTGGAATGCCTTCACTTGTCATAAGACGAGTTTGTACAATCCCACTTAATTGTACCTTGACAGATACGTATTTCGACCTCAACAGTAAGGTCGTCTTCAGTGTCTCGTACTTGACTCGATTCGAGTGGTGGAATTAAATGGGATTGTACAAACTCGTCTTATGACAAGTATACGTAAGACAATGGGCTTGGAAGTTATGGCCAAATACTTTTTCTCATAAAAAAGCGCGTGAAAAAGTCTCGCTCACTTTTTTGTACTTACCCGTGACCGATTTCTTCGCAATAGGTTGCATTCAACGCAGTATTCTGGCCAATTGTTTCCTATTGAAAATTGGCTGGTTCGGACAATGGACTTGGAAGTCAAGGCCAAAATACTTTTTTTCATAAAAAAGCGCGTGAAAAAGTCTAGCTCACGTTTAATGCACTTACTCTAAACGGATTCCCTCACAACAGGCTGCATTCGACGCAGTATCCTGCCCCATTGTTTTCTATTGAAAATTGGACGGATCGGATAATGGGCTATGTAGTTATGGCCAAAATACTTTTTCTAATAAAAAGCGCGTAGAAAGTCAAGCTCACTTTTAATGCATTAACCCTCAACCGATTTCCTCGCATTGCATTCGACGCAGAATCTTGTCTTATTATTTCCTATTGACAATTGGCCGGATTGGACTATGGGCTCAGAAGTAATGCCCAAAATCTCGCCCAAAATACTATTTTTTTATCGCACGAGAAAGGCATAATCACCGATAGGTGGATTAATCTGGGTTTTTAGCTTCATTTTGCAAATCTCGCCAAATAACTTTCAACGCGGGATCGCGAGCTCTTTGGTATTGCCTTCGCCTCACATTTTTAAGACGGATCAGCAGCTGAAGATCGTCGTCAATAATAATGGAGTTGAATTTGATTTCACATTTAGGAATTGCAATGCCTCTGGCTTCGACGATTAAATTTGTCAAAGATACGAGAGCATTATCAATATCACTTTTGGTATCGACAGGAATATCAACATCATCATTCCTGTTGATATACGTTTTATATAAATCCCAATCAGCTCTATGATAATTAAAAGTAAAGCTGATTGGATTGGTCATAGCTTCTTGTGTGACTTCAAACGTCACAGGAAGGTGATCAGAGTCAAAGTCAGCATGAGTTACCAATTGGCCACACAGCTGACTTGAATCCGTTAAAAATCAAATTAGATTATAGAAGGATTTCGACTGGAAGAAAAAATAAGTCCATTGGGATATTGAATAGTATAATATCCAGCAGAACAATCTTCAAATAAAATTTTACCACTGGATTGCTTTGAGCATTATTCCATGATCGGTGTTTGGCATTAAAGCCACGAATTATGGAAAATATGGATTTGTTGCGAGTCAGAATTTGAAAATCAGCTCTCAACAGATTCCTTTGCAGCCCATTGCATTGGAAAGGCAAGTAGGCAGCAATAAAAGAGAATTGTCCAAAATTTGTTTCAACAGAAACTCCCAAGGTTGATGAAAAGACCAGACTTTAAATATGTTTCAGTTATAATGGCAATGTGCATATTATGAACTGATAGGAAGTTGAATAATTCATCTTCTTTACCCTTTAAAGAGCGGACATTCCAATTTAAAATTTTCAAAGAATTATTTGTATCTATTAGAATGAAGTCCAATAACATTTTTTTTAGTAAATTTGATATCAACGACCAACCTGAACAGCTTCAGTTTTGGTATTTGCTTTGAGCATTGCATCAATCATGTGATGCAGTTGTTCATTTAGAAAATCAAATTCGAAAGCAAGCAGTCGTCAGAACTAACGTTATTTTCCGTTGAAGAATGGGTATGAACACCATTCATCGTCGGTAAATTTTCAGAAATGAAATGCTTGCATAGGTGGGCGTGTTTGAAAAATTAGAATTCGACGAACTGCTCGTTATTCGGTGAGATGTAGGAGCAAAATTTGTTCGTTGATTGTGGTGGGTATGAATTGCTCGATCGGCAAATTATTGCGGATTTTGAGCGTTTGAAATATGCGGTAAGACAAGCGACTACAAACCAAGACCATGCTGAGGGTGGCTGGGTTCGATTCCCGGCAATTTTCGGATTGGAAATTGTCTCGTCTTCCCTGGGCATAAAAGTATCATCGTGCTAGCCTCATGATATACGAATGCAAAAATGGTAACCTGGCTTAGAAACCTCGCAGTTAATAACTGTGGAAGTGCCTAATAAACACTAAGCTGCAAGGCGGCTCTGTCCCAGTGTGGGGATGTAATGCCAATAAGAAGAAGAAGATCAGTTAATAATGTGCACTTTGCCATTATAACTGAAACATATTTAAAACCTGGTCTTTTCATCAAAAGAGATCCCAATTATTTTATTTACTGAAATGATCGTTTTGACAGCAATGTTGATATTCCTCTCGATACCAAAAATGATATTGATAGGGGAAGTGCACCGGTCTTGGCCAACTTAGTGCCTAATTTGGCCAACCCTGGAAAATACATATTTTTCCAAAATAATCGATCAGTTGAAAGCAGTGTTGAACCGTGAGGGATATATCTTTTGATGGAACTAATAAAACCCTTGCGAATTGCTTTATTTTTGGAGTTATTCGCAAAATTAGCCAAATTAGGAACATGGCCAAAACCGGTACAGTTCCCCTAATGCTCTCGTATCTTTGACAAATTTGTGGGCTTCGTGGCCGTGCGGTTAGCGACGTCAATCGCCTAGACGCATGTGCTGTGGAGTGTGGGTTCGATTCCCGCCTTGGTAAGGAGAAAACTTTTCGTAAAGCTAGGAGTTCTCCACTGATCCACTGGGTGTTGTGTGAATGTCCTGTCCATTGTCTCATGCTAGATGTTAAGTGTTCAGTTTGTGCGACCTCTGGTCGAAGACGGTGATTCTGTCTTTTTTTAATTGTCGGAGCCACAGGCAATTCCTAAATGTGAAATTGAATTCAGCTCCATTATTATTGACGACGATCTTCAGCTACTGATGCGTATTAAAAATGTGAGGCGAAGGCAATACCAAAGAACTCGCAATCCGCATTGAAAGTTATTTGGCGAGATTTGAAAAATGAAACTGTTTCGCTATTCTGAGAAATACCAACACATACTACCTATTCTCAAAGCAATCTAGAACTTTGAGAATAATGTCTCGAAGTTGGATCCCAGTTCGAAACCCTTTTGGAAATTAACATAAATACTTAAAAAAAAAGAAACAAATAACTGCAATGAGTATAGGCCCTGAAACGACACATCACAAATTAAGAACAATTGGCGTAATATTTCTAAAACAAGAGTAGTGAAGCTTTCTATTCAATGCGGCCGACAGGCTACCCGTCAGTGTTGGTAGAACCATACTCAAATCTCAATCAACGAGGTTTCATGCACGAGCTTACTCGCTTGCGATTCTGTAGGGAGAGCATCGGGCTTGATTTTCTCGGACAGAATCGCATCGCTTCGCTCACTCACCGAAAAATGATTTCGCTCTAAAAAGCGTCAAGCG
Source organism: Armigeres subalbatus (assembly GCF_024139115.2). NCBI lineage: Eukaryota > Metazoa > Arthropoda > Insecta > Diptera > Culicidae > Armigeres > Armigeres subalbatus. The sequence goes on from NC_085141.1 coordinate 195,699,599, forward strand.
GCAATCGGGCGTATGTTTTGTTTGCAGATGGGATTGTTAGCCATTGTTTTAAGCGTAAAAAGTTAATTCAATGCATTGAACAATGAAGAACACATAAAAATCATGCACTGATACAAATCGCGATTCAAATCATGAGTGATTCTGTGGGCCATGATTCTGACGGGATTTGACTCACGCATGATTTGAATCGCTGGTGAGATTTGAGAATTTAAGATTTTACCAACACTGGTACCCGTGTCCCTTTTTAAGTTGAAACTCGTTAACATCTAAGAACTCCATGAAATGTAGCATCTGTGAGAAAATTATATTGATATAGTGAGGGGGGGCGTGTGAAGGCGCATCTGATAGCCGACAGGAACCCGTGTTCCCATAAATTGATATTTTCGTAACTTTAACCATTTTTAACCGATTTGGAAAATTTTGACAGTTTTGGAAACAGAAACTCATATACTTTATTTCCACTGTAACGGTTTACACCTTTTGTTCATGGTTATACAAGAAACCCTTGGAGTAAGGCTTAAGAGTCTACACGCGTAACCAAAGGACTATTAAACAGTTTCAAATATGTTACATGCTCATTGTGCTTATTAAAATAGTGAGTATTCACAGTATATGTTCTGGGTCTCCAAAAGCCCCTGGAGTATGGCCTCAGTCATCCAAAAAAATCTGTAATGAGATCATAAGGTCTGCTTAGTTACCAAATGTCTATCGTGTACATTCAAAAACAGTACATGCTCTTTATGGTGCTTAGCACATGATGCGTTCACAGTATATGTTCCGGGTCATCCAATAAATCTATGGAGTAAGGCCTTAAGGTCTACACTTGGAACCATGGGTCTATTGACTTGTTTCAAAAGGGGTACATGCTTTTTATGATCCTTCAAATAGAACGTCATCACTACATATGTTCTGTGTTATACAAGAAATCTCTCGGATTAGTCCTCGGTCATACAAGAAATCCCTAGAGAAAGGTCTTAGGGTATATACGCGTGACCAAAGGAGTTATTTCAAAAGTGACAGATGTTCTTTGTGGTGGTTAGAATAGAATGTAATGGCAACATATGCTCTGCGTTATACAAAAGAATGGTGGTCCTTGGAATAAAATGTGATCATAACATATGTTCTACATTATTCAAGAAATCTTTGGAGTAAGACCTCAGTCATACAAGCAATCCCTGAAGTAACGCCTTGTGGTCTGCCCGCGTTTCACAAGGTCTATCGGCCAAATTCAAATACGGTACATTCTCTTTATGGTACTTAGCATAGAATGCGTTCACATGATATGTTCCGGATAATCCAAGAAAATTCTGGAGTAATGCCTTACAGTCTACATGCGTAACCAGAAGTCTATCGACTTGTTTCAAAATTGGTACATGCCCTTTCTGGTCCTTAGAATAGGATGTGATCACTATGTTCTGCATTATCCAAGAAATCTCAGAAGTAAGGCCTTAGAATCTACACGCGTCCAATGACGACAAAGGTCCATCGACTAGGTACAAAAGTTGTACAAGCAATTTGTGGTCCTTTGAATAAAATGTGATCACAAAATGTATGATGCATTATTCAAAAAAATCCTAGAGAAAGACCTCAGTCATACAAAAATCTCTGGAGTAAGGCCTCAAGGTCTACACGCGTAATGAGAGGTCCATGGATTTTTTTTTTCAAAATTGGTACATGCTCTTTGTGATCCTTAGAATAGAATGTGAATGTGATCACTTCACTACATATGTTCTGCGTTATCCAAGAAACCTCAGAAGAAAGACCTACACGCGTAACCAAAGATCTATCAAATAGGTTCGAAAGTGGCACATTGTTACATATGTTCTGCGATATCCAAGAAGTCCCTAGAGAAAGGCCTTATGGTTTATACGCGTTATCAAATAAACCTTTTGGCAAACAGCAATTAACCAAATAACTATTTGTGCAACTTATTTGATTTGTTTGTGACATTCAACAACTCATGATTATCCAAGAAGTCATTTGCGATGCAACGTCCAAGGAACGAAAATGAAACCTAGTGGGTCTCTGAACCCGAAAAGCAGCTTTCATGAGACTTGGTGCATTTCCGAAGCGGTTATTTCAAAGATGTTGCGCGTCATTCCTGGGTTAGAATTGAATGTATTCTCATTGTTTGTAAGAACCACCCTATTCCAACTTATTCTGGTTCAACTGCACCGCAGCAGAGACTGTCTGCTTGCCATTGTTCTCCTAGTAGCTCGACGGTCGGCTACATCAAATCACTTTTGCTTTCGATGAGGATTCAGTGACGTCATTGATGCAGGTGATGGATGGATCGAAGGTAGAACGACGATCATATGGATGCTGAGCGGGAGAGTGTTTCGTGGATTTAAATTCACCACCCAACGTTCGGTTGGAGATTTGAATACTTTTGTAGTTGTAGAGAGAAGACGAGTAGTAATATCCAAGACATGATCGGGAACGGTCCTGCGTGACCAACAAAATGTATAAGTGTCAATTGTTAGTGTTAAGGCAAAATAAATGTAGTTTGTCTTTGTGTAATGTCGCGCTAAATAAAGTAGTCTTTATGGGAAGTGATTGTGTTGTGCTGTGAACCCTAATATCACCGGCAATTGTAACCGCCAAGAGGACTTTTTCGCCGCCAGTCGACCCCACTGTGTCTGGCCCTAGGAATAGCAAGCACCAAGAGAAGGCTTGCTCGGAACGAATCGAGCCCGTCAAGCCACCCTAACCACACACCCTTCATCAACGATCGGTTCAGGTATCCTACACTCATCATATGTTCAAGGATGTTCAAGAAATCCATAATGTTCAAGAGCTCAAAATTTACTCTCGTAGGCCTAGGGCCTTACTCCAGAGATTTCTTGGATAACGCAGAACATATGTTGTGATCGCATTCTATTTTAAGAACCACAAAAAGCATGCACCACTTTTGAAAAAAGTCGACATACCTTCGGTTACGCGTGTAGACCATATGGCTCTCTCCAGAGATTTCTTGTATGAAGAGACCTTATCATAGAGATTTCGTTAATAGCACAGAACTTATGTTGTGATCAGTTTTTATTCTAAAGGCCACAAAGAGCATATATCACTTTTGAAAACTGTCGATAGACACATGTTGTGATCACATTTTATTCGAAGGACCACAAACAGCATGTTACACTTTTGAAATCATTTGAACCACCTTTGGTTACGCGTATAGACCCTCATGCCTTTCTCCAGGAATTTCTTGGATTACCTGGAACATCTACTCCAAACGCATTGTATCCTAAGTACCACAAAGAGCATGTACCGTATTTGGATTTGGATAATAGGCCTTTGGCTACGCGAGTAGATCCTAAGGCTTTACTCCAGAGATTTCTCGGATGACTAAGACCTCACTCCAGGGATTTTTTGCATGACTCGGAGCATATTCTGTAACACCTTCTATTCTAAGAAACGCAAAGAGCGTGTAGAATATTTGAAACTGGTTGAATGGCCTTTGGTTACGCGTGTAGACTCTTAGGCCTTATTTCAAGATTTTTTTGTATAATCATGATCAAAAGCTGTAAACCTTGAGAGTGGACAGAAAGTATATGAGTTTCCATTTCCAAAACTGTCAAAATGATCCAAATCGGTTGAAAATTGTTGAAGTTATGAAAATATCAATTTATGGGAACACGGGTACCCTGTCGGTTGTTGGCCGCATAAGGGTTAAATGTGGAAAAGGATATACAGTCAATTCTTCAAGAATTTGTGAAACCACATGCAAAAAAAGCTTTCGCGTAAGGGTATGCGATAATACACTTTTTCCTGGAGAAACGAATCGAAACGAAATTTAATATGTCTATGTTGATTCGAAACGAAATGTAGATTTATTTTCCAGACCACGAAACGATACGAATCCATTCAATTCGAAATTTTTCAAAATGAAACGAAATTTTAATTTTTTTCCGCGGATTTTTTGTTGAATTGCTTATGCACGCAATTTAAATTAAACTTTTGGAAGTCCAATAAGGCCTTTACAAATATTTAACTAAAATTATATCCTACTGGTCTCCGAAATGTCGAGGGTTTGTTGAAGTAACGGGGGATAATGAAAAAATAAAAAAAAATCTTCAGATTTATTAACGAATGTTTTGGAAATCCTCAAAATCGCCCGTTTTTTTTGTTGGGCAAAAAATCCAAGGAGGCATGCTCCATATCGTCCTATAGATGAGCAAAATACCATCGATTTTATGGTTTGCATCTTGCTTCAGAAGCCACAATCATGGTTGTAGCTTTGCATCTTTTGCGATATTAACGAAAGAAAAAAACGATGAAAAGAATTTGATCAATGAACGCCCTTATGAAACTATCCGCGAGATTTGTCATGTTTTCTTAAATCCCCCTTTTCCGTGATGTACTATAAAATACATCCGATTCTGTTTTTACACGATTTTTTTTTACACGGCCGTGTAAAAAAATCCCATTCAAAATTTTTGCAAAGTTGCTCCATTTTGCATGATTCGTCGAGAAATCATAAAACTTTTTTTACACGGATTCCCAAATTTTGAACTGAAAACTTTTTACACGGAACGTATCCCCCGTGTAAAAAAAGAATCGGGTGTATTTCGATTTCTTCAATTAAGTGCAAGAAACAGAAACAGCTTTCAATCCGTTCTGGACTTTGGCAAATTCTTAAAAAAATCTTACATACATATTTTGCAAATAGTCAAATAATATGACAAAATTTAAAACCGTATGTATATTTAGTTAATTCGTTGAATATTGACTGTAATATCAGATAAAATATTATATGGAGTTATATGGAGAATCTTCAATCCTCTAAAAAAATTATTCTTACTTTCGGTGAGATTCAAATTGTAGTTTGAATGTGAAATGTTGCACCTTTTGTTTTCCTTAGGGCCTTCTTCATGCTCTCTTAACTCTTGAACGGTGCTTACACATACACTTAAACCTGGTTTAAGGTCTAAGAGGATGTGAAGGCCTTTAGTAAGAAAAAGGCCCCCAGAAAAGATTTCATCAAGGGCGTTAAGAATCCACGACTTTGCCTGCTAGACAAAGTTATCAGTATAACTAATTCTTCTTGCGAACATTTAAACTCTAAAGAGCCCCGCACATAGGATACGTTTACGTTGCGTTTGACAGTTTTCCAATGGGAAATGTGTCAAACGCAACGCAAACGTATCCTATGTGCGGGCCTCTTAAGCCTGACGTACTAGAAATTGCGTTGAAACCGACGCATTTTCGTTAAAAATAGAATTACCAATTCATTGTTTTTCGTTTTCTGTTGAATTTTCAACAAAACACAGAAAACGTTTTCTAGAAGAAAATTCAATACGTATTTATCGACTCGGAATGGGGTTACTTAAATAGTAGGCGTCAATATATAGGGGAACTGTACCGGTTTTGGCCATGTTCCTAATTTGGCCAATTTAGTGAATAACTCCAAAATAAAGCAATACATGAGTTTTATTAGTTCCAGCAAGAAATATATCTCTTTCGCTTCTACGCTGCTTTTAACTGATTGATTATTTTGGATAAATGTGTATTTTTCAGGGTTGGCCAAATTAGGCACTGAGGTGGCCAAAACCGATGCACTTCCCCTAGGTAAAAAAATAAATAAAAACGACGTCTATGATTTATTACAGCGGTGCAGCCGAAATTTTGAGTAATTTGAAGTACGATATTAGCTTAAGTTTGTTTAGAAATTCCGCGGAATTCAGTTAAATTTCGTGAAAAGCTAGTTTTTGATGGCGAAATTCATGTTGCCAAATAAGGAACCAAAATTAAAAATAGTCCCATAACTGGTGCATGCGTTCCTATTATGGATTAATCAATTTTGATGATTATAACAAATTTTATTGTGGTTTTCACAGCTGTTCCAAGAAGCAGGAAGTAAAATCTTTCGCTTGATATATAAAGTCCACCCACATGCCTTTTACTTATTTTTAAAAAAATAGTTGTTCTTATGTATAGCGACAATTGGTACACCCACCCTATAATTGTACTGTTCGTTGTTCTTTGAAATATCAGATCCATTGGAACATGAAATGTGAAAATAATTGCCACTGGCACGCGGCGGTGACAAAAGAGAAGCAACACACAAAGAGCGCACACTGCAAGCCTTTTTAAACAGTTGTGTACTCGTGTCTCGTGTTGTTCTGCCATTTCTTATGGTTGGCGCCGCTAATGGTTGTAAAGGTTCCCCCAAACACACGCGACGCGACTGACGCCGTTGGTATAGAAGCGCAAATGAAACATGTATGCATTGACCGATAGAGCGGCGGAGACTATATAGTTGTCGCCGTCGCGGCGAAGTAATCGCTTAGGTTTGGAGGAGCCTTAGCTATGGTCCAGTATACCTAAAAAAATCTTGATCTGAACATCATGTATTTAGTCGAGTTATTTTGCAATGTGCATTTCATATATGTAGTTGGTCTAAGCTAGGTCAGCTTAAACTGAACATGATGTTCAGTGTAAGTACAGTATACAATACAAATAGGGGAACTGTTCCGTTTTCCATCTCACTGAACATATATTAATCTCATCGCGAAACAAAAAAAAACGGCACTAATTGCATCGCTTCTTTTTGCTAACATGCGTGCTCACTGCTGAAAAAAATCACAAAAATAATAAACTTACCAGATACCTTTTCATTGCTTTGTTTTTTGTGAGACCAATATCGGAGCTATGAGATGAAGTCTAGGAGCAGTAACCCTACAATATATAATCCCCAGTAGCACAATTCCGATCGATTTTGTTGCAGCAACTCCAATTTGATTGCATATAAGTCACAGTGACAGGTGTATGACAAGTGTGCTACTCGGGATACAAATTCTTTTCTGAGTTATGGCTGTAAAAAAGATTACAGTATTTAAGCTGTTACACAACTATTAGGTCATTACAACAAAGCATGAAACAATCTAAACATTGCACTATATAGCAATTAAAAAAATCTCCTTTATTGGTTTGAATCAGAAAAATACTCTAGATCTTAATCCTAGTAATCGTCTAAAATAGTCAATTAGGAGGTATATTACTCAGTTCGTAACAGCTACTTTTTTGTCTAATTACTTTTCATTTGTTCGCTTTGCGGTTTATTTCTGTGCGGATGGGATGGCAGCGGGCGGAAAAACATAAATAATTCCACATGTCATGAATGTCAACACATCCTATCCATGATGCAAACGCTCTTGCCCTGCATGTAAAGAGGTAAGACCTTTCTTCATGTCTTCCTTTTGATGTGAGACGCTTGAAATGAATACATTTTGAAATCATTTGACTGTATCGATTTCGCTTAGTAATCGGATACCAAAAAATCATGCACGTATCCATATGTGATAGAAGTGCACAGATGGGAAATCTTAATGCATCTTTGCTGATGAATTGTGTCATTCAATTCACCATTACTTCCGGACCGCACATGATTTTTAAATACATGGAGAATATTTTTTTGTATCTTTTTCAAAGTTTTTATATGAGCTAATAGTAATTTGTGCAACTTGTTGCAAAAATGATTTTTTGCAGCACGAGTTGTACTTTTATCCAACGAGGCTTGCCCTCAGTGCTGAAAAATGTAGTTTTGCAACGAGTTTTTGCAATTTCGACAAATGGGCTTTGATATGATAAATCGTGGGGTCAATCTAATTCCATGTTATCGTTAAGAAAATTATTTTGAGCTTTTTAGTGGAATGTCTTCACTTGTCGTAAGACGAGTTTGTACAATCCCAATTAATTCCACCACTTAATTGTACCATGACAGATACGTATTTCTACCTCAACAGTAAGGTCGTCTTCAGTGTCTCGTACTTGACTCGACAAGTCGAGTTGAGTGAAGACGACCTTACTGTTGAGGTCGAAATACGTATCTGTCAAGGTACAATTAACGCCACCACTTAGTGAGATTGAGTTTTTATGTCGGGCAGCCTGCGTTGGCGGCGCTGAGGTACGATTCAAATCTTTACACACGTTTTTAACGAAATTTTGTTCGAGCATCCATGTCTGTTCTCTGTGCAGCAATGTCGATGAGGGTTACCCGCTTCATCCTTTAGTCGTAGACTACAATATCGGGCGATTGGCACGAATGAAGAAATCCGTTATGATTTCGCGATCCCAGTACAGCTTCATGAAACTATTTTCCAGAACCAGAATTTGTAGTAGGCGACAAGCAGGTTAACCAGGTTGTGCTTTAGTAGACCTGTGCGCCGGTCACATCATCGGCGGCGGCGGCGTGGTGGTCGCTTTTGCCCCGGCGGCGGCGGCGTCACGGCGGCGCGCCGTTGACTTTTATCGGCGGCAGCGGCGGCGGCGTGAACCGGCGTGGATGAAAAAATCGAAGGTTGGACAAAATCGATTTTTGGGTTAAAGCGGTTTTGATTCACGAGGTAGGAATCGCTAGTGTAAAAATCGACTTCAGTGGATTTAAATTGCAACATTCAACGTTTGTCGTTAATCAAACAGAACAATAAAAATAGTTAATTACCGGCGACACTAATCAATACCTGATTTCAAAATGTTATTATTATAAATTAAAACTATTTTGTTATTCTCTGATTTTGATGAATCAAATTTTAACAATAAATCCTGCTTCACTTGTCGTGACCCCTTAGCAATGTTGAGAATTAGATTTCGGTGCCATAGAACTAATTTGTCTCCAGTAGCCTTGTGAACAAAGAAGTAGGGTTGCCAATCCGGAGATGGCGAGTTTGATTCTCGGTTCGGTCTAGGATGTTTCAAGGTTGGAAACATTCTCTGGGCATAGTGAATCCATTGTATTTGCCACAAAAGATACATACTCATGCAATGGCTGGCACAGAGAAGCTTTCATTCAATTCATAATTAAGGAAATGCCAATAGAATATTAAGTTAAAAAGCAGGCCAAGTTCCAGTTGGAATGTAGAACCATTGAAGTAGAAGTAGTAGAACTAATTTGTCAACTTTTTTCAAAAGTTATTTCCAATTCAGGATTTTGATACACTTCAGTCGTTTTACTTCTCAATATATCTAAATTTCTGAAAAAAATAACTACTATGCTTTGAGTTACATACAGAATTGGGTATATATTTTTTTATATTTTATATTTTTCTGGTCGGAAAATTTCGAGAAAATTACCCAGACATTTTCAAAGGAATTCCCAACAGAATTTCCGAATGCATCCCAAAATAAATTTTGGAAGGAATTTTCAAATAAATTTCCGAAGTAATTTCCAGAGGAGTTTTAAATACATTTTGAAGAGATCCCAAAAAATTAAAAGAAATGGAGAATGTTGTGAAGGAGTTCCTTAGGGAAATGTTCAAGAATTTCTCCCTAAAGTTACCTTTACCTATTCCTATGTTGCTAGTATCCCTAGCAGCACACATGTTTCACATGAGCCACTGCAACTTATATGTGACCAGATTCAGTCCCAATCAAGTTGCTGCAACCACTTTTGTCTAACTGGTGCTGCTCGGGATACTCCGTGTTGTCCAGAGCAAAACCGACTGAAATGTCTTGTTCCAGGTCACTTGTTCTTGGACCGCTAGTCGTCAGTTTCCCTGCACGCCGCACGCGCATCTTCCTCAGTTGCACACAGCCAGAGAGTGCGGGGTGTACCCCAGAGCCTACGTCCTCTTCCAGTTTTCTGCTAGACATGACTTTTGCAGGTCTGTCTTGCAGCATACGAACTATATATCCAGCCCACTGTCATCTGCCGTATTTTATAATCCTGCCGATGTTGGCATGTTTGTACACTTGGTACATCTCTTGATTTATGCGTCTGCGCCAATCACCATTTTCTACTACACCCAAGGATGTTATCGATCATTTAGTAATCTGCGTTCGATCATTTAGTAGTTTGTCAATAACTCATTCCAGAGGCCTAATTTTAAAATGTATTGTATGGTGGACTTTTAGTACGAAGGTTTTTCTACAACTCTTCTTAGCAGGTCGATGTTTGAATTCCACTATTAAAGGAGTTACGGTGATAGTTGCTGTACTCATACTAAATGATAACAAAATATGCAATCATTTAGTCTAAGTTACTGCTGCTAGCGATATAGCTCCGTTATTAGTGAAATTCAAACAACGAACTGTTAGGCAGAGTTGTAGATAAACCTTTGCACTAGAAGTCCACCATACAACACATTATGAAATTTAGCCTCTGGAATGAGTTATTGACAACCTACTAAATGATCGAAGGCAGATTACTAAATGATCGATAACATCCTTGAGTCCACACCACCAAATGTTGTGCGTAGTATTTTCCACTAAAACACTCCGAGAATTCGATGGTCTGCATCTTTTAACGTCTATGCTTCATGACCGTACAGGGCGACTGGAAGAATGAACAATGTGCACTGATCTAGTTTTGTTGAAGCCTAAAGTTATCAAAGAATTTATTGGATGAATTTTTGAAGGATTACCCGGAGAAATTATCTAGAAATCGTTTAAGGTGATTATAGAATAAAGCCAGAAATCGGCCATTTTGTAAACCACGTGCTTTTCCAATATATTTTTCAAGAGCACGAGATAAAAGAACCATAAAGCGTATGAGGCTGAAATAATGGTAGATCGTTTGCTTAGTTATGCTGAACAATCATAATTTGATTTTCGGCACTGTACGAAAACTATTACGCCAGATTTGGGCTTTTGGAAATATATGTATATAAACGGGTGGTGAATTTGAAATTCACCACGGGCTTCATTGTATAATCACCTTAAGATAGTTTTGAGATAATTTCTATGGAAATTTCAGGAAAGTTGACAAGGAACCCCTAGAGGAATTTCCGAAAAAAAAATCTAGAGAGAACTCCTAACCTAATGACTTTCCCAAGGAAAATCCGAACTAATTCTTCTAATTGATCCGAAATAATTCCTGAAGGATCTCTTTCAAAAATGGCTTCAAAAATCCCCAGGGATTTCTTTGAAAGTTAAGAGATTCCTTCGTAGATTTCTTCAGAAATTCTTTTGGATTTTCGTCCAGGAAATCAATTGGAAATAATTAGATAACGAAATAGTTTCCGATGGACTTCTCCTTCTTCTGGGACATTGCCGCCTCGCAGCTTAGTGGTTTTAAGCACTTCCACGGTTATAAACTGCGAGGTTTCTAAGTCAAGTTACCTTTTTTGCATTTGTATATTATGAGGCTAACACGATGGTACTTTTATGCCCAGGGAAGTCAATACAATTTCCAACCCGAAAATTTCCTAGACCAGACCGGGAATCGAAACCCAGCCATCCTCAGCATGGTCTTGCTTTGTAGCCACGCATCTTACCGCACGGCTAAGGAGGTTCCCCATTCCGATGGAGTTATTAATTTAATTTTCGAAGAATAAAACAAAACAATAAACAAACACTAAAATATTTCAAAAGTATTACTGAAAGAATTTCGGAAAGAACTTATGAAGCCATTTTCGAAGGATTCCTGCAGGAAGTTCTGGAAGAATTCCTAGAGATTGTTTTTAAGGAATTGCTGGAAGAAGTTATGAAGTTGAGTGCGTGTTGGCTCTTGTTTCGGACGGCAGAACGATTGCGCGATTTTCCGAAATTTTGTGTTTTGCATTGCGCGGCCGGTAATAAAGTTAAATAGATCAGTGCGTGTTGGCTCTTGTTTCGGACGGCAGAACGATCGGGCGATTTGCCGCCGTATTGTGTTTTGCATTGCGCGGCCGGTAACAAAGTTAACTAGACCAGTGCCTGTTGGCTCTTGTTTCGGACGGCAGAACGATCGCGCGATTTGCCAAAATTTTGTGTTTTGCATTGCGCGGCCGGTAATAAAGTTAATAAGTTCAGTGCGTGTTGGCTCTTGTTTCGGACGACAGAACGATCGCGCGATTTGCCGAAATTTTGTGTTTTGCATTGCGCGGCCGGTAATAAAGTTAATTAGTTCAGTGCGTGTTGGCTCTTGTTTCGGACGGCAGAACGATCGCGCGATTTGCCGAAATTTTGTGTTTTGTTTTGTTTTTCCCTTAGGACGGTTCGTAAGTAAATTGATTAATATATTTTATTATTTTTACAGCATATACTGTTATTGACAAACGCTCTATATTGTCGAATAGAGCTCCCTATTATTCACCTTTCCCACTAACACAAATTTTCCTTCCCGAGACATCTATGAAGGTAGTATGGGCTCCCTGCATCTTCACTAGTAGATGTTGAACTAACATTCCTTCTCTTCCTTCCGTGATTGTAAGGACGTGGCCAGGTGTACAACTGCTACTGTATAGGAAAAGGTACTAATCCCAAGTACCAATTTGCGACAATATACAGTAGATTGCTCAATTCAAGCTCTGTCTGGTAGGGGAGCGGGTGTCGCGGGAGAGGGTTCTCTTCGTCGACTTCCCCTCATTTGAATGGAGGTGACAGGCAGGGAATTTCTTTGCAGTTTATCACCTCAGAATGCAAGTTCGCATTGTTTTCCTTCGTTCTGAGGTGATAAACCACAGAGAGATCTGCTTATTGTCACTTTTGTTTAAGGGAAGGGAGGTCGACGGGGAGAGTCCTCTCTTGCGACATTCGCCCTTATTCCGGATGGAGCTTGAATTGAGCATTGTATAGCCACCCACGATTTGTACAATCACATATGCTATGCTATGCTATGCTAATTGCTGGAAGAAGTTATGAAGTTATTTACAGTATTCGGTAAATTTTACCGAAATCTCATCAGCAGATCTGTTTGGTAATTGATTCATTTGGTTGAGAAACTGCATAAATCCATTTTACACAATTTCGGGAAAACAAAAAAAAATTCTTTTGAACAAATTTGCACCGAATAGTTCGATTTCTTCGATGCAGATCAATAGTTTTTGGCAAAACTCAACACCCTGGGGCACCTCCATGGCAAAAACTATAAACAGTACTCCACAATTGCTCTTCAAAGTGCGTGGACTTATGTAGTTTCTCAAACAAACGAAAAAAAATTGCATACATTCCTGAACAAAATTTTTTTTTTCGTATTTTTTGCTAGAATACGTAGTTTTGAACGAGGATTCAGAATATATAAAAATCTCGTTTTGGCCAAAAATGTTACATATGCAGTTTCTCAAACAAACGATTCAATTATTTTACAGATTTTTTGTAATTTCTTCCATTGTTCAACTGTCAAAATCGCCGAAAATCAGTAAAATTATTCAAGGAACAGTAACAGTTCTGCTGTTGAGATTTCGGCAAATTTTTACCGAATTCGGCGATTTATTCTAAGTGTGTAAGGAATAATTTCCGAAGGCATTGCTTAAAAAATTAAAGAGTAGCTAAACAATTTTCGAAGAAACTCTCAATGGAATGTCTTAAGGAATTCATTAAGAAACTTCCGGAGGAATTGCTAAATAAACTTCCGAAGGAATTCCTTAAAGGGTTTCCGAAGGAATTCCTAACAAAATTTTCTTAGGAATTCCTAAAACAATTTTTTCGTATGCATTTTATGAGGAATTTCTAAAAGCAATTCGTACAAGATTTTCTAAAGAAATCCGTAATGGAAAGTCGGAAGGAATTTTCGAAGAAATTTCTTAAGAAATTTCCGGAAGAATTTCTGAAGTAATTTTCTTGATCTTTTTTACGAAACTTTTCGGAGGGACAGCTGGAGGAATTTATATCAAGTGGTTTCGTCATACATATTCAAAAATTGATTTCAAAATAAAAAATAGTTATGGACAAAAAAACTGGAAAAGAATTCACAGTAGGGATTTAATAATGCTGCTTTTGGTTTGCCGAATAAGTCAACTGTTCTAATAGTACATATTAAATATCAAAGAATACTGATCAAATGAGTGCCCTGGTTGATTTTAAAAAAATAAATAATGTCGAGATAGTCTATGTGCTACTTAACTTGAGATTCCCGAATTTCAATGATTTGTCTACACCAGTGAAAGAATGTGGGCGCTTTGGGAATGAATTCAAGCCCTCACAAAAGCTTATGTACCAGAACAAACATAATGTACGAGTCACCTACATGTTTAGGTGCCCAACTGAATCCTCATCCAATCCTTGGCTTAAAAGAATGTCTTAGATCAGTTAAACAATTTTTGGCTTATTCTACTTAGTAGATTAAATTTACTAGATAAACCTTCATTCAAACTCACAAACTAATCAACCAACCTATTTATTAACCAAGACAATGTATGTCACCACACTGACTTTGAGATACGATCACTTGAGGTAGATTTGAAATTGAATTCTGACGAGATCCATCTTAACAATATTTATGAACTATCATAAAACGAATTTAGTACTATTCCAATTAATTCCACCAAGTTGTATCGCATTACAGATACGTATTTCGTCCTCAACTGTAAGGCCATCTTCGATGTCCCGTACTTTACGCGACTCGGCTCAAGTCATTTTTTTATTGCAATTAGTCATCGGCGTGGCAAAATTATGATCGGCGGCGCGCCGACCCAAAATAGTCGGCGGCGGCGGCGTGAGTAAAACCATCGGCGGCGGCGGCGCGGCGCGGCGGCGCACAGGTCTAAAGTTTTTGGTGCACAATCTTAGCTACTTCGTTATGGTGACCGAGATAGGCTGAATCAGCTAAGACTGAATACCCGGACACGATATGCTCGATCGTCTCTCCTACTGAATTGCACTTCCTGCAGCGTTCATCCGGTGCGCCCAAATTGACCAGCGATTTCACATGAACGTTTTTCACCATGAGCAGTCCCATTCGAAGGCCTTCCGAAAGCGCCCGTTGAAGGTTAGATTCGTCCTTCTGCGACGGTTTGGAACCGGCGCTTATTTTGAGCAAAACGGTGTCAATTGCTAAAGCTGGAGAAGTAAAAAAGTAAGTATAATTGTAAACGAGGGAAACAGTTGTAGGAATTCTGCATACGATTTTTGCCGGCGTCTTGAATAATTTTTAGCACCACGGGTAACATCTTCATAGTCTTGTAAGGATTACAAAATATAACTTGGCGGAAACGAGTTCTGCAGTATAATGACAGATGCTGCAAGCCGGGTTCTGATTGTTAAGAAAATATTATTTTGAGCTTTTTTTCTGATTGTTAAGAAAATATTATTTTGAGCTTTTTTAGTGGAAGTTAGCTATAAACGTAAATCAATGGAAAAAAATCCATTTACCTAAAGTGCAATTTTATTCTTTTCTTATGTGATTATTTTCAAAATTCTCCCTAATGCACGAGAAAGTGTTACGGTTTATTTTATCTTACCTGTAAGTGACAAATGTTCAAGTGGATTTGTGTTCGTACCATTTCTTAATGTTCTGTGTTAGGGCCTGAAGTAGGCAATAAAATTATAAATAGACAATAGTCATATTACAATGAAATAATTTTTACAAATATTCAAAATAAACACTTAACAACACATTCAACAAATTAAAATAACTGACGATCTCTTTGTGTCCCGAGAGAAACGTCTAATATGTTGCCCATTGCGAGATATGACGAGGTTTACTTATAAGATTTTGGTCCATCAGTCAAATCCCACAAATGTGTTTTTATTGCGTTTTCCATTTTGTCTACAACAGCCCGTTGTATACATAGTTCTATTTGGTGTAGGATTCATATCCTATGTGGGTACCTTGAATTGGCACTAGCAATATAAAGTCTGGGTCTGGGACTTTCCGTATTTATAATTTTTATTGCTTATCTTTAGGCCCAAACACAGAACATTCAGGAATGGAACATTACACAATTTTACACAAACATTTGTCACTAACATGTAAGATAAAATGAACCGTAACACAACCTTCAACCAACGCGAACGAATTTTTTGTGGATGGTCTAGAAGCATCCACAAAAATTTCGTCAATTCGTCGGGGCACAGAGAGATTGTCATTTATTTTAATTTGTTGAATGTGTTAAGTGTTTATTTTTAATGTTTGTTAAAATGATTTTATTGTAATATGCCTCAACTTAATCTATTTTGTAAAAACTGATTTTTTTTTTAAATTAAGCTTCTTGTTCAACTCTAGATTTATTCCTCCTTGGTTGATTAATTGTGGGAGTGGGAGGGGCTGCTAAAGCTGGGTAGTACTGTCGGTGGGTGGTTCCTTCTCTTCTATATAGAGCGGAATGATTGGTTCAGTTCAGTGTACTATATTTGGTTTTACGTAGTTTACGTCGAGCTTTTACGTAGTTTACGTCTTGTATACACCCAGGTTTTTTTACACGGTTTGGTTTTAGTCGTTTAATACCTTCAACGTCAATGAAACAATGAGTTAACCCCACGAAAAATTCACAAAAATCAAAGAAAATTCAGGTGGTATTTAAAAAGCTGTGACTGTTCGGGTTAACTGAGAAATTAAAGAATTCCAACCGTGTAAAAAAACCTGGGTGTACAACCCAATTTTTTTTGACGTAAACTACGTCTAAGGGGAAGACTCGGATACAGGGTGTAAAATGAAAATTTCAAAATTGGGGACCGTCACGAAATCATGTAAGATTTGTAACATTAATAGCTCTTTTATCTTTCAATGGATTTTGACGTAAACTACGTCTAAGGGGAAGACTCGGATACAGGGTGTAAAATAAAAAATTTAAAATTGGGGACCGTCACGAAATCATGTAAGATTTGTAACAATAATAGGTCCTTTATCTTTCAATAGTTTTTAAAGATTTATATATCCATCGATTCATAAACTTTCCACCAATTTGCCAGTGCTATTGAAATTTTTAGTATCAACGCTGAACTATTGAACATTTCAGTTCTTTCGTGCCTCATGCATCCCCTATGCAGTTCGTTCCAATAATCCTTGGTAATTGCCTACTTTTAGGGTATTATCAATTGTTGAACTGGGATGTATGAATGGGGTGGCCCAGCTGCTAGACAGTGGGGTCCCTACTCCCTCCAGAGTTGGAGATGCTGCTAGGTATCAGGTATCAGAACGTCGGCTCCAGGGGCACGTTCACCTCAATTTGGGAGATTTGTGCCATCGCCTTCACAGCCTTTTTCATCACACACCTGACGGAAAAGGAAGTGAACAAAAAGGAAAGGAATGTGGATGGGAGAACAAAGGGAATGTTTGGAAAAGGGCCCTTGAAGTGGGCATACAACGCATAAGCGTACAAGAGCTTATAGCTCCTTACCACAACGGGTTATGAACAACAAAATACTCTGAAGGTTCAGGTTTATGAAGTCAATTTTACTAAGTAAGTGTTTACCAAATATTTGGAAGCGCAATTGTGCATAGACTGGGCAGTTACATATTAGATTATAAGAAGTTCCATAATCGGATTCACAACTATCACAAACAGATGATTCAACGCGTTTTTTTTTTTTAATCTTTGTTTAGGGATTTAACGCGTTGAATATTTGCCATGTGATAGTTCAGTCGGCAGTGACCTGTCAAGGCCTTGACTAAGACACTGCAATTCTGTTTAGAAAGATTAGCTAAATAGCATGCTACTACCGGAGATGGCTCCCGGATGTACAATTTTGTTTGATGACATGAATCCAGACTACTCCAATGCCATTTGTGCTGAGTGACAGTGAGTTGATCAAAAGCTTCACCCAACACTTGGATATTGGAATAGCTGGCTCAGGACCAATAAAGTCATGCCATGCTCCATTACGAGCTAACTCATCAGCCAATTCGTTTCCAGCTATGGAAGAATGGCCAGGTACCCATATAAGGTGTAAAGTATTTACTGAATTCAGTTCCTCAATTTGAGTTCGACATGCGAAAGCTTTAATAGCTGCTTGGCTATCTGAACAGAAGTATATTACTTTGCCCATAATGCGTTGCTGCAGTGCAGATTGCACTCCACACATGATGGCAAATATTTCCGCTTGAAAGACAGTGCAGTGTGTACCCAGTGAGTGTGACTGTTCCAATCTCAGCTCACGCGAATAGACGCCTGCACCCGCTCTACCTTCGAGGAGGGAGCCGTCAGTGTAACAAGCAATGCTGTCCAACATACTTCTCTCCAAATAGCCAGATGTCCACTCATCCTGCAAGGGGAATTGTGTTGAAAATGACCTATAAGGAAAACTACTAACTTGTGTGAGATCACTTGGAGCAAGGAAAATTTTGTCCCAATTAACCATAAGCGGTAACAACGAAGTGTGTGTAGAACTGCGGTTTACAGGATTCTCTTCCATAAAACCGAATACCCATAGTCGGTAAGTACAAGAAAATGCTTCTTGTTTGAGATGTATGTGTAGTCGGGCCACGTCGAAGAGAACATCGAGAGCAGCCTGTTGTGTAACTACACAACTGTTGTGTAAATCCATTTGATATATTTGGGTTTAAGACCCCAAGTTTTACCAAAGGTTCGTCGGCATTGGCCGAAAGCCATACACGCCTTTTTGATTCTGAACTCAATGTTAGGAGTCCAGGAAAGCTTTGGATCCAAAATTAGACACACATACTTTATTTGATCAGTTGCATTGATTTCAGAACCAAAAAGATGTAATGGACGAATACCATTATGATTACGTTTTTCCGTGAAAAGAACAATAGATGTTTTATTCGGATTGACCGAAAGGCCATATTGTCGACACCAACTTTCAACTACCTGAAGAGCATTTTGCATCAGGTCGAATAAGGTAGTAATGCACAAACCCACTATCAATGTAAGATAGTCGTCGGCAAATCCATAGGTAGGAAAACCGCCATTGTTGAGTAACCTCAATAGCGTATCTGCAACGAGATTCTACAAAAGTGGAGATAATACTCCCCCTTGAGGGCATCCGCAGACGCTTAATTTCCTAATTGCTGGTTGACGTAATGTCGAGTAGAGATGTCGGTTTTTAAGCATCTGGTGAATCCATTTGGTAATAATATTAGGTAGCCCATGACAACGTGCGGCTTCCAATATTGCATCGAAAGACACGTTGTCGAAAGCACCTTCAATATCTAAGAAAGCACCCAAGCACGATTGCTTTTGAGCGAATGCTTTCTCGATATCGTACACAACCTTGTGTAGAAGAGTCACGGTGGACTTTCCAGATTGGTAAGCATGTTGATTAACATGAAGAGGCATGTTTGCCAAACAGTCATCACGAATGTGATGATCGATAATACGTTCTAAGCATTTCAGAAGAAATGAGGTCAGACTGATGGGTCTAAAACTCTTTGCTTCTTCATACGAAGCACGTCCTCCTTTTGGGATAAACTTTACAGTGACATCCTGCCAGGATATAGGAATATACCCAGTAGCAAAACTGCATACTAAAAGCTTTTTCAAAACATGTTTGATATGTTCAAAACCTCTCTGAAGTAGAACGGGATAAATCCCATCCTCCCTGGAGATTTGTAGGGAGCAAAACTGTTAAGTGCCCATTGAATGGATTCAGTAGTTATGATTCTAAATACGTGCTTGAGCCCAAGACCCATAGCTACATGAAAAGACATCAGGATCATCCGAAGATGTTATATCGACACATCCAGGGAAGTGCGTATCAAATAAGTGCTCTAACGATTCTTCATCAGAAGAAGTGTAGTCGCCATTTGGAAATCCTTGGATCTCGCAAGAATTTTATTCAATCGACTGGCTTCACTCAAATTGGAAACATTTGCACAAAGGTTTTTCCAGCCGGATCGTTCAGCAGATCGTAGAGCCTTCTTGTAAGCTTTGCGAGCCAACTTGAAAGAATCTGTCCCTGCTGAATAGCGTCTGTTCCAACTCCTTCTGCAGTGCTTCCTTAGCTTAGCCAAATCGGAATTCCACCAAGGGGTTTCTCTTGAGGTTTTTACAGAACGTAAAATCGGTAGGGGTTTCTATAGAAGGTAGATATCCATGAAATTTGGTAGAGAGCAACTCTGTGTAAAGATCCCAGCTTGTTGAATGGGGATTTCTAAAACGCAAGGTCTGCGAAGTAACATTCAAATGATCAAAGTAGATGTAGCGATGGTCAGATATCGATTCCTCATCTGACACATGCCAATTCGTCAATTCGTGGCTGATTCTATTGAAGCAAAGGGTTATGTCTAACACTTCTGCTCTATTAGATACCATAAAGGTTGGGCGATTGCCTATCTTAAGTAAACTAAGTTCGGTACTATTTAAGTATTCCATCAAGCTGGAGCCTCTCAGATTGATATCCGAGCTACCCCAGATGATGTGATGAGCATGAATGGGGTGGCCCAGCTGCTAGACAGTGGGGTCCCTACTTCCTCCAGAGTTGGAGATGCTGCTAACGCTGGGTAGTAGTGTCGGTGGGATAGTTCCTTCTCTACTATATAGATCGGAATAGTTGGTTCAGTGTACTATATTTGGTTTTATGTAGTTTACGTCGAGCGGTCGTGTCTTGTATACAAACCCATTTTTTTTACGTAAATTACGTCTAAGGGGAAGACTCGGATACAGGGTGTAAAATGAAAATTTCAAAATTAGGGACCGTCACGAAATCATGTAAGATTTGTAATATTAATAAGTCATTTACCTTTCAAAGCTAGCTAAAGCCTGGTAGCAGTGTCGGTGGGATAGTTTCTTCTCCTCTATATAGAGCGGAATAATTGGTTCAGTGTACTATATTTGGTTTTACGTAGATTACGTCGAGCGGTCGTGTCTTGTATACCCCAAATTTTTTGACGTAGGATTACGTCTTTCCGGAACATAGGGGGGTCATTCTGCAGTTTAAAATCTGAGACCGTCACGAAAAGTGGTTAGGAAGTATGGGCTAATAACTCAGCCGTTTTCCAACCGATTTTAAAGATTTTGGTGTTAATCGATCGACGAACTCTTTAAGATTTTGCTTAACTATCGAAAAATGCATTCAAGGTGCAAAACTATTTAAAAATTGAATTTTACTAGGCACTGAAAAATCGGTAAACCAACCAATCCCGTATGTGCATCGCACGCACAGACATCAAAATCGTGCACCATACGGGCTCGACTCCAATCCTCAGTTCAATTAAATTTTCTCGGAGAGCGGACACAACGATGACGCCCGTAGCAGCAGTCTCAGCCGAAAGCGGAACATCGAGAGGCCATCGCCAAAAGCAACAATCTTCGGACTATCGTTTAGTTACTCTGTTAGTGGCGCATTGTGGAAAGAAAATCGGTTCTTCTCAGGACCAAAATTTTATGAGAAGAACGAGTTGATTGCAAAAATGGCATCTTACTTGAAAATGTTTTCTTAATAGTAACTATTTAGCAGAAAAGTGAAATTATTACGCAAGATACGGACTATCGTTTGTTTAGTTTGTTTATGAATGATTAGAAAGGCGCATTGTGGATCAAAATCGATTCTTGTCAAATCTATCATTGTACGCAAGAGAAGGTAGAGCCGAAATATTTTCTTCAAAGTGCACATCATAACCGCTTGGCGACGGTAGAAAGTTGGAACAGGTAGCAGTAAAAGTGCGGGAAGTAAACAATGATGACGTCTCTCATCATTGAGTTGCGTTAGCAGTCAAATGAGATTTTCCCAAGATTCTGATTTCGGTATACAGTGTTGACCCGATTTTGTCACTCCCCGATTTTGTCTACCCCCGATTTTGTCTACCCCCGATTTTATCACGTTTTCGACCCGATTTTGTCACGTCCCGATTTTGTCACGTTTTCGACCCGATTTTGTCACCCCAAAAAATTTTGTCATTCTTTTTATTTTCGTAAATAATACCAAAAACAACATTGATTTTCATGAAATAAGTTTCACCGCCTGTAGTTTATTACGAACGACTTCTGAGTACCTGAGAAATATTCTGTAAGCAATTTCGACAAGAAAAAACGGGTACCGTTCACGCATTTCGCCTTTCCAAGGCATAAAATGATTGATATTTGTGGAATGAATAAAGAAAAATGGAAATATTTTTTTTCCAATTTTGTCACATACCCTGTTTTATCACCCCAAAATTCACCAGGGGGGTGATAAAATCGGGATATTACTGTACTTGCTGTTTATTATTGAAAATGCGCCATCTTTTTACACGAGAGAAGGTTGAGCTGAAACAAAAATCTGCAAAAAATGCAAATCATAATCACATGGTGACGGGCAAAATTCTTTGTCGGTAGCAGCATATGCGGTCCTTGCATGGAGACGTTGCAAAACAATGTATTAAAATGGATGACGTCTATCGTGTTTCAGCGGCAAATCATAACGAAGATGTCGCACGAAGATGTCGTTTACGAGGCTGTATATAATGCTCGACGCCTTCGATGAGACGCCCTTGATGATGCCGTCGCTGCCACCGCCCGTAGCAACCATCATTGCTGTTGCCTTCTCCTCAGCCTTTCCACCGCCGGTGATGTCTGGTTGGCGCTGCGATGCAATTGTCCTGCCGATTTTTCGAGAAAATCAGACTTCGGCTGGTCAGAATACGTTTGCATGGAGTCCGAGGCTCCACCCCTTTGGGAGCCGTATCATTGGCATCGGCTTGCTTGCTCCGCCTTTCTTTCGTTCGATGCTAGTGCTTTCGTACATAACCAGAGGCTCTTCTTCTTCTTCTTTTATTTCTTCAAGGTGCAAATTATTATCGCTTGGCGTCGGCAGCAACGCAAGCGCTCTTCGGAGGGGGATACTGCGAAAATTGATTCGCATGGATGGTGTCTATCGCATTTTAGCGGGAACTTATCGAGTGGCTGACATTGGGGTCAGTAGCAATGATATGAAATTTTCTCTAGATTCTGCTTCGGTTTTGTCGCTGCTTGTGATTGGGAAGGTGCATTACTGAAAACAAATGGGTTCTTTTCAGAATCATAATTTCACACGAGAGAAGATTGAGCCGAGACAAATATTTTTCAATGTACAAATCATAAGCTTTTTTGCTGCTTGTGATTGGATAGGCATATTGTGGAAAACAAATTTGTTCTTATCATAACCATCATATTACATGAGAGAAGTTTGAGTTGAGACGAATTTTTTGAAAGTGCAATTCACAATTGCTTGAGAGCAACAGAACAAGGCCGTACTCAAATAAATATGAAAATTGCTAACAGTTGAGTAAATTTACAATCGAATATCATCTTTAATCCCAGCACCTACGAAACAGGGTTATTCTTGGAATATACATTTTCTGACCAACAGTTTTCATGCAATTTTCAGATTTTTTTCGATATACAGTTAGTGTCTCGTATCACATCGGTGAACTGAAAAACATTAGTTGTGCTTAGGACAAGTTTATTCGATACTAGTGAATACAGTGCGATGTCGCAATACTTGGCAGCGAAGTATAAACGTGATTCCAGGAAGCGTGAAAGGGATCAACAATCGGACGCACCCTCAAAGCTTCCAAGGACGGACGCTGATCGGGCACGTAGTTATCGGGCCAAGTTGAAAGCGGCCAAAGGTAGTACGTCGTCGGCTTTTATTGCATTTTATCATTTTATATATTAGATATATTCACAGACAAACAGACATAACACTCGTCAAATTTCCATCGTTCACTGATTTACTGGTCAATTCAAATAATCATTAATTGACCATTCGATGACTCGAGGCGCGCGCATCGGATTTGCTCGAGTTTGACTTTCGCTCACTATCGACATCTGGTTCGTGATTTGCTCAACTAACTGAAATCAACAGATGTCGTTAGTGTTAGAACGACGATGAATTTGATGAGTAAATGTGTGTCTGTTTGTCTCTGATATATCTATAAATGTGAAATTATCAACGGATATTCTCTATTTTACCTCAATTTCTCTTTGCTTGTCGTCGCATGCATTACATTGTTATTACATAGAATTCATATATTATTTTCAATAAATGTAGCATTGAAAACATGGTGAGTACTTTTTACGGCTGAAGTTCTTCAAGTGCATTGAAATATATACTGCAAATGTTTACTTATTAGCATATTTAGCCTGAATTGTTTGTTGGGTTTTTATAAATCGCTCAACGGTAAATGGAATAATATAATTCCAATACCTTGGTAAGTTTCATTAGCCTGCCAGTAGAGTTGAAATCACACAATCTGTACGATTTGGTCCTTTGAAACGGCCCTTTTCAGGGCCACTAAATATTCATGGAGGAAGTTGTTGTTAAGGCTGTTGTTTATCGATCTTCTGTTTCTTTAAAACTGTGCTTATAGTTATAAACCGAAATGAGTTTATAGTAACAATCGGGCTTTCGCCCATTTATTTCTAGGATATGCGACATGCCGAGGATATTCCAACCCAGATTGAATTTACAGCCCCATCTTCGAAAATCAGCACCAAGGAATATTTTCAGAATTTCAAGATTAAATCTTCTACACTTCACGTAATCCTACGTCCAATTGGCGGTCGTGTCTCGGATACAACCTTCTACTTTTTTAGGATTTATATATCGATCGATTCGCAAACTCTCCACCAATTTGCCAGTAGCATTGAAACTATTGAATATTTCAGTTCTTTAATGCATCATGCATCTCCTATGCAGTACGTACCAATCCTTGGTAATTGGCTACTTTTAGGGTATTATCAATTGTTGAACTGGGGTGGCCCAGCTGCTAGTCAGTGGAGTCCCTACTCCCTCACATAGTGGGAAATGCTGCTAAAGCTGGGTGGTAGTGTCGGTGGGATAGTCCTTTCTCTTCTATATAGAGCAGAATTATTGGTTCAGTGTACTATATTTTGTTTTATATAGTTTACGTCGAGCGGTCGTGTCTTGTATACAACCCCAATAATTTTTATTGTAATTTGGCTCCCCGACGGGGAATTGAACCCCGGTCTCCCGCGTGACAGGCGGAGATAGTGACCATTATACTATTGGACCACTATACTATATAGTTGGTTGCCAATCAAATTGACGGAAATTTTGTGGTTGCTTCTAGACCACCCACAAAAAATTCGTTCCCGTTGGTTGAAGGTTGTGTTACGGTTTATTTTATCTTACCAGTAAGTGACAAATGTTTGAATGGAATTGTGTTCGTATTATTTCTGAATGTTCTGTGTTTGGGCCTAAAGATAGGCAATAAAAATTATAAATACAGAAAGTCCCAGACCCAGACTTTATATTGCTAGTGCCAATTCAAGGTGCCCATATAGGATATGAATCCTACACCAAATAGAGTTATGTATACAACGGGCTGTTGTAGACAAAATGCAAAACGCAATAAAAACACATTTGTGGGATTTGACTAATGGACCAAAATCTTATAAGTGAACCTCGTCATATCTCGCAATGGGCAACATATTAGACGTTTCTCTCGGGGCACAAAGAGATCGTCAGTTATTTTAATTTGTTGAATGTGTTGTTAAGTGTTTATTTTTAATGTTTGTAAAAATGATTTTATTGTAATAAAAAGCATCATCACTGCTAGGTGGATTGATTTGAGTTTTTAGTGCCTCCTGGCTATTAGAATAAATAAACTATTCCTTTTCTTTAAATTTAGGTGGTTTTGATTCTTTCATCTTTATTTTCTACCGAGGCTTCAAGGGTGCCCACAACCGAATCTCCAAAATTGAAATGTCCAAAAATGTCAAATTTGCGAAATTGTCAATAAAATTTCTCAAATCGTCGAAATCAATATAATTTTTTCGCTAATAGTATACTATTAGTAAATTTTATTGACAATTTCGCAAATTTGACATTTTTGGACATTCAAATTTTGGGGATTCGGTTGTGGGCACCCTTGAAGCCTCGGTAGAAAATAAAAAAGAAAGAATAAAAACCACCTAAATTTGAAGAAAAGGAATAGTTTGTTTGTTCTAATAGCCAGGAGGCACTAAAAAACTCAAATCAATCCACCTAGCAGTTATTTTTCGTGCATTAGGGAGAATATTGAAAATAATTACATAAGAAAAGATTAAAATTGCACTTTAGGTAAATGGATTTATTTTTTTCCATTGATTTACTTTTATAGCATTAGCATAGCTGGAGAAGTAAAAAAGTAAGTATAATTGTAAACAAGGGGAACAGTTGTAGGAATTCTGCATACGATTTTCGCCGGCGTCTTGAATAATTTGTAGCATCACGGGTAACATCTTTATAGTCTTGTAAGGATTACAAAATATAACTTGGAGAAAACGAGTTCTGCAGTATAATGACAAATGCTGCAAGCCGGACGGCCTACTAGGTTCTGATTGTTTTCCTAATTTTTTTCACATCTGAGACTACGGTTTTTTTGTATGCTTTGTCTGCTTTTTGGAACTAAGCGTTGACCGATTTACTAGCAACAAGTTGCATTCGACGGAGAATCTTGTCCTTTTGCTTTCTGTTGAAAATTGGTCAAATCGGACTATGGGATCAAAATTTATGGCCAAAATATAATTTTTAATTATGAAAGAGGAAGGCACCATTACCACTAGGGTGAATCATCAGGTTTTTTTAATGCTATAAACGTAAATCAATGGAAAAAATAAATCCATTTACCTAAAAAGCAATTTTAATCTTTTCTTATGTGATTATTTTCAAAATTCTCCCTAATGCACGAGAAAGGCATCACTGCTAGGTGGATTGATTTGAGTTTCTAGTGCCTCCTAGCTAATAGAATACAAAAATTATTCCTTTTCTTCAAATGTAGGTGGTTTTGATTTTTTCTTCTTTATTTTCTGCCGAATTTTTAAGGGTGCCCACAACCGAACCACAAAATTGAAATGTCCACAAATGTCAAATTTGTGAAAATTTCTCAAATCGTTGAAATCAATATAATTTCTTCGCTTGTAATAGGGTTATTTGTCTAGCTTTTCATTGGTATACAAATGTCAGCATAAGGTCAACCAGGGCCAAAGTTATAGACCAAAGACAAAACCGAACCGCCTCCCCTACTCATTACAGTTGCTGTAATGGAAAACCAACAATGTATCAGCAGTTTTATGGCAACATTTTGCTCAACTAGCGTGTAATTGTTTAAATAGTATTTTATGCCGCATGATAAGGGAAAAAGTTTTATGAATATGGTTTCAAATTTCTTCGCAGGCAGATTCACCTAACGATTCATTGTTTTCAAGCTGTGTAAAGAAAGGATATTTTAGCTCCAGATAAAGATTGTCGCTGTCGTCGCTGTCCGGAACATCTTTTGCTGACGAGGATAGGGGATCTGATTGTCAACGAAAGAAAAAATACATACGATTTGACAGTTATGTACCACACATGTTTCGGACAGGAAAACAAAGGGAACCGAAGCGACAATATTTATCTGGTAACTAAAATATCTTTTGTGTAAAGTGGTTCGATAATAAGCAACTTGATTGTGTTTTGTACCAGCTTGGATTTTTGGAAACTACAATTATGTGAAGTCAATTAAACTGGACATTGTTTAGTCATCGCAAAAAATAGATCGTTCAACTCGTTTTTTCAGCACTCGTAGTATTTATACGTACAACTCGTATTGAAAAAAATATCTTTTTGCAACTAGTTACACAAAATACTATTCATAGTTTACGTTTTCCAAGAGAGCGAGAGAAGCTATATCGGGAATGATTTGCGATTTGGGGGTAACTTATTTTGTAATTCGGAATCTATAAAACAATGTTTGTGTACAAAATAAGTTGCGCTAAAGTCGCAAATCCCGAATGTGAATATAGCATGACTTCTCCAATTAAACATGAAAACTTCAGCACTGGCGTGTACTCTTCCATCGACTGGGAAACAGTGGGAAAATGGCAGTTCCTGGTTGCATGTTTTAACACCAAACAGTTTTCACATTGCATCACGTCCTATTTTGCTCAATACCGTTTCAATTTGACGATGTGGAATTTCTATAAGTTCTAATTACAAATCCTAACCCACAGAATGTCTGCATTGTAATTGTTTATGAAATATTTGAATCTATTTGGTGGATGCTTCAGAAGCTATGCATGCAACATGGTTAAATAACCGTTGCCTAACATCAACCGTTCTTCCTCCAAATACCATCGATACTATGTTATGCAAACATAAAGTCAGGGAGTAGTATAAATACAGTCATCTTTGTGAGGGTTATGTGGAAATCGAAACAAATAAATTAGGTACAAATAATTCAATTTACGACGATTTTCCTCCGCTTAGAACACTTTTATCGCGCGTTTGCTCCAAAAAATAGCACTGCTTTAGTGTTTTCAGGAAAATTGGCCTTTACTAGGAATTCAATAAAAGGGGAGGCTGTGTGACATAAATATATATTTCTCATTTAATTTTGTATTACTCTTTGATTTTCGTTCTTTTCCACCCGTTTCGTTTTGTCAATGAAGTGGTTTGAATACTTCACGTGTTTCGTCAGCTGTGTTGCATGCTGTCCAAACACGTAGTTTTTTTTGGTTTCATTGGGTGCATCTCGGGCTTTGTCGATGCAGTGAATGTTGTCTTTATACTGGAATAACTGCACCATAATATCTTAGCATTTTTACATACATACAAATCTGCAAAGTTTCCAATGAATGTAAACCTTTTTATGTAGATACTTTTTAAAAGAATATGGATTGTAGGATTTAAAAACCAGGGTTGTATTAAAATCTTCAGAAATTGTATAAGTATGCCAAAATTGTATACAGTTTCTGTATGGTTCTTATGCAGAACTGTATTAAAATCTTTCATCCGATGGTTGTGTGAAAAACTGCAATTCCTCGTCATTCGGTTTATACTTTTAAATCATGCAGTTGCGTTGTACAAAATTGAAGTAGAGTAGTATCTTATTCACAAAATTTACATAAATAAAGAGTGAAAAAGCTAGATTCGTTCTCAATGGTGTTTGTTATTCTGAGCAAAATGCAAATGTCGATGCCCCTGCATAACACTAGAAAGCGACAGCAGATGTTTATGCCCGTTCGCTTTTTACCTTCCATGCCACAATATGTGATGCATACATGCTGCAGAAGCGACGTAAACTTGTAGATTAATTACAAACGTAAGAGATTTTGACAATCTTCAGACAAGTGCATGTTCGTGAAATAGTCATCCGGTACATGATTGTGTTCTAGAGGAACCCTATGAGGAGCTATTTCGTTTTCCAAAAGAAATGACAATTGAATGTTATTTATAGCTTAGACGATGTGGTGAAATCTTAGTTTGTCCCAATTAGAAGAAACAAGCATCTTTTTATTTTCAAATAAATCTAATGCTTATCATTTTTTTCAATTCAACATATTCTCTGAAATATTTTTAACTGGCTATCACGCTTGTGATAGCATCAAGCTAAAGAATCCCTAGTAGTTATTAAAAATGAGATTCGAAAAGATTAACTCGTGGATTTTTATTAATCGGATTATCTTGAAAGGGTTTTAAAAGTTTATGAGTAGTTTATATACCTGTGTTGAAAATAATTGTAGCAAAGGCAGATTTCATACAGAATGCCCATTGCCCACACACTAAATAGCGTTCACATTTAAATTGCATCACTTTTAGAGGTCGATGACATTTCGCCTTCTGGATCAATTTTAACGACATGTTAGTCAAAATGACCTCAACGTTTGTTATTGTGAGTTATGTTATGCGTGACTTTCCAGTAGTTTCGAAATTGTAATCGAAGGAACAGCACGTACATGAGAAAATTTTGCACATTCATTCATTCATTTATTCAGACTAAGGCCGAAGTGGCCTGTGCGGTATATAAGAGTCTTCTCCATTCGGCACGGTCCATAGCTACACGTCGCCAACCACGCAGTCTACGGAGGGTCCGCAAGTCATCTTCCACCTGATCCACCTTGCCCGCTGCACACCTCGCCTTCTTGGGCCCGTCGGATCGTTGTCGAGAACCATTTTCACCGGGTTACTGTTCGACATTCTGGCTACGTGCCCGGCCCACCGCAGTCGTCCGATTTTCGCGGTGTGAACGATGGATGGTTCTGCCAACAGCTGATGCAACTCGTGGTTCATTCGCTTCCTCCACGTACCGTCCGCCATCTGCACCCCACCATAGATGGTGGGCAGCACTTTCCTTTCGAAAACTCCGAGTGCGCGTTGGTCCTCTACGAGCATCGTCAAGGTCTCGTGTCCATAGAGGACTACCGGTCTAATGAGCGTTTTGTAGATTGTCAGTTTGGCATAACGGCGAACTCTATTCGATCGGAGCGTCTTGCGGAGTCCAAAGTATGTACGATTTCCAGCCACTATGCGTATCCGAATTTCTCTGCTGGTATCATTTTCGGCAGTGAGCCCAAGTACACAAATTCTTCTACCACCTCGATTTCGTCACCACCGATGCAAACTCGCGGTGGGTGGCTCACATTGTCTTCTCTTGAACCTCTTCCTATCATGTACTTCGTCTTCGAAGTGTTGATGACTAGTCCGATCCGCTTGGCTTCCCTCTTCAGTCTGATGTAGGCTTCCTCCATCTTCTCAAGGTTACGTGCCATAATATCTATGTCGTCGGCAAAGCCAAATAGCTGGACGCACTTATTGAAAATTAAAACCCGCCTGGTACTGCCCCACGAGTTCCCTTGCAATTGGTGCTAGTCGACGGCATACAATTTGAGAGAGTACCTTGTAGGCGGCGTTCAGCAATGTGATTGCGTGGTAGTTGCTACAATCCAGCTTATCGCCCTTTTTGTAGATGGGACACACGACACCTTCCATCCACTCCTACGGCAAAACTTCCTCCTCCCAAATCTTGGTAATGACCCAGTGCAGCGCTCTAGCCAGTGCGTCACCACCGTGCTTAAATCCGGTAAAATTATGTACAGCGCGCGTTCCCCCAGGTTCATCACCATTCCGCCATCTTCGTCTGCCACATCGCCATTCAGGTGTTCTTCGTAGTGCTGCCGCCACCTTTGGATCACCTCACGCTCGTTCGTAAGAAGGTTCCCGTTTATGTTCTTACACATATTAGGCTGCGGCACGTGAACGGTTCAACTTCTCATAGAACTCTCGTGTGTTATTAGCGCGGTACAGCTGCTCCGTCTCTTCACGGTCTCGATCTTCCTGCTGACGCACCTGTTTATATCGTGCCTCGTTCGCCCTCGAGCGGTGTTGCAGCAATCTCGCGCATGCTGCATTCTTCTCCTCAACTAACTGCTCATTCGCTGTCATATAAGTCGTTTCTACTCCTGATCGGGGGCACCGTGCCAAGTGCAGCGGTTGCGGTGGTACCAATGGCGGATCGAATACCTCTCCAGCCATCTTCAAGAGACGCTGCGCCTAGCGGCTCTTCCGTTGGGAGTGCCACTTCCAGCTGCTGCGCGTATTCTTGGACTAGTCTACCGTCTTGTAGCCGCCCAATGGTCAGCCGCGGCGTCCGACTTCGACGCGTGTTGTACACCGTCGAGAGTTTTGAGCGCAGGCATACTGCAACGAGGTAGTGGTCGGATTCAATATTCGCACTGTGGTAAGTGCGGACGTTCGTGATGTCGGAGAAGAATTTACCGTCGATTAGAACGTGGTCGATTTGGTTTTCCGTTTCTTGGTTAGGTGATCTCCATGTGGCCTTGTGGATATTTTTGCGGGGAAAGAAGGTGCTTCGGACTACCATTCCATGGTCGACGATATACTCATTGATTTAATGCCCTCATGGAATTAACTATGCCCCTACTTTTATCCTCGCCTGCTGCAAGCTATGGTGCACGGAATCGCGAAACAACTCACTTTATGGTTCCTTTCACTCAAATCCGCCTTTGCGTGGAAGAAGCCAAAAATAAGTTAAATGCGAAAAAATCCGGTTATGTTGCCTTTACTCCCGTATTGAATTTTCACCCACTATGAAGTTTCACCAACTCAAATTTATGTTATTTTCACTCACTCTATATCGTGACTATGATGAAAACAATTCAAATTTAGCTTCTTCCACGGAACAGCACACGTTGGGTCGATCCAGCTCTCTTTGTTTATAATATCATTCATGAGAGGGAGAGGGAAAACTACCTACTATTGAATTAAAAATTTGAACTTCCAACTCAAATTTGAGTTCTTTAAACTTTTTTTTAGGTTCTTTATTTTTTCTGTGTGGTTATTCACCACGTCGACCTCGGTCTTGTGGTGCGCCAAATCTAACCATCTTGAGTTTAGTCATTCCTCTACTCTGTCAATCACATATCTAGATCAATATTTGAAAAGGGCGTAACAGCCAAAATTTATTCTTTCTGATTCTTTGTCTACATATATAGCTCTTTATGTGGACGAAGAATCAGAAGGAATTAATTTTAGCAGTTGGTTGATATTCCACAGTACAGGTCCGAGGATAGATCCCTGTGAAACACCCGCTGACACTTGAAAAGACTGCTAACCAGCGTCGGTATCGTATAACATAATCCTGTTCTGAAAAGATTTTTTCAAAATCCTACATAGATAATCCGGGACTTTCAAGCGATGTAGGGAATTAGCTATAGCTACCCAGCTTGTGTTGTTAAATGCGTTTCTTACATCTAGTGTAATCAACGCAGAGTACGTAATATCTCGCCTATTTAGACCGTGCGCTATCTTAGCCGTAACGGTTACCAACTAAAGTGCTTCAGTTATTGAACGGAAACCATACTGGTGTTACTTGATAAGAGACCAGGACACTCGGTACAGACAGACAATCTATTCAGACTGACCCTTTTTAGCAACTTTTTAGTGATGTCGAGTAGGCAAATTGGTCTATATGCCAAAGGGTCTCTCCCTGTTTTCCCGGGCTTAGGAAATAGCACCTATTTCTGCCGTTTCCACCGGTTTGGGAAGTTACCTTTGTCCAGGCATTGTTGGAGGCAGCTCCTGAACATACCTGGATTGGCCAGAATAGCATGTTTAAGGACCTGGTTCGGAGTTCCATCTGGACTTGGTGCCTCATTTAGCTTAAGGTTTCTAGCAGCGACTACGACGTTCGTACTACGTCAACTGACCCGTATGGTGTAGCGGGCCAGTCCGATGGAGTCCTTCGACGATGGAGGTGTGGTATTAGTCTCAACCATCACTATCCTGTGTGCATTTCTCAAGCATTTCCGGGTTAAATTGCGAGGTGCACCATCCGGCATCAGCTGTACCGATCCGCCTTGGATTCTGCTGGGGGTATAACTGACCGAAAAAAGTACTTCCTGATAAACCTCATGAGCCCTCCATTTAGACTCCACCGTCCATCCTGCTCTGCAGAAGGTCACATCGATGTATGACTCACCGCGTGGTTGTCTGAAAGCTGACGCTCGGCCCTCGTTTAGCAGGACTTCATTTAGTATCATGAGAGACTCTAACAGGATATGACCTCTAGTGTTAGTGAACTGGGATCCCAAGTCCAAAGCCCACGCGTTGAAGTCACATGCTACTTCTTCTTATTCATCATCTTCTTATTGGCATTAAATCCCCACTTGGACATTGCCACCTCGCTGCTTAGTGTTTATTCAGCACTTCCTCAGTTATTAACCGCGAGGTTTCTAAGCTAAGTTACTATTTTTGCATTCATATAATATCATGAGGCTATCACAGGCAGACACTTTTATGCTCAGGGAAGTCGAGACAATTTCCAAACCGAAAATTTCCTAGACTGGCACCGGGAATCGAACCCAGCCAACCTCAGCACGGTCTTACTTTATAGCCACGCATCTTACCGCTAAGCTAAGGAGTGCCCACAATCTGCTATTACTATTGGTTTTAAACCAGTTAGCTTACCTGCAATACTATCGACTACCCTAGTGTACTGCTCTGTATTCCACCGTGAAGGACAATAACAGCTACTACAGTAAACACCTTTAGTTTTCCTTTGTTATAACGAAGCTCTCATCGTCAGGAGATGGAAATATCTCCTGGATGGGGTACCACCATCTACGGCATAGATCACTACGATCGGGTCCCTTACAGTGACTCATGACCATAACCGAGACACATATAGCAGATCTGAGGTGGCTGGCTTATGCTCAACGAACAAACCAACTAGACCCCTTTCAGTTTAGCCTTATCCAGCATCTTCTTGGTGTCAGCCAGAGGTACTTAGAATGAGAACACCTGCATTTCCGCAACGCCTTTCCACAACTGAATCGAAGAGTCCTAAATCTCGACGTTACTCTGTGTGGTGTTTTCATACTAAACTTCAAAATTGTATCCCCTTTAACTCGATATCCCCCTTTATTCGATGGTTCCTTAAAGGATAGTTTAATTCCAGTAACTTATCTCTCTTGTATATCATACAGTTTAAGGGTAAACACAAAAGGTCTCTTAAAGTCAATACATATCAGAATTGTTGGTTCGGACTTAATTGCTTACTTCTAGGAACTCTTTTTCAAATGGGCCTAATTGATTCTGACCTTGATTTTTGGGATGGCGATTGTGATACAAACCATTTTGGTTAACTAACGCACTCAACAGAAATAATAGATTGCGATCTAGCTGATAGTAACGTCAATTGGACAAAATACGCCTCACACTCTAGGCATTTCAAATTTTAAGGTCAAACACAGTTACGCCTATTTGAAAAAAAAGTTCCTAGACTTCTTCTTCCCATTCGATGTCTCTTCCCGAGCAAGAGAAATCAGCTCAATAATACCTCATTCTGTTATTGATACCATACTCTGTTATGAACTAGTTTTTCATAAAAGGTAAAACACCAAAAAATAATACCAACAATTCGTATGTACAATACTTCAGGCATAACATACTCTGTTATTACAATACCAACTGCATCACAGATTATTATTCGTTTGCTATTGAAATACCTAAGCATGTATTTTGCATATCAATTTTTAGTATTATTTTTTTTGTATTTTACCTCTAATAGGCTAGTAGTAAAGCATATCAATTTCTGTTATCGAGGTCGTCCCTCCCGCTCAGGTTTCCTCCTCAAATTCTGAATCACAATTGTGATTTGAGTATTTATTTATATATTCTTGTTGCTTCATAAATCTATAGTAATAATAAAAATGTAAAATTATTTTTATTTATGATTTTACAGAAACACCGACGGATGATAGCAAACAAGTGAATGCTGGATTATCACCGAACAAAAAGCTGAGGAGGAATCGCACAACATTTTCATCAGATCAATTGTCAGCTCTGGAGCAGATTTTCGAAAGGACACACTACCCCGATGCTTTTCTAAGAGAGGAAATTGCGAGTAAAGTTAACTTGAGTGAAGCAAGAGTACAGGTAATCTATACATCAATCATAATCTTAAATCAAATATCCTAATATGACAATAATATATGACAATATATATGACAATAATTTATGGAAGTTCATACTAATTTCGATCCAATGTTAATTATAAATTCAAAAGACTACTTGGTAATATTTCACTTTTTTAAAGGTAATGGTAATGGATCTGAAACTTAGCGGTTTTGTGCACTCAAAGTGGTGTGAAAAGCCAACTTGACAGATCCTGAACGATGACTTGCTATCGCCTTAATCAGTTGCCAGGCTAGATTTTGGCAAACACTTTAAATCGATTGCTGACTAGTGTCTTTACCATATGACTACATTTGAATCTGAAAATATCTTTTGATAATCCTGCCCAGATAGTCTGGGACATTTAAGCGGTGAAGGTAGTTAGCTATAATATAGCTTTCCAATTCCAGACAACACGATTATTTGATCCACGTGCAACTAGTCCTAGAAGACCACAACCAGTGTAGGTTTCTAGCTTGTCCAGGATTACTTTCACAAACAACTTTACCAGTTGTATCGAGTAGGACAATAAGCCTTCATGCCGAATAATTTTCTGGACTTTTCCGAGCTTTGAATACAGCACCAGTTATCATCGTTTCCAACGGTGTAGAAAGTTTCTTCCACCAAAAAAAAACGGTGCAGGCAGCTCTGAAACAAGACCGGGTCAGACAGAATCGCATGTTTGATGACAATGATGACGGCTCAATAAGCATTTATACCTTAGCCATCAACACGAAATTCAATGTAACCTTAAATCAGATCCTCAAAGATTTTGCAAATATGTACGTTAACAAACTACGTAAAGATTCAAGCTTCCCCCTCACGGTAACCAAGGATAAAACCGAAGATGTGGGTGATCTATTCCGCAATCAATTCAATGGAGTATTTGTGAAGGAATCCATTTCAGAACCCAACATTTGCGCGGCCGCTCCAAACGTTCCCTTATTACTGTACACTGGACCTTTTTCCTCAATTACTACTTGAATACTACTTGAAATGGCCTGCACAAAATTGAAATCTTCCACAAATCCAGGCCCAGACAGCATTTCATCATTGGTTTAAAAAATATGTGTGACTTCTTATTTGAGTTACTTGTCCTCGACGTCATGACGCACCTTTGCTTCAGTTATATTTCGGAACATCAACACGGGCTCACGCCAAAACGGTCAACTTCAACTTTTTTTTTTTTTTTTTTTATTTATTTTTTATTTTTTTA
Source organism: Armigeres subalbatus (assembly GCF_024139115.2). Classification (NCBI taxonomy): domain Eukaryota; kingdom Metazoa; phylum Arthropoda; class Insecta; order Diptera; family Culicidae; genus Armigeres; species Armigeres subalbatus. Next base: position 195,735,552 of record NC_085141.1, read on the forward strand.
TTTTTTTTTTTTTTTTTAACTAATGTTATTTGCTAATTATCTAATACTTGCATTTATCTCTTAGACTAGGTGTTCCGTGTTTTCTTAACACTATCATCCTTATTTTCTATGTTACATTTTTAGTTATTATTAATACATTTCAAGTGCCTCTGGCAGTTAGGATTTTTCCTCTGGTTGAATTGAACCATGTAGGAATTACAATGTTTTTAACTTAAACTAAACTTAACCTAATTTATACTAAGGGTACAAGGAGCTAATCGTTGCAATAGAAGATTGCAACGATTTTTGTCTGAAATTGGAAATTATTTTGTTGGACATTTGTTGCAATGTCTCAATATTAGAAATTCTATGAAGTTCATTGGTACTATACCACGGAGGCAACTTCAGAATCATTTTCAGAATTTTATTTTGAATCCTCTGAAGTGCCTTCTTTCTGGTATTGCAGCAACTAGTCCATATTGGCACAGCATACAACATGGCAGGTCTAAAAATTTGTTTGTAAATCAAAAGTTTGTTCTTAAGACAAAGTTTTGATTTTCTGTTTATAAGTGGATATAGACACTTAATATATTTGTTACATTTGGCTTGAAGGCCTTCAATGTGATTTTTAAAAGTTAATTTTTGATCTAGCAGAAGTCCTAAATATTTAGCTTCGCTAGACCAATTAATTGGAACCCCATTCATAGTGACAATATGTCTGCTAGAAGGTTTCAAATAAGAAGCTCTCGGCATATGTGGGAAAATTATAAGCTGAGTTTTGGAAGCATTCTGGGAAATTTTCCATTTTTGCAAGTAAGTGGAGAAAATATCCAAACTTTTTTGCAATCTACTACAAACGACACGAAGGCTACGCCCTTTGGCTGAGAGACCTGTGTCATCTGCAAACAAAGATTTTTGACACCCTGGTGGTAAATCAGCTAAGTCAGAAGTAAAAATGTTATAGAAAATGGGCCCCAGTATGCTGCCTTGGGGGACACCAGCCCTTACAGGTAATCTATCAGATTTAAAAATTTTTTTTTATCTTTCGTTTATTTGGAAGACTCATTTGACGTGAAGCGTTACGGAGCCGAAATCAAGTTTAACAATACATTTCTTGATTCTTATACATAGTGTTAGTTTTGGAGAACCGAAGGACTCGCGGTTTAGTCGAGGTTATGGAATACAATAATACAGTAGGAAAGGAAAGGATTTTAGGGTGCTTAAGTCATTACGATGCTGATTTTCACAAAGTTGACATTCCTCGCATTTTACATCTGTAACAGGACAAACAAACTTTTTGGGAGACAACGACGAGAGGAAGACATACGGAAGGGATTAACGACAGACATGGAAATGTACAACAAGAGGAAGACATTCGATATGGGGTATGACAGACAAGGGAATGGGCAGGCAATGATTACAGTTTTACATCAGCAACTTTCAAAATTGGTGGACCAGGTACATATACTCAAGATCAAGGCCCGACAACACTTCCCTAATAGGCCTTGGTTGTTTTCTTCGGACTCGGAAATGTTCAGTTAGCGCAGATCTGGGGCCACGATGCACGTCGCACGCCCACACGCCATGATCGATGTCCTGATAATCATCGCCGCAAACACAGAGATTTCTTTCCGAGAGCCCCACTCTGAAAAGATGTGCATTTAAAGTGAAGTGTAGTGATTGGACATTAAACGACACATGGTTTGAATGAAGTCTCGTTCCATATTCAATTCGTTGAATCATGTACGCTTCGACACCTGCGGGCGAATTGAATACAGCCATCTACCCAACTCCCCATTTGTTCATTTCTGTTGCCAGCTGTTCAAGGTTTCCTGACGAACTAATGTGAAAAATTCATCGAAGGTGATTTTCCGATCGTAAATATCACCTTCCATAGCGCCCACCTTAGCCAGAGAGTCCGCTTTCTCATTTCCCGGGATCGAGCAATGAGAAGGGACCCAAGCCATGGTGATTGTGTAAGACCGTTGTGATAAGGCACTCAAAGCTTTCCGTATCCCATTCAGAAGATACGCTGAGTGCTTAACCGGTTTCATTGACCGAACAGCCTCCAAGGAACTTAGACTGTCGGTGAAGATGAAAAAGTGGTCAGGAGGTAGGGATGCGATTTGCTCGAGTGAATAGTGTATAGCTGCTAGCTCAGCAGTATACACGGAACAAGGCTCTTTGAGCTTAAAGTAGGCGCTATGAAAAACGTTGAAAACACCGAAACCAGTGGAGTCATCAATTTTGAAAAAGCTTCTCTCATCGCTGGCGTGCCCGTATTTGCTTGCAAACAATGGAGGTGTGACCTCCGCACAAAGGAAGTCTGGTGTTCCATGAACCTCCTGCTTCATGGACAGATCAAAAGTAACAGAGGAACTGTAAGAGTCTTAGTTGGTATCTACCGAAGAAGGGCTTACCTCCAGCGTTATGTACCAGTGGTAAATACTCATGAATCGAGATTGAGGGTTTTGTTCGAGCAGCTTCTCGAAGTTGTCAATGACCAATGGATTGAGAACCTCACAGCGGATGAGGAACCGGAGCGATAATTCCGCGAAACGATCTGTTAGTGGCAGTACTCCTGCAAGTACTTCCAAGCTCATCGTATGTGTCGAATTCATACATCCTAACGCGATACGAAGACAGCGTACTGAATCCGTTGAAGCTTTAACATGTGTGTTTTGGCCGCGGACTGGAAGCAGAAACTACCGTATTCGAGGACCGACAAAATGGTTGTTCTATACAACGTCATAAGATCTTCGGGATGCGCTCCCCACCATGTTCCGGTTATTGATCGCATGAAGTTGATCCGTTTCTGGCATTTTTGTGTCAGATACACAATGTGCTTCCCGAAGGTGCATTTCGAGTCGAACCAGACCCCGAGGTATTTAGAAGACATGCTATGAGTGATTGTCTTACCCATCAGTTGGAGCGGGAACTTTGCCGGCTTATGTTTTTTTGAAAAGACAACCATCTCAGTTTTCTCTGGAAAGAATTCGATTCCCAGCTTCGTAGCCCAAGTGGACAAATTGTCCAGCGTATCTTGCAATGGTGATTGCAGATCAACCGCTGTTGGCCCCGAAACGGATACAACACAATCAACTGCAAGCTGTCTCAACGAGCAATTTGGCATGAGACATTCATCAATGTCTCTGACGTAAAAATGGTAAAGAAGGGGGCTCAAACATGTGCCCTGGGGGAGACCCATGTAGCTAAATCGTAAAGTTGCCGAGTCACCATGAGAAAAACTCATACGCTTCTCTGACAACAAATTGTACAAATAGTTGTTCCAAATTGGTGAAAGTCCACACTCGTGGAGTTTGTCAGATAAGACATCGACGCAAACTGAATCAAAAGCCCCTTAATGTCCAAAACACTGAGCCCATTTGCTCTTTTTAGCGAAAGTAAGCTGAATTTCTGAAGAAAGCAACGCAAGACAGTCGTTCGTTCCCTTGCCCTGCGGAAACCAAATTGTGTATCTGACAACAAACTATTCGATTCAACCCATTTGTCTAGCCGGAAGAGAATCATCTTCTCCAACAGCTTCCGAAGACATGACAGCATCGCGATGGGGCGATACGAGTTACAATCCGACGCGGGTTTTCCGGGCTTCTGGATGGCTATCACCCTCACTTCTCTCCAATCATCCGGAACAATGTTGCACTCCAGTAACTGATTGAACAAGTTCAATAAGCGCCTCTTCGCGACGTCTGGGAGGTTTTTGAGCAAATTGAACTTGATTCTATCCATCCCTGGAGCGGAATTGTTACATGAAAGGAGAGCAAGTGAGAATTCAATCATCGAAAAGGGACGATCCATATCATCCCTGCCAGCAAAAGCATCACGTAGCTCTTGCCTCACCGGTACCGAATCCGGACAAACTTTCTTTGCGAAGTCAAGTATCCACCGCGACGAGCTTTCACGATCTTCGTTTACGGACGACGCGTTGCGCATTCTTCTCCCGACGGTCCACAGAGTTTTCATTGAAGTCTCGCGCGATAAACCTTCAACAAAAGTGCGCCAATATCCGCGCTTCTTCACTTTGACCAGTTTCTTGAACTGGATTTCGAGCGCAGTGTATCGTTTGTGAAGAACGATCGCCCCGTGTTTCGAAATTCTTTGAACGCGGCGGATTTCTCGCGATAAAGTTGCGTACACTCGATGTCCCACCACGGACTGTAGGGTTTCCTACGAACCGAAGCTCCTGGCACCGGCCGACGTTGTGCCTGAAGAGCGCTTTCAAGAATCAACTGCGATAGAAACTTGTACTCTTCCCGCGGGGAAGTGCTTCTATAGACTGTATGCCATCGCTGATGGCGTCCGCATATTTGCCCCAATTGATGTGCTTCGTGAGGTCATATGATAGATCGATGGAAGCAGATTGCTTATGTCTATTGGAAATCGAAACTTCGATCGGCAAATGATCACTACCATGGGGATCTTGGACCACCTTCCAAGTACAGTCCAACGATAATGAGCTCGAACAAATGGAAAGATCTAGACGGCTATCTCTTGCTGGAGGAGCCACTCGTGTAACTTCTCCTGTATTCAAAATTGACATATTGAAGTCGTCGCAGAGGTCGTATATCATTGATGAACGGTTGTCGTCGTACAGTTCCCCCCAGCCTGTTCCGTGGGAGTTAAAATCTCCCAAGAGCAACCGTGGCTCGGACATAACCGAGCAAATGTGCGAGAGATCTCTACGAGATATCGCGGTGTTTGGAGGAAGATATATCGAGGCGATACTGAGGTCTTTTCCTCGAATAGTCACCTGACATGCGACAGCTTCGGTGCCAGACATCGGCGCAAGATTGACTCTATAGAATGAGTGCTGTTTTTGATCCCTAAAAGCACCCCTCCATATCGATTTGCCCGATCGCGGCGGATCATGTTGAAATCAGGAAAATGAAGGTTCACATCTGGTGTTAGCCATGTCTCACATAAAGCAAAAGCATCGCATTGTAATTTGTTAACTAAAAAATTTAAAATATCTAATTTTGGAAGAATACTTCGACAGTTCCACTGTAGAATCGAAATCATGTTACCCTTATTGACTAAGTTAGCCATCGAAGGATACAAATGACTCGAGGAGGGGCATTTTCGAAGCCAGCTGCTTCAGGAGAGGAGTCAGAATAGGAAGAACAGTTTTGACCATGTTCTTCACGGGGTCGGAAGTATCAAAGAAGTTGAGGATGAGCTCCACGATGCCAGAAAGTGTGAACATTGGAGCGCTCGGGAGTTCTTCTGCCATATTGGGGCTAATTGGAGAAATCGCAAAAAGTGGGGCATCTTGGATTTTAGATGTTCCCGGAAGCGGTGGAAACCCTCGATCATCCCGAAACCACAAAAGTTGAACGTTTTTGAGTATTTCCACCCACTTTGAATTTGACCATGTTGGATTGGGGCTCCCTTTGAGGCTGTTTACTAGGCTTTTTAAGGGTCGCTGGCTCTGTTTTATTCTCTTTCTGTTTGAGCCATTGAAAACAAAGGGAACCCCATTTCCAACCTCGGAGTCAGAGCTACCTTGATCGTCCAAAGGAAGAGACGAGTAGATGGTGTCAGAAACGAGTGGCGGAGCGGCCTTCCTCAACATTTCGGCGTAACTTCGCCGAGAACGCTGCTGGAGAGACCGCTTCTGGTGTATTCGCTGCTGTATGTACGTTGGGCAAGCTTCAAGAGCATGTGGAGGGCTTTCGTTACAATAGACACATTTCGGTGCCGTCTTGCACGCGCCCTCCACATGCTTCTCTCCGCATGATGCACAGCGAGGTTTATTGCAGCAGTACTGAGCGGTGTGGCCCAGCTGCTTGCAATTAACACAATTCATCACCTTCGGTACATACAGCCGAACAGGTAGACGAAGTTTGCCAATCACTACGTAGTCAGGCAGTGCGGACCCGGAAAAAGTGACGCAGAAAGAGTCAGACGGGGAATATCTCCGCTTCTCTTCCTCCTGCGATACCGAGTACATTTGTGTGCAATCCAGTATCGTAACAGGAGGCAAAGAAACGTTCTTGAAACGACCGAACCCTGTTTCAAATCGTCGCATGTCATACTTCCTCCGTCACCACCCCGCGATCTCACACACTGCTGACGGTAAATACACCCTATATTCGAGAGTGAAGAGCTCACAGGTGGCAATCTCGTTGGCCTGTTTGCGATCACTGACCGTGACACAGAGTTTACTGGACCCAACCATGTCAATGGTCGTGACAGACGAAAATCGCTTTTCCAGATCTTTGCTGATCTGGCTGATATTCAAACGTTTGCCTTTGGGTCAAAGAAAACAACATACGGCCCACTAGAGTCGTGAGGGTAGACCTTGGGACGGGGGCTCGTAGAGGAAATTTTAGCGTTGCTGGTGTCCATTTCATTTTGGTTTGGAACACCCGAATGCAACGAAACATCTGACATGGAATACGAAGTACCCCGCCCACTTCGCCTTCGCGCATTGCGGACACGAAATGCGCCGCTGCAGCGAGGCACAATTTATTTTAAAACTAAACACTTATCACAAGGACAGAAAAAAACACACATACACACAAATTAATGAGAGGGGAAGACGAGTTAAAGAAAAAGGAAAAAAACTATTCCAATAAGATGGAGAAGAGAGGAGAACAACGAGAGGGAGCTCAAGTGAATACTTGCGTTCACACTGCTGTGTCGCCGGCTAACGGTTCTGGCAGCACACACTGACTGGATGGACAATCGCCGGGGCGGTGGTGCGGTCGAAGCGAACCACGCTGTTGTTGGTGTTCTTGCCGCAGACAACACTGCAACTGGGTGGATGGATGGTGGCAGGACGGCAGCGTCTGTGTTGGTGGAGACGCACGATGGATGATGTGATGACTGTCGGCGTGGGGCGATGATGCCTGCGCCTGCGATGGACGCCGAAGAAACTGCAAAACTTTGCGTTGTCTTGCAAAGCAACGAAATGGCTACTTAACTGCTTCCAGCTAAGCACCACTCCCACTCAAGCACTATGCTTCAAAACACTTTCGGAAAAAACCTCTACCTGTACTTCAGGAAAAAACCAAAAGAGAAGCAGACCGTACGCGGATTTACAACCGTCTCGCTCGGATGCTCGACGTGGAATGAGATTTAGAATTCTGATAGTTTACCTGCAGTGAGCGATCTGATAAATAATTTTGGATCAGTTTAATAATGTTCAGAGGAAAATTAAAATTCATCAATTTTACAATCAAACCTTCATGCCAAACACTGTCAAATGCTTTCTCTGTATCAAGAAGAGCAACTCCAGTCGAATATCCTTCAGATTTGTTGAGCCGAATTAAGTTCGTAACTCTTAATAACTGATGAGTGGTTGAATGCCCATGGCGAAAACTTCAACTAATTTGGTTCTCTACACAACCTCAATAATCCAGGAAATAGAGCGAGGTAGCCAAATCGACGAGGTAGCCAAACCTACACGGATTTCTCAGCTGCCTTTGATCAAATAAACCATAAAACCGCAGTAGCTAAACTCTCCCGCCTAGGATTCAATTTTGTGATTCAATGGCAGCTAAAATGGATTGAATCATATGTACTTGACTGGCCGGACAATGCAGGTTAAGCTCGGTGACTGCACATCATCATCTCTCGATGTCACATCTGGGGTCCCTCAGGGCAGTCACCTGGGACGGCTTATTTTTTCTGCTGTATCTCAACGATGTACACTTCGCATTAAGCTGTCACAGATTATCTTCCGCTGACGACTTCAAGCTATATTATACCGTGAACACAGAATTATGACACTACCTTTTTACAAAATCAGCTCAACATCTTCGTCAAATGGTGTGAGATTAATAGAATGGTTCTAAATCCTGCCAAATGCTCGGTGATAACATTTTGGCAAAAGCATAATCCAATTTGCCATGAATACACTTTACAAGGAGTCGCTCTTCAACGTGCCAGCGTAATTAAGAACCTTGGCGTCATTTTAGACTCCAAAATGTCCTGCAAGGATTATATATCTTATGTAGTAGAGAAGGCATCATCACAGCTTGGGCTGTTATTTCGACTGACCAAACAATTCAAAGACGTGTATTGTCTCAAAGCTTTATATTGTTCGCTGGTACGTTCTATCCTCAAGTATGGAACATCCGTTTGGGCCCCTTTCTACCAGAATGGAATCCAACGACTAGAGGCAGTGCAGAAAAGTTCGTTTTGTTTGCTTTGAGGCATCTGCCTTGGAACGATCCTCTAAATCTTTCTAGATATAAAGGGAGAATGCTTTTACACACTTACCCAGTACACGTGCATTGTAGTTGCCAAACTACCACACGGAAGTGTACTGGAGTGTCGGACTCGACCGTACCGGTAATACCGACTAAACTCCCTTGGGCTCCGCCATCGTTTCCCCCAGGAACTACCTCCCAGTACTACTTCTGGGAGATGGCAGTACTTAACGTACTCGCTCATTCTCGCTCACACAGGCACCCGTCCCATGCGAGTCTGACTTGGGTGCTCGCTCTATCGCACCCTCAAACACACCCTACATACTCTGTTGCACCTCTGTCATGCCGTGTGGGTCTGACTTGTGTGCCCACCCTTCTCATGCTATGTGGGTCTGACTTGTATGCCCACCTCTCTCATACCGTGTGAGTCTGACTTGTATGCTCACCCAAACACTTGATTCACGCTCATGCATTCCATGCTTGCACTCCCGCTAACGCTCCTATGAGTCTGACTTGTGTGCTCAACTCTATCATGCCGTGTGGGTCTAACTTGTGTGCCCACCCTTCTCATGCCATGTTTTTCTTTTTTTTTCTTCCTAAGCAATAGAGGGGGAATCTGCTCAACAGACATCCTGGGTTGACCAGGAAGTGCGGGGTTAGGGATCACCGAGGGAGGCAGGACTACATCCCCGACCCGATAAACCGTTTCCATTGCCACCAAGCCCATAGTTCCTTCGGTACAACCAGAAAGTAATGCTTCAAAAGGGGGCCAGTGCACAACGCACCCTCGAGGTTAGCTGCGTGTCCTTGCAGCACCGAACATCGTGACTCGCTTTTTTAGAAGAAGCGCGTTGCCGGCTTTCCAGGTGGCTTTACCACGCCCTATGTCCTCGGAAGGTGGGAAGGGTCGACATCGCGCCTGTTTCCCTCAGCACGACTGGTATCAAGAATGATGATGCCGCGTGCACCCCAAATTGACATTTCTGCGATAGGGCCTATTCGCCAGCACACAGAGGGACTTGCCGACGCGGTGCCCACGCCTGCCGTCCTCGGGCTCGGAACCCGCCCGGTTGACCAACGCCGCGAAAGCGACGATACCATGTTGTTCTTCGCGCGGCCACTTGTTCGATAAAAGGATCGAGTTCGACCACAGAGCATGACCACCGGTATGACCCATGAAGCCGACTCCGATCCCTTGGACCACCTCTTATTTGCGCCTGAACCAGCCATCCTTGAGTCCACGCGCCACCTTCTGTGTAGCTCCGAGACGATTTGGGTGATAGCCGATAAAACGGCGTTCCAGCCAACTTCATCTTTACACATCCTCCGAACTAGGTTGTCCGGGGTAGTGTCCAGACCACATGTGGCAAGCATGTGGTTACGCGTTGCGCGAAAATGTGAGCTTGAGCTTGAGCTTGAGCTTGATTGACTGCTCGTAGTTGCTATTCCATTATGACCAGATCAGCTGTTCTTGCACAGGGAACCAACAGATGTTTGCTTGGGACTAGCACACATCTTCAAGTAATGAAAGTACTGGTGATCTCATTTGTTAGGGTCATACTGGCGCCTGCCACGTCAGAATGCAAGTCAATGTAGGGAAGGGGAGGAAATGATGATGCAATCACTCGCCCACTGCAAGCCGAATATACCTCTGCACTTGCCACGAGTTCATGCGGAATTTGTTGGAATTTCTGGGTTAGGTTGGAGAGGCAGGGGTCCGTCTTGGTTAACGAGCTGCCAATGTGATAGATAGGAGAAGGTAACTGATGGAATTTCTAATTGGATGTAGGAAACGAGCTCTATAGTTCATTTCCAATTCTAGCAGATTACTGTTAGAATACTCAAGTTGAAGGTATAGGAATAGTAATGGAAACGGTATGGAAGTCCATTTCCAGTTCTAGCGATTGCTAGAACTTAAGAAATAAAGAGAAAGATAAAAAGTAGGAGAATGGAACGGACCTGGGATTGAAACCATGACCTCCTGCGTATGAGGCAGAAGCAGTAGCCATATGACTACCAAGCCCGCCTCGAAGCAAGAGAGATCACGCACTGAACTGATAAATTTTATTGCCGGCCGCGCAACGCAGAACACAATAATTCGGCCGACCGCGCGATCGTTCTGCTGTCCGAAACAAGAGAGATCACGCACTGAACTGATTAATTTTATTACCGGCCGCACAATGCAGAACACAATAATTCGGCCGACCGCGCGATCGTTCTGCTGTCCGAAACAAGAGATATCACGCACAGAACTGATTAATTTTATTACCGGCCGCGCAATGCAGAACACAATAATTCGGCCGACCGCGCGATCGTTCTGCTGTCCGAAACAAGAGATATCACGCACAGAACTGATTAATTTTATTACCGGCCGCGCAATGCAGAACACAATAATTCGGCCGACCGCGCGATCGTTCTGCTGTCCGAAACATGAGAGATCACGCACAGAACTCATTACGCGTTGCGCGAAAATGTGAGCACACGAACAACACGTGTTCCGCCGTTTCCTCTAAACCTGCGCACACCAAACACTCGGGCGAGGCCGAGCAAGCCAGCTGCGTTACCTGCACTGTAATTTTGCAGCACGCTTAAACGCCGGGCACATCGAACCCCCATGGGGTGCTTGCTGTTCACAGCTTTGCTGGAACAAATCAAACAATCCGCAGCGTCGGCAGAGATTGATTTTGTCAGGGCCTTTGCAGTCCCATTGCTTGTGCCCCGGTTCCAGGCACTTGAAGCAAACTTCGGGTTGCTCGTATATGCCCACAGGGCACACCGACCATCCCACCTTGACGCTCCCTAACTTGACTACCTTGGAGGCGTCCGCTGCAGATGGCCGAACCAATGCTACCTGCCGGACCTTTCCGTAGTGCCGTGACGAGCTCTTCGACTTCGGTGATCTCGTCCAGGTCTTTAACCCTTAGATTCACCTCCGTCGTGAGTGCCATCACCTTGACCGTCTCGCCAAGGACTTCCTCCGCCAACTTCTTGTAGGCGGCGCCCTTTTGCGAGACGCCCCGGTTCAGCTCGAGGATCATCTCGCCCATCCGGGTACGCCTTATTCGACGTACGTCGGCGCCGAGTTCACCGAGCTTGACGTCCACCCCATCGCTTTCAAGACGTCCGAGTACTTAGCCTAGTCCGTCTTGATGACTAGGGCATCGCACCTGGAGCTATTGGTGACTACCCCCGACTTCGTGCTAACGTCATTCGCCTGGGCCTTCTTTTCGGCCCTTGACGTCTTCGGTTTCCTCTTGTTCTTGACCAGGGTCCAGGAGGCGTCATCCCCCTCTATTTCCCTGGTCTGGTGTGGCTGAGAGCTCTCAGCCTGCCGTAACCCCTTACCACCGTCTTTCCTGGGTGGACAGACCTTTGCAGGTCCTTCCTCCCCTGGTTTTTGGAGGTACCTGGCCGGGTTCAGCTTCCCAGCCCAACTACCCTTGTTCGGGGTAGTAACCCTCCGCGTTTTGGAGCGGCCTCCAGGGAGTTCATCCCTTAGAGACTGTCTCCTCCGTTTTTGTGTCTGCTCCGTTGGAGCAGTCACCCCCGACGTACCCGCAAATACTTGAGCCTGTCTGGGTAGACTTTGGCACCACCGCCTTCGCTGGCACGCTTTCGGTCGATTCGACCTTGCCCGAGTCCGCGAATCCTTGGACCTCAGTCTGGGTAGACCTCGACTCCACGGATTTCACGGGTTTACACTTGGCCGTCCCGACCACCCTTTCCAGCTTGGCGTCCAGCATCGACTTTCGAAGTTTCTGCAAGCTCCTCTTGAGGTCCTTAATGATATTATGCTTCGATGACGCAAAGTCGATGATGGCGTCCAGCTGTTCCGTTGCCACCTCGAAGGCCGAAAGCCCATCGCGTTTGCGGTTCATCGCCTTCACAAGCCATTATTTATTTATCATCAGACTAAGGCCGGAGTGGCCTGTGCTGCACATAAAAGACTTCTCCATTCAGCTCGGTTCATGGCTGCACTTCGCCAACCACGCAGTCTGCGGAGGGTCCGCAAGTCGTCCTCCACCTGATCGATCCACCTTGCCCGCTGTGCACCTCGCCTTCTTGTTCCCGTCGGATCGTTGTCGAGAACCATTTTCACCGGATTACTGTCCGACATTCTGGCTACGTGCCCGGCCCACCGCAGTCTTCCAATTTTCGCAGTGTGAACGATGGATGGTTCTCCCAACAGCTGATGCAACTCGTGGTTCATTCGCCTCCTCCACGTACCGTCCGCCATCTGCACCCCACCATAGATGGTACGCAACACTTTCCTTTCGAAAACTCCCAGTGCGCGTTGGTCCTCCACGAGCATCGTCCAGGTCTCGTGTCCGTAGAGAACTACCGGTCTTATAAGCGTTTTGTAGATAGTCAGTTTGGTACGACGGCGAACTCTATTCGATCGAAGCGTCTTGCGGAGTCCAAAGTACGTACGATTTCCAGCCACTATGCGTCTCCGAATTTCTCTGCTGGTATCGTTATCGGCGGTCACCAGTGAGCCCAAGTACACGAATTCTTCAACCACCTCGATTTCGTCACCACCGATAGAAACTCGTGGTGGGTGACTCTGATTGACCTCTCTTGAGCCTCTTCCTATCATGTACTTCGTCTTCGACGTGTTGATGACTAGTCCAATCCGTTTAGCTTCGCTTTTCAGTCTGATGCAGGCTTCCTCCATCCTCTCAAAGTTACGTGCCATGATATCAATGTCGTAGGCGAAACCAAATAATTGGACGGACTTCGTGAAAATCGTACCACTCGTGTCCATCCCTGCCCTTCGTATTACTCCTCCAAAGCGATGTTGAATAACAGACACGAAAGACCATCACCTTGCCGTAACCCTCTACGGGTTTCGAAGGGACTCGAGAATGCCCCTGAAACTCGAACTACGCACATCACCCGATCCATCGTCGCCTTGATCAACCGTATCAGTTTATCCGGAAATCCGTTTTCGTGCATTAGCTGCCATAGCTGGTCCCGATCGATTGTATCATATGCGGCTTTGAAGTCGATAAATAGATGATGTGTGGGCACGTTGTATTCGCGGCATTTCTGCAATACCTGACGTATTCACAAGCCATGGGTCGTCTATAACCTCTACCGGCGTAGCCTGGGAGATGGTTAAGTGACCCACGCTGGCGCTGCGCATCGAGCTGCCGACTATTGCTTCTAGCCTCCTAGGCGGAGACCTGAACAACCCACCTCTTGCGAAGGGGTTGTCGCCTACACTACTACCACTAATTGAAGAATTGACTTGGTTTTCCATTTTGGTCCCACGAGTTTCTTGGGAAAAGAGGTCCACCACGCCAGAGCCCAGCATGACGCGGTAAGGGACAATTACTGTGGAGGGTGCCCAGGTACCCCTTAGGTTCCGTTAAAGGCCTAGCTTATTATTATACCCCCCTGGCCATGCATCCCCTCGGCACGGGTCGCTTGACGCCTTGGGATTAGGGGTTAGGGACGATGGTCCCTGTGGGTCTGACTTGTATGCCCACCTTCATCATACCATGTGAGACTGCTCACCTCTTTCATTCAGTTCGCGCTGTCACATACTACTCTAGTCATTCGACCTAACACTCGCTCTGGCATCCCTTGTGGGACATTTCACTTAGGTTCCCACTTCTGACATACCATGTGAGTCTGACTCACCTCGCTCAACTCAAACATACCGTGTGAAACTGATTTGTATGCTCATTCCTTTCGTACCGTGTGAGACTGACTTGGATGCTCACCCACACTCCTCTGCCACGCCGCGGGGTATCAGTAGTCATAGGAACCAACATTCCTGCGCTACTCCCAGCGCGGCGTGTGCAGTCCATACATACACCTATTCATTCACACTTCTGCCATGCTTCGAGGTGACGATCTCGGTTGCCACCCGCTGCGCCAATACCTCTGCATGGGCAGACCATTCACACACTTCTCCGCGTTCGGCACTTTCACTCTAACTAACCAATCACAAGTGAGTACTGCTTGTCGATTGCTGCTCGGCGCGCCAGATTCTCTGCAAGCTGCAGGCAATCTGAGTGGTTGCAGTCGAGACTGCGTTCCACTTCTCCACCGCTTGACACATCCTCTGGATAAGGTTATCCGGAGTTGTGTCCCGGCCGCAAACGTCTAGCATTGCTCTTCTCTCGACGTCGAAACGAGGACATGTGGGTGGTGGGTCCACCTACCTTTCGGGGAGTTATCCCACCCCAAGCAACACCAGTTGTTTCTCAGAAAGTAACACCAACTGTGGTGTGACTTACTAAAGGTCTGAGTTATGCACAACACGTTGTATTTGGAACTCCTTTGTGACACAAAAAGCGCAAGAGGTGGAGCCTATTTGCAACATCTTGCTGCTACAATAAAAATAAAAACACAAAAACCAACCGGGAATCGAACCATGGACCTTGAGATTTGCAACCTTTTACTATAACCATCACACCATCAACTCTGTTCTGAGATTCTACTACAAGTGCACTACATAAACAACAAAGTCAATTGTAACTTCATTGTACCTTATACGGAACATGCAGGGGACTGTCAAAAATAAAATACTGCTCAGCTGAGCTCAAAGTGTTTTGCAACATATCAGAAACGTTTCCGTAACTGCAATGAATCGAAAAGTAATTTATACTGCAACTTATCTGTTTTGTTTCTGATTTGAAACACATTGAATTCCAAATCACTCGGGAAGACAGATGCGTGGCACATTGCAACGCCCCTTAAACGGAAATGAAACATTGTGTATTTCCAAAACTGAAAAGTGGCTTTAATGTGACTCGATGTGTTGCCAGTGTCTTCAATGCAATTTATTAGGAACAAACAACTATTTGAAAGATGTTGCGCGTGCTGCTTGGGACTCGCGCTGCCATCTGGCAACCGAAGTCACCCTGGTACGCTCGCGGGCTCCTTTGGTGCCACGTAGCTCAAAACACTCCTCGTCTTCCCGGATGACCAGCCTGACTGGCATCATACTCGCTATCACGCAGGATGCGTCGTGCGATACCGTCCGTTAGGCCGATATCACCCTCAGACACATCAATCGGTAGGTGCTCTCCAGTTTCTGCAGGTAACTGGTTACCCCTAGCAACACTAGAACCAGAGACCGGCGGAGTGAAAAACTGTTAATTTGGCAACGTGATAAACATCAAAATAATGTTGGCATCACTTGAAAATGAAGGAGCGTGCGAGTGACTTTTTCAGTGCCACAGTTTACGGTCTTGTTTATTTTTTGTTCATAAGTAATGTGAAATAAATATGAAGTGTTTCCATAGATTTTGCTCAAACTCGGTGAGAAAACAGCATCAGGCAAAATTCTCCAGCCTATGCTTTTTCCGCTTCCCGAAGAAACAGCATTTGAAAAAAATATGGTTGGAATTTTGCGGATTGCCTTCGAATTTTCAAATTTCGGACACAACACGGCTGTGTAGTGTAAGTAGTTCTATTTGAAAACAATGTGTGATAATTTCAATTATTCAACTTATTTGCAGCTCCACTTCGATCACAATGATCTATATTTGACGAGGACAGGTGGGAGAATTTTCCGGCAGCGAACAGCAGTTCCTGTTTATCCATGCGTCGTACAAATGGCAGACGTAGCGCGTGCAGAATCAATATACGGTATGTAGAACAGCCAGCGACAAACATATCCTATTTCATGTTTGCATCATTCGAATTACAGATCTAACTTCCGATTCCGGAAATATAGCGATCAATCCCGTTGGCAGCATGGACGATATCGATGGTGTGGATTTATTCAAAGATGGAGATATGCTCAGTGATCCTGAACCACATGCTGATGAAGAACATCGAGCCGTAGTGCAAGCAGAATCAATAATCGGTACGTACGTAAATCAGTAAAAGACAAAGACAACCTGTTTCATGTTGCTCTCATTCAAATTATAGATCCAACTTCAGGAAATGAAACGTCCAATCCTGTTGGCAGTATGAACGATGTCGACGATGCATGTTTTTCTTATAATGATGCTGATGCTGAATCGCATGCTGATAAAGAGTTACTTTTCGATTTGTGTACTCAGCAACAGAAGTAAGAATAACAGAAAAATCTGTTTATTTTAGAAAATAAATGCTTAATGTTTATTATTCTCTTTGTTTCAGAGTTATACAAAAACTTACACAGCAACTTCAAGTGCGAGACGGGGAGATCTTAAATTTGAAACGGAAATTGAACGAAACTGAACATTCCTTAGAAGATCACCCAGCCGAGAAAGTTTTGAAAAAAACTTATAACAATGACCAACGTAAGTTAGCATCGGGGGAATCGTTGAGAATCAAAGTATGGCATGACGACTCTGTTCTTGAAGGGCTCAAAACACGATTCAAAATGAGCCGCAGTGCATATGAGCGAGAAAGAAAGAAAATGTATTTGCCAAGTGTACGAACCCTATCTCAAAGAATGCAGAATATTCACTTTAACTCGGGTATACTTACTGAGATTTTTATGATGCCTGCAGCGAAAGGGAGCTCCATGAACGAACAAGATCGTGATTGTGCGTTAGTATTCGATGAGATGGCTATAAGCGCAGGGCGTGATTTCTGCTTCAATAATAAAAAGTTTTTTGGCGAAGTAACATTACCGGATCACGATGGTTCAGCAACACATCTCATGCTATTCATGCTGGTCGGAGTGAAACAACGTTGGAAGCAAATCGTTGCTTACCATTTCACGGGGAATTCAATAAAGAGCGGCTATTTGAAGGAACTTATTTTCGAAATAGTGGAAAAATCGGAGGCAGTGGGTTTACGTTGTCATGCAATCATCAGCGACTGTGGAAGCAACAACAAGAAAATGTGGAACGATTTGAACGTGCGGCATACTCAGCGAACAGTTCTTAGTAACGAACCAGTTCAACATCCTTGTAATCCGAATCGAAAGCTGGAAATTATGCCTGACAGCGTTCACGTGTTCAAGTCTGCTGTGCAAGGCTGGATACAGAATAAAACAATCGTTTTACCACAAGCAGTTGTAAGTGAGCATAATCTACCAACGAATGTAGCTGACATAAAACACTTACACGATTTGGTAATGTATGAGGCCCAATGTGATTTAAGGATGGCATCAAGACTTACTGTGTCGGTTGTAGATTTTGTCAAACCGAGAAATAATTTTGATAAAATGAAGGTGTAGAATGTACTTTCCAATCAATCAATTTTCTACTTTTATTTTAGGTCATTAACAGCACAAAATATGTGAATCATACTGTCGCTGCTGCTTTGAGGGTCAACAGCATACAATCCAACAGACCAGAGGTTTTGGCTACGACGTTGTTTGTGGAAAAACTGGCCCAATGGTTCAAATTGGTTACGTCTCGTTCGCTTCAAACTGCGTTGAGTCGGAAAAACAAGGAAGCATATCAATCAGCTGTAGAGTCGCTTCGATCATTCAAGTATTTTATTTACAACTGCTCCGTTGGTGACAAACAGTTTTGGAAGCCGTGGGGCATCAATAATAATGGTTACTGATTCAGTTTTACGACTCCAGGAATATTTTCTGAATCGCAATTATGATTTATGACTTCATTTTTCTCGCACGCTTCACACAAGATTGTGTGGAAAAGACATATTTTCTCAGATACGGTCGAAGCACAAATGTCCCAGGGCTGTTCAAGCTAAGGATGCATTGAAGCTCATAACATTGGGACAATTTGTAGGGGAGGTAAAAAATTCATCCTATGAGAATGATCCGACAGATTGGTTATTAAATTTCTCGTCTATTTTGAAGCCAAATGTAATCGAGCAGAGAAAAAATGAGGAAACCATTTATGGGAATTCAGGGACACGGTCGATTGATGCATTGTTAAATGATATTAGTGTCAGTAGCTCAAACGATCATGAGATATCTACCATACAGTCATCAGAAGAAAATACAATCTATTACATTGCAGGTATGATATTATCCAGCATTAAACTTCATTCAACTATTTGTGACGATTGCATAAATAGCTGTACACAAAAGGATTTTGGTCAAACGTACGACATGTCGTTATTTACTGAGCTTAAAGATTTTAATGGCAATGCCTTGAGCTACGTCAACTTGAAAACCTATATTTTTTTCAAAAATCTCGAACAAACTTTCAAATACAACGTCTCACTGCTGAAAGATGTTAATGAAGATGTCTCTGGAGAGCTGTTAAAAATTTTATCAACCGTCGAAGCTAAACATTTCCCTACTTGTCACAGATTGCGCCAAAAAATTGTTAAGCGATACTTACTTTTCAGACTACGTTCCTGTGGAAAGGCAAATCGCCAAAAACGTTATGACAGTAAGTCCATGTTTATGTAATATAATTTGAACAGTTGTTAAATATTTTGTTGTTGTTTGAATATGTTGTTGAATAAATTGTCCACGCATTTTTAAAAAACTGTATTTTTTATTTAATGAAATGAATTATAGGTCAACGGGTCAGTGTGGAACAAACACTTTCCCTAAAAAAGTATGAAGAGAAACCAGATGTAGATTTGATTACCCCATTTGATTTTTTTTATTCAATGAAAAACCAATATGATTCATTTTCAATCATTTTTCAGTCAACAATTATATATAATCATAAAAATTATAATCATTGAGTGATTTCAATACTCCCCACCAATAATTGCAGCACAATCGTAAACATTGCCGAATGGAAGCGTTTTTGACAGTTCATTTGGAAACAAAATGGCGTCTTCGCCGATCTCTCCTTCTAGTATTTCTAGTTACCCCCAGTGCTTCTCCCAGGACGGGCCGCCGTACTTAAGAAT
The DNA here is from genome assembly GCF_024139115.2 of Armigeres subalbatus. Classification (NCBI taxonomy): domain Eukaryota; kingdom Metazoa; phylum Arthropoda; class Insecta; order Diptera; family Culicidae; genus Armigeres; species Armigeres subalbatus. The sequence continues at coordinate 195,754,451 of NC_085141.1, forward strand.
AGATGCGGCAACGCCTGTCAGTAGCCTAAGTCTACTGGCGCACACCTTGGAGCTGTTGGACATCATCCTCGATAATGCCGCCACAGCAGTCGAAGCCTTCTTGCACGCATATTCGACATGGCTACCGAACAATCGCTCCGTTTTGTCGTCGTATGTGAAGAACTTATGGCGCTTCTCAGTTAAATACTGAAGAAGACGTTTGCGATCGTCGAAGGATCCCGGCAAAACGCGGCAGTCACCCTTCCTAGCAATCTGAAATGAAACCTTGATCCCCTGAAGGTTACTCAAAATCTCATTCCGGAAGCCAGAAAACTCGGCAACAGATACCACGATTGGCGGAATCCGTTGTTTTTTTTTCGCATGAATCGAATCACCTGGGCTAGAAGTAGATTCGATTTTTTCAAATTCGCCATTAATCAAATCGAACTGATGCTCAGTTCGATAGGAGAAGAAATAATGTCAACGTTAGAGTTAGAAGGAATATCTGAAGTCTCCAGCGCTTGGGCAGGACGGTCTTGAAACCTTGTTTCTTCGAAGGAAGTGGAGAATTCAGAGATCCCCCCTTCCACTTGTTTTTGTTAAAACTCATTGCTGAGCGTGAAGACGTGACCTTCTAAGAGGTTTTTCCCCAGAAGGGTGTCCCTGCAGGATTACCACCGCTTGTCGGAATTTTACTTCCGCAAACGGGTCCAACGTAAAACGAAGGCACGGGTCCTTGCAAAGATCGTAACGGGATCAGTGGGTACAAATAACGCTGAGAAGCACTGTTGACATTAAAATAGCTTCGGGTAGTATTCAAAACTTCCTTCCGCAAAAAGAGAAAAGAACCTCACAGCACGAAAGCACGATGCGGTGTGGGGTCAAATCAACCTTACAGAATGTTTTCAAACGATGTATTCAACTTTGACGCTCTTACAATAACCCCGGAACAAGATAGAATTGCCATTGTACAGCTAACATTTTTCTACGCATCAGGACCAGATTGAATCCTTCCAAGTATATTGAAAAAGTGTGCACTTGAGATCAACACCCCATTAACAAACATTTTCAACCTAACCCTGAAGGAAGGCATTATTCCCGAAGAATTGAAATTTTCATACATAAAAAAAGGCGACAAACGAAATGCAGATAACTACCTTGGAATCACTTCTCTTTGCGCGTGTTCAAAAGTATTTGAGGTGCTTGTCAACAATGCGCTATTTGCAGCAAGTAAAAATTACATATCTCTAGACCAGCACGGCTTTCAGCCGAAGAGATTTATCTGTACCGCGTTCATTTCGTCATGTTTTCGTCATGCAGATCTGAAAGCCGATTTTGCTCATTTTTTCCATTGCAGCTCAATAATGAACAACTAATATTCAATTGCGATGATAATATCCGTTCATAAATGTCCTACAAATGATTAGGGTAGAGAATCATTTGGGCAACAGCCCCTATTCCCGTCAGCAACGTTCATTACTCGAGCGCATTACAACCGAATTACTTGTTTTTTGGTAGGGTTAAGGCAGGCATTTTCGTCTTTTCGTCATAGTCTCGAAAACCAATAAAAGAGGCACTTTTTTGACAAACTAATCCGTATCAAATTGTAAGCTCAGGAGATACTTTCTGCTATAGTGGAGTTCTAGCAAATGGACGTTGCTTTCGATGGTTTTAACCCCTATGACGATGGACGGAAATACCTGCCGTGTCCCTACATGGTTAGTTTCTGTCGATATCTAGTGATGTACAAACAATCAAGCCATTTGGTTGGAACGCGGTCGAGTTATTAACGTTGCGGACGGGAATAGGGGGTGCTGCCCAAATGATTCCGCTCCACATACATCGCTGAAAGGATTCGATTCTATTTGATTACACTATGAATAATCAACTTCTTCTAGGTGCGACCAGTGCCCGGAATCTGGGGAGTACGCTCGATGCTGGGCTTACATTCAAGCAGCATTATTCAGAACAAATAGACAGTTGGGATATGTTTAAAATTGCCGAAGAACTCCGTGATCTGTTGTGTCTGAAAGCATTATATTGTGCACTCGTTCGTTCCATACTAAAATTTGGCATGACTGTGTAATGCTCATTTAACTCTGTTTATATCACAAGATCCGTTCAACGAAAATTCAAAACCTACACCCTGGAATAAACAAAAAACTCTTCCTCCATATGCCGACCGGTATCGACTGCTAGACTTTGATACCCTCGAAGGGCCGTTATGACACAGGCGACTTTCCCCACTAGGAATTTTCTGAACCTAGACTTTCGTTCCGTCAACTATGACCATGATGATCCGATCCGATCCATGTCCGCACGTTTCAACGAATTTTATTCACGTTTACTTATTTCAGCGGCATCACATCATCTACATTCAGAAATTGAGTACAACGTGGAATACTGGATCGAGAACAAAGATCTTGAATGTCACTGGCCTATTCTTTAATGTCGTTATATGAGTAGTTTTGTATTCAGTTCTAGATCTACTTAATTTTATAAGCTAATTTGTAAAGTTTATATATACTGTTATTTTTTAAAAGATATGGGGTTTTGCGTTGTTCAAGTGAACTTTTCCCCATCACACATTACTTAAGACTAGAAAAGTCAGATGAAAAATATAGAAAACTACAAATACAAACAAAAATAATACATATCGTTAAATTGTGATTTTTTTTCGTTTTTAGGTTTGGTTCCAGAATCGCCGTGCAAAATTTCGTCGAAATGAGCGTAACATTACCGTCAGCTCCCAATCGCTGTGTACCATATCTCCTGCTATACATTTCCCGAAGCCGCCCGTACTAGTTAAACCGCAAAGCTCTGTGCAGCTAGATTCGGCAAACTCCTATTCGATGAACAAACAGACGATGTTTTCGAATGCCCAACGATTCGGAAGCTTTCCGTACAGTGAAATCATTTCACCGCATGATGCTAATTCATGTAATTTCCATCCAACAAATTATTCGTCTGCAGCAATCGCGAATTATCAGTTTCCGGCATTCAAATATTGATCAACAGATCAATTCCAGCTCCGTGTTACTTATATTTAACTTTTTGCTTAAAATAATATGTTTAACTTATTCATTTCACTTAGAACATAATAATAAAAATAAATAAATAAATAAATAAATAAAACATTTAGTTTATATAAGTTATGTGTTTTTATTTCTCATTGGAAGACATTTTTTGAAAAAAAATGTAGGGGGAATGACGGCTTTGGCAGGTTTTGTTCTATTATTGGCAGGGGGTTTTTAATGACTGACTAGGCTCAAATTTGGCCAAAACATTCTTTGCATATCAAAGAATATTGTGGCCAAATTTCATAAAATTTGGTCGACAAAAACCCCCCTGCCAATAATAGAACAAAACCTGCCAAAGCCGTCTTTCCCCCTACCTACAAACCTTTTATAACATAATGTCAAGGGAAGTCTTTTGTGGTATACCGATCAACACCCCCGAGATAAGTTTGAAGTTTCACAATATGTAAATTAGAGTGAATCATGTAACAAGAATAATAATTAACCTTGAAATTTTCAGTTCTACCTATATAATTTAAAAGAGGCTGAGAAACCCTGATCGAAAAAATGTGATCTATTCCGCTGAAGAGCTTTTTATTGTTATTTTTTTAATATGCACGAGGAAGGCATCATCACTGCTAGGTGGATTAATCTGGGTTGTTCACCTTAAAGGCTACCTTACACCTCGGGAAAAAAAAAATTCCGGCGGATTTTGGTCCCCGTGCATTTGCAATGGGCCGGGATTTTGATTTTCCGTGCCCAAATCCCGAAAACATCACATATGTAAAAATACATGGGGAAAAAATGGGCTGACCAGATTCCCTTTAAAGGTAGCCTAACACCTCGGGAATTTGGTCAGCGGATTTTTTTCCCATGTATTTTTGCATATGCGATGTTTTCGGGATTTGGGCACGAAAAATCAAAATCCCGGCCCCATTTAAAATGCACGGGGACAAAAATCCGGAAGAAAATTTTCCCGAGGTGTAAGGTAGCCTTAAAGGTAGAGGTGTGCGCCGGTCCGAAAATCGACGGCGGCGGCGTGAATCGGCGTGGTGATTTTTTTTATAACGTTCTCAAAGATTTTTTTAAATTTTTTTCGGGATATTTTCAAGACCTCAACGGGAGCATCTTTTCCACAACCTCAATGACTGTGTGTTTGTTGAGATGAACAGCGCAGGCGTAGCCGCACGACTACAAAAAGAACATCACCTCAAACACTCATTTCACCGTCTCGGCGTATTCTATCATATTCCGGTATACGTAGATGGTCCCACCACTACATTGAGGATTCATGATCTTCCTCCGAGAATGCCGAATGAAACCATATCGGATTGCCTAAAGCAATATGGTAAAGTTATCTCCGTACAGAACGAGACGTGGAAGAACTTTTTTCCGGGAGTAGCAAATGGTGTAAGAGTGGTGCGAATGATGCTAGAGAAAGCAATACCATCTCGTATCGTTATCGATGACGAGCCCACGCTTGTAACTGGACAAAAACAAAACCAATCCCAAACGCGTCCTCCAGCAGCGACGGTTTCAACATCATCCAACAAACAACACAATAGCGACCCTCCGCCGATGCGAGCCGATGCAAGCGAAAGCGATGAGGACGACTATGAAGACGAAGAGAAAACAACAACGACAGTGACGGTGATGGTGACGAACAAACTGATAACTTCATAGAGTCCGGTACTGGAGCCAGCGCGAAGAGGCGATTGTCTACTGCATCTGCAACAACAAGCGATAATCAAGAAGACAATATTCCCAAAAGATCGTGCAGTGATGTTATTGCTGATGCTGGTGATAGTGGAAAAATTGTCATTCGGACTGGAAAGTATACAACACACGATCCAAGAAAAAATAATTAATTTTATTCAGAATGCATTGTATTTAATTGTTGTGAAATATTATCTCATGAGATGAACCAGCCGCGGGCTGAAAATCTCAAAAATAAAGATAAAAAAAAAAAAAAAAAGAATTTTCCACAGGAACAACGTTGCAGCTCTTTGTCATTCCCAAGGAAAATTGTTTGGAATTTCAGGGAAAAATAATTCAAAATTTTTATGAGAAACTTTTCAGAATTTTCATGAGAAATTGTTCTAAATTTTGTAGTCCAGAATACTCAACAAAATATTTCGTCAAATTTACACTTCGGAACATCCACGGCAGACTCTAAGGAGTTTTTACGGGAAACTCGCTGGAGTTTTCACCAGAAATTTTTCGCTGGAAATTTTTCAAAATGAGAAAAAAATTAGAATTCAATGGAATTTGTTAGGAGTTTTCATAGGAAATTTATTCTAATTGGCACGAAACTTTTCTAAATTGCCATGGAAAGTTCTTCGGATTTTTCCAGAATTTCAACAGGGTGACTACTAACTGTAAAACCTGGAAAAATGCTGGAATTTTCTGAGAATTTCTGACACAATTAGTGAACTTTCAAACATGAAAAAAATAACAAATTTAAGAATTGAACACGTATGGATCGTTGTTCCGATCTATGGACATAAAAACGTTTATCCAGCTTCAAAGGAATTTCTGAATAATTCCCGAAGCAATGCCTAAAGAGAGCTAGGCATTTATTCGGGAAATCAATTAGGTTTTGCTTGTAAACTCTTCTGAGAATTCGCTCGGAAATTCTTCATAAATGTATTAAAAAATATATAATAATTTTGGATTTCAAGGAAGTTCCTGGAAGAACTTTCGAAGAAATTTCTGGATTAATTTTCAAAAGAATTTTCGGATGGTTTTACAAAGGAATCACATGTCCTAGGAATTATAAGCGTAATTTTCAAAATTATTTCAGGAAGAATTTCAGAAAGGATTCTTTAAAGAATTCCCGCGGTAGAACATAAAAATATTTTCAAGAAAAAAAAACTAAAGGAAATTGTGAAGGATTTCTACGAAAGGAATTTTCGATATAATATCGAATGGATTTTCCAAGGAATTCCCAGAAGAATTTACAAAAGAATTTCCAAAGGTATTCCGAACTAATTCTCAAAAAAATCAAAGAGTTCTTCAGAAGGATTCCAAAATGAATTTATGAATAGATTCCAGAAGGATTTTCGAAATCAATTTCTATGGAAATTTTAAGAGAATTTCCGAATGTTCAAAGGAATTTGTAGAAGAGAAACTCTCTAGAAATTCCAGAGAAGTTACTCGAGGGTTTCCTAAGAACATATACCGAAAATAATCTCCTCTAGGAATTCTAGAAATAATTTCCAAAGAAATTTATTAAAATTTCCAAAGAAATTTGTAAAGGAATTTCCGACGGAACCTCCAAAGGAATTTTCCCAAGAATATCCAGAACAATTACTTAAGGTGTTTTCTTAAGTTCCCGTAAATAAATTTTCGAATGAATTCCTGAGAAATCTCCAAGGATTTCAAATAAATCCGAAGCATTTTCCGAATGTATTCTCAGTAGAGCATCAGTACTAAAACGCTAGTGGCGCTGAGAAAAATTATTTTGAAATTTAAACTTATTTGGCTTCAATAAGCTTAACTTGGCATATGCTGTCTATCATGTTGTTGTGTATGATTGGTTGCATCAACAACATCGGTTTGACACTTATACTACCGGTTTTTTGGCTGCTATGTTTGAGCACAATACTGCCCCACTCGCATAACAGTTCCATTTGACTTTTCGTTACATTTGAGTTAACCCAATGAATAGGGTTCATTTCTTATGTACTTCCATAAATCATAATAAAAACTGCGATTTTGTATGCCCATGAGTGAAAAAAATACCAAGTCATAGTCCCATATTGAATTGAAACTACTCGCATAACAGACCCACTAAGAATTTACATGAACTAATTGCTCAAAACTAAACAATGTTTCGATCAAACTAAATCGCTTTACGGTAATCCAGCGAATGATGAACATCTTAGCAAAATTTCAGAAAGATACGATGATGTTTCAATTTATTAGATTTTTTTAAAGTTTCATATGGAAGATGCGATTTGGAACTTCAATAGCCTCTCAGTTGGCGAAAAAAACGGTATGGGACTAATATGTGAGTGGGGGCAAATAGATGTTGGTAACATGAACTGGAGTGGCATTAGCAGTTTTTTTTCATATTCTGTATTTCCGAACGAATTTCTAAAGGAATTCCTTAAAACATTTTCAAGGAATCTGATATGAGCCAGCCGTGGGCTGAAAATTTCATTAATAAAGACATAAAAATTTCCGAGGAATGTGCTAAAGGAACTCGTAAAAGAACATACAAAGGAATCGTCAAATGATTTTCTGAAGGAATATCCGTTCGAGGTTCTGAAGGAATTCCCGAAGAAAGTCCCAAACAAATTTCCTAAACAATTCTTGAAGAAGTTTACTAAATTTCCTCTAAGGAAATAACTAATTAAAATCGATCGAATTTTCGAGGAAATTTTAAAAGAATATCTGCAAAAATCTCCAAAGTATTTTACGAAGGATACTTAAATGATTTTTTTTGTGGAATTTTGGAGGAAGTTCCGAAGGAATTCCTGAGGAAATTTTTTTCGAAGCAATTCTTAAAGGAATTTCCAATTTCATTTAATTTTCGAAGGAATACCTGAAGGAACTTTTGATTGAATGATTGAAGCAATTTCTGGATGAACTAATTCACGAGTCTGGGCCATTTTTTTTTGTATTGTCCATAAGGAATTCTTCAAAAGTTCCATTGGAAAACATTTAAAACAGGAAAGGGTCGTCGACCAAATAACATTTTCGACCAAATAACTTTGGGCTAGATGGACTTTGGTCAAATGATGTGCTTGGTCAAACTACGTATTCGACCTAACAACTTTCGGCCTTGTGGCTTTCGTCCAAATTACTTTCTGCCAAACGACAGAAATTCTATTTTAGCCTCTTCGGAATTTCCACTCACAGTTTTTCTAAGTTTTTACGGAGAGGTTTTCGGAATTTCAACGGTAATTCTCAAGGAAATCATTGGTATTTTCACGAAAAATTCTCTGGGGTTCCAACGTGATGATGTGGGGATCATTCGGGAAATTCTACGGAAATTCGACTGAATCTTCGAAATTTCCACGGAAAATTCTGCGGACTTCTTCAAATTTGAATCGGCGTGGAAAAATATAGATCAGCGGCGTGACAAAATTTTAAACAGCGGCGCGCCGATGCAAAAATGCCGGCGGTGGCGGCGTGCCAAAAACTGTCGGCGGCGGCGTGGCCCTGCGGCGCACACCTCTACTTAAAGGTAGCCTCACACCTCGAGAATTTGGTCCGCGGATTTTTTCCCCATGTGCTTTTGCATATGCGGTGTTTTCGGGATTTGGGCACGGAAAATCAACATCCAGGCCCCATTTAAAATCGGGGACCAAAATCCAGCGGAAAAATTTCCCAAGGTGTAAGGCAGCCTTTTTCCCGTAACACGGTAGATCACTTTGACGTAGTGTGTTGCGGTGTAAGATCTACCAAACAGAGCCCTAGCCTAATCCATTTTTCTAGCTAGGGCAATGAGTTGTGGTAATTAAGGATTCATCGTATTTAGTCCTCGCTACCAACAGCAGTTTCAGCAATAAAACATAATTAATGTTACCTTGCAGACAGTTGAAAGACTCGAATTTCTCTTGTTTGAGGCTAAACTGTATGCAGCGGAAACAACTTTTCAAGCAATTAGTTAAAAAACCTCGGTACCCGGTCCTAGGCTGAACTGACTGCTTTAAAAATCGAGTTAGGGGTTTAAATACGTACTAACTCTTTTTGATCTGGAGCTAAATCCCGGGTTTTAAGCGTTTCACTGGTGATATTCTGGAAGCAAGACAAAATGGCCATGGCCAAAAACAGTATTACTGTTCTGTTTTTTCAATGGGATTGCTCTCTATGAAGGGTCTAAATAGCGGGACCTTGTCATGGTGGTCTTGAGAAAACAAAACAACAACTGTATCGAAACCGATACTGCACTGCTTCTCAATAGCACTGGAGTAATTCGACATGCACTTAAACACTAAGGATACGGGTAACGCTACAATAGATCTAATAATTGGTCGCAGTGGCACACCCGAACAGGAAAAAAGGCAGCCTTAAAGTATCCTCACACCTGGGGTATTCGGTGCACGGATTTTTCCCCACGTATTTTTACATATGCGATATTTTCGGAATTTGGTCAAAAATCCTGGCCCCATTCAAAATGCACGGGGACTAAAATCCGGCGGAAAATTTTCCCAAGGTGTAGGGCTATCTTTATATCCGATTTTAGGTATTGTTTGCTTAGTACAAAGATTATGAGTAGATGTTGCATCGTAGACATTTAAAACGAACATTTTTAATTTTTTATGTTCTAAAATATTTCTCTCAGACATTTTTCTTAAATTCATGTTGAAAAATTCATTTTATTCACTGAGTAGTGGTGCTGCCTTTCTGGCATTTAGTCAAGACACCAACCTTATATGGGGCTTATATAGTTCGATGAATCATTTTATTCATAACTTTTAAACGCAACGGTCGATCGTTATCAAATTCAATAGTGATCAACAAGACTTTGTCATCTGTCGAATAAAACTTGTTGCGAGAAAATCGGTTGAAGATTACTATACGAAAAGTTGACTAATGTTTTCCTTTGATTTTGTGCACACACAAACACATTCACACATACGGGGCAGCAGGGACTTTGTCCAAGGGCTTGACGACCCCTCCCCATGGCCACTGCGAGTTAGACCGGGACCTGAGACGAGACCAGCAAAGAGGAAAAAATGTAACTTCAGTTGCTGCCAGTCAACTGCTGTCACGAACTGTCAGCTGCAACCAGCAGCTTTTTGAGTGAAAGTATTGGTATCCCAAATAAAATATTCCACATCATTTTTGTTTGTCCTTCCGTTTAGCTTGTTAATAATCAGTAATAAACCTGTATTTTGTTCCCGGTATAAAAATCCTTATGAAAATGAATTAACTATTTCGTGAATTGGATACACTTTTATTGTGCTCAGAAGGATCCACCTGGGGCTTAGGTGAAACAGTCAAGTAAACAGTTGAAACTCGATGGTCAACTGTGATGAAAAGAAGAACAAGTGTCAAAACAAGAAAAAAGAAGCAGCGTCTTTGCAGGTCTCGTCTCAGACCGGGACCATCGTCCCTAACCCCTAATCCCAAGGCGTCAAGCGACCCGTGCCGAGGGGATGCATGGCCAGGGGGTGAAATAATAAGCTAGGCCTTTAACGGAGCCTGTGGGATACCTGGGCACCCTCCACAGTAATTGTCCCTTACCGCGTCATGCTGGGCTCTGCGTGGTGGACCTCTTTTCCCGAGCAACTCGTGGGACCAAAATGGAAAACCAAGGCAATTCTTCAACTAGTGGTAGTAGTGTAGGCGACAACCCCTTCGCAAGAGGTGGGTTGTTCAGGTCTCCGCCTAGGAGGCCAGAGGCAATAGTCGGCAGCTCAGTGCGCAGCGCCAGCGTGGGTCACTTAACCTTCCTCTCGGCTAAAAAAACGCCGGTAGAGGTTAATGACGGCCCATGGCTTGTGGAGGCGATGAACCGCAAACGCGATGGGCTTTCGGCCTTCGAGGTGGCGACGGAACAGCTGGACGCCATCATCGACTTTGCGTCATCGAAGCATAATATCAGTAAGGACCTCAAGAGGAGCCTGCTGAAACTTCGAAAGTCGATGCTGGATGCCAAGCTGGAGAGGGCAGTCGGGACGGCCAAGTGTAAACCCGTGAAATCGGTGGAGTCGAGGTCTACCCAGACTGAGGCCCAAGGATTCGCGGACTCGGGCAAGGTCGAATCGACCGAAAGCGTGCCAGTGAAGACGGTGGTACCAAAGTCTACCCAGACTGAGGCTCAAGTATTTGCGGGTACGTCGGGGGTGACTTTTCCAACGGAGCAGACACAAAAACGGGGGAGACAGTCTCCAGGGGATGAGCTCCCTGGGGGCCGCTCCAAAACGCGGAGGGTTACTACCCCGAACAAGGGTAGTGGGGCTGGGAAGCTGAACCCCGGCCAGGTACCTCCAAAACCGGGGGAGGAAGGAACTGGAAAGGTCCGTCCACTCAGGAAAGACGGTGGTAAGGGGTTACGGCAGGCTGAAAGTTCTCAGCCGCACCAGACCAGGGAAATAGAGGGGGATGACGCCTCCTGGACCCTGGTCAAGAACAAGAGGAAACCGAAGACGTCAAGGGCCGAAAAGAAGGCCCAGGCGAATGAGGGTAGCAAGAAGTCTAGGGTAGGTGCCAATCGCTCCAGGAGCGATGCCCTAGTCATCACGGCGGACGAGGCTAAGTACTCGGACGTTTTGAAGGCGATGAGGAGTGACGTCAAGCTCGGTGAACTCGGCGCCGACGTACGTCGAATAAGACGTACCCGGATGGGCGAGATGATCCTCGAGCTGAAGCGGGGCGTCTCGCAAAAGGGCGCCGCCTACAAGAAGTTGGCGGAGGAAGTTCTAGGCGAGACGGTCAAGGTGAGGGCACTCATCACGGAGGTGAATCTAAGGGTTAAAGACCTGGACGAGATCACCGAAGTCGAAGAGCTCGCCACGGCACTGCGGCGACAGTGTGAAGTGGAGACGCCCACCGCAGCCGTTCGGCTACGGAAAGGTCCGGCAGGGACGCAGGTAGCATTGGTTCGGCTATCTGCAGCGGACGCCTCCAAGGTAGTCAAGTTAGGGAGCGTCAAGGTGGGATGGTCGGTATGCCCTGTGGGCATATACGAGCAACCCGAAATTTGCTTCAAGTGCCTGGAACCGGGGCACAAGCAATGGGACTGCAAAGGCCCTGACAGAAGCAATCTCTGCCGACGCTGCGGATTGGAGGGACATAAGGCACAATGCTGCACGAACCCTCCCAATTGTTTGATTGGTTCCAGCAAAGCTGTGAACAGCAAGCACCCCATGGGGGGTTGGATGTGCCCGGCGTTTAAGCGTGCTGCAAAATCACAGTGCAGGTAACGCAGCTGGCTTGCTCGGCCTCGCCCGAGTGTTTGGTGTGCGCAGGTTTAGAGGAAATGGCGGAACACGTGTTGTTCGTGTGCTCACGTTTTCGCGCAATGCGTGAACACATGCTTGCCACATGTGGTCTGGACACTACCCGGACAACCTAGTTCGGAGGATGTGTAAAGATGAAGTTGGCTGGAACGCCGTTTTATCGGCTATCACCCAAATCGTCTCGGAGCTACACAGAAGGAGGCGCGTGGACTCAAGGATGGCTAGTTCAGGCGCAAATAAGAGGTGGTCCAAGGGATCAGAGTCGGCTTCATGGGTCATTTTTTTTTTTTTTATTTGACTTTTATTGCTACTGAAGAAGTTAATGAAAACTGTGTACAGTCGCCTTAAAGTGTAATTCAGACAGTGTATATGTGTGTACCTACTAATTATTTCAATGATTGTGATTTGTAATGTTTAATGTAATGTACCTATTCTAATGTTGTTGGTTCAAAGTTTGTAGCAAAAAAACATGATGGACATCTTTAAAGTGCCGGAAAGGAAGCCATTTACCCAACCGTACAGATTGTACGTCGGGGACTTCCCAACCCTACGAGTCCAGATGAATAGGTTAATGATCTTGGTAACAGATCCCGCGCCTACAGTCGCGTTACTTTTGATAGTCGTAGGGAGCCATGGGTCATACCGGTGGTCATGCTCTGTGGTCGAACTCGATCCTTTTATCGAACAAGTGGCCGCGCGAAGAACAACATGGTATCGTCGCTTTCGTGGCGTCGGTCAACCGGGCGGGTTCCGAGCCCGAGGACGGAAAGGGGTCCTCGTCAAGGCTGGGGCAGGCGTAGGCACCGCGTCGGCAAGTCCCTATGTGTGCTGGCGAATAGGCCCTATCGCAGAAAGGTCAATTTGGGGTGCACGCGGCATCATCATTCTTGATACCAGTCGTGCAGAGGGAAGCAGGCGCGAAGTCGACCCTTCCCACCTTCCGAGGACATAAGGCGTGGTGAGGCCACCTGGAAAGCCGACAACGTGCTGGCACGATACCATGGTGTTCTTCTAAAAAAGCGAGTTATGATGTTCGGTGCTGCAAGGACACGCAGCTAACCTCGAGGGTGCGTTGTGCACTGGCCCCCCTTTGAAGCATTACTTTCTGGTTGTACCGAAGGGACTATGGGCTTGGCGACAATGGAAACGGTTTATCGGGTCGGGGATGTAGTCCTGCCTCCCTCGGTGATCCCTAACCCCGCACTTCCTGGTTAACCCAGGATGTCTGTTGAGCAGATTCCCCCTTCATTGCATAGGAAGAAAAAAAAAACACACATACACTGGAGACTCTCTCCCCCGTTTTTGTGTCTGCTCCGTTGGAACAGTCACACCCGACGTGCCCGCAAATACTTGAGCCTCAGTCTGGGTAGACTTTGGCACCACCGTCTTCGCTGGCACGCCCTCGGTCGATTCGAGCCCGATTCCGCGAATCCTTGGGTCTCAGTCTGGGTAGACGTCGACTCCACGGATTTCACGGGTTTGCACTTGGCCGTCCCGACCGCCCTCTTTTCAGCAAAGACCGCCCGAAGTTTCAGCAAACTCCTCTTAAGGTTCTTACTGATATTATGATGACGCAAAGGCGATGATAGCTTCCAGCTGTTCCGTCGCCACCTCGAAGGTCGAAAGCCCATCGCGTTTGCGGTTCATCGCCCCCACAGGCCATGGGCCGTCCATAACCTCTACCGGCGTAGCGTAGGTTAAGTGACCCACGCTGGCGCTGCGCACCGAGCTGCCGGCTATTGCCTCTGACCTCCTAGGCGGAGACCTGAACAACCCACCTCTTGCGAAGGGGTTGTCACCTACTACCACTAATTGCAGAATTGACTTGGTTTTCCATTTTGGTCCCTTGAGTTGCTCGGGAAAAGAGTTCCACCAAAAGATATTTTAGTTACCAGATAAAGATTGTCGCTGTCGTCGCTGTCCGGAACATCTTTTGCTGCGAGGATAGGGGAACTAAATGTCAAAGAAGGAAAATCCATACGATTTGACAGCTTGGTACCCAACATGTTCCGGACAGTAGAACAAAGGGAACCGAAGCGACAATCTTTATCTAGTAACTAAAATATCTTTTGTTCCACCACGCCAGAGCCCAGCATGACGCGGTAAGGGACAATTACTGTGGAGGGTGCCCAGGTACCCCACAGGATCCGCTAAAGGCCTAGCTCATTATTTCACCCCCCTGGCCATGCATCCCCTCGGCACGGGTCGCTTGGCGCCTTAGGATTAGGGGTTAGGGACGATGGTCCCGTTGGTCGCACCAACTCACTCTAGCTGATGTCAGAAGAACAACAGTGCCCAGGCTGCACTACTAGCTAAGTACAAAACCCTTAGCTGGCGGTCGATTGTCATCGGAAGACCCGTGAAGCGTAAGATTTGAACTTGTGAGGACCAGAGCTGTGTAGGACGCTCCTTCCCAGACGTCAACTCACAATTTCGCAGCCAGTATTGGTGTGCGCAGCAAGTATTGGTGTGCCATAGGGAGTTCGTTTTCTATCATGCACGCTAACCCAGATCTATACAGATTTTTCATGCTCTTCCTCTCACACTGTTGACAAATCGACCCAAATTGATGCAAAAAACCGTGTTTACTCACTTTTGAGTAACCACGGTTTTTTCATCAATTTGGGTCGACTTTTGTAACAGTGTGAGCGAAACAGCATGAACATTCTGGGTAGATCTGGATTAGCATGTGGATTCATTTTGAACCCGCATCGCTTGCCTTTATGCTACGTTTAGACAAGGCAAGTGAATTGAGCAAGTCGCTTGAATCGAACGCGAATGGAACGTGTAAACATCTTAATTCAATTCACTTGAACGAAAAGAAAGTTGAACATGTTCAACTTTTGGCAAGTCAATTGAATTCAACTGAGTTGTTCAATTCACTTGCCCTGTCAAAACGTAGCATTACGTCGTCGCAAATGTATTGTGTATCCGGAATAAATTTATACCGCTTTTTATACCAAAGTTGGATTTTTCTCCAGATACAGGCAATTTTCCCAACTTCGGAAGCAGTGCGCTGGATTCGCCTAAAGATGCGCTAAACAACGCATCAATTAGTTTGACAAATAAAACTTCGGAAGAAAGTTCGGTTCGGAAGTCCCGACTTCCGAATTCTAACTTGGTGCTACGCCGACAATACACACGCGATGGTATATGAAGACTCTACACGGAAGAAGTAAACTACCCAATAGTTACCGAACTACCCGCGAGAGCATTCTCTCTGCGGGAACAGGCTTCAAAAATTCAGCTGGCACATTTCGTAGAAATAATTGAAATAACCTCCTCACTTAATGCTTCCGGCACTTCTTGGAACCATCGCATATTTTCCCGAGAATTTAATTTAGCGGTCCAGCGTTTACTTCATAAGCTTCAATTGAACTAATGCTTTTCAAACCTAATGCTTTTCCGACAATTAGCTGTCCGCGAAGATTGAAAAGTTTCCATTTGCTGAAATGAATTCTTCTATGTATATAAAACAAAGTTGGCATTTGTACGACCACGCATCACTCAAGAAAAGACAACCCAATTTTTGCTAATTTATATCCCTTTTCTTCTTCTATTTACGAGGAAAAATGTTAAGATGAAATGGAATACTTTAAAGATCAATGCCTAATCTTTTCGTTGAAATTGTTTTTCGTACAATTTTGCATGATTTTTTTCAATTTTGATCATCTATATATATAAAACAAAGTTGGCATTTGTACGACGGCGCATGGCTCAAGAATAGACAGCTTATTTTTTGCTAATTTATATCCCTTTCTTTTTGAAAAACTAACAACTATAACTAAACTCGCGTGAGCCATGATTTTATCATTCTATCAGAACTCTAGCCGAAGCTCCGCCCCTTTGATGAATAAGACCATTGAACATCGTTTGCTCACTGCTAGTCGTGGGTAATTAAAGTGACAAAACATTTCAAAATTATTATTTTCTAAATAATAACTAATGAATAAAAGAGTTCACTATCAAAATAATTATCTATGGGACATTCGAAGTATTTTCAATGCCATAATTTCCAAAAAAGATGAACTATAGCATAGGAAATCCGCCGAAGCTCCGCCTTTTCGATGAATAATACCATTGTTAATCAGCTGATGGCTACACCTTTACATTGATCAATAAAGCGAATGATTTCTTCATTATAGCATTGCAACTTAAGTCGATGTTCCACCTCTTCGATGAATACATCGCAAAACATTTGGTGGTTCTACCTTTACGTTGACCAACCAAGCAAAAATGATTTGTCACATATATAGTATAGTATATTAACAACATGGTCCACTTCGAGAATCCCCATATATTGGGCAACAGACAGCACATTCACACCATCTTGGGTTACCAAAGATGACTAACGCCTAAAAATGATTGCCAGGGGTGCGATAATTGCAAATATTACACTAGTTTTACAATTTTTGAAAATTTTAATTACATTTTTCAACATTTCATTTTTAAACTAAGATTCCAAAATGGGATCATGTGATGATTTCTAGCACATTATTTCGACATGTTATGCTGCACATTGAATTATACGTTTAAGCACCCCTCGCAATGTCTCTTCACTACATTGTTTGTCTTTTGTGATACCGCGACGCTACTGCGTTAACTCTTCAAATTAGCTAGAGTGGTAATAGTGGTAATAGAGTATACTTGCTGAAACACAAAATCACGTTAACCAAGAATATTCAAAAGCTTTATACCAACGTTTGAAAGTTACACAAAATTCAGTAGCTATTTACCTATTCACATCAACAAATAAAGCAAATTTTAAATTGAAACATTTAGACTCAAAACAGTGACAATTTTTGGATTTCTAATGGAGACATTTCAAAAATTTTCGTTGAATTCTTATAATAAGGAATGCAATTTCTTTTGTCGTGAGCGAGGAAGACAGAATTTTGTAACAATCCATCGCCATGAACGCGAATTAATAAAATTGTCACGCAAACGCTCTCTAATTAGTTGATTGTACTACACAGGTATCTGGCAACCCCAATCCTACCCACTACGTTTGACAATAGCCAACATCTTTGAGTTTCCCATTGTTCTATTGAAATTGGGTTTCCCACTGACAATTCTATTTTGTAAACAAACCACTATTCCGAAGTAATTTTTCCAAATAGACGTAATTATTTTTCATCATTTTACAAGAACTTGTGCGAAAGTATGAATGCGAGGTGCTATTTCAACAAGAATATTGATGCCTTTAATAAATTTTCATATTTCAATGGGCACCTCGCCAAAATATCACGATATTCAAAATACATTTTCAATGGCAGGTTTCAACGATTATGATTACGCCTTCGTATTAAATTAATCGATGATTTTGATGCTGGCATCAGAAACATGGCCGCTTCGCAGACCCCTGGTACTACATTTTCAAAATGATTCTATCGCGAAAAACTCTTTAGTAAGTATATAAGTGGTTCTGAAAAGATCCATTCACAATGTTAGATGTAAATTTCCTCTTGAGCGGTTCAACTGGGAGTTTATGATTGTTTAAAACATTATGAATCGATGTCTGCAGGAATACCAAACGCCTAACCGCTACTGCCATCGGCCGAGAAAACTTGATCAGTAGTGTTGTCGTCGACACTCTTTAGTCACACACCGCGCTTACTATTGGCTTCTCGACAATGCCGGGCTGAAAATGCCGATGATGCTGACCTGAGAATGCTGACGATTCTGCCTTGCTCATAAAAAGGCTTAGGTTTGCGAATGCAACCATTCAAAAATTCCGACGATGCGCTGCTGTTATTGCTTTGCCTGTTTTGGTCAGATTGAGAGGAAACATTCGCGCTGCGCTATTTTATGCCTTCTTAGCAGACCTAGCGTGAGCTCATTCGTTGACGTCTGTACCAATCAGAACGTGGTAATGGAATGATGCAAGAATGATGCGGTACCCATATTTATAGGTTTTCGTGAATTCAATGCTTTGCTTTGAAAACAGTTTTAGGCCTATTGAAAAAAGTTTTCGGATATTATCAGGCATTAATATGAAAGGCATACTTGAAAGCTGTCGATTGAGGGGTTAACTGCAGGAATCTGTTCACTAGGGTAAAAGCTATTAACGTTCGAAATCTTTCAACACAGCGTAACGCGGCCGATTTAGAAATTTTGAAATGACACCCGGTATAGTAAAGAGAGACGTAAGTCCTACGTCAAAAAAAAATGACAATCGAAATAAAATCTCTCCGATGAAATGGTTTGTCGTGCATTTTGTATGATAATTTCAAATCATGTCATTTAAGTTGACATTATCATCAGATAACGGAAAGATCGATTTTTGTTAATTTTGGTTTGGCTACTAAATTAATTCGAAAGTGTCATGATAAAATAATGTCAAAAAAGGAAAAATTATTTTGAAAAACCGGTTTGTTTTTTAGATAAATTGTGTACGTAAAAAAATATATCAGCAAATTGATCAGTTTTGGGCGAGACAAAGTTCGCCGGGTCAGCTAGTAAATAATATAAATTGAAACATACAAACCAAATAAAACTAAAACAATGCTCACTTTAACTTCAGTCAACTTTTCGTAACGGCAGGCTTATGTAGATTTGCCGCAAACTATTTTTTCACCCATTAATGGGTAAAATCATTGAACTTGAAAGTGGACACAAATTACCCACAATCAAAATTTTCAAAATACCCATTATTTTGACAGTTTCATATATCGTCAAAAAATGGGTTCATTTTACTCTTTAATGAGTAATGCCGGGTTTACAGTGTAATGTTAGTGGAAGCAAAGACAGCAACCTTTAAAGAGCTTACAGCATTGAACATAGAGTGTCGCCACTTACGCGACATTCACTCACTTTAAGTACGATGCTTTTCATTGGCATATTTTAATGATTGAGATAAATGATAGCTTCTCTAAATTTAAAGCGAAGTTAACTTCTACTGAACTCGTAAAGCAATATCAAAGTATTAAAAGACATTATTGTATAATTTTTAGTTAATACGTACACGTATATTATACAGGACCATTTCAAAAACAAACAAGGGAGATCCCGGAGACATTTCTTTATTGAAGATATTATGTGTCGGTATGTGTGCAATAAGGTAATAAACTAGGGATGAGAATGTTATAAACTACAGAATGACGTTACGGTTCTCTTTGTACCTCTTATTCTTGTCAGCAAAAAAAGATGATCTTCCAGTTATGATAGTGACAATCTATATTTAATTGATTTTTTAGATCTAAGAAACAGCGATAAGATATGATTTTAATTGATAGCAATGGAATGATGCGACTTATTCTGTCCCAATTTGTCCATTTTCTGTTCCAAATCCATTCTGTCCCAATTTGTCCATTTTCAGTCCTCCAAATTGGGGAAAGAAATGAACAATACCGCTAGGTAGATTAATCAGTTTTTTAAATTAATCTTATTATGTGACATGCACTTCGATAAGCTGCTTGAAAGCGCACATGATTCAACAACGACACCATCAAGACAATATGAGTATGCGTAAACGGGTTAAATCACAACATATGATTCACACCATCATTTCTAATTTTTCTAAATGTATTAACATTAAGCCAAGTGTATATGTGGATGCACTCTGTCATTATTCCACAAACACAAGGCCCACTAGTTGACTGAGTGAAACATGGGAATGAACCCTTAATAAGTTGAAAAATACAACTACCAAAACAATATTTTGGAGTACTTCATGTCGCTTACTTGATGTTTTGAGAGTATAGTCTTTTAGAAAAAAAGGAAACCTTGTTTCAAAATACATAAAAAATGTAAACAATTAGACAACAACAGAGACATTAATTGGTTCCAATAGGTTCCAATATCGTTATTTTTAATGTCAATATATCTTATAATTCGTTCTGTGTAAAGTATTGCATCAGTAATTGAATCACCACATGAATGTATTCTCTATGTATATATGATTTGTGTACCTGTATTTATTACGTTCATCTTCAGTCTGCACTCTGCGAGTTCCACACAGACACAATCGTTGGGACGAACAGGAGCAAGATAGTACAGTTGCCTCTGGTACGCTCGACCGTTCACATTGGTTGACGGAGAAACGACTTTTTGTGTCCCTGAGATTTAATATTTTACATCTGCTGCGTGAACAAATTAGTGAAAATAATTCAAGTGACTGTTTGTTGTTTTTTTTTTATTCGAAAAGCGTCGGGAAAGCGCAAAGAAGAAATACGTGAAGCTGAACGCAAAGCAGCCAAGCGTCCACCATGTTTGATGTATTCGGCTCCGTTAAGGGGCTTCTTAAACTTGATCAAGTATGCATCGACAACAATATTTTTCGTCTGCACTACAAAGCAACGGTGGTAATTCTAATAGCGTTTTCGCTGTTGGTCACGTCGAGGCAATACATTGGCGACCCGATCGACTGCATTGTCGATGAAATTCCTCTAAATGTGATGGATACATATTGCTGGATCTACTCAACTTTCACCATCCCGAACCGCTTGACCGGAATCGCAGGCAAAGATATTGCACAGCCAGGAGTGTCAAGTCACGTCGACGGCCATGATGAAGTGAAATACCATAAATACTATCAGTGGGTGTGCTTTGTGCTCTTCTTCCAAGCCATGCTATTCTATATTCCACGCTACCTCTGGAAGACATGGGAAGCAGGCAGGATCAAGATGTTGGTACTTGATCTCAACATGCCCGTTGTCAATGATGAATGCAAGGATGAGCGCAAAAAGATTCTAGTGGATTACTTCGTAGAAAACATCAACCGGCATAATTTCTATGCTATACGCTTTTTTATTTGTGAAGTTCTTAATTTTGCGAATGTCCTCGGTCAAATTTATTTCATGGATTTCTTCCTCGATGGAGAATTTTCAACATACGGAAGCGATGTTGTGCGTTTTACTGAAATGGAACCAGAGGATAGAGGCGATCCGATGGCTCGTGTTTTTCCTAAAGTCACAAAATGTACATTCCACAAGTATGGTCCCTCCGGAAGCGTTCAGAAATTCGATGGCCTCTGTGTGTTGCCTTTGAATATTGTTAACGAGAAAATCTATGTCTTTTTGTGGTTCTGGTTCATTATTTTAACAATTTTGACCGGGGCATCATTGGTTTACCGTGCTGCTGTCGTGCTGATGCCCAAAGTAAGATTATACTTGCTGCGCGCTAGGTCACGTCTGTCTGAACATGAAGAAGTCGAATTAATCTCATCTAAGTGTCAGTTGGGAGATTGGTTTATTCTGTATCAGTTAGGAAAAAATATCGATCCGCTAATTTATAAAGAAATTATTTATGATCTCTTTATAAGACTAGAGGGTAAAGAGGTCGTATAATGCAAACATAAGTATTTTGTAAAAAAAAACGGAAGACGGAGCGGATAGCAAGAAGTGAATCATCGATCGCGGTTTCGAACCTGCCCAGTTGAAAAGAATAAGAATAAGACGAACGAGATGAACAAAACCTGTTGAACACAGCCTGGCGAACATCGGAAAAGGTTTGTAGCACTTTCTTTATTTTTTATCCGATTCTATTGAGGGAAGAGTAATCTACATGATTCAGAACACTGTATTTTTCCCGTTTCATTGCTTCGGCTCAAATTCACTGCGAACATTTTTTTTGCTAGAAAACCGGTTTAGAGAATTTGGAGAACATGATCTCTATCCGATCTTATTACCCGGCCATTGATTGCTCATTATATGCAGTGTTGGAAGCTACCATAAATTCACAAAAGTTATGCACGACTCCAATCACGTGCGAGCCTCAACTCAGCAGATATCGATCGGAAAATGATGGAATTTTTAAGAGATGATTTAATATAACTCGTTCGTTTGAACCTTTGCGAAATTTAAAAAAATAATAAATTATATCTAATAAAGTTTCAAAATATGTTGAGAAGTTTTATAATCTCAAGCAATCTCTTTGCAGAATATACTTAGAATTTATCACATATGCGAGTTTGATGATTGAGCTGGAGTAACACTTGCGTTTTCCTTTTTTCATGTCGACTAATTGAGATGATATCTGTGTGGGTTTTTCGCTGCTAACTTTACGTATCCATAGATTTGAATTGGCGACCTCACGGAACGTACATATGCATGTAATTTACTCCAAATTTGGGAGATTAATAATAAAAGTCAAGTGTTTTATTTTTAGTGATCTTTTTTTTGTGTTGTGTTTGGATTGCATTTCGTTGTGGCCTGAAAAAAATCATTCTCGTGAATATCTTAACTTTAGTCCAAAAAACTACTTTACTTTACTCGCTGGGCATAGTGTACGCATCGTGATTGCAACACAAGATACATATTCATGCAATCACAGTCATAGAAAAGTTTTCATTAAATGATTGTAGAAATGTAAGTAGAACACTAAATAGATAAGCATGCCGAGTTCCAGTTAATGAATAAAAACTGATTGCATGGAAAGTGCAATAAGATTCAATACAATATCGAAGATTTATTCATTTGCTGGGAATGCTGCTTTGCTGCTTTTTACATGTCGTTAAATTTTCAATACTTACAGTTCAAAAGAAATTCAAAATTAGAAAGATAATTAGATGTTGAAAGATTGTAGAAACTAGAAACACCTCCATCTTATTACGATGGATTTGCAAGATTTTCATGTTAATCGTCTTGGAAACCTTCAAACGATTTTCATAAACTTAATTGAGGGGGTTAGAAGTAGAGGGGTGTAAGTGACATTTTGGTCAAAATTGAGTTAGCTATAGCAAAAAATGCAACGGTTCTAGAGCTTTGTGGCAACATGCTGGTTTATTTTTTACTTTTTTTTTTAACTCAAAACGGCTACGCAGTCTTTAAGGATTAAAACAAGATTTATATTTGTCCAACGTTTCGACACGGGGTTGGTGTCTTATTTTTTACTTCACTTCTTATTTTTTACGTCATTTTTAAATTAACCTGAAAATTCAAAGATTGTCTAACGGATACCATGCGGGCGTGTCTTGTACACAAACCTTCAAACATTTCCCTTACTTTTTTCGCTTCCAACTAATAAATTGGATAAGGTAAGAACATGAGTTTTTTTTTGCGAATCATAACATTTCCTACCATCAACGTAGAATGGTCATGGGCGAAAAACTAACTTCTGCCATCCATTCAACTGATTGCAAAAGTTCATCCGGGCGTGAATGTTTAGCAATCGAGGAACCCAAAATATTTGAGCAGCATTTTACAAAACAATGATCGTCAAACCATCTACAAACGATAGCCAATCGCGTTTTAATGTATAGTACATTCAAATCGAGACTTGAAGATGTCCACACACATATCGCATACCAGCCTAAATATATGTTATCTGTGTTATCACTAACATCTGATATGCTTGAGGGTCAGTTATTGTTTTTGCTTAGAAGATACAGCACTTCTGATTTTGCTATTTCTCAGTTTGACACTGAAGTAAAAAAAAAAACAAATGTAAAATTTTCATGAAAAATTGCAAAAGCAATTGTAATTTGTTGATTCAACTTATTGTTTTAAAAACTTTTAACTAACAATTTCACATTTTTAACCTTAACGGTTTTTTTTCTTTTCTATCATTTCAGGATCGTTTCGGTATAGTAGTAACAATAGGATGACTGAATCAACACTCCATAAAAACAATTAGTGCTAAATGTGCCTCAAATGGAACCCGATCGTGAAATGACATAGATAGGCTTAGTGACAATAATGATATCATTTTCTAATAATTTGACATTCCAATTTTTAAACTCCGCATATTTTTAAATTCTCTCTAACCATGTTCGCGCGATAGAAACAATCAGAAAGAGAAATCTGCCATAAAATATGCGTCTGATTAGGAATAAGAAGAAACGTAAAGGTTCTCCAATTAGTAGCTCAAGCCCATTTTCAAAATTGCTGTGTCAACAATAAAATAAAATCAATTCAAAATCACATTATTCTTTCACAATACACTTTCGACCTACTTTAATGCATTTAAGTTTATCGATAGGTAAGATACGATGGGCTAAATATGGATCGATGTTGTTTTCCATTTTTTTTCTAGTACCATGCTCCTTTTTTCGAATAACGACGCTATCAGAATTGGTTGCTTAATTTTCTCATTTTATTTAAACAAATAATAAAGATATTGAAAGTAGTTTCAACATATGCTCAAGAAAAAGATGCACAATAAAGAAAAATACACATGCGAAAAAAAATTGACGGAGCATTAAACCATGTTTTATATCGACTATATTAACAATATGATTCACTCTTTGCATTGAATGAATAATCTAAAAAGCTAGCAGTATCATCATCATTCCATTTTTGAACTGAATGATATAAGTAAGCACTCAAGTGTTGTGAAAATTTCAAATATTATCATTTTCTAACCAATTTAAATCATACGTAGATTGAAAGAGGCATATTTTATTACATATCCTATAAAAATATATAGTAGTCCTGATCTCTAAAAAGCTGTTTGAATGAATGTTGAAAGGGAATGAATCAAATTGTTAATATCAGTCTATAGTAGTGAGTCCAATCTTAGTGATTTTAGTGATAAGCAGAAACAATATATTTCGGAGCCTTTCGACGCATATGTACGACTGTAGTAAAGAATTGTGATTCACATTAATATTATATATAAATATTATTCCTAGCCAGCTTCCGCACAACAATCAGTCAATATTTTTCGGATAAAAGATTAACACGTATTTTGAAAAGACATAGATTGGCCTGCATTTTAGAGAGATCTGAGCATTTATTCTATTTCAATATCAATCTACAAAATAAGATAATAGTTTTTATAGCATTTTCGTGTATACCATCCGAAATTTTAAAGAATTAAACGAGAAAAAAACAAACGTATCAGGTATATTTAATTTTTATTTTTCAATTTCGAAGTCCAATTTTTTTATTTTCATTCTCAATCTTTAACTTTTCCAAATTATTCATCATTTTTAAAGCCCTCAACTATTTTTATTTAAATTCGAAACTAATCATTGAAAAGTGCAATAATTGAGTTTTGGTCAAACAGTCGCTTGATTTTGGATCAATATCAGGCCATTTCTTCGGGCCGATTCACACTACAGCTCTTACTTTTGCCTTTCTCGTACAACAAAGTTGTACCAAAAGGCTATTATTTCACTCCAAAATCGATATTTTTATAAAAGGCTCAGAGACCTATGACGTTATATGTTTAATCATCTCTGCTCTTCGAGCTGAGTAAATTTCTGCCTGTCCGTGTGTATGTGTTTGTGTGTGTGTGTATGTATGTGCGTGTGTGCACACAAAATCCGAAAAACATTAGTCAACTTTTCATATAATAATTCTCAACCGATTTTCTCGTAACAAGCTGCATTCGATGGCACCCCTTTCCAAAATTGATATTTCTCCGAAACAATACTTTAAATTAAAACTCAAATTATTGTTTTTGGTAGTTTAGAGATCCTACTAAATAGTGTAGACATCATTTGCAAAACAACAAAAATCGGACTGTACTATTAATTTTGAAAGAAGTTTGTTTCTGGATTGATTCTGCTTAGTTTACGAGAAATGCAAAAAAGCATCGATAATTATAATTATTTCCATATAACATAAACCGAAAAAGAAAAGTTTTGAGAACTCTTGGATAATGCTGAAAAATAGGATCGTTTACTGGGCTTTGGTTCTGGCTGGGGATCGTAATTTGACCACTTTCTTGAATGAAATTACAAATAAAGAGTTATTTTAGACGCTTTTTCACCTTTGACGGGCGGTAAACTTTCTTTTTTACCACCTGGTAAAAACGCCCCTCTTCGATATCTAGAAAAATATATCTAACTAAGGATAAAAATCAGTTGGTACCTTTAAATATTTGTAAAACCATCATACTATGTGAATGTGCCGTCTTTTATGTCGTCGACTAGCACCAATTGCAAGGGAGTTCGTGGGGCAGTACCAGGCGGGTTTTATGGGCCAACGCTCCACCACGGACCAGGTGTTCGCCATTCGCCAAGTACTGCAGAAATGCCGCGAATACAACGTGCCCACTAGGGTAGCTCAAAAAACACTTTTTCAAATTTTTTGATGGGCCGCCCTTTTATTCGGTTCTATTTGATGCCCTGATGCTCTGGACAAAATTTCAGCCAAATCGGTCAACGTTTGGGCGGTGCGAAACTCGTTGGATGTTTATATGGAAAAATGTATGCAGAACCATTTACAGTTGGACGGCATAATTTACGATCAAGAACCATGATACTCATTCAGTTCTTGTAGAATTAAATAAAGAATGTTATGCTGGAAACCGCGAGAAGATTGGAGTTTATTAGGCAAAAATATTAGCATTTTACTGGAGTGTTGTGGGGGTGAATTTATTTCTTTTCAAAGGTTCAAAGATTCGCATAACATTCTGTATTAAATTCTTCAAGATGTGAATGAGTATCACAGTTTTTCATCGTAAGTTGTGCCATCCAACTGCAATTCACTGTTTTTGGATGTTCTGCATACATTCTTGCATATAAACTTCCAACGAGTTTAGCACCGCCCAAACGTTGACCGATTAGGCTGAAATTTTATCCAGAGCATCAGGGCATCAAATAAAACTGAATAAAAGAGCAGCCCATAAAATAATTGAAAAAAGTTTTTCCCATACTAATTTGAGCCACCTTAGTGCTCACACATCATCTATTCATCGAGGCCGCATATGATACAATCGATCGGGACCAGCTATGGCAGCTAATGCATGAACACGGATTTCCGGATAAACTGACACGGTTGATCAAAGCGACGATGGATCGGGTGTTGTGCGTTGTTCGAGTTTCAGGGCATTCTCGAGTCCCTTCGAAACCCGCAGAGGGCTACGGCAAGGTGATGGTCTTTCGTGTCTGCTATTCAACATCGCTTTGGAAGGGGTAATACGAAGAGCAGGGATTAACACGAGTGGTACAATTTTCAATCAGTCCGTCCAGCTATTTGGCTTCGCCGACGACATAGATATTATGGCACGTAACTTTGAGAAGATGGAGGAAGCCAACATCAGGCTGAAGAAGGAAGCCAAGCAGATCGGTATAGTCATCAACACGTCGAAGACGAAGTACATGATAGGAAGAGGTTCAAGAAAAGATAATGTGAACCACCCATCGCAACCCAGTCAACATTTTGATACCTATAACTCTTGATATAGGTTATTATATAAGAACCAACTTAATCGTATATAATACACAGATTGGCTATATACGTACCAATGTGGAGGCGATATAGGTATTTACGAGTTTTATTTTACGATTTTTCCCGACATCAAAAGAACATTATTACGATTAAACATTAAAATAAAGAAAATAAAAAAATCTTATCAGCACCAAGTCTTGAACATGCGATCTTTAGATTTGCAGGCGGATACTTTACCACTGCACCATACTGCACATCATGAATTGAGATGGATTTTTGTTCAACATAAACTACACAATTTATATCTTTACAACTGCTTGAAACGTCTACAAGCCATTTGGACTGAAGTGGTTTCGATTGTTTTACGATTTACGTAGACATTCATTTGCACTGATATAGGATATTGCAAGGAATATAAGTCATTGCGAGTTTTTATTTACAATATTACGATTGATTTTCAATGGTAAAAATTATCGTATACGATGCATTCAATACAACAATACGACAATAATCTGACAAAGTTTGATTCTGAATGCGATTTAGATTTTTAATGGACGCAAATGCGACTTCATTTGCTGTTTGTTATACGATATGTGGTTTACTGGGAAGTATGCATCGGTGGTGACGAAATCGAGGTGGTAGAAGAATTTGTGTACTTGGGCTCACTGGTGACTGCCGAAAATGATACCAGCAGAGAAATTCGGAGACGCATAGTGGCTGGAAATCGTACGCTCCGCTCCAATCGAATAGAGTTCGCCGCCATACCAAACTGACAATCTACAAAACGCTGATTAGACCGGTAGTCCTCTACGGACACGAGACCTGGGCGATGCTCGTGGATGACCAATGCGAACTTGGAGTTTTCGAAAGGAAAGTGCTGCGTACCATCTATGCACTATGGGGAATCAGGTGGCCGAAAATAAAAAAATCGAATTTCTCTGATTCGTAATTCAAGTTGACCTACTAAATGCTAATGCTTTGGAGCATTAAACCCCAGAATATCAGCACTCTAAGCCATATGGTTATCAAGATATAGGCATTAGAGCCAGACACTTTTTAGTTCTTGAAAAATCAATGCATTATTCAACTGTCAATATCTTCGGCTACAGTAGCTCTTTTCCAACTCTTTAAAAAGTTTCTGAAAGCTTGTTTCATGGACTTGCGAAGAACGGTTATGAGAAAACTAGTTATGGGAAAATAGGTAGTGAAACATCCGAAAATGACCCGAAGAAAAAAAAATTGTTTTTCATACAAAAAGTTTCTCAAAGTTTCGCTTAGCGACTACAACTACGACTTTCTTTGGACCTCCCAGAAGGCATTAAAACAAATTCCAGCTGCTTATGGCTGCAAATCTGCGATTCCGATCACTTTTTCGAAAAAAAAAAGTCATTAATTTTGAAACATTAAATGTAATTATTCTCATAATACACGGCAGACTGTGATGGGCTGGATACAAATCCCATGCATATGACAAAAAGACCATCAAGAACAGTTAAAATAGATAGTAGATAACACGAAAAGTGTCGTAGGCTTCGTGGTAGGCCGTGTACACGATAGCTTATGCAGCTATATGATACTCCATTTGGCGGAGGCTCACCAAGAGGAGGCAACTCATTATCTATCAAGTATCAAGCAAATAAATATGAAAAAAAAACAATATACTCTTGAGGGTTACGAAAATACTCTAAGCTTCATTTGAAATTATTTCATAAAAAGTAAAATTTTGATATTAATTAAAATCCAATATGTGAATACAAGAAGCAAAATGTCTGTACCTAAGGACATCTTTCGATAATTATTGGTATGTACCTAGGTGAAATAAATAAACAGAACATTTATGAATGTCTATCTGAGTGCATAGTGAGTTGTGATTGCGAAGGTAAATCGTGTGAAGTGTTTGTACTTATTATTTGGTCAATCATGAATTATAGGCAACTCATTAAAGTATTTAGAGCTCACGAGGGACGTCAGGTAGATCGCGTTGAAAAAGCTTTGGAATATATCTGCCAAAGCTTCGCTGTGGATAAACAAAAAGACTCAACTCCATACAAAATTGAAAAATCTGCATTTGAAATTTGAAAAATGGCAGGCCGCATCCCGCTCCAAAAGAAATAAATGATGATTTTGTTGAGGATGTTCATGTACATAATGAATAAATAAATGTTGATGCAGTATATTTATATATCTTGGCTTTTATTGCATGGAGTTCGTTTAGCTTGAATAGAGCTTTATATTGTATTCCCTTTACTTGTTTTACGGGTTAAGAGCCTGAACCAATCTGAAAAAATCCTACAAAGACAACCTGTTTCGTATGTAGATGCAATGGCCTGTATTTGACGGAGTCCTTGTGCAGCTTAGAACATCTGTACAACTCAATTCACATAAAAACAGTATACAATTTTCTAGTTTGAACTCTACAGGTCTGCGCTGCAATAAAATACACATCTATAGACTGCTGTGTACATGAGACATTCGTAGATAAAAGGGATATATTCCATAGAGATCAAAGGTCTGTATTCCAGGGAGTTTGGAGACCTTAGAAGTAATAACGACACATCTTTTAGACAATAATTTACGATATAAGTGTGAAATATTGCAGAAATGAAATGAAAATATTTTCGGCCACCTACTTGTATGGAGCCGCCCCATAGTGCTATGATGGGGTGCAGATGGCGGATGGTACGTGGAGGAGGCGAATGAACCACGAGTTGCTTGAGCTGTTGGGAGAACCATCCATCGTTCACACCGCGAAAATCGGACGACTGCGGTGGGCCGGGCACGTAGCCATAATGTTGGACAGTAACCCGGTGAAAATGGTTCTCGACAAAGATTCGACGGGCACAAGAAGGCGAGGTGCGCAGCGGGCAAAGTGGATCGATCAGGTGGAATATGACTTGCGGACCCTCCGAAGACTGCGTGGTTGGCGACGTGTAGCCATGGACCGAGCCGAATGGAGAAGACTCTTATATACCGCACAGGCCACTTCGGCCTTAGTCTGAATAAATAACAATAATAATGTGAATGTGGAAGTATATATATGCATTCATCTCTTAGACTAGGTGTTCCGTGTTTTCTTAACACTATCATCCTTATTTGCTATGTCATATTTTAGTTATTATTAATACATTTCAATTGCCTCTGGCAGTTAGAATTTTTTCCTCTGGTTGAACTGAACCATGTAGGAATTACAATGTTTTCAACTTAAACTAAACTTAACCTATTTTATACTAAGGGTACAAAGAAGTCAATCGTAGCAATAGAAGATTGCAACGATTTTTGTCTAAAATTGAAAATTATTTTGTTGGACATTTGTTGCAATGTCTCAATATTAGAAATTCTATGAAGTTCATTAGTACTATACCAGGGAGGCAACTTCAGAATCATTTTCAAAATTTTATTTTGAAACCTCTGGAGTGCCTTCTTTCTGGTATTGCAGCAACTAGTCCATATTGGCACAGCACACAACATAACAGGTCTAAAAATTTGTTTGTAAATCAAAGTTTGTTCTTAAGACAAAGTTTTGATTTTCTGTTTATAAGTGGATATAGACACTTAATATATTTGTTACATTTGGCTTGAAGGCCTTCAACGTGATTTTTAAAGTTAATTTTGACCTAGCAGAAGTCCTAAATATTTGGTTTCGCTAGACCAATTAATTGGAACCCCATTCATAGTGACAATATGTCTGCTAGAAGGTTTCAAATAAGAAGCTCTCGGCTTATGTGGGAAAATTATAAGCTGAGTTTTGGAAGCATTCGGGGAAATTTTCCATTTTTGCAAGTAAGTGGAGAAAATATCCAAACTTTTTTGCAATCCACTACAAATGACACGAAGGCTTCGCCCTTTGGCTGAGAGACCTGTGTCATCTGCAAACAAAGATTTTTGACACCCTGGTGGTAAATCAGGTAAGTCAGAAGTAAAAATGTTATACAAAATGGGCCCCAGTATGCTGCCTTGGGGAACACCAGCTCTTACAGGTAATCTATTAGATTTAGAATTCTGATAGTTTACCTGCAGTGAGCGATCTGATAAATAATTTTGGATCAGTTTAATGATGTACAGAGGAAAATTAAAATTCATCAATTTTACAATCAAACCTTCATGCCAAACACTGTCAAATGCTTTCTCTATATCAAGAAGAGCAACTCCAGTCGAATATCCTTCAGATTTGTTGAGCCGAATTAAATTCGTTACTCTTAATAACTGATGGGTGGTTGAATGCCCATGACGAAAACCAAATTGCTCATCAGCAAAAATAGAATTGTCATTAATATGAACCATCATTCTATTTAAAATAATCTTTTCAAACAGTTTGCTTATTGAAGAAAGCAAACTGATTGGGCGATAACTAGAAGCCTCAGCTGGATTTTTGTCCGGCTTCAAAATAGGAACAACTTTGGCGTTTTTCCATTTATCTGGGAAGTATGCCAATTGAAAACATTTGTTAAATAAATTAACTAAAAAGGATAAAGAGCTCTCAGGAAGTTTTTGATAAGTATGTAGAAAATGCCATCATCACCCAGGGCTTTCATTTTTAAATTTTTCTAGTAATAGATCTCACTTCATCCAAATTAGTTCCCAACGAAGGGTCAAAACATTCTCTTGATTGAGAATGTCTTCGAAGCTCCGTGTAACCTGATCCTCAATTGGACTAGTGAGACCTAGACTAAAATGATGGGCACTCTCGAAATGCTGAGCAAGTTTTTGAGAATTTTTGCCATTTTAAGCGCTGGAATTGGCTTTTGAGGTTTTTTTTAGAATTTTCATTAATTTCCAAAAGGGTTTTGAACTGGGATCCAACTTCGAGACATTAATCTCAAAGTTGGTATTTCTCAGAATAGTTGGTATTTCTCAGAATATTTCAAACGTCACAGGAAGGTGATCAGAGTCAAAGTCAGCATGAGTTACCAATTGGCCACACAGCTGACTTGAATCCGTTAAAACTAAATCAATTGTAGAAGGATTTCGACTGGAAGAAAAACAAGTTGGTCCATTGGGATATTGAATAGTATAATATCCCGCAGAACAATCTTCAAATAAAATTTTACCGTTGGAATTGCTTTGAGCATTATTCCATTAACGGTGTTTGGCATTAAAGTCACCAATTACGAAGAATTTTGATTTGTTGCGAGTTAGAATTTGAAGATCAGCTTTCAACAAATTCTTTTGCTGCCCATTGCATTGAAAAGGCAAGTAGGCTGCAATGAAGGAAAATTGTCCAAAATTTGTTTCAACAGAAACTCCCAAGGTTTCAAAAACTTTGGTTTCGAACGAAGAAAATAATTTATGTTTGATACGTATATTGATGACAATGGCTACCCCACCATAGGCGCTGTCAAGACGATCATTTCTGTAGATAAAATAATTTGGATCTCTTTTAATGGAGAGTCCTGGTTTTAAATAAGTTTCTGTTATAATGGCAATATGCACATTATGAACTGTTAGGAAGTTGAATAATTCATCTTCCTTACCCTTTAGAGAGCGGACATTGCAAACTGATTGCTCAGTTCGATAGGAGAAGAAACAATGTCATCATTAGATTTAGAAGGAATATCTGAAGTCTCCAGCTTCCTTCTATTTTTTCCGCGCTTGGGCAGGGCGGTCTTGAAACCTTGTTTCTTTGAAGGAAGAGGAGAATTCAGAGACTCCCCCTTCCTCTTGTTTTTGTTAATACTCATTGCTGAGCGTGGAGACGTGACCTTCTAAGAGGTTTTTTCCCAGAACGGTGTCCCTGCAGGATTACCACCGCTTGTCGGAATTTTACTTCCGCAAACGGGTCCAACGTAAAACGAAGGCACGGGTCCTTGCAAAGATCGTAACGGGATCAGTGGGTACAAATAGCGCTAAGAAGCACCGTTGAAATTAAAATAGCTTCGGGTAGTAAGAGAGAAAGAACCGCACAGCACGAAAGCACGATGCGGTCTGACATTGAAAGTCTTCCGTCCGGCTTCCTCAAGTCATGTTCAGCAATACGGATATTTTTGAAACTCTCAGCTCGAACGACATATCAAACCGGGACCCGATCGTCTACCGTCCACCTTCAGCATACAATGTGCTTCATCACTGGCATTGCCCATTGCTTCAATTTTCAATAAGCGAGTGTGTTTTCCCGGATGCTTGGCAGCATGCTTTAATCGTTCCCGTCTACAAATCCGGCAACATACATAATGCTAAATTTTTGATTTTTTTTTACATGGCGTGTTATACCCAGCAGCACAGTCCATCATTTCCAACAATCAACAGGGGTTCATGAAAACGCGCTCGATGATATCCAACCTAATGGTGTTTACGTACACAGTTCTTTGGGAATTGGAAAACCGTAGCCAGGTTGATGCTATTTATTTTGACTTTTCAAAAGTGTTTGACAAGGTGCTGGAACACCGCACGAGGGCGAACGAGGCACGATACAGAACGGAACAGACGAAACTCGATTTTTCGGAGGAAAAAGCGCCAGCAGGAAGATCGAGACCGTGAAGAGACGGAGCAATTGTACCGCGGTAATAACGCACGAGAGATCTACGAGTTTATACGAACGAGCGTGAGATGATCCAAAAGTGGCAGCAGCACTACGCACCTGAATGGCGATATGGCAGACAACGGCGGCGGTATGGTATTGAACATGGGCCCGCCGAAAAACAACAAGCCCCTGGAGTGTACCAACTACCAGGAGAGCTGTTTAAACACGGTGGTGAGGCTCTGGCTAGAGCGCTGCACTGGGTAATTACCAAGGTTTGTGAGGATGCGGTTCTGCCGCAGGAGTGGATGGCAGGTGTCGTGTGTCCCATCTACAAAAAGGGCGATAAGCTGAGTTGTAGCAACTACCGCGCAATCACATTGCTGAACGCCGCCTACTCGTCCAATTTTTATGCCGCCGACTAATGGATTGTACTAGTCATCAACACATCGAAGACGAAGTACATGATAGGAAAAGGCTCAAGAGAGCACAACGTAAGCCACCCACTACGAGTTTGTATTGGTGGTGAAGAAATCGAGGTGGTTGAAGAATTCGTGTACTTGGGCTCTCAGACCTCCGATAACGATACCAGCAGAGAAATTCGGAGACGCGTCATGACAGGAAATCGTACGTACTTTGGACTCCGCAAAGCGATCGAATAGAGTTCGCCGCCGTACCAAACTGACTATCTTCAAAACGCTTATTAGACCGGTAGCTTCTACGGACACGAGACCTGGACGATGCTCGTGGAGAACCAACTCGCAGTGGGTGTTTTCGAAAGGAAAGTGCTACGTACCATTTATGGTGAGGTGCAGATGACGGACGGTACGTGGAGGAGGTGAATGAACCACGAGTTGCATCAACATCGTTCACACCGCGAAAATCGGACGACTGCGGTGGAAGGCACGTAGTCAGAATGTCGGACAGTAATCCGGTGAAAATGGTTCTCGACAACGATCCGACCACAGGTCGGTGCACAGCAAGCAAATTTCCGACGGGTTTATATGATATTTCTTCATGCAAAAATCACGAATAGGGTTGAGTAAATCGTGAAAAACTAAGGCAGTTCACAACGCACATTTTCGCCTACTATGCAGGGCAACGTCTGCCGGGTCGACTAGTGTGCTATAAATTTGATTAAATTATTGCAAAAAGATAATTGAAATGAATATTTATGCTATAAATTTACAATATTTCATGATTATACATAGAACTGTCTGCTGCATAAAATTAATTTCCCGTTAGTAGTTAACTAAGGTGTGTAGCTTTCTATTGATATGCATATGTCTATATAAATATTTATTTCCTAAAGAAGTTATGGCTAGGCTGACCAGATAATTTGGGTGAAAAAACGGGACAAACACGCTTGCAAAACGGGACATGTCAAAAAACCTCAAGAGCTGTGGAAATTGCAATATTTAGGGGCTTAATTTTCATTTTTCTTGTAAGAAATTAGAAATATTTTAGAGTGAATAATTCACCACCATACTTTTGGATTCTAAGTTATTTGTGGAAAAATACTCAACAACAAATATTTCACTCTTCCATGGAAAGCAGCCCAAAAACACGAAGGAATATAAAAAATGGGAACTTTGACATTTTATTTTAATCTACTCTTATACATGCATTAAGGTTTTGATATTGACCAATATCAAAACTTTTCAATTCTGAATATTTGAAAATAACAAACAATAGTCAAAGTACCAATCTAATCAATTCACAGTCCTTTTGATCGAAATTGATGTTCGATTACGCTTAAAGTAACCTCACACTTCGGGAATCTTGTTAATTGGTTTTGTTCCCATGTGCTCCTAAAACAGCGGGACTCATGCAATTTCGTCGCGGAAAGGTAAAAATCCTGGCCTATTTATAGCCTGATTTGAAGCTCAGACTCTCGCAGATTTCTGCCGGATTGTATTTAAATCGAGCCGAATTGCTAATTTTCATAACGGAATCCCATAAATCCCATCCACACACATGGGAGCGAAATTAACAGACAAGATCCTGGTGTGTGAACAAGCCTTAAAGTACGTGCGGACCATAGATCTAGCCTATAATACGACCAAATTTTCCCTCGGTTTGAAACTGCCTTAAACTCGATTTTGTCAGTTGATTTATTATAAATTATTAGTTTCATGCTGTCGGTTTTTTTACAGTGGATGATTTCGAAATATTCAGAATTATTAAGAAAGACTTTAAATGATTCGAAAAGAATCAAACTATTGAACAACAGTACCTACTTCGGAAGATTTAAAACAGAATAATGTGAAATAAACTTAATCTGAAAATTAGAATATCTGTCCCTTAGCTTCATTTTATTGACGTTGAGGCGTGACCTGATTTTAAGGAAATACTTGTCTACCAAGTTACTAATTCCGTTCAATCCACTGATAAAATTGGCCAAATTTTAATGCCTCCGGAATAAGCAAAAAAAAATCATTGGATGTGTTAAAAATCTCCCGGAGAAGCACCTGTTGTCATTAACCGTTTAAAAGCTTAAGAAAAGTGGAAAATACAAAACGGCATAGAAAGCATTATTTTTAAGCAACACTAATAACATAAAATCTCAAACTTTTTTTATGGGTTTTGTCCACTTTTTTTGTTGAGAGATGAGCCAGCCGAGAGCTGTAAATCTCTCTAATAGGGAAATTATCAATGCAGAATCAATGAAAAACGGGACAAATTGAGAATTTTTCAGATTACGACGGGACAGCACAAACAGGTCTAAAAAACGGGACTGTCCGTTAAATACGGTACGTATGGTCAGCCTAGTTATGGCTAAAATAGCTAACTATGCCCACAACCGGGCAACCTCTCCTACACTGCAACATATTGCCTCGCCATTTAGCGCATGTAGCATCTTTATACCCTGCATCCAGTCGATTAGGAAAGTGAAAAGTCCATTTTTGCGTTACGTAATTAATGGATCACCTCTATCTTCCTGGTTGATCGGTGATCCATTGTTTTCTCTGTGTGCGCAGTCCTTCCGGATTTTCTCGCTGGTGACGATGAAGGCTTTGTTAGTGGAAGTTCATTCGCTAACTTCCGGAATATCTGCAACACTTCTCTACAGTTCCTTACAGTGGCATCTCCACCTTTCCATTTGATGATTCGTCGAATCGTTCTCCAACTTTTTCTACCTACCGACGAATCCACGCAATGTGCAAATGAATTTCGCCGATCAGGCGCAATATCGTCACTACGTTTATTCTGCACATTTAGATGGACCGTACCAAGGATGTTATCGATCATTTAGTAATCTGCGTTCGATCATTCAGTAGTTTGTCAATAACTCATTACAGAGGCTTAATTTCAAAATCTGTTGTATGGCGGACTTCTAGTGCGAAGGTTTTTCAACAACTTTGCCTGACAGATCGATGTTTGAATTCCACTATTAAAGGAGTTACGGCGCTAATTACAGTAACTCATACTAAGTGATAACAAAATTTCAATCATTATTATAGATAACTGCTATTAGCGCTATAACTCCGTTATTAGTGAAATTCAAACAACGAACTATTAGGCAGAGTTGTAGATAAGCCTTTTTACTAGAAGTCCACCATACAACACATTTTGAAATTTAGCCTCTGGAATGAGTTATTGAAAAACTACTAAATTATCGATTGCAGATTATTAAATGATCGATAACATCCTTGGACCGTACATATATGGTCGATTTGATTTTCGGAATAGCCGTCACGGGAGACCTAAATGACCGATGATACGCCACAATAAGTAGTATCTCGGACTGTAACCGCATTTTTTTTCCGGAGCGGAGCAAAATGAAATTATCCAGCATTGCAGCGCACACGGGTTTATCATCCTTTATTCTGGAAAAATATAAGAATCTATATAGGATAGATCAATAGATCAATAGTGATCTAATCTACGAAGTCTACCGTAACAAAGCTAACAATTTGAGTTACCTGTTACCGGGGCATGAGCGACGACCTTGAGAACAGATGTTGGTATGAACTTGCCTTGCATGAGAGGTAAAATACCAAAAATTTATATGTAAAATGCTTCAGGCATAACATGTCTAGGTATTTTAAAACCAAACGAATAATGATTTGTTATGCGTTTAGTATTTTTATAAGTGATGTTTGTTATGCCTGAAGTATTTTGCATAATATTTTTTGGTATTGTTCCTTTTGTAGTTTACCTCTTATGCACACAAAGTTCATAACAGAGTAGGGAAGATCCATTAATTACGTAACGCAAAAAATGGACTTTTTCAACCCCCCTCCCCCCTATGTCACACTTTTTGTATGAAGCATCTGAAAATTTTGTATGGATCGTCACACTTCACTCAACCCCCCCTCCCCCCTCTAAGCGTTACGTAATTTGTGGACGTTCCCGTAAGTTATCAATAACAGAATTAGGTATTATAGAGTTATTTTCTCCTGCTCGGGTATTCAGTCCCTATTCTGAACACATTGTTATAAAGTAACGTAATTTGGCATGACGCTAAAATCAATCAGTATGCCCGAAGCACTCCGCTTCGCCAAATTCATATATGGCCAACCTAGGTTAGTAATATTGTCAATTAAAGCTTGAATCCGGTTCGATTCCCTCCGGGTCAGAGATCTTAATGTTTTGGTAAAAAAAACAAAAATGATCGAACCTGGAGCATCATTCGATAAAAAAAAACACTCGTTCACTAGCAAGTACGACCGAATTCATTATAGCGCAAACTGTTTTGTGATCAAAGGTATGTACGCCAAACATCACAGATCAACTGGTTCAAATATGCACACCATTCGTAACTAGTACTAAGATGTGTACAATTCAATTGACCTTTCCGTTTAACCTTATTCAGTCACAATAAACGTTGACTGGCGACATAATAACGATCGTGCTGTGCTCACACATACCAAACATAGGGGGGTGATGCTGGGTGATCTTGAGATCGTATGGAAAAATGTATGAGTATAGTTGTTCTTAGAGATAGTACATGCAGCAGCTGTTGGTGTATAATTGCTCCAATTGACCAAGGTTTCTTTCAGTTTGTTGCATCGGTTGAAATAAATCATTCTTAAAAACTGAAACCTGCTACTTGTTCGCAATTAATATTCATTCTTTTAATTGGATGTAGGTATACAGGTTGTGTGCATCTAACCATTTTCAGTTCACATGGAAAATTCAAATATGCACCTGATCACTTGATTAACTGCCCATTTGTCACACGGCAAAACAAATTACATAATTTGTGTCGCCTTTGTTCATTTTTTGCAGAAACTCAGGAAATAATTCTTTTGTTTAGTAAACTTCAGTGATATTGTTCTTTGAACGAAGCCATATCTGATTCCGTAGTCTGCTTTCATTTATAACGATACATTAGGTTCGTCAAATTTATCAGTAGATCAAAATTGATCTTTGTAGTCCTACGGACACATTAAAAAAGTGAAAAGTTCTAGGTGGTTTTAAAACAATCTGAAATGATGAAAATATGTACTTCATTAAACAGTCCATAATTATTGAGGATATTAGTAATTATCACACCAGATAATTGGGATGTCAAGCTTGCTGAAATTAATTCTAAACTCATACTAAAAACTTTGATGTTTAAAAAAATACGGTTAGAAAACA
Source organism: Armigeres subalbatus (assembly GCF_024139115.2). Classification (NCBI taxonomy): domain Eukaryota; kingdom Metazoa; phylum Arthropoda; class Insecta; order Diptera; family Culicidae; genus Armigeres; species Armigeres subalbatus. The sequence continues at coordinate 195,793,467 of NC_085141.1, forward strand.
AAAAAATATCGCAATATGTTCCTTTGTGATTTTGTCGCTTGATCTCTATCACTCCATTCCAGACACAACCTACGCTTCTAAATAGTTATTATCAATAACTGAGGGAACTATCCGAAGACCATCCGGACAATTACCTAGGGGGAAAGACGGCTTTGGCAGGTTTTGTTCTATTATTGGCAGGGGGGTTTTTGTCGACCAAATTTTATGAAATTTGGCCACAATATTCTTTGATATGCAAAGAACGTTTAGGCCAAATTTGAGCCTAGTCAGTCATAAAAAACCCCCTGCCAATAATAGAACAAAACCTGCCAAAGCCGTCATTCCCCCTATGTAGATCACGTTTGATTGCTTCCAACTTCTTTTACTCTCCCAATTAATCTTTATTATTCGACTTAACCTATTATAGCTGTACTGTGCATAATTCAAAAATAAATAAATGACAAACATTCGTTCTATTTTGACCATGCATATTTAACATCGCGCCAAAAACATGAAATCATGTTAATTATATCCAATCATACATTCACATCATACAGTTCTATATTCTGCACATAAGAATAGACTAAATGAAGATAGAGTTTACCGATAGTAGGCTCCCACCAGGTAGGTTCAACTGAATAGTCGATGATGTGGCAGCAAGTTACGTGATACATCCCAAAAATACTGGTTTGCTTCAATTCTTCCTTTCATGCGTGTTTGGCACACCTAAACCTGCATGCCGAAGGGTTGGAGATTACGTGCCAACTCGTATACTTGCATACAGTCACATGTCCATAGGAGAACTCTCGGCGGACATTAAACAAGGGTTAACAGTCTTCATCAATTGGTACTGAAAATGAATTATATGTGCACCGCATTGTATCGTCTGGTCTATGAGAGTATGTGTGCTATCATAGCATAATAGCATAGATAGTATGAGAGGAAATTCTAGATGCTCAATTCAGTCGGATACATCTGCGTGGACAGGTACTATGAGGTAGCAAACTTCCACTGATTTTGCATGCTATTCGTAGGTTTTGTTGAGTATAATTACTGTGAAGTCTAACAAATTTAGTCGCACGTTAATTACCCGTGCAACAAAATGACTGTAGTAGTTACCTCTCGTATACCGGTACTTCATACATAGCAGCTGGAGTAAACTAAGGACAAATATACGTATAGGAATGGTAAAGAGCGCTAAAATGTTGTTGTATCGTCTGACTACTGTAGTGAGCGCTATTAACGTGGAATGCTGCTGTCTCTTGACCGACTGAAGATCACTCTCTCCTGCCCAGTGTGGATTGAAGTCCGCAGTATACTCTGAACCTCTGTGCCGCGAAAGTTGTTCTTCGATTAATATAGGTAAATGTGGTTCGACTTTATCAATTACACTAAAGTGTATGTGAGAATCAATAAGACGATCTGTCTAAAAACAACTTATATTTGTTTTGATTATTACTCCTCTGTTTATCGTTCACAGTTAAATTGAAGGGTACAAGAATAAGTGATATTCTAATTTGAACATTCTCGTCATTCTATAACTCCATTCAATAGTCGATCATTCCAACATTGAGAGATGCTGTAATCATGAAGTGATTATTTATAAGATCGTATGTTTTAACATGTTTTTTTTTTTGGAAAAATCATAGATCATGTATTATGAACGTCATAACATAATATTCGAATGATTTCATCAACAATAGAAATTCTTCCCGCGAGTGAGAACGGCTTCAGGTTGCGTGTTGTGAATGCTAGAAGGTCTACGTGACGAAATGAAAATTTCATGTGTTTTTTTTACTGCATTCAGGTTTGGATTTCTGGATTGATCTACAAGAGATCATAGCATGTTTCATGAGAAGTGCCTACCACTGTTCAGAGTGACTGACATTTTTTGTGGCAATGAAACGGGTGCAAAACATATATAATTATTGAAATGATTTATAGTCACATTCAAATCTTCGGAAATAATTGCATACAATCTTCCTGATTGAGTTAAAATACCGCTATTTTGTCAGGCTGATTTGTAAACGAAACACTATTTAAATATTCATCGTATCCAATAGAACAACGCTTATTTAAAAAACTTTTTGATGTTTGATAGGGGAAAGACGGCTTTGGCAGGTTTTGTTCTATTATTGGCAGGGGGGTTTTTGTCGACCAAACTTTATGAAATTTGGCCACAATATACTTTGATATGCAAATAATGTTTAGGCCAAATTTGAGCAAAGCCTAATATAGAAAGTGATTTGAAAAAGGGGATATTCTTGATGGCCCCTGTGTACCCTTGGAGTAATTTATAACGAGATTTATTATTTCTTTGACATGAATAAATGAAAATAAAATTTTTCATTTCCATAAAAAAATCTATGGCTGGCGAGGTTGCGACAAGTATGGATGCGTGGAGGCGCTTATTTATTTGATGAAAATTGTAAACGGTATGTAAAATATTTATCCATATTTCAATTAAAACTACTTGAACACTCGTGTAATTTAAAATTGATTTATATTTAAAATTACAGCGCGTTTGTTAATTTTCACGTTTATTTTCTTGCTCCAAATATGTGCATCAAAATAAACGTAAATTTGCAAAATACTCCTGGGTGTGCATGTATTATATTCGAGGTTGTGGCCCATCCCGGATACTGCCAAAAATGGACATATCGTTGCGATAGTTCAAACACCATGTTAGAAACGATCCTGTATGCTGCCGAGTGAGCAGTATTGGGAAGATCTAAAGTTATGAAGCTCATGTATACGATCATCAGGAGCCTGAGCTTTATGCTCGTACATTTCGTAGTTGATACTCCGTGATTGACCAGAACAATCGTAGTTGCACAGGGAATTAATGGATGGAGTATGTTAGTTGCTTTCCAACCCCAATGTGCACAGTCCGAGAGCTCTAAACTTTTCCATAATCACTGGCTACGTCCTTACGGTCATCGGGGATAAAGAGGAAATGATGATGCGATCACTCGCCCACTGCAGTTGTCACGAGCTCATGCTGATTTTTTTTTAGTTTGGGGGTTAGGATCTATGTCATAGGTTCGTCTTGGCTTACGGGTTGCCAATGTGATAGGACTGAATTGATTATTTATAGGAAACGAGCTTTCCGTTCATTTCCAATTCCAACAGAATGCTTTTTTTTGTTCGGGATGAACCACTGTTTGTTTCTTCTTGTGAGTTCCGAATTCGTTTTTGTGCAGAGATCTGATTTCATTGCGTTTGGTAAGGGTATGCGATAACACACATTTTTCTATCGAAACGAAATTTTAAAATGTCTATGTTGATTCGAAACGAAGCGACAGAAATTTAGATTAACTTTCGAGGCTTCAAAACGATACAAAATCAAGCTCCATTTAATTCGAATTTTTTTTTTCGTGGATTTTTTATTAACCTTTTTAAGTCAAATAACTGTTTTGCGACCAATAGAGTTATTTGTTTATTTGTTTATTTGTTTGTTTATTTATTTTTTAGGAAAAGGGAAAAGCCCGTTTGAGTTGAACTCTTTTTGTTCTCTCTCAAATGGGTGCAAAACCTCTTCGTCTCTTCGTTCCAACAGAATTCAATTTACTCCAAATGATACACAATACAATTTTTGACGTAGGACTTACGTCTCTCTTTACTATACCGGGTGTCATTCCAAAATATTCAAATCGATCGCGTTACGCTGTGTTGAAAGATTTTAAACGTTAATAGCGTTCGTCTCAATGGACGAATTTCTGCGGTAAGCCCCTCAATCGACAGATTTCAAGTATGCCTTTCATGTCCATGCTTGATAAGACCCGAAAAACTTGTTTCAATAGGCATGAAACTGTTTTCAATGAAAAACATTGAGATCAAGGGAACCTATAAATATGGGTACCACATAATTCTTGCATCATTCCATTACCACGTTCTGATTGGTGCAGACACCAGCGAATGAGCAGCCGCTGGATCTGCCGAGAAGCCATAAAATAGCGCAACGCGATTTTTTCCTTTCATTCTGACCGGGACAAGCGAAGCAACCGCATCATCGGTTGAACAGCAATCACACCTTTTAGCAGGGAATGAAGTCATCGAAGCCACCATCATCAGCCGAAACCTAGCCAGTACAGCAGCAGTCCATCCTACAGACCCGACAAAGCAGCAATGCTGAGCAGATACCGGCAGCAGCAGCAGAGTCGAGCCGAGACCGGCCGGCATCGGTGATGAGCCGAGACAGGCTGAAGAAAAGCCACATGATGCAGCATGTATGTCCAAAAAACAAACGGTTCTTCAGAGAGCCAATAATAGAGATCAATATTAAAGCTTTCAATACCCTTCGGAATAGAAATTGTACTTGGGTGCCAAATCCAATATTCTAGTGATAAAATTTTATGCGTGATTTTCATAAATAGCGTCAAAACTAACAGTGGATAATTTTTCTGATTTAACCGCGAAGTGGACGAAGGACTTCGCTTGACCATGCCTAAAAAAAAAGATATGATGTCCAAATCTCTCACATAATATTTGGATATTTGGATTAAAAAAAACACCAATAACAGCTCAAACATTAATAAACTATCAATCGATTTTTCATCAAATGTTGGATTTTTTGGCATTGATCAAGAAATATCTGGATAAATATTGTTTGATACTGACCGCACACAAAGCGAATGTGACTGAATGATCGTCCCATGTTACCAATTCTAAATCTTATCACCCGAAATCCCATGTCCGGGTGTTTCCTTCCATCTACTACTAACAATGTTGTCTCAGAAAAGAACACGTACTTCTCACCTGAACTGCAATTCTAAGCTCGCTTGCCCGGTTTATTGGCCTGTATCAAGCGAAAAGTCCCGTTAGGAAATAGACGCCAGCAGCGAGCAACAAGCGTAAAAAAAGAAGAAGCCCTTCTCGAACGCGTTGATGATGATGATGACGCTTTGGCTGACAAAGAAGCGGGATACAAGACACTGGCTGATTGGCCCACCAATTGGGAAGCAGAGAAGATTCAAAATAAGGTATAAAAGAAAAGTGCATTCGCTCGCAGAGCATTCAGTCTTTTTTATACCACCACTAGAAATTTGCGGTTATTTGAAAAGATCGTTTTCTTACTTTTTGGACTTAACCGAAGCAAACAGCCTTTTTCAAGGCTCTAAGAGTTAAAAATAATGTTCTCCCTCAGTCGCTATCGCACGGATTAGAGGCCCTACATCCCCTGCTGGGCCAACTTTGGCTTATTTCAGGCAGTCCCTCAGTGGGAAGGTTGCCACTGTCGAGGCTAATATTCCGTGACCTGACAGATACTTCCTGAATTGTTTTTGATGATTCTGGTTCGAGGTAGATTTGATTTCTGTGTCGGTTTGATGAGAAGATGTTGCCCAGGAATGGTATGCAACGCCGATTATTTATCCAAAATAGTTGATGTGAGAAATTTGGACATATTATGTATCTTAGGGGCCCTCCTTAGCCGTGCGGTAAGACGCGCGGCTACAAAGCAAGACCATGCTGAGGGTGGCTGGGTTCGATTCCCGGTGCCGGTCTAGGCAATTTTCGGATTGGAAATTGACTCGACTTCCCTGGGCATAAAAAGTATCATCGTGTTAGCCTCATGATATAGAAATGCAAAAATGGTAACCTGGCTAAGAAACCTCGCAGTTAATAACTGTGGAAGTGCTTAATGAACACTAAGCTGCGAGGCGGCTCTGTCCCAGTGTGGGGATGTAATGCCAATAAGAAGAAGATGTATCTTAAATGCATGGTCAAGTCAAGTCCTACGTCCACTTAGCGGTTATGTCACAGACATTACCCACTCTTCGTTTTTCTTACAACTATTTACAATGATTAACTTAGTCTAGATCTAGTATCAACAATTTAAACTAACCTTTCTAAAAGTGCGACAGGGTGAGGGAAAACCTTTTCCGAAGAGTGTTACGACTCAAGTAAAAATCGAATTCATTTGAGCAGCGATTGAAAATTTTGCACATGCTCAAAAATGGTTCGTTGTGCCCGTAATTCGTTCGGGCACCGCGGAGGAAAAAGAATTGTCTAGAACGAAGGTTTTGTTGGCTGACGTTGAAATTCAGCTGGGACAAAAGAGGAGGCGAGTCAATGTTCAGAAGCAAAAGGTCTGCTACAAATAACGCACGGGCAGTATCACGGCGGACGCTTAGTAAATCTAGCTCAATTAAGCTACAGCGGTCATCATAACTAGGCAAAATGTCAGGGTTTCTCCACGGGAGGTGACGTAGAGCGAACCGTACGAATTTACGCTGAACTGATTCAATACGGGAAATATTATTCTGATAGTAAGGTGCCCAAACTACAGATGAATATTCTAAAGTGGATCTTACTAAAGAACAATATAGAGCCTTTAAACAGTGGACATCATTAAAATTCCTTGCTATTCGAAAAATGAAACCCAGAGTACGGGAGGCCTTAGAGGCTATGAAAGCAACATGTTCATTAAACGTCAGCTTAGTGTCTAATAATACACCTAGATCCTTGACAACAGTCTCTCTACGTAGTGTGGTTGATCCAATAGTATAGTCAAAGGCAATTGCTGAATGTTTACGAGAAAACGAAATGAAGGAGCATTTATCTGGATTGAGAACCATACAATTCAGCTGACACCAGTCAGTGAAGAGATCTGCGATTGCAAAAATAGTGTATCTTGTACACCGTTTACGATCCAAAATAATTTGAAGTCGTCGGCAAATGATAGTTTAAAGTACACTTATTATTACAAAAGAAACAGTCTGTGATAAATCGCCGGGTTCCCGTTTGTATACCATTGACGATAAGGCAATACCCCAGCATTTGTGCTGCTTTCAAAGCATCGTGGAGCGTGTGCTCCCGGATCTGATAGATCAGTTAGTTTATAAGTATATAAAAACATAGTTTTTTTTTTCAAATTTCGTTGAAAACCTTATTTCACTTAAGAATTATGTGATTATACAGAAGTATACTTCATATTGTCTTATCAGCGTGGTTTAATGACATTGAACTAACTCGAAACTAGAAAATGAAAGCACAGATTTTATTTTTTATCCAGTGGGATACCCTGCCGTGCGTATACGCAGATAGAGAAATGATAATAGCATATATTTGGTCACTAGAAGAATCCGATGAACCTTTCTAAAATGCACAAAGATATGTATTTCAGAACAGAAAGTGTGGAAAAGTGGGCATCGAGCGGCTACCTTCTACCAAAGCTGTGGCACCACCAACGAGCTGGGAACCGGCTTCATAGTGCTGGGTAAGATGCGCCAACGTGTGATTGGGTGGCAGCCAATCAACGCAAGGATGTGCAAGCTGAGGATAAAAGCCGTTTCTTCAACTATACCATCATCAACGTGCACTGCCCACACGAAGGAAGAACCAACGACGAGAAAGAAGCGTTCTACGCACAACTGGAGCAGACATACGATGGATGCCCACTGCGGGTCGTCAAAATCGTCATCGGCGACAGGTAGGAAGGGAGGAAATGTATAGACCGGTCATCGGACCGGATAGTCTGCACACCGTATCGAGTGATTACGACCAACGATACCTAAACTTCGTAGCCTCCCGCGGAATGGTAGTCCGAAGCACCTTCTTCCCCCGCAAAAATATCCACAAGGCATGTGGAGATCACCTAACCAAGAAACGGAAAACCAAATCGACCACGTTCTAATCGACGGTAAATTCTTCTCCGACATCACGAACGTCCGCACTTACCGCAGTGCGAATATTGAATCTCACCACTATCTCGTTGCAGTTTGTCTGCGATCAAAACTCTCAACGGTGTACAACACGCGTCGAAGTCGGACGCCGCGGCTTAACATTGGGCGACTACAAGACGGTAGGCTAGCTCAAAGATACGCGCAGCAGCTGGAAGTGGCACTCCCAACCAAAGAGCAGCTAGGCGCAGCGTCTCTTGAAGATAGCTGAAAAGATATTCGATCCGCCATTGGTAGCATCGCAACCGCTACACTAGGCACGGTGCCGCCGGATCACAGAAACGATTGGTATGACGGCGAATGTGAGCAGTTATTGGAATAGAAGAATGCAGCATGGGCGGGACACCGCACGAGGGCGAATGAGGCACGATAAACAAACCCAGGAGGAGATTTGCCGGCTGAAGCACAACAAAGCCCCTGGGGTTGACCAACTACCAGGAGAGCTGTTTGAACACGGTGGTGAGGCATTGGCACTGGCACCAGAGTCTATTAATTTTCGTGTATATATGGATGAGACAGTGTGCCTTGAGCTACAAAAGCTCACGTAGCACCGATTCGGTGCCTCGAGAGAAGCTAGCGCGCGCATAAAATAACTGAGTGAGCGTATCTCAATGTACGTCTCATGAGACTCATCTCATGCGCTAGGAATGCATAGCTGGGGTTACTTAGGCGACGATTTTATTGAATGAAAATTGTCCGCCCAAGCTGTTTTACGCACCTCCGTTGTTGTTTGCAAATGTTTGCCATGGCAAACAGCGCATGAGCTGATCGCATGGAGATGTCTCAATGCGACTCACCAAGGTACACAAGCTTCGTGAGACTCGCGTGCGCTAAATTTTATGTGCGCGTAGCAGTCGTTGCTCAATCTCATCCTTTTTTGTACGCGTGCATGATGTCTGACTGGCACTGCCGTCGACGAAAACGATAGCAGCAGAGAAAATAGTGGCTGGAAATCGTATGTTCTTTGGATTGCGCAAAATGCTCTGATCAAATAGAGTTCGCCGCCGTACCAAACTGGCAATCTACAAAACGCTCATTAGACCGGTAGTCCTCTACGGAAACGAGACCTGGACGATGCTCGTGGAGGACCAACGCGCACTTGGAGTTTTCGAAAGGAAAGTGCTGCGCACTATCTATGGTGGGGTGCAAACGGCGGACGTGGAGGAGGTGAATGAACCAGCATGAGCTGCTGGGAGAACCATCCATCGTTAACACCGCGAAAATCGGACGACTGCGGTGGGCCGGGCACGTAGCCAGAATGTCGGACAGTAACCCGGTGAAAATGGCTCGCGACAACGATCCGACGGGCACAAGAAGGCGAGGTGCGCAGCGGGCAAGGTGGATCGATCAGGTGGAAGATGACTTGCGGACCCTCCGTAGACTGCGTGGTTGACGACGTGTAGGTGTAGCCATGGACCGAGCCGAATGGAGAAGACTCTTATATACCACACAGGCCACTTAGGCCAATAATATTATATACATTTAGCTTGACGAACTGACCTATTGTTTGTTTGTCCGTTTTTATGTGTTTGTGCATATGAGGCATACAATAATTGTTGCCAAATTTTCATCATCAACCGACTTTAATTAAGTGAAATAAACAGCTGTTATAGTATAATATAGTCAGTACTGGAATAAGTCGTGATCGTCATAAGACAGAGAGCAAAGCGCCTTTTTCTATATCAGGTGACCAATTGAAAGAATCGTGGGTTCTTTGATCAATTTCGCATGAAGGACAGTCATGGAAAGATGTTGTGCTTTATTTTAAAATTGAAATTTCTAAATTATTTTTATAGATGCAAAGAATAGTGAGTAGTCGATAAATAAATCAAATTCCTTTAATTCACCGGGTCGAAGGTGGTAATAAACACAAAAATAAAGCATATATAACACACTTTCATGCCCTGTCACGGGACAAATATTTTTTGAGATTTTTATAGCATGCCATTCATCCTTCGCGTTTCTATAGATATAAGGCATTTTATGAGACAGATCGAAACAGCTGTTTTTCTCGTGTTTATCTACTTTGACAATTAGTGGGAGCCCGTTTGTTTGGTAATTTCGCGCCGAACATTCCGATGGGTCCCAGCATCAATTCTGCCTGTTTTACTTTTCGTCTACCAGGGTTTTAGAACATAGTTTTTCACATGATTCTTAAAATGTATCGTTAGATAATTCATACCATTGCATTCTAAGCATGAAATGCTGAAGAAAACACGAATGAAAAGTAAAACGTTACAAACATTATTTTGTGTTCGGACCTAACGGAATGTTCACGCAGAATCATACCAAATCAAAACATTAGAAGTAAATAAACGGACCACCGCGAAACGTCTCATAAAATGCCTTATTGAAAGGGGCAGATATGTAAACATCGCTTGACATCTCTAATTGAAAATGAAAAAATCCAGTACTGAATATAGTATAGAATAGTTAACGATACTTTTCGTGTTCTGTTAAATATTTTTAACAAAATACTGAAGACGTTTTATAGAAGAAACCTGAAAACGTATTTACTCAGAATGGGGTTATGTAGTAAGCATCTCAAGTACATACATAGTACATACTCATGCAATGGGGGATAGAAAAGCTTTTAATTAATAACTGAGGAAGTGCAAATACAGGGTCCGGAAATTGAACTGCTACATAAATGAGTAAAAATAATTTAATACAAAACACGTATTGGAAATTAGTTCTACAAAACGTCGTGGAACCGTGGGCTCGTCGTTATTTTGATACCAGGGGTTGGGTCTTACGACACACCTGGAACCTACTACAGAGTGGTCAGGCCAACTGATCGTCCTGAATATACATCCTGAAGCATCTCCATGAAAAATCTTAATGTTTGATGCCAATTTTGATATAGTTCCAGATAATATATACGTGATTGGAAGGATATACATAATTGACCATAGGGTAAATCACTACTTGGGCCTATGGACCCGGTTCCCGGCTCACTGCACAGAAAACTAATGATTTAAACTGTTTGGAAGTCGTAGGTTTATGGTTGATAATTTTTAAAAAGTCTCCCATTTATTTTTCACAATACTCAATATTTTTCTATCACTTGTTTTACTCCTAATTGATTCAATTGTAGAAAATAAAAATGTAGAATTCAAAATTTCACTCTCCGATGCCACACCACTGAGCCGGAGTGATTCTTTCCACTTTTACAAAACGGTATTATCGATTAACCACCTACCTGAAAAAACGTCACAGTGCTCGATACAACCATTGCATGAAGCTGTTAATCACCACACCATAATGCTAAACACACGCACTTCAATCTTTTCTATTTGTTCGTTTCACTAGAACTTATTTAAACATACTAGAATACATTTTAAAATATATTCACAAACCGAACGAAAATTCACCTCGGCCCAAGAACTTCTAGCCGCACCGTGCTGCCAAAAGGCCAGGATTATAAAAATGATCCTTCATCGTTAATAGGAAAATTGTCTAATACGTTGACGTTATCATGTTATTTATAGTTTTCTCGATTTGAAAAGGTGAAATTAATATTGTTTTAAAGTATTTGGAAGAATTTTGGATGAGTTTATATATCTTCTCAACCAAATAAAAATGATTATGAATAATACCATCTGGCATCTTGTTGTCGTGGAACGTGCATATTTTTGTTTACATTGCATTTTCTACCGTCCCGAGAGAGAATGAGAGTAAAATGTTGAGAGATTGAGTGAAATTTTGCTTAGGCCGGGAATTTCATCAATTTTTCAAAAAGTTATAAGGATTTGAATTTGGGCCAACCCCTGTATTTGCTCCATCGATGCCGCTTAGACATTCCGCTTCCATTGTCGTCGCTGGGACGACCGCTGCTGGACGCCATCATTCGGTCTCTGTAAAATCTCGCACAAAATGACGGGGGTTTAAGGGTCTCCAGTTAGCCCTACAAGCAAAGACGTAGGATTGCAAAACTTGAGATGGCGATTTCTATTTTCGATCCGGTCAGAAACATTCTCGACTTCCTAGGGATAGAACGATTGGAGAAGTTTCGGTATTATTATGTAAAACTAGATCTTCTCTAGCAATTCTGATTTAATAATGACGATACATTATTGTTAATTCATATAAATATACCGTGTAATTAGCAAGTATATTCTGATTCAATTTTCGCCACCCCCATGATCTAGTTTTCGCCGCCCATTGCTTGTCCTCTTGGAATGGTGGTTGAACGGATATTCGGGATATTCAATTCACTAACGCCCTGAGCTTAGGCAACACGTATTGCGCGTTCAGAAAATCTGAAGAATCCAAGTAAAAATAAGAAGAACACAGTCGATGCTGATGATGGTGGCGAAAATTAACAATGTGTGCTCGACAGACCATAAGGCGATAGATAAACCTGCCTTTGGAGAATTTGATGTAATGTCCATCAAATTATTTCATTTGTTACGTGACACAGAGAATACACTATTTGAAGAATAACACAAGCCAATTTAGCTAAATGTGGTCATGTAACTATTACTCTAATGCTGGTTTTCCATTATAGCACCCAAATGAGTGCTTTAATGGATTTTATGCAACCCATTTGAGTTGCATAATGGTATGGAAAAGTATTATGGTATTATGATCAGGAATTACAAAAATGAATTTTTCACCCCCGCGCCAATCTCTCCCATCTACTGTCGAAGTGAGTGAATCCTGATATAAGAACCCTGGTTCTTATGATATTGGTCATAATTTTGAAGGTTTGATCAGTTTTCCGACTTTTTTTTTATTCTGGCCTGTTTTTCAAACGGACAAAAATTGCCATGGTAAATATCGAGACAACAATTTTTAGATGCAGTTTTCATCAATCATCGTAGATTTATAATAATGCAATTTTAATTTAACGTTGTTACCGCCGGGTAACATTCACTTATAGAATGTACTCGAGTGCGGAAAATGAGGGATTATGTTTATAAATTTAGAAGCGTAAACGGTCAATTTGGATGCGCACGCGTGGGCAGTCGACAAAGGCACACCAAGGCGCGCAAATGAACTGCGCCAATAAATAGGTGATTGGAGTGAGCAAAGCTATCAGCTTATTTAACCACGAAGGATCAAGTTCCCGATCCTTTGTTGGTCGACGACAAGCGGTGTTTTGTAGATGCCCTGAATAGTTAACAGGGTATTCTACCGTAGTTAGTGCCAAATAATCGCGTGGAAGCCAGTTGCTACAGTCAGTACGGCAGGGACAAGTATCTCCCTTTTTGGCCCATCGTTTCGTTTCGGATCTACACGGACCCGGAAGAACACCAGTGTTGTGTGCATTTTCCAACCATTTTGGTCAGCACCCGTCTCCGGAAAACCCGCTAAGCAACTCCCCAGCGCCAAACCACGTGTCACACCAGCCCGTGGCCTAGGGGACAAACAGGACCAGTGGGATCAGCCACCTTACAGCAAGCAGGACGTTCGCACCTTTCATGTGCCCGTTGAACTGACAGTGTGGTCCGACACCATCATTTCGCTTCGTCAGCACCGTTTAACGGTGGTCTTGCCATCTAATCGAGCCACCGTCCGCACCACCTCAAACCACCCTCGAAGCCATCGTTCGACGCCACATATCGACAGCAGAACCTCCAAACCGTCTGCGAGACCGCCTCCCACGGCCACCTACCCGCCATGGTTTCATCACCGTAATTCGCCAAACGACCATTGAAGCCGCCTACCACCGCCCTCCATCTCCACCTCCGTCTTCAACTCCGCCGTCGTCGCTGCCGCCTGCCGACCTTCTGAGCCGCAGCGCAGTGAATTTTACTTGCCACCACGGAAGTGTGGCCGACTAGGACAAATAGAAGTATTGGGTTGACCGTAAGTAAAAACTTTAAAGATAGGTTTCCGCATTCCGAAAGCTTCACCAGCGTTGATACCCCCTGAGACCCGGAGCCAAAACAGGTCTTGCGAACGCTCCCCGGGGGCAGCCGTTGGCTCTAGACCAGCAGCCTGGGGTTCCGACCCTCTGAGCCCAACGGTTCCGGGGTCAAAAAGAGGTCTTATGACGTATAGCTGTATGATTGTTTAATACAGTTAGGTAAAATATTGCAGTAGAGCGTTATAAAAACTACTTGTTTTACCAAGGTGGCGAAATATAACACAGTGGTGAAATATAGTACATCTACCCTACTTATTTTAGATTCTGACACCGTACCTACGATCTTATTCGAACGTCTTGTCTAACGTAAAAAAAAGTTGTCTGCCTCCATAATTTTGCCTTTGAAAACTTCAGGACAATTGCTTGTTACATTAGCCGGAGCATTTGATTTGAAGTTTGTTTAGGTAATTTCAGATAAATGCATAGGAAAATACACCCCCGCCATTGATATCTTGAAGAACAATTCCACCGAACATGTAGTTTTCCGCTAATGTAATAGGAGTTAGGTTGTGCACTTTGCAGTTCATTGTTATGGGTACCGTTCATATTTTCCCCGTCTAATGCTAAAACACAACTGTATTTTATCTTCCAATAAACATTTTTTTTGTTTCAGACAACTACTACTGGATGTGTACAACAGAATGCAGATTTGACTGAAGCTCGATAAGCAATAAACATCAATTAAAATGTATAAGCTCCTAGGAGGATTGAAGGACTATTTCAAAAGACAAGACATTTACACAGATAGTGCCGTATTTCGCCTTCATAATAGTTTTACAACGGCTCTGCTGCTGGCTTGCAGTTTAGTTATTACTGCCACACAATATGTCGGGCAGCCAATTAGCTGCATCGTTAACGGGATCCCGACACATGTCGTCAATACATTCTGCTGGATTTCTAGTACGTTCACAATGCCCGATGCATATAAACGAGAGGTAAAGTATTTTTTTGATTGTTCAATTGCTTACGAAAACTTGACTACATACAAGTGATCCATTCGAAAAGCTAAGGTACTAGACATCATATTACATTTTTGTAAGCACATATGTGTAATTGCGAAGTGCAAGCAGATGTGTAAATAGACCCACATCTTGATTGCAAACGTCGCTCCACGAGACACAAGATAACAATAAGTGAATTTTAACTAATGATAAGAAGAAAATGATGATACCCTAGCAGCACAATTCAGTAACTTTTGGTTGCAGCAACTGACCAGATTTAGTCTTAAATGAGTCACTGTAACTCTTTTGTGACATGTGTGCTGCTCGGGTATAGAAGTAGAAGCCGAAGAAAAAGAAGAGGAACGAGTGGAAGCACCAATGCTGTTTTCAGTGTCGCGATGCTAAAAATTAATTGAAAATAAGCGCAACGCGAAAGTGACCCTAAGTCGAAAAGCAGCCCAAGTTTCATAGGGAATGTTGAGCTTTTGCCAGAAAAAGATAAGAACTAATCGCCAGGAAAATGCCCGAGAGCTGTATTTACAATGTCTCAACTATTGTACAAAGCTAATCATCACCTTAACTCCGATTTCGGTTTACACGTGTACCTAAAAAACATATTGAGCATAGATTGCAACGCGCATCTAAAATTTGACCATGTGATGTTTGACCACAAAATCGCATCGAAGTTGTCGAGCAGCATTGAAAAGGTTTAAACGCGAGCTTAAGAGACTCTGCAAATCTCAAGATGAGAACTATGTGACTTGCACATTTGATACCCATAGAATACAGTAACGTATATATGACTAGATTAAGTCTTAATGGGGTTACTGCGATCAGATTCACTTGACTTTTGCTGCTTGGGTATAAAGATTGTAAAAGATTATGTAAAAGATTTTTCTCTATCAAATAAATTCAAAGACAAACCATTTAAGAAGAAAACATGTAGTTTAGATATAGGCTCTGGGTAAAATGTATTTTAATCGAATCGATTTGAAGCAAATTGCTTTCGATTATCAGCGTTAGTTAACAGTACTAGAATGCTAGTGATGCTGTTTTCAATAGAAGAATTTTACAAAATATGCTTCATCAAGTTTAGCTTGGCCTTCATATCATATCTTATTTCACCACGGACATCGCATCGGTTTGAAACTTATAAGTACCAGTAGTTTGGCTGCTAAATCGAAACGAGCTACAATTTGATCAGGCCAACAGGAGTCATACAAGCGATAAATATTATATTTTTGCATCAACTGTGTGCAAAGCATTATACATCATGGGTTGATGTGAAAGCGTTTTGCCTCGCAAAATTGTTAGATATTTCATAAAATTGTGGAGAATTTTAGTTTTTCTAGTTTACTTGCAGCAGGGTTGCTTGCTATCGCCGTTCATAAAAGAAACTCATTGAATTAGGCAGGCCAACTTTGTTGTAAATCAGCTTGATTTTTGTCAATATTTATATCGCACTCCATTGCGTCATTGATCATCAAACAGTGATATTTTATCGATCGCTTCGATAGACAAACAAGTAAACACCTACTCAGCAGAAGCGGAATATCAGCTTGTAGGAATGTATTCTTGCAATAGATTTACAGAACATTTGATAATGTGTGTAGTAGGGTGGTTCAAAAAATCGATTTTGCTCCACAGTGCTTATCTGATTCTTTATCAGGTTCTGAGTGTCCTCTGAAAATTTGAGCTCATTTGGATTTAAACTGATTTAGCACAAGCCGTTTCAGGTTTGCATGCAAATTAGTATGGGGAAATTTATTTTTTCATTGTACTGTTAATGGCGCTTCCCCATTAGGCGCAGGTTAAAAGAAAACCTATATAGGGGGAAAGACGGCTTTGGCAGGTTTTGTTCTATTATTGGCAGGGGGTTTTTTTATGACTGACTAGTAGGGTGGTTCAAAAAATTGATTTTGCTCCACAGTGCGCATCTGATTCTTTACCATGTTCTGAGTCTCCTCTGAAAATTTGAGCTCATTTGGATTGAAACTGATTTAGCACAAGCCGTTTCAAGTTTGTATGCAAATTAGTATGAGGAAAATTATTTTTTCATTGTACTGGTAATGACGCTTCCCCATCAAGCGCAGGTTAAAAGAAAACCTACATAGCTAAAAGAAATACTCAACAGCTTTCACTCAGTGTAAACCGCATCTCAATTAATCGTTCCAGTAATTAGTAATCGAATTTAATCTATACCGTGGTTTTCTGGAGCTAATTGCATAACTCATCAACAGGCAACATTGCTGCTCGTGGCGCGAAAGATAGCACACAAAAATTCAGGCTACTATGTTGCACTGCACATTTCAGTGATGCCCTCAAAGAAGTTTAACGATCATGACTAAAGATTCGCAATCTGTCTTAAAATCGATTACTAATTATTGGGGCGATTAATCAACATGCGGTTTTTGTTGGGTGAAAGCTGTTGAGTATTCCTTTTAGCTATGTAGGTTGTCTTTTAACCTGCGCTTAATGGGGAAGCGTCATCACCAATACAAAGAAAAAATAAATTTCCCCATACTAATTTGCATGCAAACTTGAAACGGCTTGTGCTAAATCAGTTTCAATCCAAATGAGCTCTAATTTTCAGAGGACACTCAAAACTGTGTAAAGAATCAGATAAGCACTGTGGAGCAAAATCGATTTTTTGAACCACCCTACTGACTAGGCTCAAATTTGGCCTAAGCATTCTTTGCATATCAAAGAATATTGTGGCCAGATTTCATAAAATTTGGTCGACAAAAACCCCCCTGCCAATAATAGAACAAAACCTGCCAAAGCCGTCTGTCCCCCTAGCTAAAAGGAATACTCAACAGCTTTCACCCAGTGAAAACCGCATCTTGATTAAACTTTCCAATAATTAGTAATCGAATTTAATCTATACCGTGGTTTTCTGGAGCTAATTGCATAACTCCTCAACAGGCAACATTGCTGCTCGTGGCGGCGCGAAAGATAGCACACACAAATTCAGGCTACTATGTTGCACTGCACATTTCAGTGATGCCCTCAAAGAAGTTTAACAGGAAAATTTTCGAAATCGTTTTGTTTATGCCAAATGTATTAGAAATACATGAAACGTGGAGATAGGTGTAACCCCGAGAAAAAAAAATTACTTTTTCGGACTTAAAATTTTTTTGGGACTTTTTTCGTGTTTCAAAACAGTCAAACTTTTACCGCGTTGGTCAAACACTTAACGAAGTTCGATTGAGCAGAAGTTTTGCATGGGATTTTTTTTCGAGATGAAACTTTTGAACACAACCCGTTTGAGAAATTCATCAAGTCCATTTTCATTGTCACCCTAATTTATATGTATATGTATAAATGAATTAACTTTAAAACGGTTAGGTTGATTTCCTCCAATTCCATAAGCAAATCTGTTTTTTTATAATATCCGACGGGTTTATATGATATTTCCTCATGTAACAATTACGGGAATGGAGAAAATCGTGAAAGCTAAAATTATGATTCGTAAGGGAATGCAGCATGGGCAGTTCACATCGCGTATTCTCGCCTACTATGCAGGATAACGTCTACCGGGTCAACTAGTTACTAATATTTTTTTAATAAGAGTTGTATGTATCACAGTTAACACCTCGTGGCCGAGTGGTTAGCAGTGCCGGTCGTATGAGCGTATTATGTAGTATGTTTAGTTTGTTGTATATTATGAGATAAGGGTTCAATTCCTACTCCTGTCCTGTGGAGAAGACTCTTCGATAAGTAGAACATTCTTCACTGGCCTACTGGATATTGTACGTTGTCTTATGTAAGTATTCAGTCTGAACAATCACTGATTAATGACGATTGAATCACTTTTTTTAATCTACGCATGTTTGAGGAGTTCAGATTCTTCCGATTCAGATCATTGTCATGGCTTAACTTAACTTAACTTAGAATCTCGTTAATAAAGACAAATAATAATAATTCAGAATATCTTCAAAAAGTTTTGATTCCGTAGACCACACGAATCTATGGATTGGATATTCCCACATTCTCTAGAAGATCCTTAAGGTTATTCAAAGGCTGCAGATTACTAAGATTTCTGAGTTATCCAGGGTCTGACAAATGATCCTTCAGATTTCCTATATTCTGTAATACTTAGGAAATCGTCTACATTATCGAAATTAATCAAACCTACGTTCTTCAAGTTCAAGTTTTCCTCTTTATTTCTTCCTGATTATTCAGATCTGTTACGGATTTTCTAAACAACCTGGTTCTTATGGATTGCATAATTTTTCTAAACTTTATAGATTCATCATGAAATGTGGGACATTTTCCTGGTAAACCGAAGCAAGTAGACTGAATCTGGGACTGTCCCGTATAATCCGGGAAGTCGGATCTCTTTAGAATTATTGATAAACAATAACGATTTATTTATTTATTACCAGACTAATGTCGGAGTGGCCTGTGCAGTGCACAAAAGTCTTCTCCATTCAGCTCGGTCCATGGCTGCAAGTCGCAAACCACGCAGTTTGAGGAGGGTCCGCAAATCGTTCTCCACCTGATCGATCCACCTTGTTCGCTGTGCACCTCGCCTTCTTCTTCCCGTCGGATCGTTGTCGAGAACCATTTTCACCGGATAACTATCCGACATTCTGGCTACGTGCCCGGCCCACCATAGTCTTCCGATTTTCACGGTGTGAACGATGGATGGTTCTCCCAACAGCTCATGCAACTCGTGGTTCATTCGCCTCCTCCACGTACCGTCCGCCATCTGCACCCTAGCAGCACAATCCAGACCGATTTGGTTGCAGCAACTCAAATGTGAGTAAATTTTGTTACATATGAGTTACAGAAACTTTTGTGCAACATGTGTGCTGCTCGGGCACCCCACCATAGATGGTACGTAGCACTTTCCTTTCGAAAACTCCCAGTGTGCCCTTCACGAGCATCGTCCAGGTCTCGTGTCCGTAGAGAACTACCGGTCTAATAAGCGTTGTAGATAGTCAGTTTGGTACGGCGGCGAACTATAATCGATCGTAGCGTTTTGCGGAGTCCAAAGCACGTACGATTTCCTGCCATGATGCGTCTCCGAATTTCTCTGCTGTTATCGTTATCGGAGGCCACCAGTGAGCTTAAGTACACAGGATTTTGTTTTTACACGATTTTTTTTCGCTCGTGTTTTTGATCGTGTGACTTCAATTTACCTCCAAAATCTTCGCAACATGTTTAAAAAAATCCAGAATAAATCAAAGAAAAATCACATGATAATTAATATACGTTAAACATTTAGGATGAGTGGGAAATTGAGAAAATGTAAATCGTGTAAAAACAGAATCCAGTGTACACGAATTCTTCAACCACCTCGATTTCATCACAACCAATACAAACTCGTGGTGGGTGGTGGTGGGTGAGCCTCTTCCTATCATGTACTTCGTCTTCGACGTGTGGATGACTAGTCCAATCCGTTTATCTTCGCTTTCCAGTCTGATGTAGGCTTCCTCCATCCTCTCAAAGTTACGTGCCATAATGTCGTCGGCAAAACCAAATAACTGGACGGACTTCGTGAAAATCGTACCACTCGTGTCAATCCCTGCCCTTCGTATTACTCCCTCCAAAGCGATGTTGAATAGCAGACACGAAAGACCATCACTTGCCGTACCCCTCTGCGCGTTTCAAAGGGACTCGAGAATGCCCCTGAAACTCGAACTACGCACATCACCCGATCATTCGTCGCCTTGTTCAACCTTGTCAGTTTATCCGGAAATCCGTTTTCGTGCATTAGCTGCCATAGCTGGTCCCGATCGATTGTATCATATGCGGCTTTGAAGTCGCCCAGACAACCACACATCGCATAAGAATGTAGGATTAAAATCGTTTACCGATCCAAATTTCATCAAAATCGCATTGTGGTGCGAATCTCATCAGTTTATTTATAAATTTTCCCGCATAGTAGGCTATTTTGCGAGATTATTCCAGCTTCATATGTTGACATCGCATATTCCTGCAAACAAACTCAAATGAAATCGGATTATCTGTCAAACAGAGTTTGTTATCACAAACTACATCGCAATGTATAACGAACAAACGCGCATAAAAATCGTGCTTATCGCATACACTACCGTGCAACGTCGGATAAGAAATACACATATATCGCCTCCACTTTTGTACGCAAAAAGCGTTTTCGCGACTGGTAAGCGATGAAATTTGTGCGCATAGGCATCGCATAACAGAAAAACAATTCTATTATGCATGCATTCTGGTTGTCTGGGCGATAAATAGATGATGTGTGGGCACGTTGTATTCGTGGCATTTCTTCAATACCTGACGTACGGCGAACACCTGATCTGTGGTAGAGCGTTCACCCATAAATCCCGCCTGGTACTGCCCCACGATCTCTCTTGCAATTGGTGTTAGTCGGCGGCATAAAATTTGGGAGAGTACCTGGTAGGCGGCGTTCAGCAATGTGATTGTGCGGTAGTTGCTACAATCCAGTTTATCGTCCTTTTTGTAGATGGGACACACGACACCTTCCATCCACTCCTGCGGCAGAACCTCATCCTCCCAAACCTTGGTAATTACCCAGTGTAGCGCTCTAGCCAGTGCCTCAACACCGTGTTCAAACAGCTCTCCTGGTAGTTGGTCAACTTCAGGGGCTTTGTTGTTTTTCAGTCGGTCGACCTCCTCCTGGATTTCCTGGAGATTCGGAGCCGGAAGTTGCATGTCCTGCACGCGTGCTCCCTGGTTCCTTACCATACCGCCACCGTTGTCTGCCGGATCGCCATTCAGGTGCTCTTCGTGGTGCTGCCGCCACCTTTGGATCACCTCACGCTCGTTTGTAAGAAGGTTTCTGGTGATGTCCTTACACATATCGAGCTGTGGCACGTGACCCTTACGTGAACAGTTTAACTTCTCATAGAACTTTCGTGCGTTATTAGCGCGGTACAGTTGCTCGGTCTCTTCACGGTCTCGATTTTCCTGCTGGCGCTTTTTCCTCCGAAAAATCGAGTTTTGTCTGTCCCGCGCCCGTTTGTCGCACATGCTGCATTCCTCTCCCCAACTAACTGCTCACATTCGCCGTCATACCAGCCGTTTCTCTGACCGGGGGCACCGTGCCTAGTGCAGCGGTTGCGGCGGATGGCGGATCGAATATCTCTTCAGCCATCTTCAAGAAACGCTGCGCCTAGCTGCTCTTCCGTTATGACTGCCACTTCCAGCTGCTGCGCGTAGTCTTAGGTTAGTCTACCGTCTTGTAGTCGCCCAATGTTTAGCCGTGGCGGACGACTCCGGCGCGTTTTGTACACCGTCGCAGACATACTGCAACGAGGTAGTGGTTGGATTCAATATTCGCATGCGTACGTTCGTGATGTCGGAGAATAACGATAGTGCCGGTGATTTAGTGATAAGCTTGTCTCTCACCCTCATAGGTGCCTGTGTGAGATACCAGTTGACATTTTTCAAGACGAAAAATGACTGGTCACACCTTGCCTCAAATAGGAAGTAAAGTCGTAGGTGCCGGCTCATGTGATGATGGGTACGATACGGAGGGATCAGTTGTTGCTTTTCTGGCGTCGGTGTATGTCACTCGTGACGAAAAAGACCCACGAAAAATAAACGCAAATAATAGAAAATAAATAGGAAAATTATTGAGCTCTTTTAGTTCTATATCTTCATCTGTCACTACGTATTCCATTTAATTCCGCTACGTTGTAATCTTTCGTATTCCGATCTCAACTGTAAGGCCGCCTTCAGTGTCTCGTACTTGTCTCCAGTTAGCCTTGCGAGCAAAGGCCTAGGATTGCCAATCCGGAGATGTCAAATTCGATCCGGTCTAAGATGTTTTCGGGCGGGAAACATTGTCGATTCCCTGGGAATTGTGCCCATTGTACTCGTTACATACTCATGTAAAGGCGGGCATATAAAAGCCTCCAATTAATAACTGAGAAAATGCTAAAAGAATACTAAGTTGAAGAGCATGCCAATTTCTGGTTCAAATGTAGAGCCATTGAATTAGTAGAATAAGAAGAAATATTGTATCGTGGTGGAATTAAATACTAATCTCGTCTTATCTTATTCTTGAGAGAAAAAAATATTACCTGGTAGCAGTGACCTATATCCGGAAACGTGATGGATGCCATGAAAATTGATGATTTTTCATATGGCATGAGGGGATCTGATTTTCATATGATCATGAGGACACGGGATCTTTAGTCAAAGCATTTTTCAATTTACTTGATTTTTGTGATTTTTAGAAAATGATATGTTCATCACATCTTATGGCCAATTTCTTAGTGCTTAAACCAGGTTTAAACGTATGGGTAAGCACCGCTTAAGAGTTGAGCGGCGGTGAAGAAAACGGCCCTTAGTCAGTTACAGTCAATCTTCACGGAATCCAAATCCGAAAGCACTCGGGGTTTCAAAGGGCACACCACTTAATACGGGCAGCAAAGATAAAATATCAAAAAAGTTTTGAAATGCCTCCGTATTGAGTGGTGTCCCCCCGAAAACACGAAGATTGCCCTCAACAGAAAACATATTTTAAAACGAATAATATGTACTTCTAAACCATCAATTATACAAAAGTTTAGGTGTAGCTTTGCCATCAAGACACCCTATATGAGAACAATTGTTATTATGTTGAACAATATCAAACAAAACAGAATTACACTAATAATAAGAACGTATTACCAATTATACAACAGCTGCCCTTGCGAGAAGTTGTTCCATAACCAGCTAATAACGATGGGATATCAGTCAATTCCCCGTATCTATCGAATCTGTTTTGGCAACATTTCACACCCTGTTCTCTCTACCCAACTATGTGTATCAGAATTGAACAACAGTCGGTTGCGTTTGAATCACAAACATGTGCTTCTATTTGTCGCATGGAGGCGGGTTTGCTTCTGCAACGACAATAGAGGCTCGCTTGCCACCGAGCGTCCGACCAGCTGCGGTGTGTGATACTGCAGGGTATTATCGTTTCTCTTTTTCTTGATTGATGACTTGTGAGGGAAGTCAGATTTTTTTCTTTTTTTTGGAAAAGATGTTTAATTTTGATACACATAGTTAAGTTTGCCATTTTAGGGTGTTTTTATGAGATATTGCGAAAAAGATTCGGCTGCCGGTGGGACTTGAACCCACACTATTCCATTTAGTACACGGACGTATTACCAATTATACAACAGCTGCCCTTGCGAGAAGTTGTTCCATAACCAGCTAATAACGATGGGATATCAGTCAATTCCCCGTATCTATCGAATCTGCTTTGGCAACATTTTACACCCTGTTCTCTCTGGGTTCAAGTCCCACCGGCAGCCGAATCTTTTTTCGCAATATCTCTTAAAAATAAGATGGCAAACTTACCTATGTGTATCAAAATTAAACATCTTTTCCAAAAAAAGAAAAAATCTGACTTCCCTCACAAGTCATCAATCAAGACTAATAATAAGTAAAAATATGAGCTGTACATCTCTGATCTTTACTCGGAACCTGCCATAACCTTGATTTTATGATTTTTTGATTTTATCTTTTTTTATCTTTAATTATGTTATATTAATTTTGTAATTTTGTATTGACTTATACCAAAACTTGTTTTCAGGTAGGACGCGAGGTTGCCCATCCTGGCGTAGCGAACGATTTCAATGACGAGGATGCCAAGAAATACTATACATACTATCAATGGGTTTGTTTCGTGCTTTTCTTCCAGGTGAAATTAATAAAAATATGCCAAACAATTATCTATACTTATGGTAAATTCATTTTCAGGCCGCAGCTTGCTATTTGCCCAAATTTTTGTGGGATGCAACGGAAGGGGGATTGATGCGTACTATTGTAATGGGACTAAACATCGGAATTTGCAGAGAAGAAGAGAAATGTGCCAAAAAACAAGCCCTTATTGAATATGTTCTGAAACGTATGAGAGTGAGTAAACTTTGCTTCCACTACCGACTGATAAGTTGGTGATGAGTTCTTACTATTCAATTCTATTCTATTATTTGATTTGTGCTTAACAGGCATGCGTATTTAATATCAATTTTGAAGATCGTGATTTGGTGTTTTCGATACACAGAGTAATGTTTGTCATGACATGTGATTTGCTCACTTAAGCCTTGACCTGAGCCCCGGTCAGATTCCAAATCACTTCCTTTGTCTCTTTGTTGAGGCTTCTTCGCAACGAGCCCTTGCCTTTGCTGCGATGCCCAACCATCCAGCGCTTGTAGATTTCATGTCCGCTCATTCGTAATGTGAGGCCAATCCACCTTCATTTACGCTCTCAAATTTCTGTTAATCGGATGAAAAGATTGCCCATTTTTCTAATTCATTTGGAAAATTGCCAATTTGTATTTAGTGTTTTATTTTAGTCTCAACGAGGCCGATATATTCGTCATGGTTACCTTATTGTAGATATTCATTCCAGCTCTACAATTCAACTTCAAGTACGTGTAGGAATCTGAATCAAAAATCAAATAACGAAAAGAAAAGGAATAGTTTAAACTTGTCTTCTTACCTGTAATATTTCATTCTTTATTGTAATTTTCAGCGCCATAAATTATACGTACTGCGATATTTTGCATGTGAAGCATTATGCTTCGTGAACATAATTATTCAACTGTGGATGATGAATCGTTTCTTCGATGGCGAGTTCTATTCGTACGGATGGAATGTTCTCAAATTCTCAGAAGTACCACAAGACCAACGCTTAGATCCAATGGTGTATGTTTTTCCAAGGGTTACGAAGTGCATCTTTCATAAATATGGTGCTTCGGGATCAATCCAGAAACACGATTCCTTATGTATCCTGCCGTTGAATATTGTGAATGAGAAGACTTACATTTTCATCTGGTTCTGGTTCATCATATTATCCATTCTGCTGTTCTGTACAATCATTTACAGGTAAGTGTGTAGAGCGACTAATTTTGCTTTAGTGCTGTACGCGATAGTATAATCACATGTAGTGCGTTGTTTCATAATTTATTTACCGTTCATCTAAAGTACCCTTACACTAGGTAACATTACACTAGGACAATTACATATTTATTTATTTCATGTATGAGGGATCTTAATTGGTTATGCATAAATAATGCTGCGCCATCTAAGTGAAGTCCTGCATAAAACTTCCATTACATCAAAGAGTATTTATTTATTTATTTTTTATTACATTCAACTGACTTCTTCTAAGTTTTATTGAATATCTTGATCGCAATTGACTTCTTCTGCTGAATTCAGGAAGATTAGAGACTTCTGGCGGTATTTTCAACTTCCGGTTGATAGAAGGCGCGGATGAATTTGCAGGAAAATGCATTGTTTACGATTGCGACATTGGCCTCTATGAAACAACAGTGTTGTTATGTTATGATTTGTTATGTTTTATGTCGATTCTTAATTTTTTGCATGTTTTAGACAAATCTAGATAATATTAAAATACTCCTTTTGGTGATTAAGGTGACTAAAAAACCTGAAAAATAAAAATGTTTTAATTCATGGTGGAAAATCTCATACGTATAGCAAAGTACACATAATTAACTTCAATTTTATACTTGAGCTGTCGATTTGTAAGCGAGTGGAAGGTATGTTTAGTCAAAAACTATTCCCTACTAAATATGTATGCAAAGTTGAAATAAATCTTTCGTATTTCGTCATTACCCTAGTGTTACTTCAGGTTGTTATTGATCGACCAGGTTGTTATTTATCGTAACTTGATGCAAATGGCTCTCACTGGTTTGCAAAATCTAATAAACCTTCAATTTTTGCACAAAAAGCTTAATCACAAGCAGTTGGTAAACTAATGCACCATGCGTCTCCATATGCTCGTTTGCTTATATGATGAACATGTTCGAAGCTTTCTCCTTGCCAAATGCAACAACCCAACATGCAAATTGGAGTGATTAATTATTGTTACAAAGTGACTAATATACGTGACGTCAGTGTAATAAATCTTAAAAAGAATGAAACTACGACTTTAGTTACTACTACGGAAATTATGTTGTAAATTGGAAAATATTCAAACGAATGCCAAAACAACACTGATCTTGGTATTCTGTTTTATTAAAGCTTATTTATTATTAATTTTCTTCGAATTCAATAGGAATTAACAGAGTTTTAATTTTGATGGAACGTCTCAACTAGTCACAAGAAGACTTAGTACTTCTTTTCCACACATATACATGTTTCGACCTCAATAGTACAACACTAATTTGTGAGTGGCAGGTCCATCACTTTTAATAATGATATTTTCCTATTTACAGAGCAATGATAATTTTCATGCCATCATTCCGTGTCCGTCTGCTAAATACAATTAACAGAATGGTGCCCCGTGAAGCAGCTGAAGCTATCGCACAAAAAACCGATTTGGGTGACTGGTGGATAATATACATGCTGGGAGGAAACCTGGATCCACCTATATTCAAAGATGTAGTAGCAGAACTCGCAAAGCAGATAGAACCTCCACATAAAAATGGAAAACAGAGGCTCTAGGAACCAATGTGGCTAGAAGATTTTACACGATTAGATCTTAGAACTGCCATAGATACCACGAGTTGTGCACGACTTCCATACTCATAGACATAAATAAATGTAAACCGTTTTATTTCAAAAGTTTACCGTTCCTACGAAGAATTTTAACCAATCTCTCTAAAATTTTATACATTTTTCACATTCCGATCGATAATATATTTTTAGCTTTAAGCATCATGAACCTCTACACAAGTTTATTATTATTGTAATAAAGCAATTTATTTTTACATAAATTATCTCTTTTATATTTGTGGATGGGACAAAACGAATTCATCAAATGCGGGATTTATACCATTTTTTTTAATTTTTTTTATTGTGTTTTTGTTTTAAGAAATAAATATACTAATAGTGTTTAAGACTTTTAGACTGTCCTTATGCACATAATCAAAATTGTTTAGTACGTCTCTGTTTATTGGTCTTTGATTCTCCATTTGATTTTGGTAACACAGTTTTTAGATTCTATAAGACTTCTTTCTTCCGTTATTGTGAAACATTTGATTCTTACGCGTTTCTTGCATGAGTTTTTGCACGATTTTTACGCAAACTTTAGGATCCACGATGTTTTTTGCATGGATTTTAGAACTAGGACGTTTGGCAGTGGGCTCTGTTGGACTTCTATAAAAAGCTGCAAGTACCTATCAAAGCGACCGTGTGCCATTCAAAGCGCACAAGCAGGCGCGTGGCCCAACTGATCGAGCGTCTATTATTCACCAAGTGGGTGCGGATCCAACAGTATCTGTTCAGGCATCCTGCTGCTGAGTATGAAATGCTATTCCCCGGAAGCTATATCTAAGTTGACAGCATTATCCCGGTGGATAGATACCTTGGGCCAATAACATACTGTTCCCGAAACTTAACAAACCGTTAACCTTCCGGGACTCACTTAGCTCTAGATCACTCACGCAGTGCCGCCGCTCTTGTGAACGACAAGCGTACTTTTTCCGAAGGTGTTGTTCTTTTTACAACGGTGCGAGTCCCTGAAGGTTAACCAAGGTTAACACAAATCGTCAGCTGACACAAATCGTCAGCAAGGCCAGGCGCATGAAGCTCGGAATCCTGGGACAAGTCCGTTGGCCAAAATTTGGAGAACCCAAACTATCATCGGGACAGGTAT
Source organism: Armigeres subalbatus (assembly GCF_024139115.2). Lineage (NCBI taxonomy): Eukaryota > Metazoa > Arthropoda > Insecta > Diptera > Culicidae > Armigeres > Armigeres subalbatus. The sequence goes on from NC_085141.1 coordinate 195,821,511, forward strand.
TGTTGTATATTCGAGGGAACAACGGGGTATTCGAGGGAATAACGACAATACGGACTATGAACGTGTCATGGGACGTCATGATCTTGAAGAAATCAGTGAAAACGGTGGGCGGTGGCTGCAGAAGTCTGTGTCAATAACGACATGGTGATTGGAGGATCGCTCTTTCCCCATCGACCAGTGTACAATGTCACGTAGGACTCTCGTGATGAATATACTGAAAAACAAATCGACCGTATCTGCATCAGCCGAAAATGGAGATGGAGCCTTCTTGATGTCCGGAATGAATGCAGCGCTGACATTGCGTCTGACCGTCATCTTCTAATTGGCGAGATCCGATTACGCGTTGCCCGGATTCAGCGGCGGGAGGACGGTGATTCCACCAGCACCGACTAGAAGGTCCAGCTTTGTAGAGATCGTTCATTGAAGAGCTTAGAACTCGGGCAGCGTAGAGGAGCAGTAGACGACCATCATGAATGCCTGGGTGCAATCTGGCGGAAAAATGAGGAGCGTAGAGGGGACAAGAACCAGAGTAGCCAAGCGCTTTCAACGGTATTCGGACCTAGAGAAGGAGGTTAAACGGTGCTGCAGACCTGGCAAGCGAGCGAGGGTGGACTCCCTAGCCGACGAAGGAGAGAAAGGTGCAACCCCTTCTCTACGATATCTCACGACCAGGGTTCGTATCGCTCACTCAATCTCAGGAGCACAGGTTGCTCCCTCACGAAAATTTTCGGGGAGAAATCACTTTTCGGGAAAGAAAAACAGCCTGGAGAGTGATAACCATTTTTCGCTCACTTCGATTGCCGCCAAACGTTGGTTTGCTCTTTTTCTTCCATATTCGAGTCTTTTCGTGGCATCTTCAATGCAAATGGTAGTAGCTTATGTAGAACAAATAACTTAATGCTTTCATACAGATAGCGTGGTGATGTGGCTAGAGTAAGCGCATCCCTACGGCTATTATTGTTACTATTCTGGGTTCGAATCCCGGCGCGGCCATACAATTTGTAATGGCTCGATCTGAGATAATTCTCGCGAAAAGTGAGTGAGTGGGTAAAAGTGATGAAATGAAAAAGGTTTTTCATCTAATAGGCAAGGTTATCGTTTATCATCCAAGGCTAATTGTAGAGAAAGATTGATGGGTGAAAGATGATCCTCAACATAAACAACGAAAAAAGATTCTCCCTTGGCCCGAGAAACGCTTGCTTTGGTCTCATTGAAACGAAAAGTTGAAACCCTGCTCACGACGCCTGAGTGGAGCAAAGATGAATCCGAAAATGTTGGTACAAGCCGCGACAGGTCATTTACTCTCCGTCCCAACTGATCAGCTTATTCTGTTATAATACCATAATGTGATCCTAATGAGTTGTTTATACTCTGACGTATAATTGCAGGAGATAAACTAGTATACTAGTCATTAGAGCAATAGCTAGCGCGGTAATTTAATCCAGTCAAACAAAAGGTAGAAAACATTGGAACTCATCCAGTTGGCCATGATGCAAAGGCAATAACTGAAGTGAATAAATAAACGTCAACCATTTTCAGATGGGTATCCGTTAGAAATGTTTTTGTTACATTTTCATTTCATAATTATAGGGAACCAAAAATATTGTGAAGGGCCTTAAGTCTGCTCGCCAACGAATTGATTTTTCAATATATAGCTATCAGTTGTAATTGTTAACCTGCCATTTCCTCGCTTTCCGCTGACCACGAACTGATAAAGACAACACCGGGATACACATCTGCTTCTGACCGTGAGGAAGACCCATATCCGTACACAGTCGAGCCATTCCAGTCATCATTCTTCAGCCGTCCTGGTCCTGTGTATGAGACTGAAGAATGGGTCTTACTTTTCTCAGGCAAGAACGACTACAGTTCGAATAGACGAAGAATTATCACAAAGTGTTTTCCAACATATTAGAAACATTGTGGCAACACTCAGTGTACCGAAATGTTATTTTATTTGTTCAACTAATCTGTTTTGTTTCAAATGGGGCACATATAGAACCCAAATTTTCAAGAAGTCAGTTGAGAGGCAAATCGAGACGTCAGTGGAACGAAAATGAAACATGAACCTGGCAGTGGCCTCAATGAGACTTGATGTAATGCCAGAATCTTCAATGCAATTCATTAGGAACAAGTACCTATTTGAAAGATGTAGCACGTGCTGCTTGGGTGGGGAACTACAGGTCGCTTTGTATGTCGTGCCATCCAGCAAGCCATCTTATTACGTTACACCGTCTCTGTCAGTTATGGGCCAAACACAATGGATATGGATATTTTCCTATGGTAAAACTGTCAAAACGTACGCAAACGTACCCATTGTGCGTGGCTCTTTACGCATACTATCGCTCATTATACGATGATTAAATGAAGTTTTCTAAAATTTTCGGCCGGTCTATTACGACTTGGGTTGTGCACTTTGGAATTCATTGATTGGCATGAAAAAAATACGCATGTCATCAAAGGTGCTTGCGATATGTGGTTTCACGCGCGCTCAAACATATGCAGAGAAACGCGCTCCACAGCATATATCTGATAACATGCGCATGTTATCCATGACAATCAATGAATTCCAAAGTGCATAGACTAACTCTTCTTCGTATGCATAATGTTCTGTGGATTTGATCTTTAACATGTAACAAGCGTTAGTGTATTGTCCAAGAATGATTAGATTTTCGCGTTTTATAGTATTCGTTTTATTTGTTTAAAAAAAAATAAGAAAACGTTTCTAGTTGTTGAATGTTAAACGTCCCGACTACTCCTACAAACCATCGCAGCCAACACTACACTACCCTGTGGAAGGACGACATTGCTACCGCTACTCACCACCAGGGACGCCGAGGAAAACATCGAATGGGCGACCATGTGTGGTCAGTATGTGGCGGAATTTATGGGCGACAACAGGTCAACGGCCAAAGGGTTGGGGTCAATGATCACTAAGACGACTCATCATGATGATAGTCGAGAATAAAGGTTGATTAGAAAGAATTATTATTATTATTATTATCTTTATTAGTGAGGTTTTCGGTCCTGGGCCGGTTCACCTCGCAAATTAGAAAGAAGATAAAGTACAGTTTTTGGAAAAGCGGAGGATAGTTATAGTCGGAAAATTTGAATCTGTGCCGCATTTTTAATCGTTGTGCAACTGAATTTGATTTTCATATCTCTCGCTCCAACCTTCGGAAAAAGTTTTGTCGAATACTTGCCGCCCTCCAAACCAATACACTCTAGTTTAATGTTAGTTAGTCAGGATATTTAGTACTAAGAATCTGCATATTGTAATAGTTTTAAGTAAACATTGTATCTGTTGGAAAATGTAATTTCGGTGGATATGAAAAGAAGAAAAGGTTTTGCGCCCGATTGAGGAAGGGATATGCTCTACTCAAGCGGGCTTTTCCCTGCTCCAAAATAAATAAATAAATAAGTGAAAGTTGAAGAGGAAGTGTAAAAGGAGAGGAAAGTTGAAAATTGGACATTCAGGTAGTTACCGTAACGTTCAAAACCACCGAATGTGATCCCGCCCCATTCCATAAGTGACCCTAATTGCCATTTTGTATCCCCCATTGTCCTACCAGGAACTCGCGGGAAAACCGCTTACCTGAGAGCAAACCTGTACGTAAGCCTGCCTACGTGTGCTCCGGTTGAGTGTGCCGAAAACCAGGCTTTTTCCGAAGACCACTTTATCACTTAATAATGTGGTCTTCGCTTTTTCTCTAAGCAGTCTAAGCTGTCACCGTCACCGTCACCGTACTCAAGGGGCACACTGCACAAGCAGAGGGTCCACGAGAGGCTGTAGACCGCCGAAGAAGAAGCTGGCATCCACCTCTGACCCAGGTGCAGAAACCGGAGAGTCGCCAGGTGGCTGAACAGCAGTGTGCGGGGCCCCGAAGAACGACGAAGAAAGTGTTGGGAGAAGTGAGGAAGTTAGGAAGAGAAAGGAATTTGTTGAGAGCTGATCTTCAAATTCTAAATCGCAACAAATCTAAATTTTTCATAATTGGTGACTTCAACGCCAAACATCGTTCATGGAATAATGCTCAAAACAATAATTCCAACGGTAAGCTTTAATTTGAAGATTGCTCAGTAGGATATTATACTATGTATTCAATATCCCAATGGACCAACTTGTTTTTGTTCCAGTCAAAATCATTTGACAATTGATTTAGTTTTAACGGATTCAAGTAAGCTGTGTGGCCAATTGGTAACTCATGCTGACTTTGAATCTGATCACCTTCCTGTGATGTTTGAAATCTCACAAGAAACCAAACAGCTCTACTTTTAATTATATTGAGATTTATATAAAAGGTATATCGATAGGAATTTTGATGTTGATATTCCTCTCGATAACAAAAATAATATTGATTATACTCTCGTATCTTTGACAAATTTAATTGTCCAAGCCAGAGGCATTGCAATTCCTAAATGTGAAATTAAATTCAAGCCCATTATTATTGACGAGCTACTGATCCGTCTTAAAAATGTGGGGTGAAGGCGATACCAAAGAACTCGCGATCCCGCGTTGGAAGTTATATGGTGAGATTTGCAAAATGATATTCTGAGAAATACCAACTTTGAAAATAATGTCTCAAAGCTGGATCCCAGTTCGAAACCATTTTGGAAATCAACGAAAATTCTTTTTAAAAAACCCAAAGCGTTTTGAGAGGGACTGCGAGAGTTCGGCTACGTGCCCGGTGCTGGAAATTTGGTTTCATCAGTACCCGCTAAGCTGGACGACGGAGGTCCTTCGTAGCTTAGTAGGGAAAGCACCTGTCTAGCGTACTGGTTTCGTGGGATCAAATCCCACGGAAGGAAGCGGTTACCCTCCAATACCTTTTCCGAACTTTTTTTTACTATGCTAAGTAGCTTCCTTAATCTTACATTGTAAGACTCTAATTTTGTGGCCCCGGAACCGTTCAGTTCCTGAAGGGAACTGGCCAAAACCCCTAGCTGCTGGTATAGCCACGGCAGCCGTCTGGGGTGGTCGCAGAAGGCCTCTTTTGTTCCGGGTCTCAGGGTCACTAGTGTGGGGAGGTTTTCGGGAGCGTGAAGGCCTAACTGTGATTTTTTTTAATTTTAACAAAGACTTTTATTCAAACAGCGAATAACACTTACGAGTGGATGAATAGCTGGCTTTCAAAAGCAGGATGCCGTCGGATGTACGATTAGGTAGCCGGCGGGTGGCTAGGTGGCGAGGTGGGCGACGGGTTGCCGAACGGCGATGAACCATTTGGTAGACGGGTCGCGTTGTGGAATGCGGCCGCCGGGAAGCTGTTCAGTGATGCGGCCAACGGATGATCGAGGTGGCCGTCGAGCAGTTGAACGATGCGGGAGCCAACGGATGGCTAAGTGGCGATGCGGCTAGGGGGCGATAAAGCCGCCACCGGGCGATGATGTGGCCAACACTTTGCCAGATAGTGATGCAGCCAACGGGGTGGTAAAGCGGCAACCGGTTCTTGGTCGACACTATGGCCAACTGGTCGTCGGACGATGATGCAGCCGACGTGTGCCTTGGCGGGAACGTAGCTGACGGGTTCTTAGCGGTGGTGCAGGTGGCGGGTGGCTTGACGTTGGCCTAGCGGGCCACGAGTCCTGAACTTCTGATGGGAGGCCGGGCGAGGATCTAGCCGACGTGTGTTTGAATGATGCGGTCGTACCAGCAATGGCGGCCGGCAGCCGACAGGAGTGTTAATGTGGCCGAACAGGGAAAATGTAACCGGGGTAGCGCTCCGGTTTACCCACTAAGGGTGGCCGGATAGAAAAAACGCTGGTGTGGAAATTCTCAACCAGATAGCTGCGATGACGTGGCAGTCAAATGACCCGGTTGTTAGCGTCGCTGGTGGAAAGGCACGCCGAAAATCACTTTTAAAAATACAAGCACTACTTTCAACCATCAAACCACAAGACAGACTCCTCACCAATCGCCCTGGGTTTGCTTGTCTCTCTTCTGGCTTGGGTATTCATTCTTCACAAGCGCGCGTTTGGTCTTTCCTCCTATCCTTCTATCACACGGGTGGAGGTTGCTCACTCGCCTGGTTTGCGTTTCGATCACCCACCCTATAAATTTAAATTCACCGTTTGAAAAATCAAAAGAACTTCACGCTTTAGTTATTTAAGTGTGATAATTAAATGTTACCGCTGGTAACATATCCCCCCTCTGGTCGAGCAAGAAAAAGCGGTTACAATGAACATTAAATGAAATATTTTTAAATTAAACATTATTTTTTGCAGAAAACAAAACAAAAGCAAACAAACATTATCATCTAGAAATCAGTAGGAATATAAATACGTAATAAATACACTTACAACTAATCGAAACAAAACATGCATTTTTCTAACTTCCGCATCACGAAAATCGAGTTACTATAGGCGTCAAAATTCCCAACTGCCGTTGGAATCAAAATGTGCCACACTGAACAAATGGAGGTTCATCCGGAGGAGCACATAGGTACTACGCAAACCGCGTCACTTTCGGTGCACACTGCATATGCTACACGCTGACCGGGCCAGAAGAAGCACTATACGCGCCGGACCGACACATGGTGGACATGCGATGGTTCGAATAAAACTAAATCGGTTGGTCATATACAATCACCGACAGTGGGCTGTTTTAACAATTGGGTACGATTTACCTCTTTTTTTTTCTTCCTAAACAATGGAGGGGGAATCTGCTCAACAGACATCCTGGGTTGACCAGGAAGTGCGGGATTAGGGATCACCGAGGGAGGCAGGACTACATTCCCGACCCGCTAAACCGTTTCCATTGCCGCCAAGCCCATAGTCCCTTCGGTACAACCAGAAAGTAATGCTTCAAAGGGGGGCCAGTGCACAACGCACCCTCGAGGTTAGCTGCGTGTCCTTGCAGCACCGAACATCGTAACTCGCTTTTTTAGAAGAACACCATGGTATCGTGCCAGCGCGTTGCCGGCTTTCCAGGTGGCCTTACCACGCCCTATGTCCTCGGAAGGTGGGCAGGGTCGACTTCGCGCCTGCTTCCCTCTGCACGACTGGTATCAAGAATGATGATGACGCGTGCACCCCAAATTAACCTTTCTGCGATAGGGCCTATTCGCCAGCACACAGAGGGACTTGCCGACGCGGTGCCTACGCCTGCCCCAGCCTTGACGAGGACCCCTTTCCGTCCTCGGGCCTCGGAACCCGCCTGAGTTGACCAACGCCGCGAAAGCGACGATACCATGTTGTTCTTCGCGCGGCCACTTGTTCGGTAAAAGGATCGAGTTCGACCACAGAGCATGACCACCAGTATGACCCATGAAGCCGACTCCGATCCCTTGGACCACCTCCTATTTGCGTCTGAACTAGCCATCCTTGAGTCCACGCGCCACCTTCTATGTAGCTCCGAGACGATTTGGGCGATAGCCGATAAAACGGCGTTCCAGCCAACTTCATCTTTACACATCCTCCGAACTAGGTTGTCCGGAGTAGTGTCCAGACCACATGTGGCACACGAACAACACGTGTTCCGCCGTTTCCTCTAAACCTGCGCACACCAAACACTCGGGCGAGGCCGAGCAAGCCAGCTGCGTTACCTGCATTTTGATTTTGCAGCACGCTTAAACGCCGGGCACATCGAACCCCCCATGGGGTGCTTGCTGTTCACAGCTTTGCTGGAACAAATCAAACAATTGGGAGGGTTCGTGCAGCATTGTGCCTTATGTCTCTCTAATCCGCAGCGTCGGCAGAGATTGCTTCTGTCAGGGCCTTTGCAGTCCCATTGCTTGTGCCCCGGTTCCAGGCACTTGAAGCAAACTTCGGGTTGCTCGTATATGCGCACAGGGCATACCGACCATCCCACTTTGACGCTCCCTAACTTGACTACCTTGGAGGCGTCCGCTGCAGATAGCCGAACCAATGCTACCTGCGTCCCTGCCAGACCTTTTCGTAGCCGAACGGCTGCGGTGGGCGTCTCCACTTCACACTGTCGCCGCAGTGCCGTGACGAACTCTTCGACTTCGGTGATCTCGTCCAGGTCTTTAACCCTTAGATTCACCTCCGTCGTGAGTGCCCTCACCTTGACCGTCTCGCCCAGGACTTCCTCCGTCAACTTCATGTAGGCGGCGCACGTTTGCGAGACACCCCGCTTCAGCATTAGGATCATCTCTCCCATTCGGGTACGTCTCATTCGACGTGCGTCGGCACCGAGTTCACCGAACTTGCCGTTACTCCCCATCACCTTCACGCCGCCCGAGTACTTAGCCTCGTCTGCCGTGATGACTAGGGCATCGCCCCTGGATTGATTGGCGCCTACCCTAGACTTCTTGCTACCCTCATTCGCCTGGGCCTTCTTTTCGGCCCTTGACGTCTTCGGTTTCCTCTTGTTCTTGACCAGGGTCCAGGAGGCGTCATCCCCCTCTATTTCCCTGGTCTGGTGCGGCTGAGAACTTTCAGCCTGCCGTAACCCCTTGCCACCGTCTTTCCTGAGTGGACGGACCTTTCCAGGTCCTTCCTCCCCCGGTTTTGGAGGTACCTGACCGGCGTTCAGCTTCCCAGCCCCACTACCCTTGGTCGGGGTAGTAACTATCCGCGTTTTGGAGCGGCCCCCAGAGAGCTCATCCCCTGGAGACTGTCTCCCCCGTTTTTGTGTCTGCTCCGTTGAAACAGTCACCCCCGACGTACCCGCAAATACTTGAGCCTCAGTCTGGGTAGACTTTGGCACCACCGTCTTCGCTGGCACGCCTTCGGTCGATTCGACCTTGCCCGAGTCCGCGAATCCTTGGGCCTCAGTCTGGGTAGACCTCGACTCCACCGATTTCACGGGTTTACACTTGGCCGTCCCGACCGCCCTCTCCAGCTTGGCGTCCAGCATCGACTTTCGAAGTTTCTGCAAGCTCCTCTTGAGGTCCTTGCTGATATTATGCTTCGATGACGCAAAGTCGATGATGGCGTCCAGCTGTTCCTTCGCCACCTCGAAGGCCGAAAGCCTATCGCGTTTGCGGTTCATCGCCTCCACAAGCTATGGGCCGTCAATAACCCCTACCGGCGTTTTTATAGCCGAGAGGAAGGTTGAGTGACCCACGCTGGCGCTGCGCACTGAGCTGCCGACTATTGCCTCTGGCCTCCTAGGCGGAGACCTGAACAACCCACCTCTTGCGAAGGGGTTGTCGCCTACACTACTACCACTAATTGAAGAATTGACTTTGTTTTCCATTTTGGTCCCACGAGTTGCTCGGGAAAAGAGGTCCACCACGCCAGAGCCCAGCATGACGCGGTAAGGGACAATTACTGTGGAGGGTGCCCAGGTACCCCACAGGCTCCGTTAAAGGCCTAGCTCATTATTTCACCCCCTGGTCATGCATCCCCTCGGCACGGGTCGATTGACGCCTTGGGATTAGGGGTTAGGGACGATGGTCCCGGTCTAACTCACAGTGGCCATGGGGAGGGGTCGTCAAGCCCTTGGACAAAGTCCCTGCTGCCCCCACGATTTACCTCTGCTAAGGATCGCCAACACTAATCCACGCGTGAGACAATAGGCACATGTGTGTTTGGCACATTGTTTGGTCAAAATGTACTTCTGAGGCGTAGTGAATAATACATGCACGTGATTCAATTTGAATCGGATTTTCGTGCAGTTTTACGATGGAAAAGGTTACTGAACTTTTAGATTTGGTTTAGTTCGTGCAACTCGTTTAATCAGTCTACCGGTGAATCTCGACTGTTACGGATCGAGATACGCGCGCGAATTTTATTCAAAGGTTCTAGGGACGTCTCCGTAGAACGGATTTTTTTTTAAATATAGAAGTGTGCCTTTCCTGCCTACACAATTGCTAGTGCTAATTTACTCGGCGGAAAGTAATATGGTAACAACATGTTGTGCATAGACGTGTTTCAGACATGATTTTAATACTAAATGCAAACTAGATGGTACTAAATCCGTCCAAAAAAAAGTTAATAATAAATATCCGGGGATTAAGCCACCCGACATGGACATTAATCTACGATGTTGTGAAAATTCATATGTGAATATGTACATTATGTGGAAGATATTGATTTGAAAAATGTATTGGAGGTAACCACTTTCCCTTCGATGGGACTCGAAACCAATTCAAATCACTCGTAATCCATTTGGCAAGCCAATACTTCCATATGTGTATAGTACACGTTCACATTAGAGGAGCGTGAGTATTTAGAATGTCTGGCGGCTACACACATTCTTCATCAGCAACTGTACTGATCGAGTGAGGTTGTGTGAGCTATTTGCCAGTCGGTCGTCAAGCTCAGACCCGACCGCATTACGTAGGCAAGAGCACGCAACTCAGGTTCAGTTCAATCAAAGTTAATTGCCTATATCCGGGGATTAAACCACCCGACTTGGACTAATTTACAATGTTGTGAAAACTCATATTCGAATAATGAATATGTATATTATGTGGAAGATATTGATTTGAAAAATGTATTGGAGGTAACCACTGTGTGGAAGTGTTGGCTTAACAAATGATTTGCGAGTGATTTGACTATGCGTCCAATTTGGGAATTTCGAGATCATTCAGTAGCCGCTAGGTTGCGAAGGCCGACTGAGGTCCTTCGTAGCTTAGTTGGTTAAAGCATCAGTCTAGCGTACTGAAGGTCGTGGCGTCGTGGCTTCGCGAGTCCCATCAAAAGGAAAGTGGTTACCTCCAATACATTTTTCAAATAAATATCTTCCACATAATGTACATATTCACATATGAGTTTTCACAACATGGTACTAAATGTTTGAATATTGTACAATGGATTGTTAGAGGTAAAATAATTTTGAAAAAAAAAATGATAAAATAATGTATTTTGTGAATGAGTGTAAATTTGATATCGATGTCATTGGCACGGCAAATGCTGGGTAAAGCGTACCAATGGTACTTCTCGTACCTGAAGGAATAAAATAGACCCCATCTTGCGGTCCTTAGCCTTTTACCCAGCAACTCCCATCCCTTCCTCCCCGTGGTGCTGGCCTGGATACGAGCAACCTTAGGGAAGATCGGGTAACTAACCCTGGTGGGTGGACCGTGGATTCGGCATCGTAGCGCTGCAGGAGGTTTGTTGGAAGGGATCAATGGTGCGAACGTTTAGAGGTAATCATACCATCTACCAGAGCTGCGGCAACACACACGAGCTGGGAACAGCTTCCATAGTGATGGGCGATATGCAAGGGCGCGTGATTGGGTGGTGGCCGATCAATGAAAGAATGTGCAGGTTGAGGATAAAAGGCCGGTTCTTCAACTTCAGCATAATCAACGTCCATCGCCCACACTTCGGAAGCACTGATGATGATAAGGACGCATTCTACGCGCAGCTCAAATTGGCCAAGAGGAGAAGTTTAGACCGACTATTGGGAAGTTTAGCGCTCACCGGCTGACGAACGAAAACGGCCTACGACTAATTGATTTCGCCGCCTCCAAGAATATGGCCATTCACAGCACCTACTTCTAACACAGCCTCCCGTATCGGTACACCTGGAGATCACCACTGCAGATAGAATCACAAATCAACCACGTTCTGATTGATCTTCTTATTGGCATTACATCCCCACACTGGGACAGAGCCGCCTCGCAGCTTAGTGTTCATTAAGCACTTCCACAGTTATTAACTGCGAGGTTTCTAAGCCAGGTTACCATTTTTGCATTCGTATATCATGAGGCTAACACGATGATACTTTTATGCCCAGGGAAGTCGAGACAATTTCCAATCCGAAAATTGTCTAGACCGGCACCGGGAATCGAACCCAGCCACCCTCAGCATGGTCTTGCTTTGTAGCCGCGCGTCTTACCGCACGGCTAAGGAGGGCTCCAAGTTCTGATTGATGGACGCACTTATTATCCGTTGTTATCGACGTCAGGACATATCGTAGCGCTAAAATCGACTCTGACCACTATCTGGTGATGGTGAAACTGCGCCCAAAACTATCCGTCATCTACAATGTTCGGTAAGCAACCTGATGTCGCCACTCCTTACGCGCAGTATCTCGAGGCAGCCCTGCCGGAAGAGGGTTAGCTCGATGGGGCCCCATTGAAGACCGCTGGAATACAGTCAAAGCAGCCATTAACGACGCAGCGGAAAACAACGTCGGGTATATGGGACGAAGTCGACGGAACGATTGGTTCGACAAAGAGTGCAGACAGATTCTGGAGGAGAAGGACACAGCGCGGGTGGTCGCGCCGCAGCAAGGCACCCGGCAGAACGTGGAACGTTATAGACGGAAGCGGAGACAGCAGACCCGCCTTTTTCAGGAGAAGAAACACCGCCTGGAAGACGGAGACGAGCCAGCCTCGGGCTGAAAGTCTCTTTAATAAAGACACAAAAAAAAAAAAAAAAAACCGCCTGGAAGAAGCGGAGTGCGAGGAGATTGAACAGCTGTCCCGTTCTCAAGAAACACTCAAGTTCTACCAGAAGCTCAACGCATCCCGCAAAGGCTTCGTGCCGCGAGCCGAAATGTGCAGGGATAAGGATGGGAGCATCTTGACGGACGAACATGTGGTGATCGAAAGATGGAAGCAGCACTATGAGGAACATTTGAATGGCGCTGAGAGTACAAGCAGTGAAAGTCAAGGCAGCGGAGGAGATGACTACGTCAGTTCAGCGGACGATGGAAGCCAACCAGCTCCCACCTTGAGGGAAGTTAAGGATGCCATCCAACAGCTAAAGACCAATAATGCAGTTGGCAAGGATGGTATCGGAGCTGAGCTCATCAAGATGGCCCGAAAAAACTAGTTACTTGCCTGCACAAATTGATAGTCAGAATCTTGGAAACTGAACAGCTACCGAAGGAGTGGAAGAAAGGGGTTATATGCCCCATCTACAAGAAAGGCGACAAGCTGGAGTGTGAGAACTTTCGAGCGATCACCATCCTTAATGCCGCCTACAAAGTGATATCCCAGATCATCTTCCGTCGTCTGTCACCATTAGAGAATGAGACCATATTTTTACTGTACGGCAAATCCTACAAAAATGCCGTGAATACCAGGTCCCAACGCACCATCTGTTCGTTGATTTCAAGGCGGCATACGACAGTATAGACCGCGTAGAGCTATGAAAAATTATGGACGAGAACAGCTTCCATGGGAAGCTTACCAGACTGATCAAAGCAACGGTGGATGGTGTGCAAAACTGTATGAAGATTTCGGGCGAACACTCCAGTTCGTTCGAATCGCGCCGGGGACTAAGACAAGGTGATGGACTTTCGTGCCTGTTGTTCAACATTGCGCTAGAAGGTGTCATGCGGAGAGCCGGGTGTAACAGCCGGGGTACGATTTTCAACAGATCCAGTCAATTTATTTGTTTCGCGGATGACATGGACATTCTTGGCCGAACATTTGCAAAGGTGGCAGAACTGGCAGTTGGACAGGTGGTGAATGCGTCAAAGACAAAGTACATGCTTGTTGGCGGAACCGAGCGCGACAGGGCCCGCCTGGGAAGCAGTGTTACGATAGACGGAGATACCTTCGACGTGGTCGAGGAATTCGTCTACCTCGGATCCTTGCCAACGGCTGATAACAATGTTAGTCGTGAAATACGAAGGCGCATCTTCTGTGAAAGTCGAGCCTACTACGGGCTCCAGAAGAAACTGTGGTCAAAAAAGATTCGCCACCGCACCAAACGTATCATGTACAAGACGCTAATAAGACCGGTTGCCCTCTACGGACATGAAACGAGGAGGACTTGCAAGCACTCGGAGTATTCGAGAGGCGGGAGCTTAGGACTAGAGGTGAAAAATTTTCGTTGAAATACTGAACATTTTCCGTGAAAATTCGAAAATTTCATTTATTAATTCTGAATTTTAGTGGAACAAGGTGTCTAGTAAAAACAAAATTTCCTATTTTTTTTCAGGTACTCTACATTAATTTTGATGGGCCCTCCTTAGCCGTGCGGTAAGACGCGCGGCTACAAAGCAAGACCATGCTGAGGGTGGCTGGCACTGGCGTGCACAGGGGGGAAGTGGGGCACTTGCCCCCCCTTCTATAAAAAAAATATTTTAAAAAAATTACCCGAAGAGTGTATTGGGAATAATAAATTAGTTTAAGATATGTGTAAAAAAAACACGGTGGCGCATGCAGCACCGAGATGGTGGATGGGATGGCAAAGTGGTGCACGGTTTGACCAGATGGTGCATGGTTCTGCAGGGTGGCGCATGCAGCACCAAGTTGGAGGATGGGATGGCAAAGTGGTGCACGGTTTGACCAGATGGTGCATGGTTCTGCAGGGTGGCGCATGCAGCACCGAGATGGTGGATGGGATGGCAAAGTGGTGCACGGTTTGACCAGATGGTGCATGGTTCTGCAGGGTGGCGCACGCAGCACCAAGATGGTGGATGAGATGGCAAAGTGGTGCACGGTTTGACAAGATGGTGCATGGTTCTGCAGGGTGGCGCATGCAGCACCAAGATGGTGGATGGGATGGCAAAGTGGTGCACGGTTTGACAAGATGGTGCATGGTTCTGCAGGGTGGCGCACGCAGCACCAAGATGGTGGATGAGATGGCAAAGTGGTGCACGGTTTGACAAGATGGTGCATGGTTCTGCAGGGTGGCGCATGCAGCACCAAGATGGTGGATGGGATGGCAAAGTGGTGCACGGTTTGACAAGATGGTGCATGGTTCTGCAGGGTGGCGCATGCAGCACCAAGATGGTGGATGGGATGGCAAAGTGGTGCACGGTTTGACAAGATGGTGCATGGTTCTGCAGGGTGGCGCACGCAGCACCAAGATGGTGGATGAGATGGCAAAGTGGTGCACGGTTTGACAAGATGGTGCATGGTTCTGCAGGGTGGCGCATGCAGCACCGAGATGGTGGATGGGATGGCAAAGTGGTGCACGGTTTGACCAGATGACGGTGGCACATGCAGCACCAAGATGGTGGATGGGATGGCAAAGTGGTGCACGGTTTGACCAGATGGTGCATGGTTCTGCAGGGTGGCGCATGCAGCACCGAGATGGTGGATGGGATGGCAAAGTGGTGCACGGTTTGACCAGATGGTGCATGGTTCTGCAGGGTGGCGCATGCAGCACCGAGATGGTGGATGGGATGGCAAAGTGGTGCACGGTTTGACCAGATGACGGTGGCACATGCAGCACCAAGATGGTGGATGGGATGGCAAAGTGGTGCACGGTTTGACAAGATGGTGCAAGGTTCTGCAGGGTGGCGCATGCAGCACCAAGTTGGAGGATGGGATGGCAAAGTGGTGCACGGTTTGACCAGATGGTGCATGGTTCTGCAGGGTGGCGCATGCAGCACCAAGATAGTGGATGAGATGGCAAAGTGGTGCACGGTTTGACAAGATGGTGCATGGTTCTGCAGGGTGGCGCATGCAGCACCAAGTTGGAGGATGGGATGGCAAAGTGGTGCACGGTTTGACCAGATGACGGTGGCACATGCAGCACCAAGATGGAGGATGGGATGGCAAAGTGGTGCACGGTTTGACCAGATGGTGCATGGTTCTGCAGGGTGGCGCATCTTGAACCAAGATGGTGGATGGGATGGCAAAGTGGTGCACGGTTTGACCAGAAGGTGCATGGTTCTGCAGGGTGGCGCATGCAGCACCAAGATGGTGGATGGGATGGCAAAGTGGTGCACGGTTTGACCAGATGGTGCATGGTTCTGCAGGGTGGCGCATGCAGCACCAAGATGGTGGATGAGATGGCAAAGTGGTGCACGGTTTGACAAGATGGTGCATGGTTCTGCAGGGAGGCGCATGCAGCACCAAGTTGGAGAATGGGATGGCAAAGTGGTGCACGGTTTGACCAGATGGTGCATGGTTCTGCAGGGTGGCGCATGCAGCACCGAGATGGTGGATGGGATGGCAAAGTGGTGCACGGTTTGAACAGATGACGGTGGCACATGCAACACCAAGATGGTGGATGGGATGGCAAAGTGGTGCACGGTTTGACCAGATGGTGCATGGTTCTGCAGGGTGGCGCATGCAGCACCAAGATGGTGGATGGGATGGCAAAGTGGTGCACGGTTTGACCAGATGGTGCATGGTTCTGCAGGGTGGCGCATGCAGCACCAAGATGGTGGATGGGATGGCAAAGTGGTGCACGGTTTGACCAGATGATGCATGGTTCTGCAGGGTGGCGCATGCAGCACCAAGATGGTGGATGAGATGGCAAAGTGGTGCACGGTTTGACAAGATGGTGCATGGTTCTGCAGGGTGGCGCATGCAGCACCAAGTTGGAGAATGGGATGGCAAAGTGGTGCACGGTTTGACCAGATGGTGCATGGTTCTGCAGGGTGGCGCATGTAGCACCGAGATGGTGGATGGGATGGCAAAGTGGTGCACGGTTTGACCAGATGACGGTGGCACATGCAGCACCAAGATGGTGGATGGGATGGCAAAGTGGTGCACGGTTTGACCAGATGGTGCATGGCAAAGTGGCGCATGCAGCACCGAGATGGTGGATGGGATGGCAAAGTGGTGCACGGTTTGATCAGATGACGGTGGGTGCATGCAGCACCAAGATGGTGGATGGTGGATGGATGGCAAAGTGGTGCACGGTTTGACCAGATGGTGCATGGTTCTGCAGGGTGGCGCATGCAGCACCAAGATGGTGGATGGGATGGCAAAGTGGTGCACGGTTTGACCAGATGGTGCATGGTTCTGCAGGGTGGCGCATGCAGCACCGAGATGGTGGATGGGATGGCAAAGTGGTGCACGGTTTGACCAGATGGTGCATGGTTCTGCAGGGTGGCGCATGCAGCACCAAGATGGTGGATGGGATGGCAAAGTGGTGCACGGTTTGACCAGATGGTGCATGGTTCTGCAGGGTGGCGCATGCAGCACCAAGATGGTGGATGGGATGGCAAAGTGGTGCACGGTTTGACCAGATGGTGCATGGTTCTGCAGGGTGGCGCATGCAGCACCAAGATGGTGGATGGGATGGCAAAGTGATGCACGGTTTGACCAGATGGTGCATGGTTCTGCAGGGTGGCGCATGCAGCACCAAGATGGTGGATGGGATGGCAAAGTGGTGCACGGTTTGACCAGATGGTGCATGGTTCTGCAGGGTGGCGCATGCAGCACCAAGATGGTGGATGGGATGGCAAAGTGGTGCACGGTTTGACCAGATGGTGCATGGTTCTGCAGGGTGGCGCATGCAGCACCAAGATGGTGGATGGGATGGCAAAGTGGTGCACGGTTTGACCAGATGGTGCATGGTTCTGCAGGGTGGCGCATGCAGCACCAAGATGGTGGATGGGATGGCAAAGTGGTGCACGGTTTGACCAGATGGTGCATGGTTCTGCAGGGTGGCGCATGCAGCACCAAGATGGTGGATGGGATGGCAAAGTGGTGCACGGTTTGACCAGATGGTGCATGGTTCTGCAGGGTGGCGCATGCAGCACCAAGATGGTGGATGGGATGGCAAAGTGGTGCACGGTTTGACCAGATGGTGCATGGTTCTGCAGGGTGGCGCATGTTGCACCAAGATGGTGGATGGGATGGCAAAGTGGTGCACGGTTTGACCAGATGACGGTGGCACATGCAGCACCAAGATGGTGGATGGGATGGCAAAGTGGTGCATGGTTCTGCACGGTGGCGCATGCAGCACCGAGATGGTGGATGAGATGGCAAAGTGGTGCACGGTTTGATCAGGTGGTGCATGATATAGCCAAACAGAGCAAGGCGCACTAAGATGGTGAATTGGATGACAAAGTGGTGCACAGTCTTACTAGTTGGTGCATGAAATGGCAAGGTGGCGCATGCAACATGAAGATGGTGAATGGGGTGGCGAAATGGCCCACGGTCTAACCAGGTGGTGCATGAAATGGAAAGGTGGCACATGCAGCACGAAGAAGGTGAATAGGGTGGCTTAGTGGTGCGCGGTTTAACCAGGAGGTACATGATATGGCCAAATAGAGCAAGGCGCACCATGATGGTGACTGGTGTGGCAAATTGGCGCACGGTCTAGGTGGTGCATGATATGGAAAGGTCGCCACCTTGCAGCACGAAAATGGTGAATGGAGTGGCAAAGGGGCGCACGGTCTAACCAGGAGGTGCATGATATGGCCAAACAGCAAGGCGCACCAAGATCAAGACGGCTTGACCAGGTGGTGCATGAAATGGCCGAATCGTGCAAATCGCACCATGATGATGGATGGGGTGGCAAAGTGGTCCGCGGTTTGACCTGGTGGTGGAGTAAACCGCACAAAGATGGCGAAAAGGATGGCAAAGTGACGCACGGCTAGACCGGGTGGTGCATAAAGTGGCGACATGGAGAAAATCCCACCAAGATGGAGGAAGGGGTGGCAAAGTGGCACACGGCTTGACCAGGTGGTGCATGAAATGGCCGAACCGGGTAAGTCGCACCATGATGATGGATGGGGTGGCAAAGTGGTCCGCGGTTTTACCGGGTGGTGTATAAAGTGGCCAAATGGTGCAAACCGCACCAAGATGGTGGAAGGATGGCAAAGTAGCGCACGATTTGACCGGGTGGTGGGTGCATCAAATAGCCAAATCAAGAAAAACGCTCCATGATGGTGGATGGGGTGGCAAAGTGGTCCGTGGTTTAGCCGGGTGGTGCATGAAATGGTCAAATCAAACATACCACACAAAGATGGTGCATAAGGTGGCAAGTAGCGCACGATTTGACAGGGTGGTGCATAAATTGGCCAAATGAAGCAAACCGCACCATGATGGTGGATTAGGTGGCAAAATGATCCACATTTTGACCTGATGGTGCAAAAATTGGCCAAATGGAGCAAACCGCACCAAGATGGAGGAAGAGACTGCAAAGTGGCGCACGGTTTGACCGAGTGGTGCATGAAACGGCCATATCGGGCAAATTGCACCAAGATGATAGATGGGGGGCAAAGTGGTCAACGGTTTGACCAGGAGATGCATAAAATTGCCAAATGGAGCAACCGCACCAAGTTGCAGGAAGGGGTGGCGTACGGCTTGACCGGGGCATGCATGATATAGCCAAAACTAGCATAACGTATCAAGATGGTTGATAACGTGGAAAAGTAGCGCATGTTTGCTCGGGTGGTGCATAAAATGGTCAAATCGAGCATACCTCACCAACAGGGTGAATGGGGTTGCAAAATGGTGCACGGTTGGCCCGGGTGACAAAGTGGCACAAGGCTTGACCGGGTGACGCAAGAAATAGTCAAATCGCACCAAGATGGTTAATGGTGGATGGTGGCAAAGTGGCGCACGGCTTGACCGGGTGGTGCATGAAGTGGCCAAATGAGGCAAACCGCACCAAGATGTAGGAAAGGGTGATTAAGAGTTGATCGGGTGGTGCATGAAATTGCCAAATCGAGCTTACCACACCAAAATGGTGGATGGGGCGACAAAATGGTTTGCGGTTTGACCAGGTTTTGCAAGAAGTGAACAAATGGAGCATACCGCACTAAGATTGAAGAAGGGGTGGCAAAGTGGCGCTCGATTTTCCTGGGTGGTGCAAGAAATAGTCAAATCGCACCAAGATGGTTCATGGGGTGAAAAAGTGGTGCATGGCTTGACCGGTGATTTATTTTATTGTTTTCAACTGAAATTCGTTCATTCCAAAATCCAATGCCGGTGCAGGGCCATACCGATATGAGTGGGTTTGTGTATGGAAAGACCGGAGAAGCAATCCGACAGACTCGGTTAGTTTGCGTGACGGAGGGGAATCCGCTCGCATCAATTTCAATGTTTTCAGCAGGAATTTGTCAATTCCAAAAAGGCATTTGTTGTTCCGCTGCAGGAACCAGACAATCCGGATGTTTAGGATTAAGAGAAGCACGGGGAGGGTTACCCGCACATTCTCCGGGTACAATCCGGATGTTTGCGATTATAAAAATAACGGGAAACGCCGTCCGGAACACCGAGCGGAACACTTTGTTTACAAATCGCGGGGGGATTTTTTCCTCATTTTCGACAGAAATTTGTTGACTTCCAGAAGGCGATCGGTGTTCCGGTACAGGGGCAGATCGATCTGGATGGATTTGTGTATGGAAAGACCGGAAAAGCACTCCAAAAGACTCGATTAATTTGCGTGACGGAGGGGGAATCCGCTCGCATCAATTTCAATGTTTCCAGCAGGAATTTGTTAGTTCCAAAAATGCATTTGTTGTTCCGCTGCAGGAACCAGACAATCCGGATGTTTAGGATTATGAGAAGCACGGGGAGGGTCACCCGCACATTCTCCGGGTGCAATCCGGATGTTTGCGATTATAAAAACAACGGGAAACGCCGGCCGGAACACCGAGCGGAACACTTTGTTTACAAATCGCGGGGGGATTTTTTTCCTCATTTTCGACAGAAATTTGTTGACTTCCAGAAGGCGATCGGTGTTCCGGTGCAGGGGCAGATCGATCTGGATGGATTTGTGTATGGAAAGACCGGAAAAGCACTCCAAAAGACTCGGTTAATTTGCGTGACGGAGGGGGAATCCGCTCGCATCAATTTCAATGTTTCCAGCAGGAATTTGTTAGTTCCAAAAATGCATTTGTTGTTCCGCTGCAGGAACCAGACAATCCGGATGTTTATGATTATGAGAAGCACGGGGAGGGTCACCCGCACATTCTCCGGGTGCAATCCGGATGTTTGCGATTATAAAAACAACGGGAAACGCCGGCCGGAACACCGAGCGGAACACTTTGTTTACAAATCGCGGGGGGATTTTTTCCTCATTTTCGACAGAAATTTGTTGACTTCCAGAAGGCGATCGGTGTTCCGGTACAGGGGCAGATCGATCTGGATGGATTTGTGTATGGAAAGACCGGAAAAGCACTCCAAAAGACTCGGTTAATTTGCGTGACGGAGGGGGAATCCGCTCGCATCAATTTCAATGTTTCCAGCAGGAATTTGTTAGTTCCAAAAATGCATTTGTTGTTCCGCTGCAGGAACCAGACAATCCGGATGTTTATGATTATGAGAACCACGGGGAGGGTCACCCGCACATTCTCCGGGTGCAATCCGGATGTTTGCGATTATAAAAACAACGGGAAACGCCGGCCGGAACACCGAGCGGAACACTTTGTTTACAAATCGCGGGGGGATTTTTTTTCTTCATTTTCGACAGAAATTTGTTGACTTCCAGAAGGCGATCGGTGTTCCGGTGCAGGGGCAGATCGATCTGGATGGATTTGTGTATGGAAAGACCGGAAAAGCACTCCAAAAGACTCGGTTAATTTGCGTGACGGAGGGGGAATCCGCTCGCATCAATTTCAATGTTTCCAGCAGGAATTTGTTAGTTCCAAAAATGCATTTGTTGTTCCGCTGCAGGAACCAGACAATCCGGATGTTTTTGATTATGAGAACCACGGGGAGGGTCACCCGCACATTCTCCGGGTGCAATCCGGATGTTTGCGATTATAAAAACAACGGGAAACGCCGGCCGGAACACCGAGCGGAACACTTTGTTTACAAATCGCGGGGGGATTTTTTCCTCATTTTCGACAGAAATTTGTTGACTTCCAGAAGGCGATCGGTGTTCCGGTGCAGGGGCAGATCGATCTGGATGGATTTGTGTATGGAAAGACCGGAAAAGCACTCCAAAAGACTCGGTTAATTTGCGTGACGGAGGGGGAATCCGCTCGCATCAATTTCAATGTTTCCAGCAGGAATTTGTTAGTTCCAAAAATGCATTTGTTGTTCCGCTGCAGGAACCAGACAATCCGGATGTTTATGATTATGAGAAGCACGGGGAGGGTCACCCGCACATTCTCCGGGTGCAATCCGGATGTTTGCGATTATAAAAACAACGGGAAACGCCGGCCGGAACACCGAGCGGAACACTTTGTTTACAAATCGCGGGGGGAGTTTTTTCCTCATTTTCGACAGAAATTTGTTGACTTCCAGAAAGCGATCGGTGTTCCGGTGCAGGGCAGATCGATCTGGATTGATTTGTGTATGGAAAGACCGGAAAAGCACTCCAAAAGACTCGGTTAATTTGCGTGACGGAGGGGGAATCCGCTCGCATCAATTTCAATGTTTCCAGCAGGAATTTGTTAGTTCCAAAAATGCATTTGTTGTTCCGCTGCAGGAACCAGACAATCCGGATGTTTATGATTATGAGAAGCACGGGGAGGGTCACCCGCACATTCTCCGGGTGCAATCCGGATGTTTGCGATTATAAAAACAACGGGAAACGCCGGCCGGAACACCGAGCGGAACACTTTGTTTACAAATCGCGGGGGGAGTTTTTTCATAATTTTCGACAGAAATTTGTTGACTTCCAGAAGGCGATCGGTGTTCCGGTGCAGGGGCAGATCGATCTGGATGGATTTGTGTATGGAAAGACCGGAAAAGCACTCCAAAAGACTCGGTTAATTTGCGTGACGGAGGGGGAATCCGCTCGCATCAATTTCAATGTTTCCAGCAGGAATTTGTTAGTTCCAAAAATGCATTTGTTGTTCCGCTGCAGGAACCAGACAATCCGGATGTTTATGATTATGAGAAGCACGGGGAGGGTCACCCGCACATTCTCCGGGTGCAATCCGGATGTTTGCGATTATAAAAACAACGGAAACGCCGGCCGGAACACCGAGCGGAACACTTTGTTTACAAATCGCGGGGGGAGGTTTTTCATAATTTTCGACAGAAATTTGTTGACTTCCAGAAGGCGATCGGTGTTCCGGTGCAGGGGCAGATCGATCTGGATGGATTTGTGTATGGAAAGACAGGAAAAGCACTCCAAAAGACTCGGTTAATTTGCGTGACGGAGGGGGAATCCGCTCGCATCAATTTCAATGTTTCCAGCAGGAATTTGTTAGTTCCAAAAATGCATTTGTTGTTCCGCTGCAGGAACCAGACAATCCGGATGTTTATGATTATGAGAACCACGGGAGGGTCACCCGCACATTCTCCGGGTGCAATCCGGATGTTTGCGATTATAAAAACAACGGGAAACGCCGGCCGGAACACCGAGCGGAACACTTTGTTTACAAATCGCGGGGGGATTTTTTCCTCATTTTCGACAGAAATTTGTTGACTTCCAGAAGGCGATCGGTGTTCCGTTACAGGGGCAGATCGATCTGGATGGATTTGTGTATGGAAAGACCGGAAAAGCACTCCAAAAGACTCGGTTAATTTGCGTGACGGAGGAATCCGCTCGCATCAATTTCAATGTTTCCAGCAGGAATTTGTTAGTTCCAAAATGCATTTGTTGTTCCGCTGCAGGAACCAGACAATCCGGATGTTTATGATTATGAGAAGCACGGGAGGGTCACCCGCACATTCTCCGGGTGCAATCCGGATGTTTGCGATTATAAAAACAACGGAAACGCCGGCCAGAACACCGAGCGGAACACTTTGTTTACAAATCGCGGGGGAATATTTTTCCTCATTTTCGACAGAAATTTGTTGACTTCCAGAAGGCGATCGGTGTTCCGGTACTGGGGCAGATCGATCTGGATGGATTTGTGTATGGAAAGACCGGAAAAGCACTCCAAAAGACTCGGTTAATTTGCGTGACGGAGGGGGAATCCGCTCGCATCAATTTCAATGTTTCCAGCAGGAATTTGTTAGTTCCAAAAATGCATTTGTTGTTCCGCTGCAGGAACCAGACAATCCGGATGTTTATGATTATGAGAAGCACGGGGAGGGTCACCCGCACATTCTCCGGGTGCAATCCGGATGTTTGCGATTATAAAAACAACGGGAAACGCCGGCCAGCACACCGAGCGGAACACTTTGTTTACAAATCGCGGGGGGAGTTTTTTTCTTCATTTTCGACAGAAATTTGTTGACTTCCAGAAGGCGATCGGTGTTCCGGTGCAGGGGCAGATCGATCTGGATGGATTTGTGTATGGAAAGACCGGAAAAGCACTCCAAAAGACTCGGTTAATTTGCGTGACGGAGGGGGAATCCGCTCGCATCAATTTCAATGTTTCCAGCAGGAATTTGTTAGTTCCAAAAATGCATTTGTTGTTCCGCTGCAGGAACCAGACAATCCGGATGTTTATGATTATGAGAACCACGGGGAGGGTCACCCGCACATTCTCCGGGTGCAATCCGGATGTTTGCGATTATAAAAACAACGGGAAACGCCGGCCGGAACACCGAGCGGAACACTTTGTTTACAAATCGCGGGGGGAGTTTTTTCCTCATTTTCGACAGAAATTTGTTGACTTCCAGAAAGCGATCGGTGTTCCGGTGCAGGGCAGATCGATCTGGATTGATTTGTGTATGGAAAGACCGGAAAAGCACTCCAAAAGACTCGGTTAATTTGCGTGACGAAGGGGGAATCCGCTCGCATCAATTTCAATGTTTCCAGCAGGAATTTGTTAGTTCCAAAAATGCATTTGTTGTTCCGCTGCAGGAACCAGACAATCCGGATGTTTATGATTATGAGAAGCACGGGGAGGGTCACCCGCACATTCTCCGGTGCAATCCGGATGTTTGCGATTATAAAACAACGGGAAACGCCGGCCGGAACACCGAGCGGAACACTTTGTTTACAAATCGCGGGGGAGTTTTTCATAATTTTCGACAGAAATTTGTTGACTTCCAGAAGGCGATCGGTGTTCCGGTGCAGGGCAGATCGATCTGGATGGATTTGTGTATGGAAAGACCGGAAAAGCACTCCAAAAGACTCGGTTAATTTGCGTGACGGAGGGGAATCCGCTCGCATCAATTTCAATGTTTCCAGCAGGAATTTGTTAGTTCCAAAAATGCATTTGTTGTTCCGCTGCAGGAACCAGACAATCCGGATGTTTATGATTATGAGAAGCACGGGGAGGGTCACCCGCACATTCTCCGGGTGCAATCCGGATGTTTGCGATTATAAAAACAACGGGAAACGCCGGCCAGAACACCGAGCGGAACACTTTGTTTACAAATCGCGGGGGGAGTTTTTTCCTCATTTTCGACAGAAATTTGTTGACTTCCAGAAGGCGATCGGTGTTCCGGTGCAGGGGCAGATCGATCTGGATGGATTTTTGTATGGAAAGACCGGAAAAGTACTCCAAAAGACTCGGTTAATTTGCGTGACGGAGGGGGAATCCGCTCGCATCAATTTCAATGTTTTCAGCAGGAATTTGTTAGTTCCAAAAATGCATTTGTTGTTCCGCTGCAGGAACCAGACAATCCGGATGTTTAAGATTGTGGGAAGCAGGGTGAGGGTCACCCGCACATTCTCCTGGTGCAATCCGGATGTTTGCGATTATAAAAATAACGGGAAACGCCGTCCGGAACACCGAGCGGAACACTTTGTTTACAAATCGCGGGGGGATTTTTTTTCTCATTTTCTACAAAAAAATGTTGGTTTCCAGGGTTTAGGATCATTTTGCCGAATGCCGTTTGGCCGAATAGTTGAAATTCTCCGAATGAAGAATAAATGAAGACGAAAGGAAGAGAAAGAAGAGAGAACCATAGAAGAAGAAAGAATCAAGGAAGAAGAAAGAATCAAGAAGAAAAAAGAAAAACAAAAGAAGTAGAAAGAATAAAGAAGAAAGAAGGAAGAAGGAAGATAGAAGACGGAAGAAGGAAGAAGGAAAAAGGAAGAAGGGAGAAGAAAGAAAGAAGAAGGAAGAAGGGAAAAGGAATAAGGAAGAAGGAAGAAGGATGAAAAAAGAAGAAAGAAGGAAGAAGGAAGAGAGAAGAAGGAAGATAGAAGAAGGAAGTAGGAAGAAGGAAGAAGGAAGAAGGAAGAAGGAAGAAGGAAGAAGGAAGAAGGAAGAAATAAGAAGGAAGAAGCAAGAAGGAAGAAGGAAGAAGGAAGAAGGAAGAAGGAAGAAGGAAGAAGGAAGAAGGAAAAAGGAAGAAGGAAGAAGGAAGAAGGAGGAAGGAAGAAGGAAGAAGGAAGAAGGAAGAATGAAGAAGGAAGAACTAAGACGGAAGAAGGAAGCCGGAAGACGGAAGAAGGAAGAAGGATAAAAGAAGACGGAAGAAGGGAGAAGGAAGAAGGATGAAGGAAGAAGTATAAGAGAAGGAAGGAAGAAGGAAGAAGGAAGCCGGAAGACGGAAGAAGGAAGAAGGATAAAAGAAGACGGAAGAAGGGAGAAGGAAGAAGGAAGAAGGAAGAAGAAAGAAAAAAGAAAGAAGAAGGAAGAAGGAAGAAGGAAGAAGCAAGAAGCAAGAAGGAAGAAGGAAGAAGGAAGAAGGAATAAGGGATAAGGAAGAAGGAAGACGGAAGAAGGAAGAAGGAAGAAGGAAGACGGAAGAAGGAAGAAGGATAAAAGAAGAAGGAAGTAGGAAGAAGGAAAAAGGAAGAAGGAAGAAATAAGAAAGAAGAAGGAAGAAGGAAGAAGGAAGAAGGAAGAAGAAAGAAGAAATAAGAAAGAAGGAAGAAGGAAGAATGAAGTAGGAAGAAGGAAGAAGGAAGACGGAAGAAGGAAGAAGGAAGAAGGAAGAAGGAAGAAGGAAGAAGGAAGGAAGAAGGAAAAAGGAAGAAGGAAGAAGGAAGAAGGAAGGAGGAAGAAGGAAGAAGGAAGAAGGATAAAAGAAGAAAGAAGAAGGAAGAAGGAAGAAGGAAGAAGGAAAAAGGAAGAAAGAAGAAGGATGAAGGAAGAAGGAAGAAGGAAGAAGGAAGAAGAAAGAAGAAAGAAGGAAGAATGAAGAAGGAAGAAGGAAGAAAGAAGAAGGAAGAAGGAAGAAGGAAGACAGAAGAAGGAAGAAGGAAGAAGGAAAAAGGAAGAAGGAAGAAAAAAGAAGGAAGAAGGAAAATGGAAGAAGAAAGAAGGAAGAAGGAAGAAAGAAGAAAGAAGAATGAAGAATGAAGAAGGAAGAAGGAAGAAGAAAGAAGGAAAAAGGAAGAAGAAAGAGGGAAGAAGGAAGAAGAAAAAAGGAAAATGGAAGAAGGAACAAGGAACAAGGAACAAAGAAGAAGGAAGAAGGAAGAAAGAAGAGAGAAGGAATAGAAATAATGAAGAAGGAAGAAGAAAAAAGGGAGAAGGAAGAGAGAAAAAGGAATTAGAAAGAAGGAGGTATAAGGATGAAAGAAAGGGGAATGAAGAAGGAAGAAAGAAAAAGGAAGGAAAAAGAAAAAAGAAGGACGGAAGAAAGAAGAAGGAAGGAGGAGAAGGGAGAAGGGAAAAGGAGGAAGAAGAAGGAAGAAAGAGAAGAAAGACTTTTCTTTTCACATTTCACTTCTCACTTCTTACTTCTCATTACTCACGTTTCTAAAAAAAAAGACAGGTTCACCGTCTTCGACCAGAGGTCGCACAGACTGAACACTTAACATCTAGTATTAGACAACGGACAGGACATTTACACAACACCCAGTAGACCAGTGGATACCCAACAAACATTCACTAGTTTAACTAACATCAGTGTGATGATTCAGTTCAGCACTGTGTTGAATTATGTCTGTACTATTTCTTATCGCAACTTCTGTTCAGGCATTGTTCACACAATTTTGGAGAAGTTATACAGCTACAACATCTCATTTTGAAAAACAACTTTATTACCTAATTCGTTAAACCTTTAATAAGCATTTTACTTAGCCTTAATTCAGCTACATGTAAATTCTTCGAAAATAATAACGCATTGAAAGTGACATCATCAAGATCTCCATTGAACGTATTGCAATTGGTATTTCCCAATAATCATTTTAAAATTTTCCTAAATCGGGTCTCGAACTGCTGACATTTGATCATCCGCCGGTAACGTTGCCATCCGCGCCATCCTTGATTTGTAAGTTATGGCTTACTCAATGCGAAATATAAATTATCGTATCGCTGAATACGAATCATAATTGGGCTCTTAATCAACAAGTCAATCTGTCAAACTACAGTTTGTTAATAACTGTACAAGATTTTTATTTTAATAATTGTTCAGCCAGTAATAACCATTCAACACTGGGAAAAAATATAAAAAAATATGTCACGATAAAATAAAATTCGTCTCCAATGATGGCGTTTATGAAAAAATTTAATGAATTTATGTTCGACCTTGCTCTGAATCTCTGAATAACCGGTTGCGATATGATTGTGCCATCAATACCACACATGCCGCGAGAAAATAACTACACATATCGACATTTATTTACATATAGAAAAACAACTAGTTTATAGGAAATCTGTAATATGTCTGCAATATGGTCGATTTTCATGAGTTTGTTTTTGTTCATTTCCGCACAACTTTACAAAAACTGCATGAATTTTCTTCATTGCTCCAGCAATTTTGTTCGTTGTAATCTCCAACAGCTTTATACCTAGATCAGGAATTAGTTATGTATCACGAAATAATTGTGTATTGCCCCACGAATATAAAAAGCCTGAGTGTCCTTGACAATGAATCCAATAATGTCTTGAAAATGAATTATTATTTTCCTATCCAAATATCATCAGCTAAAGCCTACGCGATTTTCTTTCAAACGGAAAAAGCATAAACTATTATAATAATTTCTTCCACTGTGCGATAAATCCGGCAAAGGTGAAATCCAATGGTTAAGAAGGACAACGGTTAAGAAGGATGTCTAATTCTTGCTTATTAATCTACTATTCAAACTCAATTCGACCACCATTCTACAAGAACTACATCATAGTCGAACAGAGAATTTTAAAAATCATTAGTTCAGCACATTGATAAACTTCCCCAATGTGCTGAAATGTGATAAAACTAAAACGTTAGTTCGACCTCAAATAAAGGTGGTAAACAAATAAATAGGCCAAGTCGAATATTAGTTGGATTAAATGCTGACATGAAATCTGTCAAGCGAATTATTCAGCATCCATTTTATTCAGCTATGAAGATTACAAATAAACAATAATTCAACTTAGATGCTTATTTGTAGCTTGTCGTTGTTTGTTGGGTAACTTTTCGCTTTTACGAAAAGTTTTTTCCTTACCGGGGCGGGAATCGAACCCACACTCCACAGCACATGCGTCTAGACGATTGACGTCGCTAACCGCACGGCCACGAAGCCCACATAGGCCACAAGCCCACGTTTCATTTCTCAATTTTCGCTACTCTTAATTTGAGGTAAATTTTTTAACTATTCGGCCAAACGGCATTCGGCCAAACGACCCGTTCGGCCAAACGGCTTTCGGCCAAATGGCGTTCGGTCAAACGGCATTCGGCCAGACAGCATTCGGCCAAATGGCCTGACACCGTTTCCAGATAGCGTTCGGTGTTCCGGTGCAGGGGCTAGACGGATTTATGTTTGGAAAGACAGAAAAAGCAATCCAAAAGACTCGGTTAATTTGCGTGTCGGAGGGGGAATCCGCTCGCGGTAATTTCAATGTTTTTATTAGTTCCATTTATTAGTTCCAAAAATGCATTTGTTGTTCCACTGCAGGAATCAGAATTGTCTGATGTTTAGGATTAGGAAGTTCCTCCAGAAATTCCTCCGGTAGTTTTTCCAGGAATTCCTCCGGAAATTCTCCCGGGAATTCCTCCGGAAGTTCCTCCAGGAATTCCTCCGGTAGTTCCTCCAGGAATTCCTCCGGAAGCTTCCCCAGGAATTCCTCCAGAAGCTTCCCCAGGAATTCCTCCGAAGTTCCTCCAGGAATTCCTCCGGAAGTTCTTCCAGGAATTTCTCTGAAAGTTCCTCCAGGAATTCTTCCGAAAGTTCCTCCAGGAATTCCTCCGGAAGTTCCTCCAGGAATTCCTCCGGAAGTTCCTCCAAAAATTTCTCCGGAAGTTCCTCAAGGCATTCTTCCGGAAGTTCCTCCAAAAATTTCTCCGGAAGTTCCTCCAGGCATTCCTCTGGAAGTTCCTCCAAGAATTCCTCCGGAAGTTCCTCCAGGAATTCCTCTGCTAGTTCCTACAGGAATTACTCCGGAAGTTCCTCCAGGAATAGTTTCGGAAGTTCCTCCAAGAATTACTCCGGAAGTTCCTCCAGGAATTACTCCGGAAATTCCTACAAGAATTCCTCCGGAAGTTCCTACAAGAATTCCTCCGAAGTTCCTCCAGGAATTCCTCCGGAAGTTCCTCCAGGAATTCCTCCGGAAGTTCCTCCAGGAATTCCTCCGAAAGTTCCTCCAGGAATTCCTCCGGAAGTTCCTCCAGGAATTCCTCCGAAGTTCCTCCAGGAATTCCTCCGAAGTTCCTCCAGGAATTCCTCCGGAAGTTCCTCCAGGAATTCCTCCGGAAGTTCCTCCAGGAATTCCTCCGGAAGTTCCTCCAGGAATTCCTCCGGAAGTTCCTCCAGGAATTCCTCCGAAGTTCCTCCAGGAATTCCTCCGAAGTTCCTCCAGGAATTCCTCCGAAGTTCCTCCAGGAATTCCTCCGAAGTTCCTCCAGGAATTCCTCCGGAAGTTCCTCCAGGAATTCCTCCGGAAGTTCCTCCAGGAATTCCTCCGAAGTTCTCCAGGAATTCCTCCGAAGTTCCTCCAGGAATTCCTCCGAAGTTCCTCCAGGAATTCCTCCGGAAGTTCCTCCAGGAATTCCTCCGGAAGTTCCTCCAGGAATTCCTCCGGAAGTTCCTCCAGGAATTCCTCCGAAGTTCCTCCAGGAATTCCTCCGAAGTTCCTCCAGGAATTCCTCCGGAAGTTCCTCCAGGAATTCCTCCGGAAGTTCCTCCAGGAATTCCTCCGGAAGTTCCTCCAGGAATTCCTCCGAAGTTCCTCCAGGAATTCCTCCGGAAGTTCCTCCAGGAATTCCTCCGAAGTTCCTCCAGGAATTCCTCCGAAGTTCCTCCAGGAATTCCTCCGGAAGTTCCTCCAGGAATTCCTCCGGAAGTTCCTCCAGGAATTCCTCCGAAGTTCCTCCAGGAATTCCTCCGAAGTTCCTCCAGGAATTCCTCCGAAGTTCCTCCAGGAATTCCTCCGAAGTTCCTCCAGGAATTCTCCGAAGTTCCTCCAGGAATTCCTCCGGAAGTTCCTCCAGGAATTCCTCCGAAGTTCCTCCAGGATTTCCTCCCGAATATCCTCCAGGAATTCCTACGGAAGTTCTTCCAGGAATTCCTCCGGAAGTTCCTCCAGGAATTTCTCCGGAAGTTTCTCCAGGAATTTCTCCCTCAATTCCTCTGGAAGTTCCTCCAGGAATTCCTCTGGAAGTTCCTCAAGGAATTCCTCTGGAAGTTCCTCCAGGAATTCCTCTGGAAGTTCCTCCAGGAATTCCTCCGGAAGTTCCTCCGAAGTTCTTCCAGGATTTCTTCCGGAAGTTCCTCCAGGAATTCCTCCGGAAGTTTCACCACGAATTCCTCCGGAAGTTCCTCCAGGAATTCATCCGGAAGTTCCTCCAGGAATTCCTCCGGAAGTTCCTCAAGGAATTCCTCCAGGAAGTTCCTCCAGGAATTCCTCCGAATGTTCCTCCAGGAATTCCCCCGAAGTTCCTCCAGGAATTTCTCCGGAAGTTTTTCCAGGAATTCCCCCGAAGTTCCTCCAGGAATTCCCCCGAAAGTTCCTCCAGGAATTCCGTCGGAAGTTCCTCCAGGAATTCCGTCGGAAGTTCCTCCGGAAGTTCCTCCAGGAATTCCTCCGGAAGTTCCTCCAGGAATTCCTCCGGAAGTTCCTCCAGGAATTCCTCCGGAAGTTCCTCCAGGAATTCCTCCGGAAGTTCCTCCGGAAGTTCCTCCAGGAATTCCTCCGGAAGTTCCTCCAGGAATTCCTCCCGAAGTTCCTCCGGAAGTTCCTCCAGGAATTCCTCCGGAAGTTCCTCCAGGAATTCCTCCGGAAGTTCTCCCAGGAATTTCTCCGGAAGTTCCTCCAGGAATTCCTCCGGAAGTTCCTCCAGGAATTCCTCCGGAAGTTCCTCAAGGAATTCCTCCGGAAGTTCCTCCAGGAATTTCTCCGGAAGTTCCTCCAGGAATTTCTCCGGAAGTTCCTCCAGGAATTCCTCTGGAAGTTCCTCCAGGAATTCCTCTGGAAGTTCCTCCAGGAATTCCTCCGGAAGTTCCTCCAGGAATTCCTCCGGAAGTTCCTCCAGGAATTCCTCCGGAAGTTCCTCCAGGAATTCCTCCGGAAGTTCCTCCAGGAATTCCTCCGGAAGTTCCTCCAGGAATTCCTGGGGAAGTTCCTCCAGGAATTCCTGGGGAAGTTCCTCCAGGAATTCCTCCGGAAGTTCCTCCAGAAATTCCTCCGGAAGTTCCTCCAGGAATTCCTCCGGAAGTTCCTCCGGAAGTTCCTCCAGGAATTCCTCCCGAAGTTCCTCCGGAAGTTCCTCCAGGAATTCCTCCCGAAGTTCCTCTAGGAATTCCTCCGGAAGTTCTTGCAGAAATTCCTCCGGAAGTTCTTGCAGAAATTCCTCCGGAAGTTCTTGCAGAAATTCCTCCGGAAGTTCCTGCAGAAATTCCTCCGGAAGTTCCTGCAGAAATTCCTCCGGAAGTTCCTGCAGAAATTCCTCCGGAAGTTCCTCCAGGAATTCCTCCGGAAGTTCCTCCAGGAATTCCTCGGGAAGTTCCTCCAGGAATTCCTCCGGAAGTTCCTCCAGGAATTCCTCCGGAAGTTCCTCCAGGAATTCCTCCGGAAGTTCCTCTGGAAGTTCCTGCAGAAATTCCTCCGGAAGGTCCTGCAGAAATTCCTCCGGAAGTTCCTGCAGAAATTCCTCTGGAAGTTCCTCCAGAAATTCCTCCGGAAGTTCCTCCAGGAATTCCTCCCGAAGTTCCTCTAGGAATTCCTCCGGAAGTTCCTCTAGGAATTCTTCCGGAAGTTCCTCTAGGAATTCCTCCGGAAGTTCTCCTAGGAATTCCTCCGGAAGTTCCTCTAGGAATTCCTCCGGAAGTTCCTCTAGGAATTCCTCCGGAAGTTCCTCTAGGAATTCCTCCGGAAGTTCCTCCAGGAATTCCTCCGGAAGTTCCTCCAGGAATTCCTCCGGAAGTTCCTTCAGGAATTCCTCCGGAAGTTCCTCCAGGAATTCCTCCGGAAGTTCCTTCAGGAATTCCTCCGGAAGTTTTCTCACTAATTCCTACGGAAGTTCCTTCAGGAATTCCTCCGGAAGTCCCTGCAAAAATTCCTCAGGAAGATCCTGAAGAAATTCCTCCGGAAGTTCCTCCAGAAATTCCTCCGGAAGTTCCTCCAGGAAGTGCCCCGGAAGTTCCTCCAGGAATTCTTCCGGATGTTCTTCCGGGAATTCCTCCGGTAGTTCCCTTCAGGAATTCCTCCGAAAGCTCCTCCTCGAATTCCTCCTGAAGTTCTTCCAGAAATTCCTTCGGAAGATCCTCAAATAATTCCTCCGGAAGTTCCCTCAAGAATTTCTTCGAAGAAATTGTTTTGGGGCTACCATCAGGAAATCCTCTGAATGTTCCTTCAAGAATTCAATCGAAAGTTTCTCCAGAAATTTATGTGGATGTTTCTCCAATAATTCCTCCAGAAATTCCTCCGCAAATTTCTTCACGAATTCCTTCGAAAGATTCCTCCGGGAAGTCCTCTGAAATTTCCTTCAAGAAAACCTCGAAGTCCCATAAGCAATTCCTGTAAAAAAACAATCTAAAGTGTTTTAAGAAAATTCCTCCGAAAGTTTTTTTAGGATTCTTTCGGAAGTTCCGCCAACTAGTCCCGCGGGATAGTGCAGGAGGATCCTCCTTCTTCCAGGAATTTCCCCGAAAGTTCTTCCAGGAATTCTTCCGAAAGTTCATGCACGAATTCATACGTAAGTATTTTTTTGTGTGTCTTTATAAGGGAGACTTTCAGCCCGAGACTGGCCTCCGCCTTTCGTAAGTACATAGTGATCATAGTGATGGGCTATATGCAAAGGCGCTTGATCATGTGGTTTCCGATCAATGAAATACTGTGCAGGTTAAGGATCAAAGGCCGGTTCTTCAACTTCAGCATAATCAACGTCCATAGCCCACACTCCGGAAGCACTGATGATGATAAGGACGCATTCTACGCGCAGCTGGAACGTGAGTACGACAGCTGCACAAGCCACGATGTCAACATCATCATAGGAGATTTGAACGCTCAGGTTGGCCAAGAGGAGGAGTTTAGACCACCTATTGGGAAGTTCAGTGCCTAGCGGCTGATCTCGAGGCAGCGTTGCCGGAAGAGGGTGAGCTCGATGAGGCCCCTCTTAAGGACTGCTGGAATACAGTCAAAGCAGCCATTTAACGACGCAGAGGAGAACAACGTCATATAAATGGGACGAATTCGACGGAACGATTGGTTCGACGAAGAGTGCAGACAGATTTGAAGGAGAAGGAAGCAGTGCTAGCGGTCGCCCTGCAGCAAGGTACCCGGCAAAACGTGGAACGTTATAGACGAAAGCGGAGAAAGCAGACCCGCCTTTTTCAGGAGAAGAAACGCCACCTGGAAGAAGTGAGGAGAAGATGGAACAGCTGTGCCGTTCTCAAGAAACACGCAAGTTCTATCAATTCCTAGAGGAACTGTCGGAGGAATGTCGAGAGGAACTTCCGGAGGAATGTCGGAAGGAACTTTCGGAGGAATTCTTGGGGGAGCTTCCGGAGGAATTCCTGGAGGAACTACGGGAGAAATTCCTGGAGGAATTTCCTGGAGTAACTTTCGGAGGAACTCCTGGAGGAACTTCCGGAGAAATTCCTGGATGAACTTCCTGGAGTAACTTTCGGAGGAATTCCTGGAGGAACTTCCGGAGAAATTTCTGGAGGAACTTCCGGAGGAATTATTCCGAAAAATTTCCAGGAATTCCGGTTCCTGGAGGAACTTCCTGAAGGAACTTCCGGGAGAATTCCTGGAGGAACTTCCGGAGGAATTCCTGAAGGAACTTTCGGAGGAATTCTTGGGGGAGCTTCCGGAGGAATTCCTGGAGGAACTACGGGAGAAATTCCTGGAGGAATTTCCTGGAGTAACTTTCGGAGGAACTCCTGGAGGAACTTCCGGAGAAATTCCTGGATGAACTTCCTGGAGTAACTTTCGGAGGAATTCCTGGAGGAACTTCCGGAGAAATTTCTGGAGGAACTTCCGGAGGAATTATTCCGAAAAATTTCCAGGAATTCCGATTCCTGGAGGAACTACCGGAGGAATTCCTGGAGAAACTTCCGGAGGAATTCCTGGAGGAACTTCTGGATGAACTTCCCAAGGAATTCCTGGAGGAACTTCCGGAGGAACTTCCCAAGGAATTCCTGGAGGAATTTCCGGAAGGAATCCCAAGAAGTCCTCAGGAAGTTCCTCCAGAAATTATTCCGGGAAATTTCCAGGAATTCCAAGGAAGTTTTTCCAGGAATTCCGCCGGAACTTCCTCCCGGAATTCTTTCATGAGTTTCTCCAGAAATTCTTTTGAAGAATTTCAAAGGAAGTTGCTCCAGGAGTTCCTCCGGAAGCTTCTTCATGAAGTCCTCTGAAAGTTCCTCCAAGTATTGTTTCGGAAGAAAATCCATGAATTCATTCGGAAATAGCACCAGGATTTTTCCGGACAGTTCCTCAAGGAATTCCTCCAAAAGTTACTACTGGAATTCTCCATAGAATTTCTCCGATATTTTCCTTAAAGAAGTCCTCCGGATGTTCCTCCAGAAATTCTTCAGGAAGCTCCTCCAGAAATTCTTCCGCAAGTTCCTTCAAAAATTCCACGGAAGTTCTGCCAGAAATTCCACTGGAAGATCCTCCCGGAAATCCTACGGAAGTTTCTTCAGAAGGTCTTTCGAATGTTCCTTTAGAATGGCCTCCGGAAGTTACTTAAAGAATTCCTACGGAAGTTCCTCCAGGAATTCAAATATAACGTTGAAGTTTCTCTAGGAATTCTTGCAGAAGTTTATTCGGAAGAATTTCATGGAAATTCTCCTGGAATTTCTCCGAAAGTCTTCTAGAACATCCTACAGGGATACTTTCGTAAGTACCTACAGGAAATACTCCGGAAGTTCATTCAAAAACTCTTCTGGAAGTTACTTCAGGAATTCCTCCGGAAGTTTCTCCGGAAAATCCTCTGAAAGTTCCATAGAAATTTCTAGGATTTCGCAGGAAGTTACTCCATGAATTCCTATGACAGTTACTTCTGGAATTTCTCCTTATTTTAAACACAAAACCCGAAGTTCCTTTAGCAATTCCTACAAAAGTTCATAGAAAAGTATTTTTAAGAAAATTCTACCAGACTTCCTCCAAAAGTTTTTCTAGGGATTTTTCGGAAGTTCCTCCAGGGTCCAAATCCTACGGAAGTTTCTGCACCCGGAATAATTTGGACAGATCCTACAGGAATTCCTCCGGAAGTTCCTCCTGGAATTCCTTCCAAAGTTCTTCAAGGAATGCATTCCGAAGTACTTCCAGGAAATCCTACGGAAGTACCTTCAAAAGTTTCTTACGGAATGTTGGCGCATGTTACTACGGGAATTCCTCCGGATGTTTCTCCAAGCATTTCTTCGGAAGTTTCTCCAGGAATTCCTCCGGAAGTTCCTTCAAAGATTCTACCGAAAGTTTCCCAGAAATTCTTTCGTAAGTACTTCCAGAAAATTTTCCGAAAGTTCATAAAAAAAACTCTTCTAGAAAATACTTTACGAAATTCTCCGAAATTACTCCAGCAAGTCCTCCGGAAGTTCCACCCGTTGTTCTCCCAGCAATTCCTACAAAAGTTCTCCGAATGTATATCCAGGATTTCCTCAAGGAAATGTTACGCAAGTACTTCCAGGAATTGTTTTTGAGGTACCTCCAGAAAATCTTCCGGAAGTTCTTTCAAGAATACCTACGAATGTTCCTCCAGGAAATTCTCCGGATGATTCTCCAGGAACTCCTCCAGAAGTTCCTTCAGGAATTCCTCTTGAACTTTCTTCACCCATTCCTTCGAAAAATCCTCCATCATGGATTCCTCCATGAGTTTCTTCGGAAACTCCTCTAGGAATTCCTCCAGACATTCCTCTGAGAGTTCCTCCCGACATTCCGCCGCAAGTTCCTCCAGGAATTTTTCCCGAAGTTCCTCCAGGAATTCCTCTGGAAAATCTTCCAGGAATTCCTTCGGAAGTTACTCTAGGAATTCCTCGGGAAGTTCATCCAGGAATTCCTCCGGAAGTTCCACCCGGAATAGTTTGGAAGGATTCTACAGGAACTCCTCCAGAACACTTCCGGAAGTTCTTTCAAGAATTCCTCTGAATGTTCCTCCAGGAGTTTCTCCGGATGATTCTCCAGGAACTTCTCCAGAAGTTCCTTCAGGAATTCCTCTTGAAGTTTCTTCACCCATTCCTTCGAAAAATCCTCCAAAAATCCTCCATCAGGGAATTCCTCCGGAAGTTCCTCCAGGAATTCCTGGATGAACTTCCGGAGGATTTCCTGGAGGAACTTCCGGATGAATTCCTGGAAGAACTTCCGGAGGAATTCATGGAGGAACTTCCGGAGGAATTCATGGAGGAACTTCCGGAGGAATTCCTGGATGAACTTCCCGAGGAATTCCTGGAGGAACTTCCGAAGGAATTCCTGGAAGTTTTCCAGAGGAATTCCTGGAGGAAATTCCATAAAAATTCCTGGAGGAACTTCCGGCGGAATGTCGGGAGGAACTCTCAGAGGAATGTCTGGACGAACTCCTAGAGCAGTTTCCGGTGAATCTCATGGAGGAATCCCTGATGGAGGATTTTTCGAAGGAATGGGTGAAGAAACTTCAAGAGGAATTCCTGAAGGAACTTCTGGAGGAGTTCCTGGAGAATCATCCGGAGAAATTCCTGGAGGAACATTCGGAGGTATTCTTGAAAGAACTTCCGGAAGATTTTCTGGAGGTACCTCAAAAACAATTCCTGGAAGTACTTGCGTAACATTTCCTTGAGGAAATCCTGGATATACATTTGGAGAACTTTTGTAGGGATTGCTGGAGGAATTACGGGTGGAACTTCCGGAGGACTTGCTGGAGTAATTTCGGAGAATTTCGTAAAGTATTTTCTAGAAGAGTTTTTTTTATGAACTTTCGGAAAATTTTCTGGAAGTACTTACGAAGAATTTCTGGGGAACTTTCGGTAGAATCTTTGAAGGAACATTTGGAGGAATTCCTGGAGGAACTTCCGTAGGAATTCTTGGAGAAACATCCGGAGGAATTCCCGTAGTAACATGCGCCAACATTCCGTGAGAAACTTTTAAAGGTACTTCCGTAGGATTTCCTGTAAGTACTTCAAAATGAATTCCTTGAAGAACTTTGGAAGGAATTCCAGGAGGAACTTCCGGAGGAATTCCTGTAGGATCCTTCCAAACTATTCCGGGTGAAACTTCCGTAGGATTTGGACCCTGGAGGAACTTCCGAAAAAAATCCCTAGAAACACTTTTGGAGGAAGTCCGGTTATTTTTTAGTTCATTGGCTTGGTGGTACAAGCTCCTCTGGAAGACCCCCCAGGAATTCCTACGGAAGTTGCGCTAGAAATTTCTCCGGAAATTCCTCTTGGAATTCTTCCGGACATTTCTCTGGGAATTCCTGCGCAAATTCTTTTACTAGTTCCTCTGGAAATTCCTCCAGAAACTCTTTCAAAAGTTCCTTCGGGAATGCCTATGGAAGTTACTCCGGTAATTCCACCGGAAGTTTATTTGGAATATTCTCACTAAACTTCCTCTGGAAGTTTAAAAAAAAATGCTCCAAAAATTCCTCAAGAAATTCCTTCGGTAGATCCTTAGGAAGTTTTTCCTTCTTCTTCTGGAAGTTCTTCTGGAAGTTGCTCCTGAGATTCCTTCGAAAATTTCTTGAAGTTCTTCAGGGAATTTCTATAATAATTCATTTGGAAGCTTCCGGAATTTACATTCCGGCATTCCTCTTGAAGTTCCTCTGTGAATTGCTCCGGAAATTCCTCTCGGAATTCCAACGGAATTTCCTCTGGAAATGTCTCTAGAATTCCTCTGGAAGTTTTTTGAAATTCCTTCGAAGTTCCTCCAAGAATTCCTCGGAAGTTCCTTCTAGACAATCCTCCGGAAGTTTTCTTCTGGAAGTTCGTCTTAGAACTTCTTGGAAGTTATTCCGGCAATTCTTCTGGAAGTTATTCTGGAAATTTCTCAGGTAGTTCTCCGGGACTTCCTTCGAAGTTCCTCCAAGAATTCCTTCGAATTCATCCAGAAATTTAAGCAGCATTCCTCCGTAAAATGCTCCTCTGGGAATTTCTTCGAAAGTTCCTCAACAAATGACTCCAGAAGTTCTTCAGCAAATTTCATCGGGTGCTCTTCAGGAAATTCCTCCAGAAATTCATCTGGAAGTTCCTCCGGTAATTCTTCCGACATACTTTAGGAAATTCATCCAAAAATTCCTCTGGAAGTTCTTAAGCAAATGCCTACAGAAGATTATCCAGAAGTTCCTCTGGGAAGCTCTACGAAAGTACACTTAGGAATTCCTCCAAAAAATTCTTATGTGAATTCATCTGTAAAATTCCCCTATAATTTCTCTAGAAGCTCTTCAGGAAATTCCCATGGAAGTTGTTCCGGACTCCTCTTGGAATTCCTTTGGAAGTTCTTCTTAGAATTCCTTTGAAAGTTCCTCTGGAAATTCATCCGGAAATTTCTTTGGGAATTCCTTCAGAAATCCCTTCCTGAAAATTCGTACAAAACTTCCTCTGGGAATTTTTCTAAGGAAATTACAACGAAAATCCCTCCGAAAGATCCTTCGATATATTCTATTAAAGTTCTTCAGGAAATTCCTACGGAAGTTTCTCCGGAGCTCTTCGGAAATAATCTCGAAATTCATCCGGAAATTTCTTTGGGAAATCATCCGGAAGTTCCTCAGGTTATTCTCTCGGAAATTCTTCGAAATGCCTAAGGAAATTTCTTCAGAAATCCCTCCAGAAGTTCGCCCTATAATTTCTCTTGAAGTTCTTCAGGGAATTCCTCCGGAAGTTCGTCATAGAATGTCACGGAAGTTCTTCCGGAAATTTCTCCGGAAATTCTTTTGAGAATTTCTTCGGAAGCTCCTCCGGGAATTCATTTGGAATTCTTCTAGAAGTTTCGGGAATTCTTCTAGAAGTTTCAACAGATTTCCTCCGGAAGATGCTCCTCTGGAAATTGCTCCGGAAGTTTCTCAGCAGATGCCTCCAGAAGTTCTTCAGCAAATTTAATCGGGAACGCTTCCGGAGATTCGTCCAGAAATTCATCCGGAAGTTCTTGAGTTCTGCGGAAGTTCCCCCGGGAATCTCTACGAAAGTTCCCCTAGAAATTCCTCCGGAAGTTCTTCTGGGAATCCCTCCGTATTTTCTTTTGGAATCAACGATGTTATCGATCATTTAGTAATTTGCGTTCGATCAGTTAGTAGTTTGTCAATAACTCATTCCAAAAGCTGAATTTTAAAATGTGTTGTATGGTGGACTTCTAGTGCGAAGGTTTCTCTTCAACCCTGCCGAACGAACCAACGTTGTTTGAATTCCATAAGTAACGGAGTTATAGCTATAGTTTGAGTAACCTAGACTAAATGACAAAACTTCAATCATTTAGTTTAAGTTGCTGCTACTAGCGCTATAGCTCCGTTATAAGTTAAATTCAAACATCGACCTGTTAGGCAGGGTTGTAGAAAAACCTTCGCACTAGAAGTCCACTATACAACACATTTTAATACTCAGCTTCTTGAATGAGTTATCGAAAAACTACTATCTGATCGAACGCCCATTACTAAATGATCGATAACATCCTTGCTTGGAATTCTTTCAAAGGTTCATCTAATAATTCCCCCAGAAGTTCATCTGAGAATCTCCTTGGAAATTCCTCTAAAATTTCTTTCGGAAAGTTCTTCGAGAAATTCATCCGTAGTTCCTCGGAAAATTCCTGCGGATATTGTTCCGAAATTCTTTCCGGAAGTATTTCTCTTGAAGTTCTTCTTACCAATTTGAACCCATGATTTAAAGGATGTCACTGAATATTTTGAGGCGAAGCAATTCTAAAAATAAATATTGCAATACCAGTTTGTGAATATTTGTACGTTTAACTGTAGTACATGTTACAGTTAACTCGATAATCATTGGCGTAACTACCGAAAAATTCTAGGGGGGGCTAACTTTTTTTTTCTAATTTTATAAACACAAAAAAAAGTCGACCTAAATCATGTAAACTATTCGCAAACTAGCCTTCAGCTATTTCAACAGATCCATTGACGATTTGAACATTACAAATAATGTTCATCGAGGTTCAGCGCTGACTTAAAAAATCTAGAGATGTCTTAGCACTCTCGGAAACTTTGGTACGTTTTGAAGGAACTTAGCAATAAATTCATCTGAAAGAATTACAAGTTCTTCCACATTTAAATTGTAGTTGCCTCTCCTTGAAATCTCTGGGGATGCCTTGATAATCCTTTTAGAAAGGACATGCATCTTTTGGGACCATGTCAGAAAGCTAAAGATCACGCGTTCGGGTTAGTAAAAACCCAACTTAATTCACCGAGTGGTGATACTGCCTTTCTCGCATTTAGCCAAGACACCAACCTTATATGGGGCTTATATAGTTCGATTCCATTTTCTTAATAACTTTTAAACGCAATGGTCAATTGTTATCAAATTCAATAGTGATCAACAAGGCTTTGTCCCCTGTCGAATGCAACTTGTTGCGAGAAAATCGGGTTAGAATTACTATATGAAAAAGTGGCTAATGTTTTTCGGTTTTCGTGTGCACACACACACACACATACACACGGACAGACAGACATTTGTTCAGTTCGACGAGCTGAGTCGATTGGTATATAACATCATGGGTCTCCGAGACTTCTATAAAAAGTTCGATTTTGGAGTGAAATGATAGCCTTTCGGTACAACTTTGTTGTACGAGAAAGGCAAAAACACAAAAAAAAGTGGTAGTTTTTGGCTGTTGCAGTTTTAAAACGTGGCAAAAATGTGGCAATCAATTCTTCATCCGACGGTTTCTATAATTTATTTTACCTTTTTCTAGGATTGAAAGATTTTTTTTGTACATCCTTGAAAAAAGTAAAATAAATTACCGAAACCGTCAGATGCAAAGATAAACTTATTTTTGCTGCGTTACAAGACTGTAACAGCCGAAAAATACACGCTCCGTTATGTGTATCCACAACCAAGCATTAATTCTGAAAATAACTTAAAAATATTAAATGATTAATCATTTGCTGCAAAAATTCAATGAAAATCAGAGTTTGCTAAAAAAAATCGGTAATTTAAGCATCCTATGTCTCTTTGAATCTAAGACAATTTGCCAAAAAAATTAAGTAGTCTAAATAAATATTAAGATTTAATATTTCCCTTGAATTTTTATCATTCAATCAAAATCTCAAAAATGGTGTAGGTTTTTTTCAGTCTATGTTACTTCTATTATTTATTCATTCAGCATTGAATCAGCTCAACATCACTGTTCCTACATACACCTCCTTAAGGTCACTCCTGTCAGAATCCAAGTTTCAAAGTGCTCGCGTTTTCGGGGGCACACCACTCGATACGGAAGCAACGCTCAACTGTAATTTTTATTTTTTCACGCATGCTTTCACGCAAAGCTGAATCAACAAAAATTACAGTTGTCCGCCGCCTCCGTATCGAGTGGTGTGCCCCCGAAAACGCGAGCACTTTGAAACTTGGATTCTGTCAGGAGTGGCCTTAAGGCCACTTATTTTGGCCATAATTTCTGGTGATGGATAATCAAAGGAGCCTATTATCTTTCGTTTTCAACATTTTTATCGCAAAACATAATATTTAATTGTTAAAAGTTTGAAAACTTGATAAAATAGATTCAACTAGCTCGTAGAGAGATGATGGAGAGAATCCATTTCTTACAGTTACGCCTTCATGTGACCAGAGAGCTAGATATGAGCAATAGTAATGAAAAGTGACCACAATTCTAGGGGAGGCTAATTTAATCCTAGCTGGGGCTATAGCCTCCCTAGCCCCCTGTAGTTACGCCAATGTCGATAATTATAGATAAATCAACGAATACTCGATAACGATAACGTTGAATCAACGCTCACTTTATCGCCAACGAAGCATCGTCGTACAACCGTTATCGTCGTCGTAGTGGGCGTTAAATTAACGATGATAATTTATCTATTAACAACCCTGCATGAACACCTCACCAGGAAAAGAACATCTAAGGTCCACCGTCTGACCGAGATTAAAACATTGCAAGATCGCTTTG
Source organism: Armigeres subalbatus (assembly GCF_024139115.2). Classification (NCBI taxonomy): domain Eukaryota; kingdom Metazoa; phylum Arthropoda; class Insecta; order Diptera; family Culicidae; genus Armigeres; species Armigeres subalbatus. The sequence goes on from NC_085141.1 coordinate 195,864,229, forward strand.
GTGTGCACAAAGAAAAGTTTAGGGTCTGTTGCTTTTCCTCCGACCAAGATGCAATTAGGGCGCTCGTATCAAATAAGGTTATCAAATTTTATCGTATAGAGTAGTTAGAATATCAAATTTAGTTTTAAGTCTTTTATCATTAAACAAATCCTTGCTCAGGCTACTATGTAGGATTAACTTCCCCGGTGCGAAAACATTAATTATACAAAGAAATTAATAATTCTTAAGATCAAGGGCCATGTGGTCAACAACTTATAATGTAAAATTATTGTTAAAAACAAAAACTAGAAAATAAATACAAATTAATCGGTCAAAAATCGAAGTTTCGTGTGAAAAATCGAAAAAAAATGCTCATGGAAATATCTAAAAAATGCCTGGAGAACATCCGGAGAAGTTCAGAACAAGTTTCTTACGAGTTTGATTAGAATTTCCTATGGAAATTAAGAAAAACATTCTGAATATCTACAAATGGGGCATTTGGCGAATTAGTAGAATATTTCGTCGATATTTATAAGAATTTCTCATGGTAATTAAGAATATTTTCCCGTGGTAGTTAAGATTAATTTTCTGTAGGAATGCTATAGAATTTTGTGTAATTGCACTTCATGTTAAAGTTAATTAAAATTTAGAACTTTCTGTGAAAATGGTAATAATTTACCTTGACAACTTGAGAAAAACCCCGTGGTGTTCTAGTAGAATCTCTTCTTCAGTCTCATTTTCAGTGAAAATTCAAGTAATAAAGTGCTGCGTGCAGAGAATCAGAAGAATTTTCGTGGAAATTCAGAAAAAAATCGCGTTAAAATGAAAAATAATTTTCCTTAGAAAGTCAAAGAAGTACTATTGTGGATTTGCTTGTGTGAATATAAAAGAATCCCAATAAAGCATTTCCTGATTAAAATAAAAAGATTACCCGTGAAAATTATAAACCATACCCCGTGAAAATTTGTGTAGCATGCTCTAGTCTGATTATAAAGCTGCAGAAAAAGAAATAGGCATCATCCACAAAGTACGTCACGCTTCTAAGGGGGAGTGAAGGGGGTTAGTGTTCCGAGTAGCGTGACGATCTATATAAAATTTTAAAGGTTTAATACAAAAAGTGTAACGGAGGGGGTAGAGGGCCAATTTTTGCGTGACGTACCTTGTGGATCTTTCCATAGTATATTTACTTATAATATATTCAGTAGTTCCATAATATAGCATTTTATGTTCAATTCAAGAAATAACACATATTATGGAGTAAGAAAAATTGGCCCTTCACCAATAACCATAACTTAACCACAATTTTCGACAAGTGGTTGTGTCATATTTCAGTGTCATATCCAAGTAACATTTTGAGTTTTATAACAGTGCTAAATACTTTACAAGACTGCTTTGAAGCCTGCGTAAAACTGAAATGATACTGGGGATACTACTATACCCAGAACCAATTATAAAAAAAACCTTAGCATGTACAAAAGACTGCAAGAAAAAGTGTCTAATACAAAAAATGTAAGTTTCTCCAGAGACTAGCCCACAGGCAAGCTTGCGGCCATTACCGCTCACGGAGAATTGGATACACGGTTCGAGGCCACGGTTCTGCACCTAGTCAGCCCACCTCGCTCGCTACGTTCCACGCCTTCTAGTACCTGCCGGGTTGGTCGAAAACACCACCTTTGCAGGGTTGCTGTCTGACATTCTTGCAACATGTCCTGCCCATCATACCCTTCCCTGGGTTCGCCGTAGAGTTGAGCATGCTCGTGGTTCATACTTTCCCGCCGCACACCGTCCTTCACACCGCCAAAGATGTTCCTAAACACCATTTTCTCAAATCCTGCGAGTGCTTGCAAGTGCTCCTCGAGCATGGACCAAGTCTTATATCCATAGAGGAACGGTCTTATGAGCGTTCTATACATGATACATTTGCGATAGAATGGGCGTGAATATTTTTTGACCGTCGTTTCTTCTGAAGCCCATAGTAGGCCCGACTTTCACAGATAATGCGTATTTCACGAATGACATTATTATCAGCCGTTAATAACCCAGCAAACACAAGATCGTATATCATGGCGAATAACCCAGGTAACCATTAGCACTTTATTTCGCCTTTTCGGGCATATATGGCTATTATAGAGCCAGTATGAAGTTTGTTAGCTCTGTGGAAGCCTTATAGTCGCACGTATAGCTTATTTTAATGCTTATGGTTACCTGAGAAGTGTACAAAGTGGAGGCCATATAAGTGCACTTTGTATGCAGTCACATGGAGGAATGCGCCTATATCGCTCCACCTTGTACACTTATTTGCTAGCATATGCGACTTTGTGTTGGCTGGGAAGGATCCAAGATTAAAGACTAATTCATCGACCACCTCGAAAATATCCTCGCCTAACGTAATGCTGTTTCTCAGACGAGCCCTGTCGCACTCGGTTCCGCTCACTAGCACATACTTAGTTTTCGATGCATTCACCATCGGTCCAACTTTTGCTGCTTCACGTTTCAGGCGGTATTTAGCAAAGGTGTTTTTGTACATATTTAGCAAGGTTGATTGAGTTTACCACCTTAATATTATTGTGAAACTAAATAGAACACTCTGTCGGTGGGGTGATTTGATCGAAAAGCTCTTTCTTTCATCAATATTTCCTTGCACCTTTTTCTGTTGGATCATTTTTACACCATCTGATAAGCTATTATTACCAGATACCTTTTATTGCATTATGCACCTTTCGCACCTCGCACCACGCCACCACTTTGAACTATTCTGCACCTTTGTCATTCCGTGCCCCCCCTTCACATGATCGCTGTGCACGCTAGTGGTGGCTGGGTTCGATTCCCGGTGCCGGTCTAGGAAATTTTCGGATTGGAAATTGTCTCGACTTCCCTGGGCATAAAAGTATCATCGTGTTAGCCTCATGATATACGAATGCAAAAATGGTAAACTTGACTTAGAAACCTCGTAGTTAATAACTGTGGAAGTGCTTAATGAACACTAAGCTGCGAGACGGCTCTGTCCCCCAGTGTGGGGATGTAATGCCAATAAGAAGAAGAAGAAGAAGAACATTAATTTTGAGGTAAAAATAAATTATGGCACGTTTTTTGCACGCACAAATTTTTGCAGCAAGATAATCAATTCAAACAAGTCAAACGAAACACGTTCTTCAAAAGAAATTATTGGTGGCCTCACAACATTTTTTCTCGTCATCTTTGACTCGTAAATTAGTTCATTTAGAAATTGCTTCAATCGTTCAATCAAAAAATCGTTCGCAAATATAGTCTCACATATTAGTCCCATCCGTTTTTTTTTTTTGTTTACTGAGATAACAGCTATTGAAGTTCCAAATCGCATCTTCTACATGAAACTTTTAAAAAATCTAATAAATTGAAACATGATCGTATCTTTCTGAAATTTTGCTAAGTTGTTCATCATTCGCTGGATTACCATTAAGCGATTTAGTTTGATCGAGACATTGTTTAGTTTTGAGCAATTAGTTCATGTAAATTCTTAGTGGGTCTGTTATGCGGGTACTTTCAATATGGGACTATGACTTTTTTTCACTCATGGGCATACAAAATCGCAGTTTTTATTATGATTTATGGAAGTACATAAGAAATGAACCCTATTCATTGGGTTAACTCAAAAGTGATGAAAAGTCAAATGGGACTGTTATGCGAGTTGGGGCAGTATTGTGCTCATACATAGCAGCCAAAAAACCGGGAGTATAAGTGTCAAACCGATGTTGTTGATACATCCAATCATACACAACAACATGATAGACAGCCTATGCCAAGTTAAGCTTATTAAATGGCATAATAAGTTTAATGGTTACAGCGCCTCTAGCGTTTTAGTACTTATGCTCTACTAGGAATACATTCGGAAAATGCTTCGGATTTTTTTGAAATCCTTGGGATTATTTTAAGAGTTCATTCGAAAATTTATTGACGAAAACTTTAGAAAGCACATTAAGGAATTGTTCTGGAATTGTTCTCTTTTACAAATCCCTTTTAACATTCGGAAATTCTCCTAAAGTTTCCATAGATATTGATTTCGAAATTTCTTCGGGAATCTTTACATAAATTCATTTTGGAATCATTTTGAGGAAATCTTTGAATTTTGCTTGAGGATTAGTCCGAGAATACCGTTAGAAATTCTTTTGAAAATTCTTCTGGGAATTCTTTGGAAAATCCATTCGATATTCCATCGAAAATTCCTTTAGCAGAAATCCTTCACAATTTCCTTTAGATTTTTTTCTTAAAAATCTCTTCATTTTCTACCGCTGGAATTCTTTAAAGAATCCTTTCGGAAATTCCTCCTGGATTACCTTTAGAAATTCTTCCAGGAATTCATTCGGGGACTCATCTTGGAAATTCCCCCAGAAAGAATTTAGAAAATTACGCTTATAATTCCTAGGACACGTGATTCCTTTGTAAAATCGTCCGAAAATTCTTTTGAAAATTGATCCAGAAATTTCTTCGAAAGTTCTTCCAGTAACTGCCTTTAAATCCTTAATTGATATATATTTTTAATACATTCATGAAGAATTTCCGAGCGAATTCTCAGAAGATTTTACAAGCAGAACCCAATTGATTTCCCGAATAAATGCTTAGCTCTATTTAGGTATTGCTTCGGGAATTAATCAGAAATTCCTAAATAAATGCTTAGCTCTCTTTAGGTATTGCTTCCGGAATTAATCAGAAATTCCTTTAAAGATCGAAACAACGATCCATGCGTGTTCAATTCTTGAATTTGTTATTGTTTTTTCATGTTTGAAAGTTCCCTGATTGTGTCAGAAATTTTCTGATAATTCCAACTTTTTTACAGGTTTCACAGGTAGTAGTCACCCTGTGGAAATTCTGGATGATTCCGAAGAACTTTCCATGGCAATTTAAATAAAATCTCGTGCCAATTAGAATAAATTTCTATGAAAACTCCTAACAATTTCCATTGAAATCGAATTTTTTTCTCATTTTGAAAAAATTTCCGCGGAAAATTTCTGGTGAAAACTTCAGCGAGTTTCCCGTGGATGTTCCGAAAAATGTTCAGTGTCAATTTCACAATATATTTTGTTGAGTATTCTGAAGTACAAAATTTAGAACAATTTCTCATGAAAATTCTGAAAAGTTTTTCATGCAAATTTTGAATTGTTTTCTCCTGAAATTCCAAACAATTTTCCTTGGAAATGACAAAGAGCTGCAAAGTAGTTCCTGTGGAAAATTCGAAAATAATTTCCAATTGCAAAGCCGGATGGGTACGATGGGCAGGATGTGTTGCAAGAATGCCGGACAGCAACCCTGCAAATATAGTGTTCGCTTCCGATCCAGCAGGTACGAGACGACGTGAAGAGCAGCGAGCGAGATGGGCAGACCAGGTGCAAAACGACTTGGCGAGCGTGGGGCGTATTCGAGGATGGAGAATGCGGCCTCGAACCGTGTATTGTGGCGTCAAATTGTTGATTCAGTGTTATCTGTTTAGATGTAGACTAAATAAGTGAATGAAAATGAAAATGTTATTGGCGAAACGTGGTTGAAAAAAGAAGCAAGCAGAATTTTAATATTCCTGGTTACAAAGCATTTTTTATTTTTTTTATTTATTTATTTAAGTCAACATAATTACATAAATAACCACCTAATGGTTTTCAGAGTATATGCTCTTATGTACACCTAACTACTATGCACTACTAGTTCAAAACTGGATGCGTTTTTCTCTTAAAGGAAATAAGATCTCGTTCACTCCTGCAGTTTCTGGGTAAATCGTTCCAAAGTTTTACAGCACGGTGTCGAAAGGATACTTTTAGATCATTTGAGTTACATCTCGGAACGATAAGTGCTGGATCGTGAGGATCGAACATACTCAAAGAAATTTTTGAGGTATGAAGGAGGGTTATTTATTATTTTATGGACAGCCACAACATCACCTCCACCTACTTGTTGTTGTTGGTATGTTTCAAACCAAGCCGTCTAATATTTGTCCAGAGTTGCTTTGCGGGGTCAGCATTCAATTGAGAAGTAAAATATTCTTGTTTTCTTTGTTTAATTTCTCGATTAGGCAAGGTGTACCAGTTGTGGGTATAGCACCAGTACTAGTGCTTTATACGCCAAATGACCAATCAAATCACCGCAATCCAAGTTCATATCGATAAAGCATATTCATATGACACGATAACACCTTTGATTTCCTCCAAAACAAGCGAAGCATAATTGTAAAAATTGATTTTGCTTAATTTTTAACGTCCTTTGCACCAGTTGTCGCCCTAGTGGTCCCAATTTGGCCAGTCCCATAAGAAAACAATGGGATTTGCAAAATAAGGAACCAGAATTAAGAATAGCGCCACAACTGGTGCATGCGTTCCTATTATGGATTAATCAATTTTGAGGATATTTACAAATTTTATTATGGTTTTCACAGCTGTTCTAAGAAGCAGGAAGTAAAACCTTTCACTTGATTATAAAGTCAAACCACATGCCTTTTACATATTTTTTTTAAAAATGGTTGTTCTTATGTATGGCGACAATTGGTACACCGACCCTAGCTTGGTTGCGCAGAAGAGTGAAATTTTTCCATTTTTGTGGATAAGATTTATGCCGTTTCCAGCATTCATATGCGTCTGAGCGATTTTTAAGCAATTTTTCGATGTATGCATTAAACCAGGGCTTAGTTGGGTATTTCACATTTTTTTTCTTCAGAGGTGCATGATTATCGAGAATTTTGAAGAATATGTCATCCGCACTAGTGAAATTGTACACATTGTTGAAAGCCTTACAAGTTAGAATTTTACTCGTGTCGTGATAATTCTTTGGGTGGTTTAGTTGTGTTTGTTAGAAGTCCTTTAGAGAATAGACTTATAGAAAGTCGAACAATTGATGGCATGTACTACGTTCATTTGAAAGTTAAGTTCAAAGGTAATCTGTTTAATGTCATTATTGATGTCTATCGTAAACCTTCGTTTGATTATAATTTATTTCAAAATACTTTGGAAGGCTGGTTATTAAATGCCACGCCAAAAAAAGTGAAAAATGTCAAAAAACGAAGTAAACGTAATTATTACAAGAATATACTCAAAACCTCAAATAACTCCAATATGAGGAAAAAATAGAACGAAATTTTTTGGTCGGTCCAAAGCTTGTGAACAAATAAAGTTATGGAGCGACAGACAATTGTTAGACTCAAAGGAGGACATTGCAGAGGTGTTTAATATATTTTTCTCCATCATTTGTAACGAATTAGCAAAAAAGCTACCAAAAAACAACTTTGATTATTTGAAACATGCTAAAGGTGTTAGCAACTCTATTTTTAAGCTAGCACGTTAATAAGCCAACTGGACGTTAATAAAAGCCCAGCCTACTTATTGAAAGCTTACACAATCCCTTTTTCCAATATTTTATGTAAAGTCTTCAACCAAATAATAATTACTGGCTCATATCCTAATATCCTGAAAATAGCTAAGCTATCCCCAGTTTTCAAATGTGGTGATGTCTTTGACCTTTCTAATTATCGACCCATCGCAACTTTATCAGTTATCAATAAGGTATTAGAAAAACTCCTAACTAGTCGTTTTAGTGAACTAGTGAACTTTGAACAATGTGTTATATAAACACCAGTATGGTTTCCGGGATGGATGTGGGATAGTTTATGCTATTACAGAACTCATGGATGAACTAATTTGAACTGAACTGAAATTGACCGGAAAAAGATAGTTGGGGGATTATTCATTGGCCTGAAAAAGCTTATGACACTATCAACCATGAAACATTTTTAAAGAAACTTGACAAATATGGAGTTAGAGGAGTGGCGAATGACTTGATAATAAGCTATTTGACCGACCGAAAACCATTCGTAGTAGTAAATGGTGTTCGGAGCAGTCTTCGGTCTATCAATATAGGAGTCCCACAAGGAACTAACATTGAACTATTGTTATTTGAATTTTTTATAAATGATCTGGGGAATTTAAAGTTACGTGTTGATGACACAGCGTTGTTTTACCCAAATGCATGTGTTCATTGTCAACTTTTTTAATGGTTATTGTCTTTCTTTAAACATAACGAAAACAAAATATATGATTTTTCATTCATTTCGAATAAATCTTACAGCACACCGATCCTAGTGTTAATAACTTGCTGATTGAAAAATCTGAGGCTTTCAAATCCTTAGGATTACATATAGATTCATGCTTCACTTGGGATATCCATATAAAGTATGTATCAACCAACATTTCTGCTTTAGCGGTCTTATGAAAAGAGTTCTCGCTTAACTTTTCAAAAGGACCTAAGTAACATTTATTTCATGAATTAATTTTAATAGCGCAATCAACAGAACAACATGAATGCTTTTGATTGCAGTACTCAAATTAAATCATGAAAAAAATGTTACTTAGGTCCTTTTGAAAAGTTAAGCGAGAGTTCGTTCTTTTGTACCTAAGGAAGCCTTGATAAATTTTTACTATGCGTGTCATCATTCAATAATTCAATACCTTTTAATTGTTTGGGGTCATGCCGCTAAATCAAAGATAAAGAAGATACAAACATTTCAAAACAGATGCTTATAAAACCTGCTCCCATTGTTCCCCACTTTTTCTTTCTACAACGATTTGAACCACAAACTAATCCCTATTCTAAGCTTGCGAGTCTTGCAGGCAATAATTTTCATACATAATATCATACACAACCGAAATTTTCATTGCATTATTAATTTACTAACAAGAAAAAATATCATTCATAATACTAGGTATGCAAACGAACTGCGGAGAAGTAGGTCATACACGAACTTAGGGCTAAGTCGTATTCCATGTCGTGGTCCTCTGAAGTATAATAGTGTTCCAAACGACTTGAAAACTATCTCGAATTATATTATATTTAAATCTAAATTAAAACAATGTATAAGAAGGAACGGGGGCCTCCTAAGCTGTGCGGTAAGACGCGCAGTTACAAAGCAAGACCATGCTAAGGGTGGCTGGTTTCGATTAGGTAGGCAATTTTCGGATTGGAAATTGTCTCGATTTCCCTGGGCATAAAAGTTCATCGCGTTAGCCTCATGATATACGAATGCAAAAATGGTACCTTGGCTTAAAAACCTCGCAGTTAATAACTGTTGAAGAGCTTAATGAACACTAAGCTGCGAGGCGGCTCTGTCCCAGTGTGGGGATGTAATGCCAATAAGAAGAAGAAGATAAGAAGGAACGTAATCGAATTTATTCTTTAATTGTGTCAACTATTTGCTATTGTAGATTTTTTCTAGTCATCATCATTTCAATTATTTCATTTGTGTTAGCTAATTGTAAATCCCTTAAAAGGAACTAAAGTTCCACTGGGATTTTCCGATTAATTATTTTGTTTATTATTTTTTTAATAACCGCGTTTTGATATTAGTTTAATTTGTAGTAAGTGTTCACTACCAGGGAAGTCCCTAGGACTTCCTTGGTGTGGGGGTCAGCGAAGGGTAAAAAAATCCGTTTTTGCTGATGAAGAATGTGGTTTTCGCCATGGGCCACGCATCAGTTATTAAGTACTACGAATATAATTCGACTCAATAAATCTGAAGGATATTTGACTGGAGTTGCTCTTCTTGTTATAGAGAAAGCATTTGACAGTGTTTGGCATGAAGGTTTGATTGTAAAATTGATGAATTTTAATTTTCATCTGTACATTATTAAACTTGTACAAGGAAGCATACTGGAACACATAATGTATAACATGTTTACTTCTGACTTAACTGATTTACCACTATTCTGTCAAAAATCTTTGTTCGCAGATGACACGGGCCTTTCCGCCAAAGGGCAAAGCCTTCGTGTCATTTGTGGAAGATTGCAAAAAAGTTGGGATATTTTATCCAACTACTTGTAAAAATAGAAAATTTCCCCGAATGCTTCCAAAACTCAGATTATAATTTTCCCACATAAGCCGAGAGCTTCTTATTTGAAACCTTTAAGCAGACATATTGTCACTATGAATGGGGTTCCAACTATTTGGTCTAGCGAAGTCAAATATTTAGCATTTCCGCTAGATCAAAAATTATTTTTTTTAAATCACATTGAAGGCACTCTAACAAATATGTCTACTTATAAACAGAAAATCAAAACTTTGTCTTAAGAACAAAGTTTTGATTTACAAACGGCCTTTAACAGAGATAATCAGTTTAGTGCGTGTTTTCTATTTTTCGGACAGCAGAACGATCGCGCGATCTGCCGAAATATTGTGTTCTGCATTGCAGTGCGTGTTTTAGTCGTCTGGAAAGAAATAAAATATCTATCTTGTGTTCGGTAGCTCATGAAGCTCAAAAAGCGCGTTCTTCAATAGTTTGCTGTAGCCATCAAGCAAGTGAGTACAGAGTGCTGCGCTTCCGTGCGGTCGTCCAGAACGCGAATCTACTCAGTTTTCATATGCCACCGGGCGTGCATGTTTTAACTTTTAACTCGTATTAGTGTTATTTCCCATCCCATAGATCGCATCGCATACCAAAGTGAATCCAGATAAATTATCCTTTGTAACTTAAACGATATCCTATCCCAAGACAATTGTGGAGATGCAGAGGTATACTCGCTCTCTACAACCCTTCCATTCCTATATGACCTGAAGGACGTGGCCGGCGCCGTTATTGACTTTAAATATTTGAGCTCCCGAAACGTGTACATTGAGAATGGGTAGTTAATCCCAAGCCCCGTTGGTCATAATGCTCATAACCCTAGTAACATTTTAGTTTTATACTGGTTTTATGAGGCTTTTGAAGAGTAAATTATGGTCTTCGAGAGTTATAAAATTTAAAATGTCACTTGGGAATGCTCATGCTCATGCTCAGAACAAACTCTTGATTTACAAACACAGTTTTAGACCAGCCATGTTGTATGCTGTGCCAATATGGACTAGTTTCTGCAATACCAGAAAAAAGGCACTCTAGAGGATTCAAACTAAATTTTTTAAAATGATTCAGAAGTTGCCTCCTTGGTATAGTACCAATGAACTTCATAGAATTTCTAATATTAAGACGTTGCAACCAATGTCCACTAAAATAATTTACAATTTTGGACAAAAATTGTTGCAATCTTCTATTGCAACGATTAGCTCCTTGTACCCTTAGTATATAAATTAGGCCATGTTTATTTTAGTTTAAATACTGTAATTCCTGCATGGTTCAATTCAACCAGAGGAAAAATCCTAACTGCCAGAGGCAATTAAAATGTATTAATAATAACTTTTTTTTGGAAAAGATGTTTAATTTAATACACATACTTAAGTTTGCCATTTTAGGGTGTTTTTATGAGATATTGCGCAAACAGATTCGGCAGCCGGTGGGACTTGAACCCACACTATTCCATTTAGTACACGGACGTATTACCAATTATACAACAGCTGCCTTTGCGAGAAGTTGTTCCATAACCAGCTAATAACTATGGGATATCAGTCAATTCCCCGTATCTATCGAATCTGCTTTGGCAACATTTTACACCCTGTTCTCTCTACCCAACTATGTGTATCAGAATTGAACAACAGTCGGTTGCGTTTGAATCACAAACATGTGCTTCTATTTGTCGCATGGAGGCGGGTTTGCTTCTGCATCGACAATATAGGCTCGCTTGCCACCGAGCGTCCGACCAGCTGCGGTGTGTGATACTGCAGGGTATCATCGTTTCTCTTTTTCTTGATTGATGACTTGTGAGGAAAGTCACATTTTTTCTTTTTTTTGGAAAAGATGTTTAATTTTGATACACATAGTTAAGTTTGCCATTTTAGGGTGTTTTATGAGATATTGCGAAAAAAGATTCGGCTGCCGGTGGGACTTGAACCCACACTATTCCATTTAGCTCGCCCATAAGCTTTTCCACAGAGTGCGAGTCTGTGCTGTTAAATTTAATAAGCCGTCGAATGGGATTGTCATAGTTAAATAGCTGCCGTGTGTAAAGCAAATTGGCGCGATTCAATGGGTAACAGCTAAAGTTTATTCCTTCTGATTCTTCGTCCACATTAGACTGGCCCAGGAAACAAAATATTGTCGAATTCCACGGGGCACCCCCCAGAATTGTGTCTTTTGGTGAGAAAATCAATCTCTGAAAATTTCAGCTCAATCGCTTGTTGCATAAGCTGGCGCATTTGATTTGAAGTTTGTATGGGGATTTCAGTCAAAATATATAGGAAAATACACCTCCGACACTCATTCGATCTGGCTCTGATTGCTCTGATATTTTTCAGCTGACTCAATCCGATCAATAAATCCAAAAGAACACAAAAACAACCCCTAATAAATCAACCGAAAGCTATATAAAAGTTCATTTAATCATTGTACAATGTTCTGTGGAATTGTTCTGTAACATACCAACTGTTCTTTTTGCAATTCTGAGCTCAATCGAGCAATCAGAACCAATTTCCAGATCGAATGAGTGTCGGAGGTGTATTTTCCTATATGTTTTGAATGAAATCCCGATACAAACTTCAAATAAAATGCGCCAGCTTAGCTTATGCAACGAGCGATTGAGCTGGAATTTTCAGAGATTGATATTCTCACCAAAAGACACAATCCTGGGGGGTGCCCCGTGGAATTCGACAATATTTTTTTCTCGCCATACTAAGCAGGGAAAGTCTAGTCCACCTATATATTATTATTTATTATTTATTTAGTTCGCCGTAGAGTTGGGCGAGCTTGTGGTTCATTCTTCGCCACCACATACCGCCGAATACTCCTCGAGCATTGTCCATGTTGCATATCGTAGAGAATTACCGGTCTCATCAGCGTCTTGTAAATGGCACATTTGACTGCAGTTTCTTCTGGAGCTTGTAGTAGGCCCGACTTTCACAGATGATGCGCTTTCGTATTTCATGACTAACATTGTTATCTGCCGTTAGCAAGGATCCAAGGTAGACGAATTCCTCGACCACCTCGAAGGTATCCCCGTCTATCGTAACGCTGCTTCCCAGGCGGGCCCTGTCGCGCTTCGTTCCACCCACTTGCATGCAAGTGGCCAGCTTTTTCGGGCCCATATTGATGAGCTCAGCTCCGATACCATCCTTACCAGCTGCTTTATTTGTGTTTAGCTGTTGGATGGCATCCTTAACCTCCCTCAAGGTGGGGGCTGGTTGGCTTCCATCGTCCACTGAACTGACGAAATCATCTCCTCCGCTGTCTTGACTTCCACTGCATGTACTCTCGACGCCATTCAAATATTCCTTGTAGTACTGCTTCTGCCTTTCGATCACCACACGATCCTTATCTCTGCACATTTCGGCTCGCGGCACGAAGCCTTTGCGGGATGAGTTGAGCTTCTGATAGAACTTGCGTGTTTCTAGAGAACGGCACAGTTGTTCCATCTCCTCGCACTCTGCTTCTTCCATGCGGCATTTTTTCTATTGAAAAAGGCAGGTCTGCTGTCTCCGCTTCCGTCTATAACGTTCCACGTTCTGCCGTGTACCTCGTTGTAGCGCGACCGCCCGCGCTGCGTCCTTCTCTTCCAGAATCTGTCTGCACTCTTCGTCGAACCAATCGTTCCGTCTGCTTCATCCCACAAACATTCTCCGCTGCGTCGTAAATGGCTGCTTTGACTGTATTCCAGCAGTCCTCTTGAGGGGCCCCATCGAGCTCACCCTCTTCCGGCAACTCTGCTTCGAGATGGCTACGAGTAGGTGCTACGAATGGCCATATTCTTAGAGGCGGCGAAACCAATTAGTCGTAGGCCGTTTTCGTTCGTCAGCCGGTGAGCGCTGAACTTTCCAATAGTCGGTCTAAACTTCTTTTGGCCAACCTGAGCGTTCAAATCTCTTATGATGATTTTGACGTCGTGGCTTGGGCAGCTGCGCGTAGAATGCGTCCTTATCATGATCAGTGCTTCCGGAGTGTGAGCTATGGACGTTGATTATGCTGAAGATGAAGAATCGGCCTTTGATCCTCAACCTGCACATTCTTTCATTGATCGTCCACCTGATCACGTGCCTTTGCATATCGCTCATCACTATGAAAGCTGTTCCCAGCTCGTGTGTTGCGGTAGCTCTAGTAGATGGTATGATCACTTCTTAACGTTCGCACCATTGATCCCTTCCAACAAACCTCCTGCAGGCGCTACGATGCCGAGTCCACGGTCCTTAAGCACATCGGCGACCATTCCTCCTTATTACCGGGGGACCATGGAGCACAGTTTCACTTAGAGTCCCTCGCTGGCACTCGGACAATGATCAGCCGCCTCTAACATGGAGAACAGACGATGGTGCGAGCCGCTCCTAACATGGAGAACAGACGCTTAGTAAGATTTGCACCTCCGGAGAGGAGCAAACTCCTCTTCCCTGTCAGCATACGACCATAGTTCCCAATGGGGTTGGTTACCCGATCTTCCCTAAGGTTACTCGTATCCCGGCCAGCGCCACGAGGAGATAGGGATAGGAGTTGCTGGGTAAGAGGCTAAGGACCGCGAGATGGGGTCTATTTTTATTCCTTCGGGTACGCAAAGTACCAATGGTACACTTTACCCAGTATTTGACAACCAATTCTATTACTAGAAATATTAAGTTAAACATGTGATCTCAAAATAAAGTGAGACAACCCTATTGAAACACACTTCAAAATTAAGCTCAAATAATAATCCTTGACTTTGCTGAAGACGTTTTGTTCCTGAAATATCATCTTCAAGGTGTAAATAATGTTTTCTTCCTAATTTCATGGTGTGGCCCATTGTGCGTTATACTTGCCAACAAGATATAAACTCATGCAATGGCAGGCATAGAAAAGCTTTCGATTAATAACTGCGGAAATACTAATAGAATACTGTTGAAAAGCAGGTCAAATTCCAGTTGAAATGTAGAGCCACTGAAGAAAAAGAAGAACAACAATTAGAATTTGAAAATAAATCTAAATTTCAAAATAATGTTTAATCAAATACTACTACCTGCATCAAGAAAAACCGTCGAAATTATTAAAAGAGATTGATTTACGTAGACCCCAAAGGTTCTCATTTCGACTCTGTAAAAGGTAATTTTTATGCAAATGTTTCCGCAGATACACCGCGTGAGGCAGATCACTCTCAAAACCAACCAACTTTACAACATCTGAAGGTTGCAATGCATTTCTAGATAATCATTTCTAATGATATCCAGTGTTAAAGGTGGACGAAAATACTGAAAATGCGCATGTCCAAAATTATGCGATGGTGACGACAAAACGCGAGTATTCACGAGTTCTTATGATATTTCATTCCCACTTGGAGGGGAATTTGCGTTTATGTAAAAACCTTGCATGAAACAAAAACGATGAATTTGGATATCAAAGAAGACGGAATAAAGATTCCAAAAACGTGGTCGTCGGCTTCAAGTTGCGTTTTCGCTGCTGATTATTCATTTCAACGCCGTCATCCACAGCCTTTAAATAGTTCAAGTCCCAAAAAATAGTTCAAATTTATCTAGCATTAGGTGCCGCAATTGAACATCACTTATCGACGGGGATACAGCGAAAACAAACTCCTATGGCTATGTAGATCTGGAAACAAGAGATACAAGCAAAACAGGCCACGGAACGGCAACCAGCTTGCGGAAGCATAGAATAATAGCAAAAAATTAACGCCTGGCAAATGGGATATTAACACATCGACCTACAAATTTACATAAATTTAAGATTGACACAATTGCTCATACATGAAACACCTATCGAACGTGAGTACAGGACCTGGCCGTTTTACAGTGCAGGTAAAAAGTTTGCATGTTTTCCATTTCTTAATACTTGTCCGATGACTCATGTACATGCTGCATATAGAGATATCTAGAACAAATGTGTAGGGTGTTTGATTACGCACCAATTACGAAAAAGTGATAATTGAATCACTGGACACTGAATTGATGTACGGATTAGAGTTGAATTGTGGAGGAATGTCTGAAAATGAAATATACTGCAAAATAAAAAAACCGCGCATTTGCAAACACCTACATAGAATGAGTTGGTGGTGTTCTATCTCTGTCTGCCAGACACACTCGTCTTCGTTTTCCTTTCTTAAAAAAATACTCGGTACACTATCCTATACTGTGTGCTCCAAAAACGGATCAAAAGTGGAAAACCCGAATGGGAAGAGAAGAAACAAAACGCCAAGATGAAAATGTTGGTACCGTCAGTAGAAGCGCTGGGTTCACCATAAGCATTGGTATAATACATACAGAAGTTGGAAAACCAGCAATAGCATAGGGAAAGTTTGCGTCGAAAAAAGTATAATAAATATTTCGTTATAGTAAAACAGTTTTCCCGGATGATTCTAGGTTTATTCCTTTGCTGCTGAATGGGAAAATCGGTTTCAGTTCAATGTTTGCCGTCGCGTTGTTCACATCTTCTTGCTTATGTGTTTTGTTCCGTTCATTAACTTTTCCTCATAGGATTTAAAAGGGCACCATTTTTGAAAATAGTGAAGTGACTGACAATGATATAATTATTAACGAGCGAAAAGTGCAAAGCATCGAATTGTACGTTACAGAGCATTTGTCTTTTTTTTTGGAAAATATTGATTATTTGGAAAAATGAACAGGACTATGTGGTGCTCTAGAAAAACTGAACATTCCTTTGCAGTGGACACTAACCACGATCTCCGCCAATGTCCGTGCAAATTTATCGATGCTAGAAAACCAATTATTTGGAAGAGTACAACAAGAAAAATTATGTGTCAGTTCGGGCGAAAATAACACACAAAACATGAATGCAATCTCAGTCGGATCTGCAGCAGCATTGCTGAAAATGTGAACTTTTCTTTTATTGATTTTCCTTCTCTTGAAATATATTTGACCCCGAGTACTTCTTTATTTTTTGTAGGTGTGCATAATCATCGTCAAATTAGAAATAATTCATTGCTGGTAAATTAGGCAGCAGCTGATAATTAGATTGGAGAAGTGTATTTCATCAAATCAAAAAGAATCCCAGCTACATTTTTGGAGGCAGCAAGGAAGAATTCTGCGAAAATGAATGGGAAATTGGAGAATACTAATCGAAACAAAAGAAAGTGATAAAGTGGTGAAGTCTCGATTAAAGTGATTGTAATATTCAAACGAAAGCTCGTTGAGAGGAGATTCGAATGATGAAAAGATCATGGTGGCGACAAGTGACAGAATATTTGGTGCATACAATTACACCTCAACAATCAAGCGGCTTCTATTGTTGGAATTGATTAGTGGGCGATAAAACAAGAAAAAAAGATGCAGATTTCGAGGCTTATCTGCTATTGTGGTTCTTATACTAATGACCAAGGATAACGTGAACGGGAGGAAGAGTGCATAATGATGTGGTGTTTTCTCTTTGATTTCATAATATATGGCTGAAAAAGAGAGAACATATGATTATATGTGTATCATAACTATCCTGCGCATTGAAGTCTACAGCCAAAAAGTGAGTACTGCAGCTAGTCATATTTTTAATTCTGTATTCCAATATCAAATCAATCTTTTGGATATGCGTTCATTTGATAAGATGTATTCAGTACGATTTCCATCGCTGACGTATTTGATGAACTATGGAAAATCTACCATATATACAATGCCTATCCGCAAATTAGTATTGCATAACAATTTTCTATAAAGCAGATAGAAATATGCTTTGGGGGATCCACGTAACGTTTTGTGTAATTGTGTGAAGAAGGTTCTTCTAGACGATTTTTTGTGTGTTGTTTTCCTATATTTGTGTTTGTGTGCCACAACTATGTCGATTTTAACTAGTATATTCGGCCCTTCTTGTCCCATACATGGGAAAGAGTATAGACGCAAAAGAATACAGCACAATAATTAAAGCTGAAAACAAAAGGACACTGCTACATTTGATGCAGATGACACTCTATCTTCCTTTAAAGACAACGAATGGAATAAGGTCATGTCAAAACAAATTGATCTACTTGCGTCCTATTTGTTGATAACATTGTGTCTTAGTTCTTTCATATTTTCAGGTGACAATGTTTCTTTTTTGTTTCTTTTTGATACACTGACATAGAAATCCATTCAGCATGCTTTTTGGCTATTTGCTTTTAGGAACCGAAATGTCTTCAAGTCAAATTAAAATGAGGCCAATTCACCCGAATCGCTTAGATAAAATGTCTTTTATTTATGTTAATTCTGAATAGCACAACTAGCGTTGGCACTGATTCAATTCCGTAATGTTTCGTCATCATTTATATAGGGTACCATAGTTTGCGATCGCCTCAATTTCATATCAAAAGAATAAAAATAATCACGTATCGGGACATCTAGGGCGACAGAAATAAATTCATAGGCAATAATAGTTGACGGTAATCATATCCATCGAGCAAGCAAGTGCTACTACCTCTAGAGGTACCTCATGAGTACAAGGAAATGAAATTCTCTAGTCGTATTCTTTGGTTAATTGGTTGGTTGGTTTACAGAGGTTAGGTTAATGATAAAGTGTCCAATTTCACTTAAAGGACGTCTTTTCATATGGACTATTTAGCACCTTTTTTACGTTTCCCGATCATAAATAATCATTTTAGATCAGTTTAAGGAACAACATGGATATTTTGATCAGATTTGAATAATAATAATATACATAGAACAAGAGTTGCAAAATTTAGTTCTGCATTGAGCTTTGTATTAAATTTCGAGCCTCTTTTAATTGTTCTTTATTGTCGACAATGAAGAACAATTAAAAGAGGCTCGAAATTTAATACAAAGCTCAATGCAGAACTAAGTCCACATCGACAAGACATGATAAAATGGCATGGCATTGGATACAGTAATATTTTCCATAGCTACAGGGTGGGAAATTTCAGAACCATACAAAAGGATGTCTTATTTGATTATCAATTATACGAAACGAAATGAAAATTTTATTACCTGCCGCTGATTGTTTGACGTCTACGACTACGATTATTACTACACTAAGGAAAATGGTCGTGTGATTTTCAATCAAACGCCTTATGGAAATTTGCCACTAGGAATCGGTATGAATTACAATATAAACCATGGTCGTCGGGGTCGGGAGGCCGGTATGGAGGGCCGGATTTAAAGGGGGACGTGGCCCCGGGCCCCCACAAATGTTATGTACCAAAATCAACCTTTTTTGTACATTTTGGGACCCCCACAAGCTGTCGGCCCCGGGGCCCTCTTCCGGCTAAATCCGGCCCTGCCGGTATGTATACCACACACCTACAGTGACTATAATAACAGTGTCGTCAAGTGTCAGAATTGGAACAGAATCGTCTGTCAGTTCCATACAAATGCGCGTTCCAAACGAGCAGGAGACCTGTCAAATGTGGCACATGACGTTACTCTTCTTGTAGGACTCTACACACACCCACAAGACGCTTGAATAATTGGCAAGGTAACTGCGTATAAGAAGCACTGTTGGTGGAATAATCAGTTGAAGATTCATACGGCGCCAGTTATGAATTTCGATAGTCCAGTTCGCTGAGTGTAGGACTACGTCCTTATTTTTCATACCGATATGGTACATTTGGGTACATTTCAGAAATAGGAAATTAGGACCTCACAAAAAAAAATATTTTGTTTTGAAGCTTAATAAGTCGATCATTTCCAAACGGATTTTCATTTTTGTTTGTCATCAATCAATTGCAAATTCAGGTCTCAGACCTACCCCAGCCCTTTGGTTGACTTGTCAGTTTTTCACGCCGTATTTACATTTTTATATTTTTTTCCTGAATAATTTTTAATGGATGAAAAAAAATCACGTAATGGAACGTACAGTCGGTCAGGCAGTTTGACTAACATTGACTCCACCTCTCGTTTATTGCGAGAAAACAGAAAAATTCTAATTTTGCGGAGCAAAGAAGAAGAAGCAGACTGAGTGTCGGAAACTTCAAAATGGCATGCACTGTACGAAAAGTGTTGATATTTCTCGATATCAATTCTCGTTTCAAAATCACATAAATATATGACAAAATGCCTTCAAAGTATCATAAAACTTGTTTAAAGAATATAGCGGTATGTAACACTCGTTTAAAGTTGCATATTCCCGTTGATTTTAATAATCAACATTCACACCGAAAAAATAAACCAAAAATTTTTACCGTGCAACAAGTGATTTGACGTTTGCGGAACAGCTTTCCGACAGTCGACCGTCGGACCCCGTTTCGAATTTTTCAATCTTCTCGCAATATTCAAACATCCATCAAGTTTTACCAACAGCGGTACGAACAATCGAATTTATTCGACCAACAATATCACATACTAGCTGTATGTACCCGGCCTTGCTCGGAGTTGCCAGTTCGATTTGAATTTTGTTCACAATCGGAAAATGAATAAACCAATTGGTCAACAGGATAATTGTTTTTTTTTCTAATTGATACTTCATTATTTGAATAAAAGAAGGCAGATTTCATTTGAAAACATTGACTGATTTTGAAAAAGGGATCAAACCCCTATCTTCGTCTTCTTAAGAACAAGATTGTGTGTTCCAAATTTGGTTGAAATCGGCCAAGGGGTACAGAAGTTACACTGAGTTGATCGATAACTGAACAATACTCCTCCTTCCAGACCCCTCCCCCTTTCCCAAATTACCCACCCATATGATCGGCTCTTCATAGTGAATATGTGTACAGTATTTGGTTGAAATCGGTCCTGGGAGTTCACACTGAATTGTTCGTTTTCCAAAGACAACCTATCCCACTACCCTCCAGTTTTCCCAATGACCATCCCACCCCCTTTGTTATCTTTTCCTTAGGATAGAGAATGTGTGTACCAAATTTGGTTCAAATCGGTCCAGGGGTTCATAATTTACTCTGAATTGCCCGTTTTCTGAACAATACCCCTCCCTCCAGACCCCTCCCCCTTTCCCAAATTACCCTCCCATATGATCGTCTCCTCATAGTGAATATGTGTACAAAATTTGGTTGAAATCGGTCCTGGGAGTTGAAAGTTACACAGAATTGTTCGTTTTCTAAACAAAACACCTCCCACCACCCCTCCCCCTTTTCCAAATGACCATCCCACCCCTTTGTTAACTTCCCCTGAGGATAGAGAATGTGTGTACCAAATTTGGTTGAAATCGGCCAAGTGGTTCAGAAGTAGTTAGCGAACATACATACATAGATTGGTTTTTATATACATATATAAAATAAATATAATATAAATATAAATATAAATATAGCTGTACTAGCTGTACTAGCTGTATAAGCTGTATGTACCCGGGCTTGCTCGGAGTTGCCAGTTTAATTCGCAGTTTTTTTCACCATCGGAATTGGAATAGGTCAAAAGGATAATTGTGTTTTCTTATTGATATTTCATCATTTGATTAAAAGAAGGTAGATTACATTTGAAAACATTGACTGATTTTGAAAATGGGATCAAACCCAAAATCGCTTTATTCCGGGCAAACGTCTATTTCTAAAGAAGGAAAAACATACACCGATGCCTTATTCCGGAAAAACGTCTATTTTTAAAGAAATTATCACATTTACCGTCCAGAAGGAAACACTTTAATCATTGCTTTTCTCTGGGCAAACCATGATTTCGATGAAGTGTTGAGTTGATCGATCCCTGTCATCTTCGCCTTCTTAAGAAAAAGAATGTTTGTTCCAAATTTGGTTGAAATCGGGCAAGGGGTACAGAAGTTATGCTGGAACATTGGATCATTGCATACCTTGCTTTTATTTATTAATCTTGAATCATCTATCATATAATTATCATACCTTTTAAAATTTGGAATAAAGGTTACTCGATTATGGATCACTATGCAATTTGATCATTCATAATCATCAATCATTAATCATATCGATCGTTAATCATTAACCATACACATAGTGTGTCAACATTTAATCACGATCGGTAATCGTTAATCATAATCCAACGGTTTTTTCATTATTCATAATCGTTAATTATTGTCAAAATGAATTTAATCATTAATCATTATCAGTCATCATTTTCAAAAATTATAATTCATTAATCATAATCTTTAATCATAGAGTTGAATGATTTAATCATTTAATCTGCTTAGAATTGGTCCTGGGGTCAGGAGTTACACTGAATTGCCCGTTTTCTAAAGACAACCGCTTTCCCTTTACCCTTCCTCTTTTCTCAACGGCCATTTCACCCCTTTGTTATCTTCTCCTAGGGATAGAAAATGTGTGTACCAAATTTGGTTGAAATCGGTACAGGGGTTCAGAAGTTACACTAAATTGCCCGTTTTCTGAACAATACCCTCCCTTCAGACCCCTACCCCCTTATCCAAATTTCCTCCCGTACGATCGGCTCCTCATAGTGAATATGTGTACAAAATTTGATTGAAATCGGTCCTGGGGTTGGGAGTTACACTGAGTTGCTCGTTTTCCAAAGACAACACCTCCCCTATACCCTCCCCTTTTTCCAATGACCATCCCATCCCCTTTGTTATCTTTTCCTTATGATGTAGAATGTGTGTACCAAAATTGGTTGAAATCGGTACAGGGTTCATGATTTACTTTGAATTGCTCGTTTTCTAAACAAAACCCCTCCCTCCAGACCCTTCCCCCTTTCCAAAATCCCCTCCCATATAATTGCCTCCTCGTAGTGAATATGTGTACAAAATTTTGTTGAAATCGGTCCTGGGAGTTGAAAGTTACACAGAATTGTTCGTTTTCTGAACAAAACCCCTCCCACCCCCCCGCCCCCTTTTCTACATGATTATCCCACCCCTTTGTTACTTCCCCTAAGGATAGAGAATGTCTGTACTAAATTTGGTTGAAATCGGCCAAGTGGTTCAGAAGTAGTTAGCGAACATACATACATAGATTGGTTTTTATATATATAGAAGAAGATAGATAGAAGAAAGATGAACGACCGAAGCGCCAACTTGAACACCAACCATCAAAAAATATATGTGGGTTTGTGCAACTTCACTACAAATGCGCAAACATGTTCGCCGAACCTTGACTTCGTCCCCGACAACTCAAATCAAATTCAAACCGTTTTAATTTTTTCTAACCGAGCTGCCAACTGTCAAATGGTTGCTCGAACAACTTCATACACGTTCAAACAAAGCAGCAACCAAAACGTTTTCTTGGGGCGGAGTCAATGTTCGTCAAACTGCTTGACTGGTGTGTACGCTGCACAAAGCTTTTATATTTAAATCAGCGAAAACTGTTTTTCATAAGGTCTTACCAGAATTAATACAGACGTTTCGAAAGCCTCTTATAAAAAAGGACCTTTTTATTAAAAGGCCTCAAGAGGCCGGAGACCCACATTATTATTTACCAATAGAAGTGGTTAACGAGTTCTTTGATATTACCTTCTTCTCTGATACCCGCGTTCTTAATTTACACACTTTCTGTTTCGGCAAGTCATTTGCATTCGTTTTTTACAATCTCAACGTTAATGTATGCTGAAATAAATTCAGTTCATTATCTCTTTATGGCCATATTCTCCAACTCGAATTTAGATTGGTCTTCGACTTGATGAGCATATCAGCTCTGCATAGTTTTAAGATTTAAGTTAGCTGGAACTTTTGTTCACCTTTGTGGGCCGTATATACAGCGGACAACTCACCAAAAGATTTAAAGTTTTGATCTCTCATGAATAAACGAATACATTTTACTTTAACCTGTGTGAATTTTGCCATTTCGTTTTTTTACATCACGAATAACTCCCCATAAATATGGGTAAAAGACAAAAAAAATGTTGCTCTAGCCTCTAGATTAAAAAGAGCCGGATGCTCACTGGCATAGAAATTTACCCCAATCAATATTTACATTCGGAGGGAATTGTCTGAATCGTTATTCGTCGACAAGGATACTAATGAAAGTTTCCATGTTACACAGGATTCGTTTCTTTATGAACTGACGTCATAAAAGTATTCTCTACATTATTGTGTTTATAAAATTCGAACCGGTATGAAACGTGAAGCCAAAAAAAGGTATTCAGAGCAACATTCACAACGAAACACGTTGATCATTGAATAGGG
Organism: Armigeres subalbatus; assembly: GCF_024139115.2. Lineage (NCBI taxonomy): Eukaryota > Metazoa > Arthropoda > Insecta > Diptera > Culicidae > Armigeres > Armigeres subalbatus. The sequence continues at coordinate 195,888,032 of NC_085141.1, forward strand.
GTAGCGGGGGTAAAGTGAACAGGCGGGGTAAAGTGGGTAACGGCTTGTTCATCCCCTAATTATGGATTTATCGTATAATTTTCCATGCTACACCATAAATTCAGCATTTCATGCTCTCCGAGCTATTTCAGATCATGAAATACCTATTTAAAAGCTAGATTTTAGCAAAATTCTGCGCGCTTTCGCAAAATGCTAGTTTAATGTAATTTTGGCACTGTTGCATTTAAGCCATGAAAACTCGGAGTTAGTAGTTCTAAACCAAAATATCGTTCACACCGTTCATTTTGCTTGTTATGAAGTGGTACTGGTTGATGGAAGATAGTTTTTTAACTTTTTTCTTAGTTTAGGTGTTATTTGAAAAACATGTAGCTATGGGGGTAAATTGGTCATGTCGCCTGGGGGTAAAGTGAGCAATGTTCTGACAGAGAAATGGAGATAAACTAGCTCGAAATTCCAACCTTAATCGGTTCGTTCGATAGTGGGATAATCAATCAGGGGGTGAAGAAAAGGGGGATCTGGTCATTTACGCTCCACACACACATTTTCGTACAATTTCTTCATTCCTGAGCGAATATTTCCATACAATGCACCTCGTTCATGGAAACATCCATATCTCAGATGTTTGTCATCCGATCTGTGATATCCATATATCAATCAACTCAATAAAAGCTTTAGTTTCTGTAAAAGAGTATAACAAGAGACAACATTTCATCCATTTGAATAATATAGGCGCACAAAATCTAGCTATTTGACATGCCCTCAAATAAAGAGGAATTGGAATGGAATGCCCGCAGGAGGCAGAATATGATGTTTAATCCATTTTTTCAAAACTAGATGAATTTCCTGCCGAACCATGCCAAAACCAAAGAACCTGGTAATATTACACTGAGCAATGGTCAAATGAATATTTAAAAAATTAGCGCCCTATCATTTTGACCAAGCCCGGTACGTCTGCTTGTCTGTGCTAAAACGAAGGGTTTATACCTGTCAGGTAATATTTTGACTATTATTGAGAATATGTATTTGGTTTGAAATATTTTGATCGACTTATTTGCTTTATTTACAATATTGTTCACTTTTCCCCACCGCCTGACCATTTTACCCCGCCCAAAACAAAATTAAACTATTTTGGACTAATTTTAAATGATCAAAATAACATATTTAAATATTTTTCCAATTTTTTTTCACAACAGGCTTTGTTAACCAATAAGATAAGCTTCGACACACCTGCATTGAACAATGCAATTTCTTGATAGCCACTTGATAATCAGCAGCAGTTCTTAGGGTGTCCAATTTACCCCCACCACCCCTATCTATTATTCTAGTAGAGCGTAGAAAGTTGAATGGCATTTAATTCCCATTTAAGTGGATATTTCAGATTATAGTTTAATGTTAATTTTACATTAATCGAGAACAAACGGGTTTGAATACAAAATAATCATCATCCTCATTTTTCGGATTTCTCAACCACATTGCCCTCAACGTAATTGCTCTCTTCTAGAAGACGTCAATATTGCGTTAGAGGCAGAAATTATTCTCATGATTCTGATGAATCCATGAAAAAAAGTCGAAAAACAAAAGGTCGAAAGGACAAAAGTTCGAAAGACAAAAGGTTGAAATAACAAAAGGTTTAAAGGATGAATTTCGAAAAGACAAAACGTCGAATGAGACATAAGGTCAAAAGGTCAAAATGTTGAAAGAGATAAAAGTTCGAGAGGGACAAAAGGTCGAAAGAGACAAAAGGCCGAAAAGGACAAAAGGGCAAAATGCCGTTTCAGTTTCTTGTCCATTTCGGCCTTTTGTCTCCTTCGACTTGTTGTTAGTCGCAAAGAATGATTCCTTAATAGCCAAATTATTCTCGAATCCTTACACTTAATGCATTTTTGGACAAAATGACCGTCCCAGGCCCATCGCGAGATTTTGTGGTTTCTTCGTATAGAATAAATGAATATAGGGTTTCTTACCCCCTTCCGACCTAACATGCGTAAAACTGCATTATTTAATTATTGTTTACGACAGGAAATAACTTCTCCTGAATTTTGTGGGCCATGTTAGATTGCAATAGGGTTCACTCCTGCCAATAGCTATTCTTGTTAAACATTATTTGAAAAAGCTTTTGTTTGATTTAAATTAACGAGGTATAGCACTATTCTAGTCACAGCGATTGCTATTCTGGCATAAACGATTTTCACTAAATCTCTTAACATCTTAATCTCTCATTCTTTCTTAGGACGGTAGAAAATGCAGTGTAAAAATATACACGTTCCATGACAACGTAATAATGCTAAATAATACCATCATTCATAATAATTTTTATTTGGTTAAGAAGATATTTTCACTCATCCAAATTTCTCCCAAACACTTAAAAACAATATTTTTTTCACTTTTTGAAATCAATAGAATTATAAATAATATGATGGCGTTAATGTATTAGACAGTTTTCCTGTTAACGATGAAGGATTATTTTCATACTAAAAAAGGCTCCTGACCTTTTGGCAGCACGGTGCGGCTAGAAGCTCTTGGGCCGAGGTGATTTTTTGTTCGTTTTGAGGATACAGTTCTGATGTGTTAAAATAAGTTGATATAAAGTTTAGTGCTACGAACAAACAGAAATTGCATGAGATTAGAATTATTGTGTGGGGATTAACAGCTTCAAGCAATGATTGTATCGTGCACTGTGATGATTTTCAGGTAGGTGTTTATTTGATGATACCGTTTTGTAAAAGTGGAAAGATTCATTCCGGCTCAGTGGTATTGCAACGAAGAGCGAATGTTTGAAATCTACATTTTTATTTTCTATAATTGGATCAATTAGAAGTAAAATAAATGGTTAAAAAATATTAAATATTGTGCGAGATAAATGGGAGAGTTTTTGACGTAGGATTTACGTCTTTCTTTACTCTGCTGGGTGTCATTTAGATTTTTTGGAAATCGAGAGCGTTATGCTGGAAGGGAAGATTTCGAACGTTACTAGCGCCTTTATCTTTAGATGGATTTTGAAGATTTATATATCAATCGACTCGGACACTCTCCAGCAGTTTGTCAAATTCATTGAAACTTAAGATCATTAACCATAAGCTATTTAAATTTTCAATTCTTGTCAAAGCCAATACAAATTTCATATATAACCAAAACCGTGCACTCCTAACACGGACATCAGAATGCAGTATGCCACGGGCCTTCGGGTTCACCGCGACACTTTCTTTGTGTATAAAAGCAGCTGTGCCTGTCATGTGTGAGTCATTCCCGCTGGTGACAGCAGCGCGTACTGACGTGCTTTTTGCTCACGCAAGTTTTTTCTCGTTCGTTTGCTGTGTTTACATACACAGCATGCAATCGCCAGCAGGAGGATATGCATGAAAGAAGAGGACGCATTTTTTTTGTCATTCTATGCTTGATGATGGTCGGATGCAGTGGTATCGGTTGCGATTGATGTAATAGCCCACGGAGTTCACGGCTAGAGGCCGATGATGACTGAAGCTGCGATGGCAACGGTGGTGGATGAAGAAGGATAACATTATTCCAGAGAGATTTGGTCTGCTCATCTATGCTAATAATTCTACGCAGCATGTTGTTTTTCAAAAACAATACCTATAATCAAACCTAATAAATTAAAAAGTTGGATGTAAATATGTTACGTTTATATTACGTCCTACGTCTACTTGCGGTGATGTTTAAAACATTACCCATTGTTCGTTTTTTTTAATTATCAATCATAAGCCTACGGCTTCCAAACAGTATAAAACATTAGTTTTCTGTGCAGTGAGACGGGAATCGGGTCATAGACCCAAGTAGTGATTTAACCTAATTCTAAATGAACACAATAACAATAAACAAGTGTGTTCTTGCTCGAACATACCCGAAAAACATGTTCTGATGTTGTTTTATGCTATTCTGCAAATTGACTAAAATGACTCACTAAGCTTCACGAACATTTTTTGGGGTTCATTTTTCTGGTTTTTCTGCGAGTAGTACCTTGGTAGGCAAAAAAAGGCATTCAAATGTTTGCGAATATTTTGCATTTCTTTTTCTCGTTTGAGGGGTAGCCTCACAGATTTCCACCACTGCCTGGAGCTGTTTTCTGTGGGTATACTTTATCTTTGGGTAAAAATTAAAAACAAAAATCGTAGGGGCCGTTTTAGAGTTACGCCCTTTAGAAGACGTAACTGCAATATTTCAAAGAAATGCAATATAATTTGACGAGATAAAAACATATTTATCAACTTTCAAGGTATTATCAGCGATAAAATAGTTTTTCCTTTACAGCCAATAGAATTCTATACAAAAATGTTGGCTGCTATGCTATATCAAATGAGTATTATCTAAAAATAAAATAAATATTAGGATTAGCTTCATTCTATTCTATTTATTTATTTATTCATTGCTAACCAACTATGTGTGAATCACTCTATTTATTTATATTTTTATTAAATTTAATTCACACGTATCTGATTTTGAATTTGAGTTTTTTCCAACACGCCAATTATTTGTATATTATCTTCTTCTTCTTCAATGGCTCTACATTCCATATGGAACTTGGCCTGCTTTTCAACTTAGTATTCTATTAGTATTTCCTCAGTTATTAATTAATTGAAAGCTTTTCTTTGTCCGCCAATGCATGAGTATGTATCTTGTGTGGCAAGTACAAGGATACACTATGCCCAGGGTGTCGAGAAAGGTGCTTTCCCTACTAAGCTCCGAAGGACCTCCGTCGTCCTCTGCAGCTTAGCGGGTACTGATGAAACCAAATTCCCAGCACCGGGCACGTAGCCGAACTCTCGCGATACATTTTCAGAACCAACTCTCTCATATGTATTTTTGTACAATGCCAACCAAGTAGGATGCGTATTTAGTATTGTCCGGCTCCTACACACTTGCTTCATCAGCAACTTGTCAGTGATAAAATAATCGTATTTGAAATTTACTTCAAACATATGAGTACTCATATGATACGAGTAGAGTTGCAGAGTAGGTATCGATACTTTTATTCCGATATCAGTGGTACCAATAATCTATATACATAAAAATGAATTTCTGTCTGTTTGAACCTTATAGACTCGGAAACTACTGAACCGATCGGCGTGAAAATTTGTATGCCGAGGTTTTTGGGGCCGGGGAAGGTTCTTAAGATGGTTTGAGACCCCTCCCCGCTTTGAAAAGAGGGGCTCATATACAAATAAAACACCAATTTCTTCATAACTCGAGATCTAATAAGAGAATAAATAAATTTTAGGCGAAACGAAGTTCGTCGGGTCTGCTAGTTAATATATAGGTATTTATCGAAGTCGAATGCCGCGGCTTAACATTGGGAAGCTACACGACGGTAGACTAGCCCAAGGCTACGCACAGCAGCTGGAAGTGGCAATTCCAATGGAAGAGCAACTAGGCGCATCTTCTCTTGAAGATGGCTGGAGAGATATTCGATCCGCCATTGGTAGCACCGTAACCGCTGCAATGAGCACGGTGCCCCGGATCAGAGAAACGACTGGTATGACAACGAGTGTGAGCAGTTAGTGGAAGAAAAGAATGCAGCATGGGCAAAATTGCTGCAACACCGCACGAGGGCGAACGAGGTTAGATATAAATGGGCGCGGAACAAAAAAAAAAGTTCTTCCGGAGGAAAAAGCGTCAGCAGGAAGCTCGAGACCGTGAAGAGTTGGAGCAACTGTGCCGCGCTAATAACACACGAAAGTTCAATGAGAAGTTGAACCGTTCACGTAAGGGCCACATGCCACAGCCTGATATATGTAAGGACATAAACGGGAACCTTCTTATGAACGAGCGTGAGGTGTTCAAAGGTAGCGTCAGCACTACGAAGTACACCGATATGGTAGACGAAGATGGCGGTATGGGGACAAATGGGGACATGAGAGAACGCGTACAGGACATACGTTTACCGGCTCCGGATCTCCAGGAAACCCAGGAGGAGATTGGTCGACTGAAGAACAACAAAGCCCCTGGGATTGGCCAACTACCTGGAAAGCTATATATGCACGGTTTTTTTTTTATTAAAGTGAAAAAAAAAAAAAGATATATATATATATATATATATATATATATATATATATATATATATATATATATATATATATATATATATATATATATATATATATATATGCACGGTGGTGAGGCACTGGATAGAGCGCTGCACTGGGTCAAGGTTTAGGAGGAGGAGGTTTTGCCTTAGGAGTGGATGGAAGGTGTCGTGTGTCCCATCTACAAAAAAGGCGATGAACTGGATTGTAGCAACTACCGCGCAATCACATTGCCGTACGCCGCCTACAACGTACTCTCCCAATTTTCATGCCGTAGACTATTGAATTCGTGGGGCAGTACCAGGCGGGTTTCATGGGCGGGCTCTCCACCACGGGCCATAGGTGTTTGCCATTCGCCAAGTATGGCGGATATGCCGCGAATACATCGCAAGGAAAGAGGATTACCTTCATCCATGTTTCTCAATGACGAAACTGCTGACACGCAACGGGACATTTGTAACCTTTTTTTGGCTAAATGTTCCAATGTGTTCGAAGAAGAGTTACTGTCTGCTGACTTTATTACCTCCGCAGCCGAGAACTTCCGCTTGGCTAACCAACAGCTGGTTAGCATTGGCGTGAGTGCTGAACTTATTACTAAAGCCGCATCTCGACTCAAGTGTTCATATAAGCCCTTTCCTGATGGGGTGCCATCCTCTTTTATTAAAAGAAGTATCGAATAGTTACTGGCTTCAATTCAAAAGATTTTCCAGCTTTCAATCTCCAGCGGAGTATTCCCTTCCTATTGGAAAATAGCCGAAAGGTTTCCCGTGTATAAAAAGGGTAACAAGCGCGATGTTAATAATTACAGGGGAATTATATCGTTATGCGCCGTATCGAAGCTATTTGATTGTGTTATCATTGATTACGTCAGTGCACACTGCAAGCAACACATCAACACAAATCAGCATGGCTTTGTAACTGGGCGCTCCACAACTACGAATCTACTATGTCTAACCTCGTATATCACGGAAAGTATGCACACTTGGGCCCAAACGAATGTGATCTACACAGACCTTTCTGCTGCGTTCAATAAGTTGAATCATGACATCGCGATCGCAAAACTGGACCGATTAGGTATCGTTGGGGATATTTTGAAATGGTTTCGCTCGTATCTTACTGACCGCCAATTAACGCATTAGGCGACAACCGATCAACGTACTTCCGTGCACCGTCGAGTATACCACAAGGCAGCCATTTAGGACCACTGATTTTTATCATGTACTTCAATGATGTCCATCATGTAGTTAAGGGTCCACAATTATCATGGTAACCTGGCTTAGAAACCTCCACAATTATCAAAAATGGTAACCTGGCTTAGAAACTTCGCAGTTAATAACTGTGGAAGTGTTCAATGAACACTAAGCTGCGAGGCGGCTCTTCATCCAGGTGTACGGATGTACAGTTTCGTGGTCCAGTAAAAAGCAGACAACGGTGGCCACCTCTTCCAGCGAAGCGGAATACGTGGCATTGAGTGCTGCAGCTGCTGAAGCAATTTGGCTTGCAGGACTTATGCGTGACCTTGGCTTCAAGAACATCGAACCTGTTCCGATTTTCGAGGACAACAGAGGATGCATTGGAATGGCAAAGAACCTCGAGTGCAAGCGCGTCAAGCATATCGATATTAGATACCATTTTGTGCGAGATCATGTTGCTGCAGGAAGGCTAGTAGTAGAGCCAATTTCAACATTCGATCAACCGGCGGACATTTTCACCAAAGCATTGGAAGGCGGTAGATTCGTAACACTGGAGGAAAATGTTAGGAGTAGACGAGCGAGAGGGGGTGAAAACGAAGTAGGCGGCGACTTGTTTAAATCGATCGCCTCGCTATGTGATAGTTTTGAATTTGAAATCGCAGTAGGCGACGACTTTCATTGAGCGCCTGAAACACGTGTTGAGAAAAACTTTAGTATTAAGCAACTGCTTGACGTGAACGGTCACCTTGTTAACAACTAGTTAAATAAATCAAAGTTTAGTTTAGCTCCGTGACCATTTTCAAGTTCCGGCTAAAAGAAATCCTTCAGTTACTGATTGCCATACTCTCCAAGGTCAAATAAATGCTTTCGCTGATTGGTGCACTACGAACCGGATGGTTGTTAATCCGACAAAATGTTCCATTATCACATTTTCACGAAAAAAAAACGGATTATCTTCAATTATCATTTGCTGGGAACTACAGTCGAACGGATGAATCATGTGAAGGATTTGGGTGTGGTTTTAGACTCTAAACTGACATTTTCACACCACTTTTCATACGTTATCGACAAAGCGTCTAGAACCCTGAGCTTTGTCAAGAAAACAGCGAAAATTTTTACGAAGTCTATTGTCTGAAATCGCTGTACTGTTCTTTGGTGCGCTCTATATTAGAGTATTGTTCGTCAGTAAGGAACCCGTATTACAACAGCGGCGTAGAACGTATTGAATCTATTCAACGGCGTTTCCTGCGGTTCGCGCTTCGAAGACTAAACTGGAGAGACCCTCTGCATCTTCCTAGTTACGAGGATCGCTGTCGCTTGATTGCCTTAGAATCACTGCGTATCCGCCGGGATGTGGGCAGAGCCCTATGTGTAGCTGATGTACTTCAAGCAAGAATAGATTGCGAAAGAATTTTACAACCAGTCAACATGAACGTTCAACCAAGACCGGTACGGAACAGTTCGATGCTGAGGCTCCCCCTCCGTCGCACTAAATACGGTGCAGAAACTGCGATCTACGGCCTCCAGAGAACGTTTAATAGAGTTTCTTCCTTGTTCAACTTCAACTTGAAGTAAAATGTTCTTCTTCGTAGATTTTCTGAATTTTGTCGTTGATTGTATGTTATTGGTCTGCATTTTATTTGTTTTGATTTTTTTTATCTTGACAATGCCTCTGTTACATTTTATTGACTATGTGCGTTTATGACATTAGTATTAATTAATATTTACATACATCATTAGGGCCAATTGTAGTCTGTCGATGAAATCACACAATAAACAATACAACGTGCCCACACCGCATTTATTCATCGACTTCAAAGCCGCATATGATACAATCGATCGAAACCAGCTATGGTAGCTAATGCACGAACACGGATTTCCGGATAAACTGACGCGGTTGATCAAGGTGACGATGGATCGGGTGATGTGCGTAGTTCGAGTTTCAGGGGCGTTATCGAGTCCCTTCGAAACGCGCATAGGGTTACGGCAAGGTGATGGTCTTTCGTGTCACGATCAGCATCACATTGGAGGGGGTAATACGAAGAGCAGGAATTGACACGAGTGGTACGAAGTCCGTCCAGCTAATTGGCTTCGCCGACGACATAGATATTATGGCACGTTACTTTGAGAAGATGGAGGAAGCCTACATAAGACTGAAGAAGAAAGCTAAGGGAATCGGACTAGTCATCATCACGTCGAGGGATGAAGTACATTATAAGAAGTGGTTCAACCAAGTGTGCCACCCACTACGAGTTTGCATCGGTGGTGACGAAATCTAGGTGATAGAAGAATTTATGTACTTGGGCTCACTGGTGACTGCCGAAAATGATACCAGAGAAGAAATTTGGAGACGCATAGTGGCTGGAAATCGTACATACTTTGGTTCCTACAAGATGCTCCGATCGAATAGAGTTCGCCGCCGTACCAAACTGACAATCTACAAAACGCTCATTATACCGGTAGTCGTCTACGGACACGAGACCTGGACGATGCTCGTGGAGGACCAACGCGCACTTAAAGTTTTTGAAAAGAAAGTGTTACGTACCATCTAGGGCGTGGTTCGAATTGTGGACGGTATGCGGAGGAGGTGAATGAACCACGAGTTACATGTTGGGAGAACCATCCATTGTTCACACCGTGAAAATCGGACGACTGCGGTGGGCCGGGCACGTAGCCAGTATGTCGGACAGTAACTCGGTGAAAAAGGTTCTTGACAACGATGCGACGGGCACAAGAAGGAGAAGTGCGCAGCGGGCAAGGTGAATCGATCAGGTGGAAGATGACTTGCGGACTCTCCGTAGACTGCATGGTTGGCGACGTGCAGCCATGAACCGAGCTGAATGAAAAAGACTTTTATGTACTTCATAGGCCACTCCGACCTTAGCCTGAAAATACATAAATAAAAAATGAGGCTCTTTGTCATTTTGTTGTTGATTTTCGGATGTGATGGACTGTACTGCTGGGTATAATACGCCGTGTAAAAGCTTCACATATACATGATAAACTTATACATTAAATAAAAATTACAAAAATAAAAAATAATAAAAAAGACTCTAAAAAACTTTGGCGAAACAGTTTCAGATGGTAGTTCTCTACACTATGTACCGTTTTGACTCATATCCCTGACAGACTCATATTCCGAACACTCACTACATGGAGATCAGTTTTTGAACAGCACAACATCGTGATTTACAGGGCTATACCACTCCCAGCCGACGTTTGTGTAAATAATTACCCCGACTAGCTTCAGGTCCTTGAATCATGGTCCGGGTAAATCTTGTATCGGTATTGTCTTGCCCTGCGGTGGCGAGCTGTTTTATGGACGGCGACAGGTTTAAGGCCACAATCTTCCAGGTCAGCGATGAGCTCATTTACGTCGTTGTCGTGAAACTTTGAGTGGCTTCGTGCCAGGGAGGTCACCAGTAAAAAACTCATACTTTTAGGCCTTGAGGAACCCCACAATGATTATGATCCTTAGTGGCTGGTATCACTTTCACGCCTTTGCTGCAGAGCCAAAAAGTATGTTTCAGCCACTTCGCAATCCGCTGGCGAATTTGAGGGCGCAAATCTGGCGGATCGACCTTCATAAGCACAGGCGAACATTTCTCATTCCGCTCTGGTTGCACCTGTGACAGCTGCTTCTTGCGCTTCTTTTCCGGAGGATTGCCAGCACCGTCCATCGGCAACGACTACTAGACGTTACTTGATAGAAAATGCTTGGAGGGGTTTCCCTAGCCCCCAATTGTGGTGCGCTTTGACAGCTTGCTAGCGATTTGGTTGGTCACCGAATCTCCCATACTGGGTCTGGGAGATAAAAACGCCTAATCGAAAACGGGAACGCGCCAAAAGCCGAATGAATCAAAACCAGGGTTGAAATATGTCGAAGTCAGTGCAGTGAAATAAATTGATCTCAGTATATTCTCCGCTAATATTATCGCCACCGTCATGAGTGCGGCTGTAGGGGAGCCAATAAAACATTCCAGCACCAAACATTCCAGTGGCCCATTTAAACTATAGACACTATAGGCTCCATAGACGAGCGCAGGCACGGTTGGGTTATTGAGCTTGAGCTTGAGCTTGATTGACTGCTCGTAGTTGCTACTCCATTATGACCAGATCAGCTGTTCTTGCACAGGGAACCAACAGATGTTTGCTTGGGACTAGCCAACATCTTCAATGTACAAGTACTGGTGATCTCATTTGTTAGGTCATACTGGCGCCTGCCACGTCAGAATGCAAGTCAATGTAGGGAAGGGGGAGGAAATGATGATGCAATCACTCGCCCACTGCAAGCCGAATATACCTCTGCACTTGCCACGAGTTCATGCGGAATTTGTTGGAATTTCTGGGTTAGGTTGGAGAGGCAGAGGTCCGTCTTGGTTAACGAGCTGCCAATGTGATAGATAGGAGAAGGTAACTGATGGATTTTCTAATTGGATGTAGGAAACGAGCTCTATAGTTCATTTCCAATTCTAGCAGATTACTGATAGAATACTCAAGTTGAAGGTATAGGAATAGTAATGGAAACGGTATGGAAGTCCATTTCCAGTTCTAGCGATTGCTAGAACATGATAAATAAAGAGAAAGATACAAAGTAGGAGAATGGAACGGACCTGGGATTGAACCCACGACCTCCTGCGTATGAGGCAGAAGCAGTAGCCTTATGACTACCAAGCCCGCTACGCAGGCACGGTTGGGTTATTTCGATTAAGTGTGTTTTCCACTTTTTCACAGTGTACCACGCGAATTTGACGTCACACGCTGCGTTGCTTGGGTTGCAATAGTGACGTCATGCTCGTTTGACTACACTAACTGACAGTTCGTTTGGCTACACTCGCCTTCGCCTCAGCTCGTCTATGGAACCTATAGAGTAGAGTGGGGCAAGAGTGCGCGTGGGGTAAGAGTACGTTTTCGATTTTTTGAAGTACTAAAAAAAGATAAACTAGCAGCACTGCATCAGTTTGACAGGTATTCTGGCCAACTATTATCACGTGTAATTGTAAACGATTTGAATAAACAACAAGGGAGATATGGAGTTAGATAACTTTTTGGTCATTTTGCTAAAAATAATTGGATTTCCGCAACCAGTATTTCATTACCACATATACGTGCAATCAGGTGAACATTATACCATTTCGATAACCTATTGTATAGAGTGCTTTATGGTACAGAACACCAATCCGGTTGGTTTTCCAAGAAGTCGAAACCATTACTTGAATAATTTTTGGGACTGTGGGGTAAAAGTACGCAGGAACAGGTGGGGCAAAAGTACGCATATGAATCTCCAAGTTATGATGTCAAACCCGTATCTCCGGCCGAAATAAGACTTCTTGCAAAGTGTAAAAATCCACAACTAAGAAAAAAGGGACTGAATTTGAAATTATCACAAGTTTTTAGGATAAGTTGAAGTAATTCAGTGTTAGAAAGGACTTAGCGAACAAAGCACTGAAGCGAAATAATGAAATTGTATTAGGACTTGTTGTACACCGAAACATAGTACGAAAACACAATTTCATCTAAATGATAATTTCATTTAATCAAAAGAAACATTCATAAATTACGCAACGTTTAGCTGGGAGGGGTTGTGAGATGTGTGACGATCCATATAATTTTCAGAGGATTCATACAAATAGTGTAAGATAGGGGGGAGGGGTGATGAAATAGATAAATTTTACGTTACGTGATTGGTGGACTTTCTTCAAGGAAAATGCCTTTGTATACGCCACGCGAAACCTGATATATATTTTTACCTCTGTAGTGTTTTGTATATATAAAAAACAATGGTTTTTCGTATGAGAGTGCACATTTTTAGGACCCCCCCCCCTTTAAGAGTTACGTAATCTTTAAACATTCCCTAATATATGCTCATTGAACATCAATTAATGTTATTAACTCTTATTTGTGTTAGTATATACTTAAAGCACATGATTGGATAAATGCGTACTCTTACCCCACCCGATGCGCACTTTTACCCCACCGGTGGGGTAAGAGTGCGTTTTTCACTTGTCTTGCAATAAGGGTTCTACTAAAACGAATCTCAATAATTTTAATATTTTTTCCACTGGGTAACATAAAGGAAGAGTATATGAATCATCGACACTGATTTGATATGCAGAAGCTTGCTTCATAAGGGCCACATGATCGATTGAAAACTAAGTGCGTACTCTTGCCCCACTCTACTCTAGTGTCTATAATTTAAACGCGTGGTGATGTTTTGTCATTTGCTGGATGAATGTGTACATTTTACTGTGGTGAATTTCACCTCGGGAATTTGATCCGCGGATTTTTTCCCCATGTGTTTTTGCGTTACGGGATTTGGGCACGGAAAATCAAAATCCCGGCCCCATTTAAAATGCACGGGGACCAAAATCCGGAGGAAAATTTTCCAGAGGTGTAAGGTGGCCTTAAGGTGGGCTTAAAGGTGATGTTTACATGTTGTTGATTTCATTTTTTTTTTATTTTCTTTCTTCCTTGAAATCGATTTCACATTCCCGAAGAGGGAGAGAAATAAACAACAGAGCTCACATCACATCACATCACGAAAATGAAATTCACCACAGTAAAAAATTGGACTCTCTGGTATAATAGTATTTTAATAATCAGTATCTCTGAAACATCCACCACGCGAAAGTATATTCTCACCTCTTTCAAAATAAACCCGTCGCGGGGTGATCATATAGAGGTTATTGTGGTTGTTTCCTATGTGAATTAGGTCTCTGTTACGACTTGCGATCGACGGGTGATGAGGTTAGGTTACCGCCTAGAAGTCGATGTTATATGCTTTTTAGTGCCTTGTGCGTTAGCAGAAGGGTGAGCGTATTCAATGTCCCCCTCATATGTATTGCTCAATGTATTGCGCGAATGGTGATACGGACTAGCGAACTGCCTTAGGTCACCTCCCCAGGTGTCTGTTTGTAGAGTTCGGTTTACCCTCGCTCAAGAAAAATATGAGCTAGGCAATAGAGTGTCCGAAAAACACTATACTGGAAAAGTTATGGTGCTCGACCCTTAAATTAAAGTAATCGCATCTAGAGCATTTCTATAGAACAATCCAAGTCTAAAAAATAGTTTAGAGGTTCCGACCAGACCTGTGCGCCGATTGAAGATGTGTCGGCGGCGGCGTTCATGCATTAACAATTTTTCGGAAATTCTTTAAGGAATTCCTTTGGAAGTTCCTTCAGGAATTCCTCAAGGAGTTCCTCCAGGAATTCCTCAAGGAGTTCCTCAAGCAATTCCTTCGAAAGTTTTCTCAGGAATTGCTCCGGAAGTTCCCACAGAAATTTCTCCAGAAGTTCCCCCAGGAATCCCTCCGAAAGTTCCCCAAAGAATTCCTTCGAAAATTTGTATTTGTAGTTCAATCAAAGTTAATTGCCTATTTCCGGGGATTAAACCTCCCGACTTGGACGTTAATTTACAATTTCCAAATCAATATCATCCACATAACGTACATATTCACATATGAGTTTCATAACATTGTATTTGTATTTGTTTTTATTCATTTAGTAAGAGCTATAAATATCTACAATCGGATTATTCTCTGTTCTCTCCACATTCTTATAATTTTCATTGAATTCAGTGTATAATAAAATTTTACATAGAATATGTACATTGACTCAACAAGCAAAAAAAAGACGTAAATTTCGTTCTGTACCCTACCGCTCAACCATTCAATTAATTTCCCTCCATTTAGCTAGCCTATACTGCGGAATCTCGAAATCCAATGAGCAGATTCAATTTTATGTAGAATTAGGTTCCAAAGGTTTATTGCACGTACGAAGAATTTCTTAAGGAAATCTTTCGAAAGTTCCCCCAGACATTTATCCCGAAGTTCCCTCAGGAATTCATCCGGAAGTTCCTTCAGGAATTCCTCTGGAAATTCACTAAAGAATTTATTCAGAAGTTTCACCAGGAATTCTTCCGGAAGTACCACCAGGAATTCCTCAGGAAGTACCACCAGGAATTTCTCCGGATGTTCCGCCAGGAATTTCTCCGGAGGTTCCACCAGGAATTCCTCCGGAGGCTCCACCAGAAATTCCTTCGGATGATCTACCATGATTTCCTCTGGAAGTTCCACCAGGAATTCCTCTGGAAGCTCCACCAGGAACTCCTCCGGTAGTTCCACCAGGAATTCCTCCGAAAGTTCCATCAGGAATTCCTCTGGAAACGCCTCCAGGAATTCCTCCGGAAGTTCCTCCAGGAATTCCTACGGGTGTTCCACCAGGAATTCCTCCGGAAGAACCTCCAGGAATTCCTCCGGAAGTACCTCCAGGAATTCGTCCGGAAGTACCACCAGGAATTCCTCCGGAAGTTCCACCAGGAATTCCTCCGGAAGTACCTCCAGGAATTCCTCCGGAAGTACCTCCAGGAATTCCTCCGGAACTACCTCCAGGAATTCCTCCGGAAGTACCTTCAGGAATTCCTTCGGAAGTACCTCCAGGGATTCCTTCGGAAGTACCTCCAGGAATTCCTCCGCAAGTTCCACCAGGAATTTCTCCGGAAAAACCTCCAGGAATTGTTCCGGAAGGTCTACCAGGAGTTCCTCCGGAAGTTTCACCAGGAATTCCTCTGGAAGATAGAAAAAGATTTCCTCCAGAAGTTTCGGAAGTCCCACCAGGAATTCCTTCGGAAGTTCCACGAGGAATTCCTCCCGAAGTTCCACCTGGAATTCCTCCGGAAGATCCACCAGGAATTCCTCCGGAAGTACCTCCAGGAATTTCTCCGGAAGTTCCACCAGGAATTTCTCCGGAAGCTCCACCAGGAATTCCTCCGGAAGCTTCACCAGGAATTCCTCCGGAAGTTCCACAGGGAATTGCTCCGGAAGTTCCACAAGGAATTCCTCCGGAAGTTCCACTAGGAATTCCTCTCGAAGTTCCACCAGGAATTCTTGCGGAAGTTCCACTAGGAATTCCTCTGGAAGTTCCACCAGGAATTCCACCGGAAGTTCAACCAGGGATTCCTCCTGAAGTTCCACCAGGAATTCCTCCGGAAGTTCCACCAGGAATTCCTCTGGAAGTTCCACCAGGAATTCCTCTGGAAGTTCCACCAGGAATTCCTCCGGAAGTTCCACCAGAAATTGCTCCGGAAGCTCCACCAGGAATTCTCCGGATATTCCCGCAGGAATTCCTCCGGAAGTTCCCCAGAAATTCCTTCAGAAGTTCCCTTAGAAATTCGTCCGGAAGTTCCTCCAGGAATTTATCCTGAAGCTCCCTCAAGAATTCCTCCGGGTGTTCCTCCAGGAATTCCGCCGGATGTTATTTCAGAATTTTGTGATAAGTACATACATCTCTGTTTGTTAGTTCAGTGATAAGTGTATCAGCGATAGCGTTGTTAGCAAGTACACATGCACGTTTCATTGATCGAGAGATTGTCATTTCATTACTGAAAGCAACAAAAACCAGGTTCACTGGGTTACCTAGGTGAAAGTTACCTTTGCGAAATTAATATTCCTGTGCCAAAGCCAATTGAGGTTTTCCATTTTGCGTAAGCCTACAAATATGAATCGTTGATGTTCTTTAAACGATGATAATTGCTGTTCTATTATTCCTTCTATTATTTTTTCAATAATTTGGTAGTAATATGACTGTGCAGAGCACGTTCAGTTTGAAGTTTGTATGAAAATTATAATGAAACCGGTCTGCGACGTTGCTCATTAGACTCTAAATATATATGGAAATGTGTGACCTTTGGAAACATCAGGTGCAATTTGCATAACTCGATACTGCAAACGTTTCAAATGCAATTACTATCATGGTTTGACAATTATCGATTGGAATATTGACTATTTTTTATTCCAATGCACTATGAGCTATATTATCATGCTGGTTTTCATAGACAAAAAATGCCCTTTTTGGCAAAAACGAACATTTGATAGAATTAGTTATGATACTTTCGTAAATGAAACTAAACAAATCAAAGTCGGTTTTGTTACTGACATACAAGCAAACAGTAATGTCGACTTCCCATTCGTCACTTGTTCATCTTTACATCTCTGCAATCCACATGTTTAGATGGGGCCAAAGTGTGCACTTGTAAGATGTTACATACAATACGACAGCTTCATCACTGAAGATGATGCCGTAGTAATCGATCTAAGATTGATAATTTTCTCTCTTATGTCTACTGTATTCGCTATCGACAATGCCGTATATAGAACATGTGACTAAGAGGCATTTATCCAATTCCTTGTGTTATGGTTCATGCATGTATGCGGAGCATGCGCTCATGTCATGGAGCGTGTCGTGTGTGAAGCTAGCTACTTCCTAATTGTAGTTTTCCCACGTAGACGCTCACTGCAAACATCTTAAAAACGTCCTAAAATTTTGCAACTGAAGATGAAGAGATCGAGAATTGGTTTAGATATTTAACACTCTTTACATAATCTGTGAAACTTGTTGATGTTGGCCCATTGCAGATGTCAAACTCTACAGATGAGTTTCAACCCATATCTTTTCCTATGGGTCTTTTGTTTGTTCATAGTAATTATGTGGTATTTTCGTTTATAGTTTTATAGTTATATAGTTTTAGAATAAAACACCAAGCACCAATGGCACCATTCACTTCACTCTCTCATTAGCGTTCGTAGAATTGACTAATTCGTATTTCGTATTGCTGATTTGAATTGAATCATTCGCAAAGAGCACAAAGTTCTATGCAAAGGAGGTGGAAGCTGCCAAAGAGATGTCTCTCATTATTATTCTGGTCCAATTGACTGATTAAGTAAAACTTCTACTCACGACATTATGTAGTGCTTAAATATGAACTTAATGTAATGTTATTTATTATCGCTCATTGCTATTCACAAAATGTTTATTTCAATAATTTCTTTACTGCATAAAAAGATTTTAATTAAATCCTTGGGTAAACATAAAATAAGATTATGGGTTCCACATGGCTTTCCGTAGCTCAGCGGTTTAATACGCAGGTGTATTGGCGGTGGCTGGAATTTCGATTAGTGTTCATTAAACACTAGCAGACCCGACGAACTTCGTATCGCTTAAAATTAATTAATTCTCTGATTAGATCTCGAGTTTTGAAGTAATTGGTGTTCAATTTGTATGACAGCCCCCCTTTCCAAAGCGGGGAGGGGTATTGAACCATCTTAAGAACCTTCCCCGACCCCAAAAACCTTTGCATACAAATTTTCAAGCCGATCGGTTCAGTAGTTTCCGAGTCTATAAGGTTCAGACAGACAGAAATTCATTTTTATCTATATACATAAAAGAAGATTTCCACAGCTAACAACTGCAAGTTTTCTATGCCAATTTATCATGTTTGCATTCGTATATCATGAGGCTAACTCCATGATACTTGTATGCCTATGGAAGTCGAGACAATTTTCAACCCGAAAATTTCTTAGACCAGACCGGGAATCGAACCCAGGGATTGAATCCAAAAGAGAATGAAAAAGTCTCTCACTTATCATCTCTATATACATTTCCGATATGTAGCATACCATGAAAGATTTTTTTCGCAACTCGCAAGCTGTAATTCATGATAAATATCTTAATTTTACAACTTTTACTTAATTTACAAGCTTATTTTTTATCTATTACGTTTATTTGACAGGCTCAGGCGTGTATAACACTTAACAGAGCCGAGACTCTTTATGGTATTTACAAACTACATCATTATTATTAACAGCTAGTAAGGGGAAAAGGCCGCGAATACAACGTGCCCACACATCATCTATTCATCGACTTCAAAGCCGCATATGATACAATCGATCGGGACCAGCTATGGCAGCTAATGCACGAACACGGTTTTCCGGATAAACTGACACGGTTGATCAAAGCGACGATGGATCGGGTGATGTGCGTAGTTCGAGTTTCAGGGGCATTCTCGATTCCCTTCGAAACCCGCAGAGGGTTACGGCAAGGTGATGGTCTTTCGTGTCTGCTATTCAACATCGCTTTGGAAGGGTAATACAAGGATTAACACGAGTGGTACAATTGTCAATAAGTCCGTCCAGCTATTTGGCTTCGCCGACGACATAGATATTATGGCACGTAACTTTGAGAAGATGAAAGAAACCTACATCTGACTGAAGAGGGAAGCTAAGCGGATCGGACTAGTCATCAACACGTCGAAGACGAAGTACATGATAGGAAGAGGTTCAAGAGAAGACAATGTGAGCCACCCACCACGAGTTTGCATCGGTGGTGACGAAATCGAGGTGGTAGAAGAATTTGTGTACTTGGGCTCACTGGTGACTGCCGAAAATGACACCAGCAGAGAAATTCGGAGACGCATAGTGGCTGGAAATCGTACGTACTTTGGACTCCGCAAGACGCTCCGATCGAATAGAGTTCGCCGCCGTACCAAACTGACAATCTACAAAACGCTAATTAGACCGGTAGTCCTCTACGGACACGAGACCTGGACGATGCTCGTGGAGGACCAACGCGCACTTGGAGTTTTCGAAAGGAAAGTGCTGCGTACCATCTATGGTGGGGTGCAGATGGCGGACGGTACGTGGAGGAGGCGAATGAACCACGAATTGCATCAGCTGTTGGGAGAACCATCCATCGTTCACACCGCGAAAATCGGACGACTGCGATGGGCCGGGCACGTAGCCAGAATGTCGGACAGTAACCCGGTGAAAATGGTTCTCGACAACGATCCGACGGGCACAAGAAGGCGAGGTGCGCAGCGGGCAAGGTGGATCGATCAGGTGGAAGATGACTTGCGGACCCTCCGTAGACTGCGTGGTTGGCGACGTGTAGCCATGGACCGAGCCGAATGGAGAAGACTCTTATATACCGCACAGGCCACTTCGGCCTTAGTCTGATTAAATAATAATAATAAAGGGGAAAAGGACATTGACCAAGATACTCGTGGTGACTCAAAGTTGGATTGCGTAATTTCGTGATGTACAGGGTTCGGATTTAGGTTTGGGATATTTCAGCTGCTCATCCGGATATTTGACGTCAATAACGTTATGGCGTAGCGTCGTGTTCGAGTTGTGGTTCGTCAGGGAGCATCTTTCGAATGGCCAGAGCTTCGTGGCATAAGGGACAATAAGACAGAGACAAGAAAAAAAAAATGGGAAGCTATTAGGATCAAATTTTTGTCTTGGACATTCGCAAAAAACGGAAAAAATGAGGTTTCGTCCGCGTTTCCGCTACTGGGGGATGTAACGATTGAAATGCAGGCCAAGTTCCAGTTGGAATGTATAGTTATTGAAGGAAAAGAAAAAGAAGAAGATGATTAAGAAGAAATATGATAAGAAGAAGAGGAATATGACAACTCGGCTCTACTTGTATTCGTGTATCAGTTATCACACAAAAGGCTCTTCCGGGAATTGCTCTACCGGTTGTTTGTGGATGCATTTCCCGAGGAAAACGTTTGCTAAAAGCTAGAATCTGAGTCATTTTAAATCAGTGAATTGATGTTGGACTGACGGCTTTTAGGTCTGGCAAAGGAAACGAGATGCTACCTTTTTGCCTTTCTCGTGTACTAAGTTTGTATACGTAGAGACTATAGGATCACAATTAAAAAACATACTTTTCATAGAAGGCTCGGAGATCCATAGTGTTACATAACATTCGACTCAGCTCGACCAATTGAGGTGATGTATGTATGTGTGTGTGTGTATGTGTACAAAAATGTGAGACACATATTTTGGTACTTTAGCATTATTCGATTAGTTCGATTGCATGGGGGTCCCGTAGCGTAGTTGGCTACACGTTCGCCTTACAAGCGAATGGTCATGGGTTCGATTCCCAGCCCCTCCACAAAAAACCTTCGTCAGTCGCCGGATGCGCAGCCTATGCGGTTGCGTATTGGGGTGCGCGCCTTACCGCCACGGCTGCCTGATGACGACTGACAACTTGTTCTTCTCGGAGGCATTCCTCCAACGTTACCCGGATAAATGGCAACCGAACAATGCGACGATCATTGGATACATAACATGGACAATACGGACACAATGGACTCACGACGAGATGGACCAGCAATGACAACAATAATAGTAATGGAAATCTAAAAATAGATTCTGTGTGGATTCTGTACAGCAGAATACCACAGTAGATCTCGGCAAAGTAGCGGATAACTAACACAGAGTGCCTACCAAAATAAAGAAAGGTATAAAAAAATCGGCCATTGCATCTCGGACTTATTTAAAAAAAAAAACATTGTTTTCTCCTCTTGGAAAAGTATTCAAAATAAAAAAAATCAGAAATTGCGCATCGCAGGAATTTGAATAGAGCAAATAGATGTGAATTAAAAATTTCCAAATTCGAACCCGTCACGAAATTAGGTGATATTTTGAACGCTAATAGCTCCTTTATCTTCCGGCGGATTTACGAGATTTTCTTATCAATCGAGATTTTCTTATCAAACAAAACCATATATGATACCCTGTTTTTTGCGGTCAGCACTGTACGCGAATCATTCAACCACCTCGGTTTCGCTACCGTTGTCCTCTCTTGAGCCTCTTCCTATCGTGTACTTTGTCTTCGACGTGTTGCTGACTAGTCCGATCCGCTTGGCTTCCCTCTTCAGTCCGATGTAGACTTCTTCCATCTCCTCAAAGTAATGTGCCATAATATCAATGTCATCGGCGAAATGACATTGACTTGACAAGACTTCGTAAAAACCGTACCACTCGTGTCAATCCCTGTCCTTTGTATTATTCCCTCCAATGCGAGTTGGTGGCGCGAAGGACCATCACCCTCTACTTAAGGGCGTAGCCAGAGGGGGGCCTAAATGGTGGAAAGATTGAACGGGTACTGAAATGATTTCCCTTAAACTTGTGCACTTTACGGTGGTTGAAATTCAAAAGATTAATATGAAATAATATATGAAAATTCAAAACTACACGAAACATTTCGGGCTCAAGAATTCTCCTTGAAATCCTTCTAGAAGCTCCCCTGCGAACTTCTAAATTCCTCCGGAAATTTTTCGAAAAATTCCTCTGAAACTCGTTTGAAAATCATTCTCATGTAATTGTAATTCCTCCTTATCTAGAAACCCCTCACTATTTTTTTTAGGAAATTCATGAAGGAATTTCTTTTCTTCTCTTCAAGTTTAACTTCTAGACATTTCTTCGGTCCAGAAAAGTATTTGGCATTTCCTTCAGGAATGCATTCGAGAGTTCCTTCAAGAATACATACGGATTTCACTTCCAAAATTTCACCAGAAGTTTCATCAGAAATTTATGACGGAAGTCCTCCGATTTCGCTCCATAATTTCACTTGCAAATCTATAAGAAATTCCTTCGGAAATTCTTCTAGGAACTTCTCCGGGAATTCCTCCAGGATTTCTTCCTATGATTCCTCCAGGATAACTTACAGGAATTTTTCCGGGAATACCTCCATAAATTCAATAGCGATTATATTCTGGAATTCTTTCCGCAATCACTTCAGAATATCCTTCAAGAATTCCTCTAGAAATTTCTCCAGGAATTCGTCCAAGTATTTCCCAGGAAATTCTTCCAGGTATTTTCCAGGAATTTCTCCGGGAATTTCTCCGGGAATTTTTCCGTGGAGTTATCCTAGAATTCTTTCCGGAGTTCCTCCAGGATATCTTTCAAAAGTTCTTCCAGGAACTTCCAAGAATTCCTAGAATTTTAGGACAATTCCGCGGAAAATTTCCCGGAGAAATTCCTGGAGGAATTTCTGGAGAAGTACCTGAAGAACAAACCCCCGGAAATTCATCCGGTAATTTCTTCAGCAATTCATCTGGGAATACTTTCAGGATTTCATCTGGGAATTTCTGCATTAATTCCTCCTGGTATTTTTCCGGAAATTCCTTCAGATATTTCCCCGAAAATTCCTTCAGGAACTTCTCCAAGAATTATTTCAGGACTTCAGGGAGTTCATCCAGAAGTGCCTACGAGAGTTCCTCAGGATTTCCTCCGGAAATTCTTTCTGTAGTTCTTCAAAAAATTCCTCTAGAAGTTCCACCGGGACTTCCTTCGGAAATTACCTGGGAGTTCTTCCTCAGAGGAACACCCGGAGAAACTGCCGGTGAAACTCCCGGAGGAATTCTCGTAGAAACTGGAGCTGGAGCTCCCATAAGAACTCCCGCAGGATTTTCAGAAGGAACTCCTAGAAGAATTCCTAGAGGACCTTCCGGAGGAACTCCCAGAGAAACTATTGGAAGAACTTTGGGAGGAATATCCAGCTAAATTTCTGAAGAAAGCCCAAATTTCCTGAATAAAAAAGCCTGAATGATTTCCTGGAAGAGCCGGTGGAATTCCCGGAGGAATTCTTGAAGGAACTTCCGGAGGAATTTCTGAAGAAACTCTTGGAGATTTTTCAAATGAACCTCCGGAGTGAAACTACCAGAAGAATCCTCGGAAATCTAGGAGAATTCATCTTATAGACAAATCTCGTGTAGCTGAAACCTTTGTAGGGGTATGTAGCTGGACCATCATCACCATCACAGAATTCCCTGAGGAGCTCCCAGAGAAAATCTCGGAGGAGCTTTTAAAAGAATTTCTATATAAATTCCTGAAGAAGCCTAAATGAATTCCAGAAAGAAAGGGAAATTCTGGAGAAATTCCTGGAAGAATTTTCAGAGGAACCCCCGTAGGAACTGTCGATAGAACTTCCGGAATGATTCTCGGAGGAAATCCTGGAGAAACTCCCGGAGGAATTTTCGGAGAAACTCTTGGAGGATCTCCCAGTGGAAATCTTGAATTTTCCAACGGAATTCTTTCAGGATTTCTTTGGGAGTGTATCTAGGAATTCCTCCGAAAATTCCATTGTTGATTTCATTTTCGGAAATTTTTCGGGATAATTTCTGTATAAATTGTCGGTGGAATTCCAGGAGAAATTTTACAAGATTTTTTTTCGAAACTATCACGGAAAATTTTATGGAATTTACGCAAGAAATTCGAAGATTTTTCGCGAAATTCTCAGGAATATTTACTGGCAATTCTGGAGAATTTCCACGGAATATTCTTATGATTTCCACGGTGCAATTTTTCATAAATTTTAATGAAAGACAGCACGAAATAATTATCTGAAGAATTCCCTGCAGAACTTATAAAGGAGTCCGTTGAGGGTTTTTTGGAGCAAATAATAGTGGAATTTTCGGATCAGTTCTCGGCGAAATTGATGGTGGAATTCCTGAAGACATTGCCAAAGAAGTTGCTGGAGGCATTCCTAAAGAATCCCTGATAGAAATGCCAGCCGCCAATATCAAAGGAATTCTTGGAGAAAGCTTGCATATTGTTTTTTCTGCCTATTTTATAATAAATATTATTTCAGAGAGGATTTGCTTAGAAACTCAGATGTATGGTTCCAGTTTTCTAAAACTTGTGGAGGAATGCAGGATTTTTATAATAATTGTTATAGCCGTTTTTATATTTTTTCTGAATATTAATTTCGTTAATAATTTTCTCACTTTATTTAAAAATATCTGATGAGGAATAAATCATGCATTTTTAAATCCATCCAGTACAAAACGCTGATTTCAACGCCCAGCACGATGCGAAGCACAACGCGCTATTGTGATCCAGCCTTCACTGTTGGTTGTGGATTTGGTTTCAAAGTTTTTGGAACTTAGAAGGAAATAGTACCAAGCACTAATATTCATGTGTTTTTATAAAACTACTATAAAACTACAATTAAGAAGACATAAAAAAGACATGCCTCTACGCGTTTCGGAGGGACTCGAGGATGCCCCTGAAACTCGTGCTACGTACAACAGCCGATCCACCGTCACCTTGACCAACCGTATCAGTTTATCTGAGAATCCGCATTCGTGCATTAGCTGCCATAGCTGATCTCGATCGAATGTATCATATGCGGTTTGCAAGTCGATGAATTGATTATGTGTGGGCATATTGGAAATATGGCGAACACCTGGTCCGTGGTAGAGCGTTTACCCATGAATCTCGCTTAGTACCTCCCCACGAATCTCTTGCAATTGGTGCTTATCGACGGCCTTAACCCTGGAACTTTTGATTCATGATAAAATGTACTTTGCGGCTAGACTTATAGTCTAGGATTATCAGAACGGTTTTGTGAAGAATCGTTCTACCACCATGAATCTAATGACATACGCGAGCATGCTCAACTCCATTTCGGAAAAACTATATCAAGTGGACAGCATATACGTGGATTTTTCGAAAGCTTTCGATAAAGTTCCCCATGAAATAACACTGCAAAAGCTTGATAGACTTGGTTTATAAAGTGGTTTCGCTCCTACCAACATACTTACGTTAAATTAGGATTTGTAACATCCAGCCATTTCGCAACTCCATCCGGCGTGCCGCATGGAAGCCATCTTGGCCCGCTAGTATTCATACTTTTCTTCAACGATTTGTGCCTTCGACATAGTTCACAACGGATTATATACGCTGATGATTTGAAGATATATCGCATAATAAATTCATTGGTCGACTGCGCGATGCTACAGCAAGATATTGACGCAATCACAAGTTGGTGTACATCAAACGGCGTGGAGGTTTACGCTCTGAAATACAAAGGGATCAGTTTCAGCAAGACACCTTCCATCTACTCCTGCGGCAGAACCTCATCCTCTCTTTTCTTGGTAACTACCTCCTCATGATAATTGGTAAACTTCAAGGACTTCGTTGTTTTCCATCCGGCCAATCTCCTCCTGGATTTCCTGGAAATCTGGAGCTGGAAACCCATCCCTTCATCGCTGTCTACCACGAACCTATGATAAAAGGTCGAAATGACAAAAAGTCGAAAGGGCAAAAAGTCGAGAGGACAAAACGTCGAAAGGGACAGAAGGTCGAAAAGACATAAGGTCGAAAGGGGAAAAAATGAGCAATGGGTAATGTTTTAAACATAACCGCGAAAAGACGTAGGACTTGCATAAACGTAACGTATTCATATTTAACTTTTGAATCTACGGGGCTTAATTATAGGTATTAATATTGGGAATGACAACTTCCATGCTGTGTAGAATTATTAGCAATTTGTTTATTTTCAAAACTTCTAGAAATAAAACTAATTATTAAATACATAATCAGAATTGCTTTGTTTTTAACTATTCAGCTCTTATTTACTCTAGCAAATGTAGGGAATTTATAGATTTTTTATTGATGATAGTATTTAAAGTTTAAAAATTCTATTATTAAAATTTTCAGACTTGGGCAAAATGTGCTATTTTATGACTGTCCCGTTTCCCATCTCATTAAACATATATTCATCTTATCGCCAAACAAAGAAATACAGCTAACATACGCGCTTACAGCTGGAAAAATCAAAATAAGAAACAAGTCAAGGAGCAGTAACCCTATACGTGATGAACTTATGAAATAATAAAAAATCTCGAAATTAAAGATTTGAAAAAATAGAAAAGTAACCTTACTGAAATAGTGGAGGTTCTGCTTATACGTCAACGAAAAATTATTTAATGTTGTGGCTTCAAACTCTGATTCTAGGTCAAGTTTAATGATATAATGTTTCAGAAAAATAGAACCAAAGTATAAAAAAATGTTTTAAAAAATATTCTTCTGGAAATCATTTTTTGCCGACTTTTTTAAAACATTTACATGTAAATACGGCGAATTTTTCGAATCTCAAGTGGATATCAGCACCATTGTTGATTATGCATCATTTAAATAGCAAAGTATCTTCTGTAAATGAATGAAAATAATTATTTTTAATCAATTTTCATCAGTGTCGTTGATTTTTTTGCTGGGAAGTCAGAACTGTTAGAGTATGTATAACCCTGTTTGAATGTACGTGTGGTTTAGTAACAATCAAAACTTAACATATGGTCAGTCATATGTCATGACTCGTTCCCATCCTGGGATGATGTGGATTATGAAACTTCCTCCAGGAATTCCTAGGAAATTCCTCCAGGAATTCCTTCGGAAGTTCCTCCAGGAATTCCTCGGAAGTTCCTCCAGGAATTCCTTCGGAAGTTTCTCCAGGAATTCCTGGAGGAACTTCCGAGGAATTCCTGGAGGAACTTCCGAAGGAATTCCTGGAGGAACTTCCGAAGGAATTCCTGGAGGAATTTCCTAGGAATTCCTGGAGGAATTTCCTAGGAATTCCTGGAGGAATTTCCTAGGAATTCCTGGAGGAAATTCCTAGGAATTCTTGGAGGAACTTCAGGAGGAATTCCTGGAGGAACTTCCGAAGAAATTCCTAGAGGAACATCCGAAGGAATTCCTGGAGGAACTTCCGGAGGAATTCCTGGAGGAACTTCCGGAGGAATTCCTGGAGGAACTTCCGGAGGAATTCCTGGAGGAACTTCCGGAGGAATTCCTGGAGGAACTTCCGGAGGAATTCCTGGAGGAACTTCCGGAGGAATTCCTGGAGGAACTTCCGAAGGAGTTCCTGGAGGAACTTCCGAAGGAGTTCCTGGAGGAACTTCCGAAGGAGTTCCTGGAGGAACTTCCGAAGGAGTTCCTGGAGGAACTTCCGAAGGAGTTCCTGGAGGAACTTCCGAAGGAGTTCCTGGAGGAACTTCCGAAGGAGTTCCTGGAGGAACTTCCGAAGGAGTTCCTGGAGGAACTTCGAAGGAGTTCCTGGAGGAACTTCCGAAGGAATTCCTGGAGGAACTTCCGAAGGAATTCCTGGAGGAACTTCCGAAGGAATTCCTGGAGGAACTTCCGAAGGAATTCCTGGAGGAACTTCCGAAGGAATTCCTGGAGGAACTTCCGAAGGAATTCCTGGAGGAACTTCCGAAGGAATTCCTGGAGGAACTTCCGAAGGAATTCCTGGAGGAACTTCCGAAGGAATTCCTGGAGGAACTTCCGAAGGAATTCCTGGAGGAACTTCGAAGGAATTCCTGGTGGAACTTCCGAAGGAATTCCTGGTGGAACGTCCGAAGGAATTCCTGGAGGAACTTCGAAGGAATTCCTGGAGGAACTTCCGAAGGAATTCCTGGAGGAACTTCCGAAGGAATTCCTGGAGGAACTTCCGAAGGAATTCCTGGAGGAACTTCCGGAGGAATTCCTGGAGGAACTTCCGAAGGAATTCCTGGAGGAATTTCCGAAGGAATTCCTGGAGGAACTTCCGAAGGAATTCCTGGAGGAACTTCCGAAGGAATTCCTGGAGGAACTTCCGAAGGAATTCCTGGAGGAACTTCCGAAGGAATTCCCGGAGGAACTTCCGAAAGAATTCCTGGAGGAACTTCCGAAGGAATTCTTGGAGGAACTTCCGGAGGAACTCCTGGAGGAACTTCCGGAGGAACTCCTGGAGGAACTTCCGGAGGAACTCCTGGAGGAACTTCCGAAGGAATTCCTGGAGGAGCTTCCGAAGGAATTCCTGGAGGAGCTTCCGAAGGAATTCCTGGAGGAACTTCCGAAGGAATTGCTGGAGGAACTTCCGAAGGAATTCCTGGAGGACTGGAGGATCTTCCGAAGGAACTTCCGAAGGAATTCCTGAAGGAACTTCCGAAGGAATTCCTGAAGGAACTCCCGAAGGAATTCCTGAAGGAACTTCCGTAGGAATTCCTGAAGGAACTTCCGAAGGAATTCCTGGAGGAACTTCCGAAGGAATTCCTGGAGGAACTTCCGAAGGAATTCCTGGAGGAACTTCCGAAGGAATTCCTGGAGGAACTTCCGTAGGAATTCCTGGAGGAACTTCCGTAGGAATTCCTGGAGGAACTTCCGAAGGAATTCCTGGAAGAACTTCTGAAGGAATTCCTGGAGTAACTTCTGAAGGAATTCCTGGAGGAACTTCTTTAGGAATTCCTGGAGGAACTTCCTTAGGAATTTCAGGAGGAACTTTCGAAGGAATTCCTGGAGGAACTTCCGAAGGAATTTGTCTTATTTGTTTTATTTGTCCTATTTGTCTTATTTGTCTAATTTGCTTTATTTGTCTTATTTGTCTTATTTGTTTAATTTGGCTTATTTGTTTGATTTGTCTTATTTGTCTTATTTATTTTCAATTGTTTATCTCATCTCATTCCCATATTTGATTTCAATTTATATATTTGGAATCTTCGTGTTCACAAATAGGAATACGTTTTTTTCTAGTGTCACGCTAGATACAAAGTTGACGGACTTTCTATCGCTCTCATCGCTACTTTCCTGCCGTGCGCCACAAGAAAATATGCTGTTGGCTGCTCTCCCGAAATGGTAACTTTTGTATGAAATTTAAAAAAAACTTGGTTGAAGTAAAAAGAGCTTCCTGCAAAATTTATTGCGGTGACATATACTTTTTATTACATCAAAATGATCGTTGGAAAAATTCAAAACTTTTGTCAGTTGGGTTTTGCGAAATTCGGTTCCTTTGTGCCTCAAATCATCGGAGAGAGGTACTGAGAAACGAAAATTTCAGTTGTACAGAAGCTTAGTATTTAGAGCTTAATTCAAATTCGTGAAATAGTAGGTCCATGAAATTTTGTAGGAACATTCTTTGATAAATTTCAAAGAGATTGTCAGTTGGGATAAGTGAAATTCATTCCCAATTCCGAGTTATAGACATTTTAGTACGAAAACAGCGCTCTACCGCAAGAGAGCTTCCCTCAGACCTTAATCATTAATCATAATCATATAATTTTTAAACCTTTTAAAATTTGGAATAAAGGTTACTCGATTATTGATCACTATGCAAGTCATTTAATTTGATCATTCATAATCATTAATCATATCGATCGTTAATCATTAATCATACACATAGTGTGTCAACATTTGATCACGATCGGTAATCGTTAATCATACTCCAACGGTTTTTTGGTCATTATTTACAATCGTTAATCATTGTCAAAAAGGAATTTAATCGTTAATCATTATCAGTTATCATTGTCAAAAATGAATAAATCATTAATCATAATCTTTAATCATAGAGTTGAATGATTTAATCATTTAATCTGGTTGGAATTGGTCCGGGGGGTTAGGAGTTACACTGAATTGCTCGTTTTCTAAAGACAACCCCTTCCCCCTTACCCTCCCTCTTTTCTCAATGACCATTTCACCCCTTTTGTTATCTCCTTGGGATAGAGAATGGGTGTAACAAATTTGGTTGAAATCGGTACAGGGGTTCAGAAGTTAAACTAAATTGCCCGTTTTCTGAACAATACCCCTCCCTCCAGAACCCCCCTTTGTCCAAATTATTCTCCCATACACTGAGTTGCTCGTTTTCCAAAGACAACACCTCCCCCTATACCCTCCCCTTTCCCAATGACCATCCCACCCCCTTTGTTATCTTTTCCTTATGATATAGACTGTGTGTACCAAATTTGGTTGAAATCGGTACAGGGGTTAATAGCCAAGTGGTTCAGAAGTAGTTAGCGAACATACATACATAGATTGGTTTTTATATATACAGAAATTTAATTTATTTATTTATAGATTTGAGATTTATTTAATTATTTATAGATTTTTTAGTTTATCTATTGGCTAAGATATTAAAGTTGTAAATTTCCCATTATTATCAATTTAAAAAAAATGACAGCAGCAATGATTACGAAGGTGCATAATAAATATAAATCGGTCTTTTTTTTCCTGTTCGAGTGTGCCACTGCGACCAGTCATTAGATCTATTGTAGCGTTATCTGTATCCTTAGTGTTTGAGTGCATGTCGAATTACTCCATTACTATTGATAAGCAATGCAGTATCGGTTATACAGTTGTTGTTTCGTTTTCTCAAGAGCATCATGACAAGGTCCCGCTATTTAGACCCTTCACAGAGAGCAAACCTATTGAAGGCGCGCCCCTTATCAATAGGAAATCAATCCTTTCTTGAGAAAACAGAACAGTAATACTCGATTTTTCCAGCAGTCAGTTCAGCCTAGGACCGGGTACCGAGGTTTTTTTTAACTAATTGCTTGAAAAGTTGTTTCCGCTGCAAAAAGTTTAGCCTCAAACAAGAGGAATTCGAGTCTTTCAACTGGCTGCAAGGTAACATTAATTATGTTTTATTTCTGAGACTGCTGTTGGTAGCGGGGATTAAATACGATGAATCTTTAATTACCACAACTTATTGCTCTAGCTTGAAAAATGGATTAAGCTAGGGCTCTGTTTGGTAGATCTTACACCGTAGCACACTACATCAAAGTGATCTGTGTTTTGGGGTGAATCGGTCTTTGTCAGGGCCACCATTCTACACAGGAGAACACATGTTTCGAAATGGACAAATTGATATGAAATTTGCGAAAAAGAATCCACGTGTCTTGGAGGGACTCGAGCTAACCGCGGTGGAGGTTGGTACTCGGATTCTGATGGGTTTTGCCGCAAACGTGACCTTTAAGTGGCCTTATTGTGTAGGGGTGGATTCTTTTTCGCAAATTTCAAATCAATTTGTCCATTTCGAAACACGTGCTGTGCATATGCACAGCCATGATATTTAACAAAAAAAAATGATTTTCGTACGCATGGTTGTTTGTTTTATCCTAATGGAATGAACGATAATCTTACGGTTGAGGTGAAAGATTCACAAATTGTTAAATTCAAGTGAAAATGAGAGGATTTTGAGAAATTTAGAAAGAAATTGTAGTGTAAAGAAAACTAACAGAATAACTTTGCTTATCAGTGTGATCAACCACGAAACTACGAAACGAAACTTACTTTCTAAGAAGCACAGAGGAATGAGCGAAATCTTTTTTCATATTCCAGTACATTAGAATCCGGGTGCAAGAACAAGCTTAAGGATTTCAATGAGAGTCTCTCGGGAACAAAGCGATATGAGTTGAATAGCATAAAGCTACATGGAGTGATGGAAGCGATGGCTATGGTGTCATCAACGACATACTTTTATTTATAACATAACAATGTTTTAACCTGTTTTCCTATGATTATTATGGATTCATACACCCAAATGATTCAAATGAAAATGCATGGAAACATTCAAAAGGACACCCCTATCGTCCCGCAATGGCTTGTTTTTTTTTACATTCCAGTAGGAACAGAGTAAGCACACGAACGGCAAAGTTAACCTCACTTCGCTTTCTTGTTGTATTTTTCTTGATTAATGGCTTTCTTCGGTGTTACGCTAGAATCTAAATTTGTCTACCTAGCGCAATGAGGTTTCCATTCACATGCTTTTCCATATGTTTGGTATGGAGTGTGTGCGTAACAGGGAAATTCCACACCCTATTGCAGGGCTTTATACCATTTATGCCTTTTAGACATGTACGCTAGCATATCTGGACACACGTGTATGAAGTAAGGAAATAAGCACAACAAAATAGGTATCCATTATTTCCGAAACAAAAAATGTCTACTATAAATAGATGTAATATATGCACTGTTCCAGCGAAATGTAACAAACCACATGTCATCAGTGCAAATGTAATGAGTAGAACATTGCGAGACTATACACAGAATAAATATCAGATATCATAAAGTAGGGGGAGAACATAGTCTGCTTATGTTATCGCAGCCATCGTTTCCCTGATTAATACATCTAGAGTCGATGGTACTTTCCACTTGAATTAGATTGTTTGGATTTTTTTATTCAGCGAGTAGTATCGTTTCTTGTATTTTATCCAGGCCGATGGAAAGCATTTATCATAATTTCAAAATAGGGACTGATCTAGTATGAATATATCCATATAATTATACAAAACGAGAAAGCTATATCTTGAGAAAATACTCAACATTCAGTACGAAAAATCTAGATAGAACACTGAGACTTGATCCAATAAGTTTTTTAGAGTGCGTATGGACTTACATGGATAAGGAATAAGGATAAGGAAAGCCGTACAAGAAAACTGGTAAAGCTCCTGGTTTGCCACCACATCCGGATACCTTCGGACAATTAAGGGGACCACATTGGCATGGGAAGACATACCCAACCAACGTCCCCGGAGATGTTAGCCAGGATCGTCGAAGGTTTGTTCCCGAAGCATCGGACTGGCCCGCCACATCGTACGATCCAGTGAACGTGGTACTGCTAGTGACTAACGATGAGCTTATCGCTGTTGCAAGAAAACTTAAGCTAAATAAGGCACTAGGTCCAGATTGTTTTCCTAATCTGGTACTTAATCACGCAATTCTTGCCGCTCCAGATATGTTCAGGAGTTGCCTTCAACGTTGCCTGGACAAAAGAAACTTCCCAGGTCGTTGGAAACGGAAGAAGATGGTGCAAGTTGTGATCCTGAATAGATTGACGGACTATATTGAGTGTGCTGATGGCTTTTCAAGCAACCAGTATGGGTTGCGGCAAAGGCCGTTCTACCATCGAAGCAATTCTGTCGGTAACGGAAACGGCTAGATGTAAAGAATGCATTTAATAACGCTAGCTGGGCAGCTATAGCTGATTCCCTGCATCGCTTGAGAGTCCCAGATTATCTGTGGAGAATTCTGAATAGTTATTTTCAGAACAGGATATTGCCAGCAGGTGTCGATTCTCGGTCCAGTTCTGTGGAATATCATATATGACGGAGTATTACGCATAAGTTTCCCGGCCGGTGTAAAAATAGAAGGCATTGCGGATGATGTAATGCTAGAGGTCACAAGCGACACTCTCGACGAAGTTGAATTGAAAACTTCGTACGCGATTAGCAGAGTCGAAGAATGGCTCAATTCAATGTGGTTTGCGTTAGCACATTACAAGACTGAGGTTGTTTTGGAGCATAACCACCATGGGTTACGCAAGCGAGGTTAAACGTAGGGACCTGCACAGTTAATTCCGTGAGGTCATTAAAGCATCCGGGCGTGATGATCGACGACAAGCTCAATTTTACGAGCCACGTCGATTATGTATGCCAAAGGGCTTCATTGACTATAAAATCTTTATCGTGAATGATGTCCAACGGATCGAGCGGCGGTCCAGAGTCAGGTGCGGGTGTAGCGTTGTCTATTGTTCGATACGGTGTACCAGCATGGTCCAAAGCACTAGAGGCCGGGTACAATGTTAAGAAATTATTAATCAGGCTACATCGGCTGATGTGTCGACGGGCTGCAAGCGTATACCGCACCATATCTTATGAGGCGGTGTGCGATATCGATGGGATGATGCCGATAGACATACTTATGGACCCACAGACTGATTCCGGAGGTGTCAAACTGGGTGAATAGAAAACATGGTTCGGTAAATTTCCACCTAACACAGGTTCTATCTGAACATGGCTGCTTTAACCCTTAAATGCGCAATGTTTTAAAACAACAAACCGAAAATACCTTTAATGTTAATGATTTCAATAGTTATTTACTTTAAAGATATTTCCAACGATTTCTAAAAAAATCGCCTTGCGCCTTTAAGGGTTAAGAAGTTCTTGCATAGATTCGGTTTCGCAGATTCTACGTATTGTGCATAGGCGTGGAAGAGTCGGCAAAGTATGTTCGCGATTGAATGTTGAACGACGTGACATGTTGCTTGTCGGCGGCATGGACACAACCCCGGACAACCCCCGGTTTTGGACATAACCCCCCCGTCCCAGAGACAACATTTTTAGAAGAAATTTTTTTTCGAACCCTATCAAATAAAAAAAAATGTTCAGAAACCCCCCCTCCCCACACCAATTTTCTGGCTACGCCACTGCCGTGAACACCTCGCTCATCCCGGCAGCATACATGTCGCGGGTGGTCTGCTGGGACCACTGTATGTAAATACGGAGGTTATTAAGGTATTACGTTGTTGCCGGGGTCGGGGTGCTCTTCTCCAAACGTGAGTTAGTGAAAGAGTCCGTTAGTCCGTTCTCAATAATCCCCCCCATGCATTGCGTGTTTGTGGGGCGGGCGATATAGAATACTTCCCAGTCAACACAACATCGTATATGATGCCATATGAGATGCCAAAGTGGAGGCGATATACGTACATGTTGTATGGGGAAGCATTTATATCGCCTCCACTTTAGCATCTCATATGGCATCATATACGATGTTGTGTTGACTGGGTTAACCCCACACTAAGCGCCTCAGGTGACTGATAGCAAATTTCTGTTTACCCTCGCTCAGGAAAAAGAAATAAAAAAACTACCCAACCTGAATGAACAGCAAATCATCTCCTGGCTCCGAACCGGACACCTGTGACTCTCGCACAACTTCGGCGGGAACCCTTTTCATATAACCTGCGACGTCTGTGAAGTTCTCAACACCGTAGAACATTATATCTGTTGATGCCCTATCAGGCTCCCAGGTATACCTACGGGATACCTGTCATAACCAGAGATGCACTGTCCGACGACGCTGCCAGCACCGTCGCTCTCATCGGCTTCTTAACATCTGGCTATTTGAACTGATTTAACACAAACGGCTTCTCAGGCATACCGAGATCAATCTCTGGAAAAAATCTCCACTCCTCTCCATTCCTTGGTTCTAAGTCCCTCGCAACATCAACCATTGATTTCATAAAGGTCTGCTGGAGGGGCCTCGCATTTCCCCAATCCCATTTCTGTCGCCTCATCTGAACAGCCACAAATTCCCTGGTCTTTTACTACAGCAATGCAGTAATGCAAGATCGAAAATGCTGCTGTATATCTGGATCTACGGTCGGAAAAATTGAACATTTTCGGAATCTTATGTCTTATGTTCTCACTTTCGTTTATGGTTGCAAGCGATAGTGCATCGGTCAAAAATACATGTGCCGATGTTATATAAATTCAGTAAAAATGATATTTTTGTGTTTGAGACTTTTTAAGACATGTTTTAGGCTGAGCAACGTATGTTACTGAAAAGGCAGAACGCATGAACCATCAATCCAAAACGTCAGGCCCATATATTAACTGTCAAAGGTTGAGTCAAGTCCTTTGCGGTGTTTTGCTAGTGCGCTTAATCATATATTCCGTACCAGAGGCGCCGCGTGATCAATTCTTCAACCTGTGCACCATTTGATTGAAGTTAAATATTTCGAGAAAAACGTACATAAAAGGGACCTGGAATGATACATTCAATATAAAAGATTCATCTTCGAACGTGCTTTCCATATATTTCCTCTTCATGTATCGTCTATCTGCTTTTAAGGTACGTCTCATTTATCGAATTAAACCCAAACTAAATTTATATGTGACAGTGCGTATAATTAAAAAAATCATCATAAGGATCAATATGCTTTTCAATATGACAGATAAGACATTTATTTATCTATTCAATCACTTTTAATTTAAATTTGAGTTATTTCGTGACGTAGCCTCTTAATTGTTATATGTTAACCAGAAAATTGAAGTATATTCCACAAAAATTGGGTCTGTACAATAAAATTTATTTCGTTTCTTGAGTATTAATTATTCTATTTTTAGTTTATATCTTTGATGAATAATTTTCTTCCGGATCAGTACTCCCTTCCATCAGCGGGTCTTCACCGCGTTGATACAGATATTCCAGCTGGTGAGGTACTCTGTCAAGGCATCCAGGCCTCGTTGGAGTTTTGACACAAGCGCTTTCAACACTCTTCCGTTGTAGACGATAGAGGTGTCATCTGCGAACAGAGACAAAATGCCACCTTCTGAAGGTTTCGGTATCGTAGAGTAAAATATAACGCGCCCCCATCGCAGCATTTCGGGTGCTTCTTATCACATGCAGCCTATCAAAAAGTCCGGCCATCTAATCGTAAAATTTGTACAATACATTTGACAAATGTACATAACGCAAATATATGTTTGTATTAGAAATAAAATAAATCTATCGAGAGTTTTAAATATGGGGACAAAATTGCTACCAGCGCAGTGCACAGGTTGCACATGCGAACGTGACGCCTCTATTCCGTACGTCAATCAAGACTAAAAATGTCGAGGAAGCATTTTCCATCTATTTTAAATTTCAAATTAAACAATGTTCCTTCCGACTTTTGAGTCGGAAGAAAAGCTGATGCGTTCAGGATGACTAACTTAATCAGAAAATCGGATATGGATTCTTCATTTTAGGACCCAATTGGGGTAAGTTTCCTGCCTCAATCCGTTTCAATTATCTCCGTAGAGCAGCACATTCAACGACACCTGGACCTGAATTAATACTACCAAAGTTTTCCTGGATTTCCCCTCCCCTACTACTTTCCTGGAACCTTGTTTGTTATGTTGAGTCATAGTTTACGTTTCGTCGACAATTTTTATGTATTAACCAGTTGTAGTCAAATTTCAAAGTGTAAGTAATAAATTTTTAAATGTTAATATTA
This sequence comes from Armigeres subalbatus, assembly GCF_024139115.2. Lineage (NCBI taxonomy): Eukaryota > Metazoa > Arthropoda > Insecta > Diptera > Culicidae > Armigeres > Armigeres subalbatus. The sequence goes on from NC_085141.1 coordinate 195,925,196, forward strand.
GGTTTATTTAAATCAAAATTTGCCAATTGAAGAGACCTGAAGGAGCTCATCTTGCCCCCTGTCCTGCCAAATGACTCTGGCCTTAGTACTCTTAACGAGTGAAGAACTTAAAATTTTAAAATTCACATAAACAATGGAAGAAAAAAAAATACATGAAAAATAATCCGGTCCAACTCAAGTATATTGAAGGAATATGTCATTTTTTTCTGGAGCGATTCTATTGATTTTAGCGTAAACAAGCTGACGAAGCACTAGCCTAGCGAGCTGCACCAAATCAATGTTCTATTTTCTTCTAACGTCGGCCAACATCCTCACTACCTGGTACATCGCTGAATGCTGTGCTTCGATAAAATCATCAACTTGAACCAGATGGTTTCGTATGTATTATTTTGAAGAAAAAATATGGTTTTGCAATTAATGCCTGCTTTAAACGATCGAGTATTTTACTAATTTCTTGGTAAAATCCTACAGGATTGATAAGCAGTAGCAGAAACTGTGTTTGAATTGTCGACTGAATATTGTTTGAAACATGTCAGAATTATATACCAAAGGGTCAACACAGCTGATCAACTTAAGAATCGTAAAAAGCAGTGGACGACATATTTGAATCACTCCTTAGACTCAGACAACGTAGTCCTGCCACTGCTTGATCAAAATTTGATGTTCTGAAAACTCAGATGTTAATATTGTGTGGAAGATTATGATTTGAAAAATGTATTGGAGATAACTACTTTCCTTCGATGGGACTTGAACCCACGACCCTCAGTACGTTCCGTCAACTATTTAACAAACTGGATAATCAACTGTTAGACCAATCGTTTGACTAACACTTCGACCAAAAATTTGACCAACTGTCTTATAAATTATATGACTACACTTAGTATAGTAATAAACACTTGTCATAAGACGAGCTGGACAATACCATTTAATTCTACCACTTAGTTTGTACCTTGACAGATACGTATTTCGACCTCAACAGTAAGGTCGTCTTCAGTGTCTCGTACTTACGAGACACTAAAGACGACCTTACTGTTGAGGTCGAAATACGTATCTGTCAAGGTACAAATTAAGTGGTGGAATTAAATGGGATTGTACAAACTCGTCTTATGACAAGTGAAGACATTCCACTAAAAAGCTCAAAATATTTTTTTTAACAATTATATGACTAATTATTTTACCAATTCCCACCTTAAGTGGAAGCTTGCCTGCTCATGGACTGATTCAAGTAAATTATGTCACGAACCTGAATGGACGTTTGTTAGATTTAGCTTTTGTCAATGCTTCGGACGTTATTGAAATAATTGAACCTATACAGCCATTACTGCCGATGGATCCTCATCATAAGCCATTCGTCATATTGACTCACAGTTGTGGCAACATAGTGAATAGTCCAGAACAACAAAATGTAATTATTCAGATAGACTTTAAGCGCGCCGATTTCCAAGCACTGAATAATGCTATAGCTTCTATCGACTGGTCTCAGTATTTTACTGGTGCAGCATTTTTTTACGGAATGCAGCATTTTTTTTATAAACAGCTTTCTGAAATATTGAACTGTCATATCCCTTGTGTTCGTCATACGGCAACTGAAACGACGCGGAAACCCTGGTGGACTGCTGAACTTCGTCATATGATAAACAATCTGCGCAAGTAAATAAAACGTTTTTTCAAATAGAGATCCTTAGTCAATAGTACTCACCTGCGAAATATGGAATGTTGTTACAAGAGTTTATTGACCGAAACATACAAGGAATACATGGAAAAAATACAGCGAGACTTGAAGCAAGACCCAGCATCATTCTGAAAGTTCGTAAAATCCTTGAAAACTACTCCTAGGATACCAACCAATGTTGAAACGATAGTTAAAACCTACTCTACAGAACAACCAAACACATGATATCTCTAAATCAACATGGCTTCATGGAACATCGATCAACTACAACAAACCTCATGTGTTATATCAATGTGCAGATTAAAAAAATAGAAATGAGAAAACAGGTCAACTCTGTCTATGTTGACTTTTCTAAGGCATTCGATGTCGTTCCGCATAACTATGCTATAGAAAAGTTTAAACACATGGGATTACCCGATCATATTGTCGAATGGCTGCGTTCATACCTGACAAATTGAAAAGCATTTGTGAGTATCAATGCAGATTGCTCCGAAGAATTTGACCTCTTATTTTTATCCTGTTTGTGAATGATGTGTGCTTCCGGATTAAGTCGCCTAAACAAATGTTTGCAGATGACCTTAAATTCTGCAGAGTCGTTTCGTCTGCTATCGACTGCCTTGCCTTGCAAAGCTATATTAACGAACTCCTACTATGGTGTACTGAGAACGGAATGAAAATGAACGAAAATAAATGTAAAATTATTTCGCTCACTCGTCGTCATAATGTGATCAACCATATATACAGCATTGGCAGTAACTCTTTGGAACGCGTAAGCTCTATCCAAGACCTGGGAATCACTTTCGACTCAAAGCTACGCTTCAACGATCACATTTCATCCATGACTGCCAAAGCATTTTCCGTGTTAGGATTCATTCGCCGACACACTTCAGCATTCTCGGACATTTACACTCTGAAATCACTTTTTTGTACACTGGTTCGTAGCCTCCTGGAGTATGCAGTCCCGATCTGGGCTCCCTACCATACGGTACAAGTCATACGCATAGAGCGGATACAAAAACAGTTCATACGATTTGCCTTACGCCAGCTGCCATGGAATGATCCGGAGAACTTACCGGAATATCGATCGAGATGTATGCTGATAAATTTGGAGACGCTATCGGCCCGGAGAAAGAAAATTCAACGTATTTGACGTGTTGGAGGGAAATATCGACTGTCCGGAACTTCTACAAGAGATTAATATTAATGTCCCACCTCGCACGCTCCGTAATCCGCCAACAATCAGTGTGCCATATCATGGAACCAGCTATGGTCAGTGCAGCTCCTTCAGCTCATGCTTAAGAGCATACAACTATGTCGAAGGAGAGTTTTAAATTTAAGATTAAATATGTAGAATAAGAATAGTCTGTACGATTAACCACTCGTCACAGACGATCGAGAAACGCATTGTACGAGGCCCACAGGTGCTCTTGTGTTATATTACCAAAGGCCACCAGATGTTGCTTTAGGACTTGCAAAAAAAATATATTTTGTTACTTGTGTCCCTATAGTTACGAATACTATACTGCCGCTAACCGCAAGTCGAGCACATCTGTATATGGGCCTCCATATACATATGTGCTCGACTTGCGGTTAGCGGCAGTATAGGTTCTAAAGCTATGTCCAATTAGAATCCGGAATCATTGATTGTATTGCAGCGGCACGGAAAGTGACCGCTGCAAGAATTCTTTTACAGCGGTTTGTCTACCTAGGCGCCCACTTGTTGTGGTATAAATTTCACGATGTTTCGGGCAGCGAGTCAAAAATTATTCCAGATTTAAGCCGAAAGGAGAGAAAAAAAAATCTGCACACCCACGTTGATAATCCTGCTAATCGACGATGTCACTCTCAAAATTGAGAGGTGACTGAGTCTTCAAATATATAATGACATCTTATAATGTATCCGTGTGCTGCTCTTTTATTAATATGATTATTAATGAGTGTCCTGAGCTTATAAGCTACCTATACATCGACTTTTAAATAAAGTTATACTTAATTTGAAATATGCCATTCCCAACATTTCAAGATAAAATTTTCAAAACGACTTATCTGCTTTTGTAAACAAAGATTCAAACGACGATTTGACGAATCTGATAGCTCTCCCACGCAAACCAACACCACCAATAGGTAGGTGAAGGTTTCCGCTACCTGTTGATGGTGTTGGTTTGCGTGGGATAGCTATCAGATTCGTCAAATCGTCGTTTGAATCTTTGTTTACAAAAGCAGATAAGTCGTTTTGAAAATTTTGTCTTGATTTATTGTTTTCTCTGTATGTTTACATCTGTTGCCATCATTTACCGACTGAATTTTCCCAAATTTGTCGAATGTCTAGCTCGATTTCGATTATCTATCATATATAAAATTTCCTTAAAGTACAGTAAATTACCTTTGTTTTGATGTATTAACCTTATTTGTACGTCAATCCGTTACCGAGATACAGATGATTTTAAAATTCCGGATGCTAAATGGACAATGGCTTTATACGGGATTTGCAACTATTGGCACAAGTTGGAAAAAAAGGTATTTTAAAGATACTTTACCAATATAAATGGATTTCCAATGTTGTTTTTGTTTCTATCGTGATGCGCCAGTTCAACTAATTGGCCGGTAATGTGTTAATGTAATTTGTCAATTCTCGGCAAACCATACTTCCGCAACTATAGAAACACGCATTACTATCGGAACTTCTACCCTATAGCAAACTTTTTTGCAATTTTGTTTTATGGTCAACTTCGAATAGTTTTCGAGCTCCCACCATGTTATATTAAGTCCGAGACCCCGATCACTAGACTGAACACGAAAACCTATAAAATAAATAATCTCACTGAGCACAAAGTACTTGTCAAACATCTTACCAATTGCCATTGTTGGCCAAATGTGTCTGCTCCATTCGCATAAATATCATGGAAATCGTCTGAATACTCAACAGATAAACTTCTTGATTATCTTATATCCTGTGAATCTGGTGCATCTGCACTGTATCGAACTGTTGCTACGATGTAGCATAATACACTGTAGTCCTATATATACATAACACTTACCAGAATGTATCCATTGTATCACATTTTAACATTCGCTTCCTTTTCTTCTTCTAGCCTACGGCTGCAATGCGACGGGTGAACACAACCATAAACTTAGCCAATCTTACACAATGTCATAAATCGTAATGGATGTGCCAAAGCGCATTCAACCGCTGCTGACGCTGGATGTGAGTGGATACCATGGACCCTGCAACTATTTGAAGCCTGATGCTTTATGTTAACCTTATCAATTAAAATACAGGCAACACAAACAAAATACGGAGCTTTTTATGTTTTGTTGCTTGAAACTCATTCCACTCATTCCACTGAAGAACAACAAATACAAATCTTCATAATAAATGTTATAGTAGAGTTTCTTACATTCACTTTATATCCAAAGTTCTGTTTAATACTTTCTTTGTAAAAGACCAGCTTTCAAGCACTCTTTATTTTTTTCCCTATCATTGCTTGCATTTCTATAATATCGTTAGTTTAGTTCCAATTTAATTCTCTATTTATGAGGTAATTATTATCAGGTGTGATTCAAGTCACACTTCATGTTGTATTTTACATTTTTTAAGTAATTGAGTTCATTTCTACTCAAACAACTATTGTTCACACGATTTTTACTCTACAGTGAATACAACAATTTATATTTTTATGATCTTTTCCTTATTGAGCCGTGTCCGTCTTTTCCTGTGTTTCCAAAAATACATACGAAAACCAACAGAATACCAAAATGGAAAAGAAAAAAATGCATCGTTTGAAACAGTATCAGTACTCTATAAACCGTTTACTCGGTTACTATAAATTACCCTGAGGTGCATCCATGGAGTGAATACACGAAGATTCTGTTTTGGTTACTAAACAATTGAGTGATTTCAATGAAGAGAATCAAACGCAAATTGATTATAAATGTTAAGTGATCCAGAGAGTCGTGTTGATTTGAAAACGTTTCGGAGTGCCTCAATAGTGAGTTCAATATTCGACACTGGTGGATCAACAAAATTTCATCCATTGGATCCTAGTGTGACACTTGAGCTTGAATCACCGGATACTCCTCGAAGAAGGAGTATTTATGATTCCGGTCATCAATCACACATGGGAAGAGCCGTTTCTGCTAGGAGCTTAGTCGATACTAGGAGAGGAATCCAACACAAGAGGTTTGCTTACTGTCATTTTTATCTGTAATGCAACTGCCACATGTTTGTATGCCTCTTTCAATTTACTTCTGAACATATCGCTACTATCATCTCATTGTATCTTATAATTGCACCCAAAGTTTTACTGTACCTCCCATTGTACGCGTCTGTCATGGATGATTGCTACTTTTAGAAATAATATTAGTAAACGTTTGATTGCAGTGTGATTTGTGCGTTCTTCGATGTCATGTTATTGGACAAGCTTTAATCATCTGAAAGGAAGTGCATGTACTTTTAATATCATTATATAAACCATATTGCATTATATGTATTTTAAAATATACTTTCAATAAGCAAATGAAAATAAATATAAAGATAGGCTAGATGTCTTTTAGTTTGAAAATAACTAAAGACCATTCAGTTTTCGACAAATGAACAGATGTTTTCATACCTACCTAAAATAAAGCATCAATTATTTTCCGCTAAATCACATCCGCATGTAAAAAAAATCGCGTTGAAAGGAACAGCAATAACAAAAGAATCCTGTTTAAAAATCTATTTCGAAAGAAACCGATATCAAATCATTAAATTTCTCCGATTCAGTCAAAACTCGATATTTATTCAGACTGATTTGATTTCTATTTTGTTTCTGAATTTGAAACAAGCAAGAAAATTTCACTAAATGTGAATGCCTGTCTTTATATTTATTTTTCTATTCATCATTCCTTCAGATATTTCATTAATATTAATCGATATACTTATATTTGAACCCATGATATTTGTCCAACTACTGCATCAGCTATTCTTTAATATCAGAGACACTGTGGCTTTCCCGGCAAACTGGATGCACATCGTCATAGTGCAGGTATACTCAAATAATTTATTTTAGATCACTGCTCTACCTCTGCTAAAATTTTGCAGGATTCAATCATGTATCAAGATATTAAAGAAAGTCATTACGCAATCAGGATTTAGGTTTTATTCAGTGAAGCGATTGAAATTCTTATTATGAAACCTTCGTTTAAGAGCCAATCCAATACTAGGATTTTACAGCTGGGAATCGCCGGCGTAGCCAACAGATCTTAATAGGAGAGACCGGTTGACAGAGTTTTTCTGTCAGAATATCTGAACTCAATCTGGTAAGACTTTTCGAAAACCGGTTTTCACTGTCTTTAATATGCAAGGGCACAATTGTGACATATCTCCATCGATGAAAAAATGCGGCTGGTAGATTTGCTAAGATTGTGAAAATAAGTGAAACACATCAAATGAAAGTTCGTGATTGAACATATTTCATATCGGCCGCGGGTGCTTGGTTCGTTTTGTGCGGTCGGAAAGTATATATTTTTTTTGTTCGGGATGAACCACTGCATCCATCTCATTGAACTTTTGTAGTATACCGTATCATTTGTTTAGTGCATGTCTTTCTGCTCCATTTCTATTAAGAAGAAATGGAGTAGTCGTTTTTTCACTTTTTTCAGATATTTCTCAAACTTAATATGAGGCCTCTTTAGATTGAGGTACCGCTATTTATACCCTTCGAGAACTGGCTTCTACCAACTCTCAAAGGTGCGCCCCTCAATCAGTTTCGGCATCATCAATAAGAGGGATAATACTGATTTTGACCATGCACGGTACTGAAGTTAAAATATATTGTTGCTTCTTCTTATGAGTTCCGGATTCGTTTTTGAACAGAGATCTGATATAATTGCGTTTAACTTTTCGGAATATCACCTTTACACAGAGCTCTAATAAGTCAGAGGGTTTAGCAGATCCACCAATTTCGGTTTCGCTTCGAAACCAGCCTAAGATTGAGTTACGTTTTTATAATTCACTCCATCGACTCCATCCAAAAGGTGGGTCATATAGGGACACGGCAGGTATTTTCGTCTGTTCGTCATAGTCTCGAAAACCAATAAAAGAGACGCTTTTTTGTAAAACTCATACGTACCAAATCGTAAGCTCAGGAGAAACGTTCTGCTGTAGTGGAGTTCTAGCAAATGTACGTTGCTTTCGTTGGTTTTAGCCCCTACGACGATGGACGGAAATACCTGCCGTGTCCCTAGTCGTTCCAGACTCTTCCGACCATCGCTCATAAGCATTAACAAAAATAGTAGAACTAGAGCACAGTGTGGTAGATCTTACTCCGCAATGCACCACCAAAAAGGAGTCTTCCCAGCATTACAGGCTCCGTTAACTACCTGACTAATTGTTTCACCCCCAGGCCATTCATCCCCTCGACACGGGTTGCCTGACACCTTGGGATTCGGGGTTAGGGACGGCACATCGTCAGCTTCAGTGTTGTACCCACTACCCAGCCTGGCGATATGATCGGATTTACACCGTTACGCACTACTTCAGAGTATCCATATCCCAGCGTAACGGGCAAGGTATATCATTTAGTTCGAGATTGAACAAGTTTCGTATCGGTCGTGGATTTGGATGCGTTGTTTTGTTTTGTACGGTTGGAAAGTGAATCAATTAGTGTGTTGGTCGTGTTTCATATTGGACACAGGTCTTTCGCGAGATCCGAGAAGCTATTTTTGTGTTGATCATGCGAATTATCGTGTTTAGATTAACACGTAGGGGAAGAGACCCCAAAACGCCTGTTGGGTATTCCCTCATATTTCCTGTGTTTGCGATGTTCGTAACAAAACTAGACCCAACATTATGTAGGTTAGACGAAAAAAGTGATAACGCTTTGTAGCTGGCTGCTCTTAGGGAACAACGTGCCATGCGCATCAGCATTCTAGTATGAACAGTGCGTGGAGACGCGTAGTACATTGTAGGTCTTGCCTTTTCCCCCATCAATATGGTTCAAAATTTCTTCAATTTTAAGATGGCATCAGCTTGCTATATTGTTCAACTGTTGCATGAGGCATGAAAATCGTTATAGCTAAAACATGAGAGCAATCTTTGCTCATGTTGGGCAGCGCAGATAAGCACAAGTCAGGAAAGGGCATCTGTTTAGGGGACAAAAGACAGCCTGGCCATTAGCCCACTCGCCGTTTCGAGTCAGTGTCACCCGGCTCTACTCAGAGTAGAATGTCAGACTGCAAGCCCCCGATTTTACAATATTACGATATCCAAGACAAGTTTCTTTACCACGCGGCAAGAATTCCATAATTAGTATCTCATTGGTATGGATCCTGAGGTGCCAATTGGTACTCCCTATGCTCCTGTGCGCTTTAAGCGGTATACGGTAGCTTTGACAGGGCCTGCTGGCGGACGGGTATAGCTTATAAAATAAGCTTATAAAATTGAACATATCATACGTGTAGATATGTATGTGTTTTTGGCTTTCTCGTATACTAAGTATACGTAACGGCTATATGATCACTCCAAAACCAAATTTTTGATATAAGGCTCGGACACCCATAGTGTTAAATACTAATCGACTCAGCTCGACGAATTGAGGTGATGTCTGTTTGTGTGTATGTATTTTTTTTCTTCCTAAGCAATGGAGGGGGAATCTGCTCAACAGACATCCTGGGTTGTCCAGGAAGTGCGGGGTTTGGGACCACCTCCAACAGCAAAAGAGGGAGGCAGGACTACATCCCCGACCCGCTAAACCGTTTCCATTGCTGCCAAGCCCATAGCTCTTCAGTACAACCAGAAAGTAATGCTTCAAAGGGGGGCCAGTGCACAACGCACCCTCGAGGTTAGCTGCGTGTCCTTGCAGCACCGAACATCGTAACTCGCTTTTTTAGAAGAACACCATGGTATCGTGCCAGCGCGTTGCCGGCTTTCCAGGTGGCCTTACCACGCCCTATGTCCTCGGAAGGTGGAAAGGGTCGACTTCGCGCCTGCTTCCCTCTGCACGACTGGTATCAAGAATGATGATGCCGCGTGCACCCCAAATTGACCTTTCTGCGATAGGGCCTATTCACCAGCACACAGAGGGACTTGCCGACGCAGTGCCTACGCCTGCCCCAGCCTTGACGAGGACCCCTTTCCGTCCTCGGGCTCGGAACCCGCCCGGTTGACCGTCGCCGCGAAAGCGACGATACCATGTTGTTCTTCGCGCGGCCACTTGTTCGATAAAAGGATCGTGTTCGACTACAGAGCATAACCACCGGTATGACCCATGAAGCCGACTCCGATCCCTTGGACCACCTCCTATTTGCGTCTGAACTAGCCATCCTTGAGTCCACGCGCCACCTTCTATGTAGCTCCGAGACGATTTGAGCGATAGCCGATAAAACGGCGTTCCAGCCAACTACATCTTTACACATCCTCCGAACTAGGTTGTCCGGGGTAGTGTCCAGACCACATGTGGCAAGCATGTGGTCACGCATTGCGCGAAAACGTGAGCACACGAACAACACGTGTTCCGCCGTTTCCTCTAAACCTGCGCACACCAAACACTCGGGCGAGGCCGAGCAAGCCAGCTGCGTTACTTGCACTTTGATTTTGCAGCACGCTTAAACGCCGGGCAACGTTGGAGCAGTCACCCCCGACGTACCCGAAAGTACTTGAGCCTCAGTCTGGGTAGACTGTGGTACCACCGTCTTCGCTGGCACGCCTTCGGTCGATTCGACCTTGCTCGAGTCCGCGAATCCTTGGGCCTCAGTCTGGGTAGACCTCGACTCCACCGATTTCACGGGTTTACACTTAGCCGTCCCGACCGCCCTCTCCAGCTTGGCGTCCAGCATCGACTTTCGAAGTTTCTGCAAGCTCCTCTTGAGGTCCTTGCTGATATTATGCTTCGATGACGCAAAGTCGATCATGGCGTCCAGCTGTTCCGGGGCCACCTCGAAGGCCGAAAGTCCATCGCGTTTGCGGTTCATCGCCTCCACAAGCCATGGGCCGTCAATAACCCCTATCGGCGATTTTTTAGCCGAGAGGAAGGTTGAGTGACCTACGCTGGCGCTGCGCACTGAGCTGCCCACTATTGCCTCTGGCCTCCTAGGCGGAGACCTGGACAACCCACCTCTTGCGAAGGGGTTGTCGCCTACACTACTACCACTAGTTGAAGAATTGACTTGGTTTTCCATTTTGGTCCCACGAGTTGCTCGGGAAAAGAGGTCCACCACGCCAGAGCCCAGCATGACGCGGTAAGGGACAATTACTGTGGAGGGTGCCCAGGTACCCCACAGGCTACGTTGAAGGCCTAACTTATTATTTCACCCCCTGGTCATGCATCCCCTCGGCACGAGTTGCTTAACGCCTTGGGATTAGGGGTTAGGGACGATGGTCCCGGTCTAACTCGCAGTGGCCATGGGGAGGGGTCGTCAAGCCCTTGGACAAAGTCCCTGCTGCCCCGGTGTGTCCCAAGTAACACGCGCAACATCTTTCAAATAGGTGTTTGCTCCTAATAAATTGCATTGAAGACACTGGCAATACATCGAGTTACATTAAAGCCACTTCATAGTTTCAGAAAAACACAATGTTTCATTTCCGTTTAAGTGGCGTCGCAATATTCTACTCATCTGACTTCTTGGGTGGTTTCATATCAGAAACAAAACAGATAAGTTGCAGAATGAATAACACTTCGGTTTATTAATGTTACGACAATGTTTCTGATATGTTGCAAAACACTTTGAGCTCGGCTGAGCAGTATTTTATTTTTGACAGTCCCCTGTATGTTCCGTATAAGGTACAATGAAGTTACAAATGACTTTTTTGTTTATGTAGTGCACTTGTAGCAGAATCTCCAAATAGAATTGATGGTGTGATGGTTACAGTAGAAGGTTGCAAATCTCAAGGTCCATGGTTCGATTCCCGGTTGGGTTTTGTGTTTTTATTTTCATTGTAGCCGCAAGATGTTGCAAATAGGCTCCTCCTCTTGCGCTTTTTGTGTCACAAAGGAGTTTCATATACGACGCGTTGTGCATAAGTCAGACCTTTAGTAAGTCACACCACAGTTGTTGTTATTCACTGAGAAACAAGAGGTGTTGCTTGGAGTATGTATGTATGTGTGTGTGTATGTGTACATAATTTTGTAAACACACTTTTTGGAACTTAGCATTGGCCGAATTACTCGCAACAAGTCTCATTCGACTGAGAATCCTGTCCCATTGCTATTGAAAATTGGGCAGATTGGACAATGGGATCGGAAGATATGGCCAAAATACTATTTTCTATGCGCAAAACACGCTAAAAATACTCACTCATATTTTTTTACACGAGAAGGGCACCAACACCGCTAGGTGGATTAATCAGGGTTTTTCAGGCATTTTTGGAATACAATTTTTCCACATTTTTCACTATGGCCACTTTGACGTCTCTAACAACAATGAAAACCATATTCAAATTTGTTTTGAATCAGTGCACATAAAAAATCGATATTTTGTTTTGTTAGTTTTTGCCGTGTATTTGAATAGCCTGACTATTGTGCAATCTACATGTTATTTGGTATTTCGTCGCAATTTAACAGTGCAAAACGATGCGGCGAGAATGTTTCATCTAAGCTCGGTGAACGTGATACTGTAAGCCTTTGTGGACGGGAATTTCAATACTTTTCTAAGGAAAGATTAATGCTTTAAGAGAAATATTTCCTTATGTGAATGAATCCTTAGAATTGCTAGAAAGTTGTCGTTTACACACTTTCACTACAACATGTTCCGGAAATCCGTGTTCGTGCATTAGCTGCCATAACTGGTCCCGATTGATTGTATCATATGCGGCTTTGAAGTCGATGAATAGATGATGTGTGGGCACGTTGTACTCGCGGCATTTCTGCAATGCCTGCATTTCTGCAATGTACGGCATTTCTGCAATGTACGGCGAACACCTGATCTGTGGTAGAGCGTTTACTCATAAATCCTGCCTGGTACTGCCCCACGAACTCTCTTGCAATTGGTGTTAGTCGGCGGCATAAAATTTGGGAGAGTACCTTGTAGGCGGCATTCAGCAATGTGATTGCGCGGTAGTTGCTACAATCTAGCTTATCGCCCTTTTTGTAGATGGGACACACGACACCTTCCATCCACTCTTGCGGCAGAACCTCATCCTCTCAAACCTTGGTAATTACCCAGTGCAGCGCTCTAGCCGGTCTAGTTTTGTCTGTTCCGCGCCCGTTTACATCGTGCCTCGTTCGCCCTCGTGCGGTGTTGCAGTATTCTCGTCCATGCTGCATTCTTCTCCTCAACTAACTGCTCACATTCGCCGTCATACCAGTCGTTCCTCTGGTCCGGGGCCTAGTACAGCGGTTGCAGTTCTTCCAATGGCGGATCGAATAACTCTCCAGCCATCTTCAAGAGACGCTGCGCCTAGCTGCTCTTCCGTTGGGAGTGCTTCTTCCAGCTGTTGCGCGTAGTCTTGGGCTAGTCTATCGTCTTGTAGCCGCCCAATGTCTAACCGCGGCGGACGACTTCGACCCGTGTCGAGAGTTTTGAGCGCAGACATACTGCAACGAGGTAGTGGTCGGATTCAATATTCGCACTGCGGTAAGTGCGCACGTTCGTGATGTCGGAGAAGAATTTACCGTCGATTAGAACGTGGTCGATTTTCCGTTTCTTGATTAGGTGATTTCCATGTGACCTTGTGGATATTCTTGCGGGGGAAGAAAGTGCTTCGGACTATCATTCCGCGGGAGGCTGCAAAGTTTATGCATCGTTGGCCGTTGTCGTTCTTTGCGTTGCGGTATGCAAACTATCCGGTTCGATAGGCGATCTATACATTTCCTTCCTTCCTATTTCAGCGTTGCTGTCGCCGATGACGATTTGACGTCCCGCAGTGGGCATTCATCGTATGTCTGCTCCAGCTATGCATAGAACGCTTCTCGTCGTCGGGTCTCCCTTCGTGTCGGCAGTGCACGTTGATGATGCTACAGTTGAAGAAACGGCCTCTTATCATCAGCTTGCACATCCTTGCGTTGATTGGCTGCCACCCATTCACGCGTTGGCGCGGTTCTCAGATCGCCACAGCTTTGGTAGAAGGTAGTCGCTCGATGCCCGCTTTTCCACACTTTCTGTGCTGTCCAGCAGATTTCCTGCAGCGCAACGACGTCGAAGTTGCGGGGATGTAATTTATCGTAGATTATCCTGTCGCAACCTGCGAAGCCTAGCGACTTGCAGTGTTCCAAGCTTCCAATCGTTTCGTTCGTAATGGTTGCTTTTAAAGGCGGCTTATTGGGCCTGCACAAACCTCCTGTCTCGTCGGAGGCCGGTCGTGTCATGTCTCTTTAGCGTCCCACCTAACACCAGGACTTGGGCTTGTGCGCTTTGAGCGGCACACGGTCACTTTGGCGGAGCCTACTTGCGGATACATGCAGCTTTTTAGAGAAGTTTAACAGAGCCCACTGTCAAACCCCACCTAATCTTAGGCAGGCACCACAACTCACAGATGACGTGGGAAGGGATAGTCAAGCACTTAGACATAGTCCCTGCTGCTCCCAAATGCTCAGGCTCAGAAACAATATAAACATTATATCTACATTTTTAAAATATAATGCAGAATATATCCCACTTATCCCGTTTGAAGGGGTAAGTGGGTCCTATAGGTAAATTCATTACTGTCACTATAGTATACCAATATTTTTTGTAATTGTATAAATGGCTTCCAACACGTCTTCGCTCCAACAACGGAAGCATATAATGATGTATCCATGGTCAGTGTTCTGAAATACTTTGTTTCTAAGTATACGTTAACAATTTTGCTGATTTAACTTTTTTTTAGATCCCACTTGCCTCGGGGTACCTTGGGTGATTAGCACACCTTAAAACCATTTTTTGTGTATGCTGCAAGTGAGAAAAGGCGAAAAACTACTTTTCGCTTTTGTCTGTCGTTTGCTTTTGAAGTTATATGGCCCTGAAAGCGCTATGTAGGGACATAAGTAACATTTTTTTCATGAAATAATTCAAATATTGCAATCAACAAATACTATAGTTTTTGATTGCATTACTCAAATTAATTCATGGAAAAATGTTACTTAGGTCCTTTTAAAAAGTTAAACGAGAATTGTATTCCAACGGAATTCACTTCAACCAGAGTCTATTATATAGAGTTGCGCAAAGAGGATCTTCTTACACTTATTCTAGAATAGAAAGGCAGCTAAATAGGAAGGTATTCTAACCCTTTCAAATGCAGCATGGTCTCCTTTATAGACTTGCGATGATTGAAATCCATTTCCGAGAGAAAATTTTAATTTCGTGGTATGGTAATGTTTAAAACGGTACTGAAATACTGTCTACTTTTCTTCATGTAAAATAGATAGTGACCTGGGTGGCAGATTTTAATAAAGTTCTGCATAAGATCCTCACAGAAACTGTATGAATTTTTGAAATATTAAATTTTGGATGTTTTTTTATACAACCGTTATTGTATTGGAAGCGCAACGTATTGAAACTAAAATAGAATATTACAATAGGTAAACACACATTTTTCTGTTCTTGACTGACTTAGAGTGATTGATTGATTTGCTGGTGCAGGGGTTTTAAACATTCACCTCATACAGAACACACGATGCACGCTTGATGCAGCAGTAAAAACAAAAATAAAATCACTGGTAACACTTTTTTTTCACGTAGGTAAATAAAAATATCATAAACTAATTAATAGTCACATGATGATTGGTAATGCAGAAAACGAATCTTAAAAAAAAATTCACATCATTAGACTAGTTTTGTTTGTCCCAGTTCTTTTAACCTAGAAGCACCAATTACAAATTGTAGTGCGGATGCAATTCACCCTGTGCAGTAGAATAGTGAATAGAATGTAGTTATTAATCTATTCGTTAATGAGTAATTATACTTCTTTATCTTTAGGGAACGTAATCCGATTCAAGCATGCGTACATTATCAAATAACTGGTACCGATAAATACAGATTCACACATTCTGTCTACATACACGGTCTATTAAAACAGTTAGGTTTTTCCTGCACCTGTGGTGAGTGTTATCTTAGTTTAGTTTTGTTATATATTTTCGTCAATTGATTGGAAAAATGTAAACAAATGAAGAAATAAACAATGAAATAAATTATTTTAGAATGTTTTTGTTTGAACATAGTTGGTCACATAAAACGACGGTAAACATAATAGAATTCCAAATAATTCAAGGCTAGTGTAACATATTCATAAAACATTAAACAACATTTCTGTAGTTTCTATACTAATGTATTTTTAATATAATCCCTATATTTAATATAGTTAATATACAAACTGAATGACACTGGGAGAATGGGTTATACAGAATACAGAATTAGAAAGTTTCCATAAAAAATAGGAAATTACCAATAAAAAAAATCAGGGCATAAGAAATGAATAAATATAAAATTTCCGCAAATAGCGCAAAATTCCCATAAACAATTGAGATTTTACCACAAAACAAAAATAAATTAACACTTTTAAAAGGAAAAATTGCGTATAATAATAGTAGTTTGTGCAACAAGTTGCAAAAAGATGATTTTTTAGCAAGAGTTGTACGTGTATCCAACGAGGATTGCCGAGTTGGATAAATACTACGAGTTCTGAGAAAATCAAGTTTTGCAACGAGTTGCACACGCTATTTTTTGCAATGACAATGAAATAGGCTTTAGTTTGATAGATCTGTACCGAAATGGTTCATTCTAATTTATTCCACATGATCATTCTTGCCAATAAATTATGTTGCTGCAGAGAATAATCAGATTCTATGTTACCGTGCCACATTGTATAGTTCGATAAGCCGTGAAGCGATAGATGTACTTGCCTTTGGAAATTTTTTATGTCATGTCCATCAAACTATTTAATTTATTACACGACGCAGATAATACACTATTTGAACACTTACCCAAGCTAATTCGGCAAAATGTATTCATGTAATTACTGTTCTGATGTTGGTTTTTCATTATAGCACCGAAATGAGTGTTATAATTAATATTATCCAACCCATTTGTGTTGCATAATGTTCATTAAACCACCCATTTCGTTGGTATGGAAAAGTAGGCCGTTTTATCACTCAAAGACGAACTGTAAACCAGATAGGTATTATGATCAGAAATTGCAAAAAGAAGTTCTCCATAAAAATTTGAAATGTTCCACGAACAAAATTTTTCACAGAATGATCAACAAAAGAGAAATATAAAAAATAGAAAATTTCCATAAAAATATACAAAAAAAGCAATAAAATTGATAAAATTTTCAATGAACTTGAAACGCTTTCAACCTTTGGTCTGTGCTTTGGGGTCAATATGACCCCAGGCCACTTTGAGTGGCTGCCATTTTTTTAGTTTTCAACCGATTCTCCTAATTTTTGGTAGTTTGGTAAAACTCGCCGAGATCTGTCTCCTAGGTGCAAATTCGCTTGACAAATTATGAAAATATGCGCTACAGTGTACTTTTTCAAAAACTTATGTTGTTCTGTGCTCTGGGGTCAAATTGACCCCAAATTGAAATTGCTATAAATTGGATTTTTGGGGCTGCCTCGAAAGACAATTTAATCATCTTTCAGGTCATTATCAAAGATTGACTATAGGTGGGCGGGTACATTGCGGGGAGGAGTTTTCTTAAAAAAGGGTGCAAAAACAGTGATTTTTCATGCTTATTTTACTTATATCTCAAAATCCTACCCATTTTGAACTGCACCTTTTCAAAAAGGTTATGCAGGAAGGCAATGGGGCCGTCCACAAAGTACGTCACGCCTCTAGGGGGGAGGGGGGGTTCTGAGCAGCGTGACGATCCTTACAAAAATTTTAGGGGTTTGTTACAAAAAACGTGACGGAGGGGGGGGGGGTTGAAAATCGCCAATTTTTGCGTGACGTACTTTATGGATCTTCCCCATGTGCTTTGACATGAGGCATTGATTAGTTTAGAGCTTGGTCGCTAGGTGGCGGTATATTTGAATTCATTATTTTAGACTACTCAAGTAATTCCGATATTTGGAATTTTCCTCATTGTAAATATTCTTATCTCACAAATTTTAAATTTGTAAAGATGACGTCTTTAACAAAGTTCATCTGGTGGGAATGGACTGTCATGTGACGGAATAAATAATTAGGAAATTTACAAATAGGCGGCGCTAGTGTACTTGCAATATTTTTGCGTATTTGAAATATTGCTTTAGCTTGAGATCCCTCATACCTACACCCAAGTTGTATTCGGCAACATCGTTCAGGATGTCCAGGACTACAAAGCGGTGCTCAATATAATGAGCACTTCTTCCAAGATGCGGCGCTAGTAAGCTGTTATATTTGGGTATATTGTTCCATGTGAGATCTGATGTATTTTGGTTTGTAGCATTTTTGGCAAACATGAATGTTTTGGAGTTCATCAAAAGTTTTCTTTGTATTCAACCTGCTCCAGCGATGCTGCAAATAATAGAATGTGTTCACAGAATATGTTTTAGGTCATCCAAGAAAACCCGTTGTAAAATTCCCAATTATTACTTCCGTCACAAGACAGTCCATTCCCACTAGCCGACCTTTGATCAAGACGCCATTTTAACAAATTTTAAATTTGTGCGATATATTCTTACGCTGAGGAGAATTCTATATATCGGAATATCTTGAGTAGTCTAAAATAATGAATTCAAATATACCATCACCTGGTGGCCAAGTTCTAAACTTATCAACGCCTCATGCCAAAGCACACGCCTTGCTGTGCTGCATAACCTTTTTAAAAAGGTACAGTTCAAAATGGGTAGGATTTTCGGATATAAGTAAAATAATCATGAAAAATCACTGTTTTTGTACCCTTGTTCACTAAAACCCCTTCCCGCAATGTACCCGCCCACCAACAGTCAATCTTTTGTTACGATCTGAAAGATGATTAAATTATCTTTCGAAACAGCTCCAAAAATCCAAAATCGGCCAAACAATAAAAAAGTTATAGCAATTTCAATTTGGGGTCTATTTGACCCCAGAGCACATACAATCCCATTGAATTCCACCACTTAATTAAGTGGTGGAATTCAATGGGATTGTATAAACTCGTCTTATGACAGGTGAAAACATTCCACTAAAAATCTCAAAATAATTTTCTTACCCAGAGCACAGACAACGTAAGTTTTTTTGAGCACAGACAGAAGGTTAAAGACGGGGTCATCTATGAAAAAATGCTCAATTTTATTGCTTTTTTATATTTTTTTACGGAAATTTTCATGTTTTTCTATTGCTCTTTGTTGATTTTTCCGTGGAAAGTTCCTATTTTTTAGGGAAAAGTGGAAAATATTTTTTATTTTTTTATTCTTTACAACCGAGACTTTCAGCCCGAGGCTGGCTCGTCTCGAGGAAAATATTGTAATTGTTCATTGCTAAAACTATTTTATTATGGAAATTTAGTAAATTTCCGTGGAACATTTTGATTTCTTTATAAAAAAAAATCTTCTTTTAGAATTGCTTTTTTTTTGCATTTTAGAGTGCTAATCTATTTTACCCCCGTAACGCTGGGTAGACACTTTTGCGTGGTGTGTTACGGTGTAAGTTCTACCATGGTCTCATTGTCAGCTACAGGCAAATCCTGACCCAACGAATACCTTCCCCAATATCCAACTCCGTGGTACTTACGGGGGTGTCGCTGAGTCGGGAGCCTCTCATTAAGTAAGTGCTTCCTTCCCCTCCTAAGTTATGGTGACGATGGGCGTGGCCAGGAGTAGTAATCCTCATGCTTTTGCATGTATCCTAGATTGAAATTAAGGACCACATCTACCTTGATTTCTGATAGCAATCTGAATGAAGATTTCAAAATCAAAACATAAGTTTTACTAGTGTCCAATTTACGAAGTACGCTGTAAGTATGCTATGCTGCTATGCTTTAAAGTGCTAATCTATTTTAATTTTGAAAATTCTTATGGAAATATTTTATATTTTTGCTCATACCCTGATTTTTTATCTGCAATTTTTTATGGAAAATTTATATATGTTATTGGGAGTTTTTATTTATTTTTTGACTCATTGGCACCCCCGATGACGGTAGAGGAACTCTTGCAATCCGTTCACCTGCCTAGGCTTATGCGACAATATGGTCCACACATGATCATCCGGGAGGAATCCTGCCTGCTACCACCAAAGAGTCGTGTCTATCTTCTCCTGTATCAGATTTAGCATAACATTGCACAGAACTTTGAGAACATTGCACAGTAACATGATGCTCCGCCAGTTATCGCACACAGTCAGATGCCATTTTTTAAAGATTCACTAAGACGTCCAACCTCCAACGTGTTACAACATACCAAGGCGTCACTTCCAATCATAGGCAAATAGAGTAGAAGTATAAATTGAATTATTGAAAGCTACACCCATTTTCATCTTTTGCTCATCTCGATGTCGACGCGGTTGTATTTTCTGTTACCGTGATTGTTTCCGCAGTTTTCTGGGACGTCTCCGCAACAGTATCCCTAGACAAATTAAAATCAAAAACATTGAAACACTTATTGAAAATTCGACACATGCTCAAAAAAGGTGAGTTACAGCCATGGCCATAGTTCGCATCGGATGCAGAACTTCCTTGAGATGTTAGGCTCTGTTTTGTGCAGTTGGAAAATGAATCAATCACTGCGCGATTGATTGTGTTTTGAGTAAGCGTTTGCTCGTGTTTTCTATCGGACGCAGATGCCATATTAAAATTAGAAAAAAAATCCCAATCACATTGATAATATTCACATTTAAAAAAAGTAGTGTTATTTCATTGCCGGAAAACTCAATTAGGAAAAACGCCTTTTACCCGGTAGCTCTTAGGGAACAACGTACCACGCGTCGGCGCATCAGCATTCTGGTATGGACAGTGCGTGGAGACGCGAGTACATTGTAGGATAGTTTCACTAGGGCGTTTTGCCTCGCCGAAATGTTAGATGTTTCATCAAAATATGGAAAATTACAGTTTTCCTACTTTCCCATCTATTATTTCGACACTTTTTCGCCTAACCTACATAGTTTCACGTCTAGTTTGATTGAGGCTATCTCAAACATGGTAAATAGAAGTGAATACCCCAAACTCGTTTTGTCCCGGGGGGCGTTTTCCCCTAATTAGTGTTGATTGTAGGTTTTGGAAAGCTTTCGCTGCTAAAAATATTATAAACCTTTTTTGAGCAGAGGAAAATGGAAATCTGTAAACTCTGATAGTATGGCGATGAGAAGTCCGAACGGTTTCTACCTGTTACACTAAAATCAAAACCATTAAGAGGAAGAGGCCCCAAAACAGCCCCAAAACTACATGTTTGGATCAACCAAGGTTTAGAATCCCATCTGGACTCGGTGCCTATCCTAGTTTCTAGAGAACTTCACTTCTTTAGCGGAAATACTAGCTCAACTGGTTTCTTTGCAACTCACAACGTAATGAACAGGAACCCCAATTCGATTCCGCTTGTCGTTACTTCTTTTCCCGCCCGCACGAAAAGCGTTTAAGCGTTGGAAGTACAAAACGAATAGCGAACGTTGGTCTAGTGCAATACAATTAGTTTCTGTTTGCATTACCTTTTTGCCTTTCTCGTACAGCAAAGCTGTACCGAAAGGCTATCATTTCACTCAAAATCGAACTCTTTATAGAAGTTTCCTGAGACCCATGATGTTATATACCAATCGACTAAAGCTCGTCGAGCTGAACAAATGTCTGTCTGTCCGTGTGTATGTGTGTGTGTGCTCACGAAAACCGAAAAACATTAGCCACTTTTTCATATAGTAATTCTTAACCGATTTTCTCGCAATAGGTTGCATTCGACGCGGGATGAACTCTAGTTGATCACTATTGAATATTATCACTATCGGTTCTTGCGTTCAAATGTTATGAAGAAAATGGTGTATTGAACCATATACGGTTGGTTGGTTGACTCGCCTTATAGAGTTTGCAAGAGCCGTAATGTAGGCAATTATGTATGATGTCCACAAGGCCACATGGAGATCACCTAACCAAGAAACGGAAAACCAAATCGACCACGTTCTAATCGACGGTAAATTCTTCTCCGACATCACGAACGTCCGCACTTACCGCAGTGCAAATATTGAATCCGACCACTACCTCGTTGCAGTATGCCTGCGCTCAAAACTCTCGACGGTGTACAACACGCGTCGAAGTCGGACGCCGCGGCTTAACATTGGGCGGCTACAAGATGGTAGACTAGCCGAAGAATACGCGCAGCAGCTGGAAGTGGCACTTCCAACGGAAGAGCAGCTAGGCGCAGCATCTCTTGAAGATGGCTGGAGAGATATTCGATCCGCCATTGGTAGCACCGCAACCGCTGCACTTGGCACAGTGCCCCCGGATCAGAGAAACGACTGGTATGACGGCAAATGTTAGCAGTTAGTGGAAGAGAAGAATGCAGCATGGGTGAGATTGCTGCAACACCGCACGAGGCGAACGAGGCACGATATAAACGGCCGCGGAACAGACAAAACTCGATTTTCCGGAGGAAAAAGCGCCAGCAGGAAGACCGAGACCGTGAAGAGACGGAGCAACTGTACCGCTCTAATAACACACGAAAGTTCTATGAAGTTAAACCGTTCACGTAAGGGCCACGTGCCACAGCCCGATATGTGTGAGATATAAACGGGAACCTTCTTACGAACGAGCGTGAGGTGATCCAAAGCGTGGCGGCAGCATCTACGAAGAACACCTGAATGGCGATGTGGGCAGACGAAGATGGCGGTATGGTGGGATGGACCTGGGAGAACGCGCGCAGGACATAATTGCTACCGGCTCCGGATCTCCAGGAAATCCAGGAGGAGATTGGCCGGCTCAAGAACAACAAAGCCCCTGGGGTTGACCAACTACCAGGAGAGCTTATTTAAACACGGTGGTGAGGCACTGGCTAGAGCGCTGCACTGGGTCATTACCAAGATTTGGGAGGAGGAAGTTTGCCGCAGGAGTGGATGGGAAGGTGTCGTGTCCCATCTACAAAAGGGCGATAAGCTGGATTGTAGCAACTACCGCGCAATCACATTGCTGAACGCCGCCTGCCAAGGTACTCTCCCTCCCCAAATTTTATGCCGTCGACTAGCAATTCAACCGCAAGGGAGTTCGTGGGGCAGTACCAGGCGGGTTTTATGGGCGAACGCTCCACCACGGACCAGGTGTTTGCCATTCGCCAAGTACTGCAGAAATGCCGCGAATACAACGTGCCCACATTGATCATCTATTCATCGACTTCAAAGCCGCATATGATACAATCGATCAGGACCCAGCTATGGCGGCAGCTAATGGACGAACACGGTTTTCCGGATAAACTGACACGGTTGATCAAAGCGACGATGGATCGGGTGATGTGCGTAGTTCGAGTTTCAGGGCATTCTCAGGAGTCCTTCGAAACCCGCAGAGGGTTACAGCAAGGTGATGGTCTTTCGTGTTGCTATTCAACATCGCTTTGGAAGGTGTAATACGAAGAGCGAGGGATTAACACGAGCGGTACAATTTTCAATAAGTCCGTCCAGCTACTTGGTTTCGCCGACGACATAGCTATTATGGCACGTAACTTTGAGAAGATGGAGGAAGCCTACATCAGACTGAAGAGGAAGCTAAGCGGATCGGACTAGTCATCCAACACGTCGAAGACGAAGTACATGATAGGAAGAGGAGTTCAAGAGAAGACAATCAGTGAGCCACCACCGCGAGTTTGCATCGGTGGTGACTGACGAAATCGAGGTGGTAGAAGAATTTGTGTACTTTGGGCTCACTGGTGACTGCCGAAAATGACACCAGCAGAGAAATTCGGAGACGCATAGTGGCTGGAAATCGCACGTACTTTGGACTCCGCAAAGACGCTCCGATCGAATAGAGTTCGCCGCCGTACCAAACTGACAATCTACAAAAACGCTAATTAGGACCGGTAGTCCCTCTACGGACACGAGTAGACCTGGACGATGCTTCGTGGAGGATCAACGCGCACTTGGAGAGTTTTCGAAAGAGAAAGTGCTGCGTACCATCTATGGTGGGTGCAGATGGTGGACGGTACGTGGAGGGAGTGCGAATGAACCACGATTTGCAGCAGCTGTTGATAGAACCGTCCATCGTTCACACCGCGAAAATCGGACGACTACGATGGGCCGGGCACGTAGCCAGAATGTCAGACAATAACCCGGTGAAAATGGTTTTCGACAACGATCCGACGGGCACAAGAAGGCGATTTGCGCAGCGGGCAAGGTGGATCGATCAGGTGGAAGATGACTTGCGGACCCTCCGTAGACTGCGTGGTTGGCGACGTGTAGCCATGGACCGAGCCGAATGGAGAAGACTCTTATATACCGCACAGGCCACTTCGGCCTTAGTCTGAATAAATACATAATAATAAATATGTATGATGTATCACACTAAGGTGAAACCAAACGATTGATTCGAGAAAAGCTGCGCCGCTAGGTGGATTTATCTGGGTTTTTCTTGAAATAAATTCCTCCGGTAAATGGTAAGTGAAATCATACAATCGATGGAGACATTGACAGAAACTTTAAAGGGACACACAACTATTTTCAGAACTTCAATATAGGGTTAAATGCCCAATAGTGGACCTTCTAGTAGCGGATTTTGCTCTTCCTATCATAAGGAATCAAAAAATTTAACATATTATTTCTGCTTCATGTCTAATATCAAGATCTGCATCTCCTCTTCACGATACATACATAAAACACTCAAATACACAACGTTATTCGTTGAAATTAACATTTTGAAAGTCTGGACTGAATTCGCCCTATAGTAGACCCCTGGGGGAATTCCATATAGGAAATTGTTTCCCTATAGTCGACACTTCA
This sequence comes from Armigeres subalbatus, assembly GCF_024139115.2. Classification (NCBI taxonomy): domain Eukaryota; kingdom Metazoa; phylum Arthropoda; class Insecta; order Diptera; family Culicidae; genus Armigeres; species Armigeres subalbatus. Next base: position 195,949,620 of record NC_085141.1, read on the forward strand.
TTTGATTTTCATGTTTCGTTTCAGGACGTTCTTTTTCCCTATTATGGACTCCCAAAATATTCCTAAAATGGTCACTATCGTGTTTACTTTTAAAAAATTGTAAAAAATCATCTAATTTTACTTGCTTCATAGCATTTGGTGCATTTAATCAAATTATAAGACTGTAAGGTGGTTCTCCCTGATGGAATTTCATAGCAAATGTTTACATTGTGCTGCAATACATGCTACTGCAAAATGGCTGGGGGTCCACTATTGGTTGGGGGGGTCCAACTATTGGACACTTTACCCTACTTTCAAGTGCGATACTCTCTTCTTCTGTTCGGTGAGCGAAAATAAACGAGCTTTTACTAAATACATCGAAGGACAATTGGTCGGGGTTCAGCCAAACACACCACAAGCGCCAAAGAAAATTATCGATTTTTCTGCCCAACCTTTTTTTTAGCATATTTAGTTGATCGCAAATCGTATAGGATATCCTCAATCCCATAACTGAGGATATCCCACCACAGCAAATGCAATACACTTCAAATGATATGGCGAAACTATTTCCAAGCTGTCCTTTATTACGAACAAAATATCATAAGTCAGTCGAGGAACCGTTTTGGTGCGGTTTATTGAGCCCGACCAATTACGTTTGACGTCTTCCACGATTCAAGCAGGTGATTGCTGAAGCTATTTATATACTTTGAGGAGCCATTACTTCCACCTATTGAAGCAGTATACCACTCTTGCTTAGCCGAAACATTTTACTTTACTTCAGAAAAAAAGGCGAGCAGTCAGAAAAGACAGGTTGTATTTTGATCTCACTTTGGAATATCGTAATATCTGGGACACCCTCGCAACTTCTCCCGGTCGGCTGGATGCAAGGTATCTTTTGTGAATGTGCCCAAAAGGTGACCTAACTGTATGCGATAACTGGCGAGGCATTATGTTGCTGTTCTCTAAAATTCTGTGCAAACTTATCTCTAACCCGGATTCAGGAGAGATCGATCCAACTCTCCGGCGGCAGCAGAGCCAGATTCCGTGCCGGAAGATCTTAGTGGACCATATTGTCAGCCTCCGTATCATTCTGGAGCAGGTCAACGAATTCCAAGAGTCCCTTTACTTGGCATTCATTGACTACGAAAAAGCATTCGACCGTCTCAGTCACACGAGGAGTATGTGGGGCGCTCTTGAGACGCAAAGGGGGTTCCTGAGAAAATCATCGTCCTCATCGAGGCACAGGACGAGGCCTTCTCGTGTAGAGAGAGTACTGCACAATGGGGTCCTGTCCAACCCTATCCGGGACGTAGCTGCTGTTTATAGCACCGTTACCTTTCCTCATTGTAATCTACTACCGTCAGAACCAAACTACAGACTGCTATGGCATATATGGAGCACCTAAACGACTTCGAATTGGCTAAGATGACGTTGCACTCCTCGCTCAATGGCGCTCTGATATGCAAAGCAAGCTGAAAGACCTTTGCCGAGCGCTCCTCTTCAGCAGGTTTAGTCATCAACGTCAACAAAACCAAATAGTTGATGGAAAGAAGGTGACCCCTTCCAGTTTCACAGTAGCCGGGCAATCAGCAGAGAATGTTGAAAGCTTCTAATATCTTGGTAGCCAAATGGCGTCAGACGGCAGTAAAAAGATTGACATAGGCGCACGGATCAAGAAAGCAAGGGCTGCCTTTGCGAGTTTAAGAGATATCTGAAAGAACAGGCAGATAAGTAAACCTACCATGAGGGCCCTCCTTTAGCCAGTGCGTTAAGACGCAATGCAGCTACAAAAGCAAGACCATGCTGAGGGTGGCTGGTGCTTTGATTCCCAGTGCTGGTTTTAGGCAATTTCCGGATTGGAAATAGTCTCGACTTCCTGGGCATAAAAGTATCATCGTGTTGAGGCATGCGTGACATACAAAGGAAAAATGGTAACTTGGTTTAGAAACCTCGCAGTTAACACCGTGGAAGTGCTTAATGCTGCTGAGTTGCGAGGCGGTTCTGTCCCAGTGTGGGGATGTAATGCCAATAAGAAGAAGAAGAAAAAGTTAACCCTTCCCAAATACAAATTTTTCAACTCTAACGTGAAATCTGTGCTGCGTTATACGCTAGCGAAACATGGCAGTGTGTATATCAGTGGAGAACCCTCGACGGCTGCAGGTGTTCATCAACAGATGTGTGCGATATATAAGTTCCGGACCTAGTGGCCTCATTAACTGGATCTCAAACAACGAGCTTTGTCGTCGTTGTCACCAGAGGCCGATAGCAATAGAAATTCGGGATCGAAGTGGGGCTACACTTACGTAAGGACGGAAACGAAAAACCCACCGTTTAACGTGGCGATCTTCCTAGTTTGACTAGAAGCGGCTCAAAAGTAGCGTGAACCACCTATGTAGGTGAACGCCTCGTCCGTGATGAATGCAAGACGAGCAGGTGGAAAAGGCTCCATCATTGGATTCAACGGTTTAGCTCGGCGTATCTTTACAGAAAATACAGGTACGTGCCACCTTCTTTATCACTCAAGCGAAGTCTTTGTATGGCATACAGCTGTCGAAGAACCTCGTTGACCACTGTTTCCCGCATTACCATGGCTATACCGACAATGATTTTTGAAAAACCAGAAGCTACGATAATCGATGTTTTCTCGGAGGATAACCCGGGATTGCGCACATGGTAGCAGACGTCTCCGGCCACATCAATCCTTCCATGCGTTCACGTAACAAACCGTTGGTGTCCAATATTGGAATCAAGCTGTAGATATGCACTTGTTTGACTACTGGTCTTTTGTCCGGTCTCGTTCGGAGCTTTCCATGATAATGCTGCGATCTCATCTGGGTAGGATTCGTGCTGGGCGAAAGTTTTAGGATTGCGATCTGTTGCTTCGAATTCGGTCTGATATAGTTGTCCAGTGTATTTTGGCTACCGTTTATGCCGGAGTTGTGGAGGAATCAGCTAAGTACGTATTCTGCCGTTTTGCTGTAGTAGTCGATCCAAGCAGGAGAAACGCTCGAAATCTACCTGCCGGTTGGAACGAAAAGTGGTGTAAAATCGACGCCCGCATCTCTCTTGGAGGTGGTAGTCACTGATTTAGACGAGGCCATTCATCTTCCGATAAACACTGGAAATCAGGGCCCTAGAAACCACTTGCTACTTCTGAATCGAATGGCCCTTTTCCCCATTTGGTTGCTTCTACCACAGGGTTTGACTTCGAAAGTAATCTAGTATTTCGTTCCCTATCTGAATGACACGAAGTGTTGACGGTAATTTCTGGGGCCTGCTCTGCATCCAGGACAGAGCGGTTCTGGAGTCCGTTCAGAACCTCCTCTTAGAGATAGTGGAATTTGTGATGTTCCATTACGAATTTCGACCAAGCCTCAATCACTGCCGCATACTTGAAATTTAGTCTGAGGAATCGACCACGGTTTGAGTGGGGTAATCTCTTCAATTTTGCGGCAACTATACAGCACTGCAGGTTTCTTCTCTTTGATCGTATGTGCGGTAAATAGATTTCGCACAGGAGTACGCCACCTCGCCAGCGTCGACGAATAGGTGAATCTCGGTGCTATTGTAGGTATTCTGGTTGCTTTTAATGAGAGGAAGTAAACATCTGGGAATTCGCACTTCCTAGATGTACTCGATCATTTGCATCTTATCACGTTGCCACTTTGCGTAGAACGGCCGTCAAAGCTTACCTTTTTCATTTCCATCCGGTACCTTCTCTCCATAGGTCTTGGATTAACACTCCTTCCGTGAATAATAAACGTGGCGAAGTAGGCCCTTTGACAGGTCAAATAGTGACATTACCAGGGTTTGCAGAAATCGCTCTCAATAGATAACGAACAACGGTAAAAAGAGAGGCAAAGCAAAACTCCTTCTTCATTATAACAAGCCATAAGAAAACAAAACTATCGCACTTGTTATACAAGTTGAAAAAAAACTGATTTGAAACTGAACTGGAGGCGGCCCCACCGAGGGGTTTGATAAAACGCTGTTTTCGCCTACATTTTTTATGTTGTGGGGGACCATATTTTTTCGAACAGCACGCTCCAAACAAATTTTGGGTGATTAGCACACCTTAAAACCATTTTTTGTGTATGCTGCAGTGAGAAAAGGCGAAAACTACTTTTCGCTTTTGTCTGTCGTTTGCTTTGAAGTATATGCCCTGAAAGCGCTATGATAAGTAACATTTTTCATGAAATATTCAAATATTGCAATCAACAAATGCTATAGTTTTGATTACACTAAAATTAATTCATGGAAAATGTTACTAGGTCCTTTAAAAGATAAACGAGAATTGTATTCAACGAATTCACTTCAACCAAGTCTATTATATAGAGTTGCGCAAGAGGATCTTCTTACCTTATTCTAGAATAGAAGACAGCTAAATAGGAAGGTATTCTAAACTTTCAAATGCAGCATGGTCTCCCTTATAGACTTGCGATGATTGAAATCCATTTCCGAGAGAAAAATTTTAATTTCGGTATGGTAATGTTTAAAACGGTACTGAAATATCGTCTACTTTCTTCGATAAAATAGATAGTGACCGGGTGGCAGATTTTAATAAAGTTCTGCATAAGATCCTCACAGAAACTGTATGAATTTTGAAATATTAAATTTTGGATGTTTTTTATACAACCGTTATTGTATTGGAAGCGCAACGTATTGAAACTAAAATAGAATATTACAATAGGTAAACACACATTTTCTGTTCTTGACTGACTTAGAGTGATTGATTGATTTGCTGGTGCAGGGGTTTAAACATTCACCTCATACAGAACACACGATGCACGCTTGATGCAGCAGTAAAACAAAATAAAATCACTGTAACACTTTTTCCATAGGTAAATAAAATATCATAAACTAATTAATAGTCACATGATGATTGGTAATAGAAACGAATCTAAAAAAATTCACATCATTAGACTAGTTTTGTTTGTCCCAGTTTTTTAACCTAGAAGCACCAATTACAAATTGTAGTGCGGATGCAATTCACCCTGTGCAGTAGAATAGTGAATAGAATGTAGTTATTAATCTATTCGTTAATGAGTAATTATACTTCTTTATCTTTAGGGAACGTAATCCGATTCAAGCATGCGTACATTATCAAATAACTGGTACCGATAAATACAGATTCACACATTCTGTCTACATACACGGTCTATTAAAACAAAGTTTTTCCTGCACCTGTGGTGAGTGTTATCTTAGTTTAGTTTTGTTATATATTTTCGTCAATTGATTAAAAATAAACAAATGAAGAAATAAACAATGAAATAAATTATTTTAGAATGTTTTGTTTGAACATAGTTGGTCACATAAAACGACGTAAACATAATAAATTCCAAATAATTCAAGAGTGTAAACATATTCATAAACATTAAACAACATTTCTGTAGTTTCTATACTAATGTATTTTAATATAATCCCTATATTTAATATAGTTAATATACAAACTGAATGACACTGGGAGAATGGGTTATACAGAATACAGAATTAGAAAGTTTCCATAAAAATAGGAAATTACCAATAAAAAAATCAGGGCATAAGAAATGAATAAATATAAAAGTTTCCAAATAGCGCAAAATTCCATAAACAATAATTTTACACAAAACAAAATAAATTAACACTTTAAAAGGAAAAATTGTTAATAATAGTAGTTTTGCAACAGTTGCAAAAGATGATTTTTACAAGAGTTGAACGTGTATCCAACGAGGATGCCGAGTTGGATAAATACTCAGAGTTCTGAGAAAATCGAGTTTTAACGAGTTGCATACGCTATTTTGCAATGAAATGAAATAGGCTTTAGTTTGATAGATCTGTACCAAATGGTTCATTCTAATTTATTCACATGATCATTCTTGCCAATAAATTATGTTGCTGCAAAATAATCAGATTCTATGTTACCGTGCACATTGATAGTTCGATGCCGTGAAGCGATAGATGTACTCTGTTTGGAAATTTTTATGTCATGTCCATCAAACTATTTAATTTATTACAGACGCAGATAATACACTATTTGAACACTTACCCAAGTAATTCGGAAAATGTATTCATGTAATTACTGTTCTGATGTTTTTTCATTATAGCACCGAAATGGTTATAATTATTATCCAACCCATTTGTGTTGCATAATGTTCATTAAACCACCCATTTCGTTGGTATGGAAAAGAGGCCGTTTTATCACTCAAAACGAACTGTAAACAGATAGGTATTATGATCAGAAATTGCAAAAGAAGTTCTCCTAAAATTTGAAATGTTCCACGAACAAAATTTTCACAGAATGATCAACAAAAGAAATATAAAAATAAAAATTTCCATAAAAATAACAAAAAGCAATAAAATTGATAAAATTTCATCCTGAAACGCTTTAACCTTTGGTCTGTGCTTGGGGTCAATATGACCCCAGGCCATTTATGGCTGCCATTTTTAGTTTTCAACCGATTCTCTAATTTTGGTAGTTTGTAAAACTCGCCGAGATCGTTCTCTAGGTGCAAATTGCTTACAAATTATGAAAATAGCAGCTACATGTACTTTTTCAAAAACTTATGTTGTCTGTGCTCTGGGGTCAAATTACAAATTGAAATGCTATAAATTTTGGATTTTTGGGGCTGTTCGATAGACAATTTAATCATCTTTCAGGTCATTATCAAAGATTGACTATAGATGGGCGGGTACATTGCGGGAGGATTTTCGTAAAAAAGGTTGCAAAACAGTGATTTTTCATGCTTATTTACTTATATCTCAAAATCTACCATTTTGAACTGCACTTTTCAAAAGGTCGCATGGTCGTATAGTCTATAGCACTGCGATCTTCAAATTAGTTGTTACGTGCGAGATGATGCATGCGTAGTATTTATGATCATTTGACATGAGGATTGATAGTTTAGAGCTTGTCGCTAGGTGGCGGTATATTTGAATTCTATTTTAGACTACTCAAGTAATTCCGATATTTGAATTTTCCTCATTGTAAATATTCTTATCTCACAAATTTTAAATTTGTAAAGATGACGTCTTTAACAAAGTTCATCTGGTGGAATGGCTGTCATGTGACGGAATAAATAATTAGGAAATTTATAAATAGGCGGCGCTAGTATCTTGCAATATGTTTGCGATTTGAAATATTGCTTTAGCTTGAGATCCCTCATATCCACCCAGTTGTATTCGCAACATCGTTCAGGATGTCAGGACTAAAGCGGTGCTCTAAAATCCAAGATGCGGCGCTAGTAAGCTGTTATATTTGGGTATATTGTTCCATGTGAGATCTGATGTATTTTGGTTTGTAGCATTTTGGCAAACATGAATGTTTTAGTTCATCAGTCGATAAAGCGATGCTGCAAATAATAAGTGTTCACAGAATATGTTTTAGAGTCATCCAAGAAACCCTTGTAAAATTCCCATATTACTTCTCGTCACAAGACAGTCCATTACCTAGCCGACCTTTGATCAAGACGCCATTTTAACAAATTTTAAATTTGTGCGATATATTCTGCTGAGGAGAATTCATATATCGGAATATCTTGAGTAGTCTAAAATAATGAATTCAAATATCCACCACCTGGAGGCAAGTTCTAAACTTATCAACGCCTCATGCCAAAAGCACACGCCTTGCTGCTATAACCTTTAAAAGGTACAGTTCAAAATGGGTAGGATTTTCGGATATAAGTAAAATAATCATGCAAAATCACGTTTTTGTACCTTGTTCACTAAACCCTTCCCGCAATGTTCCCGCCTACCAACAGTCAATCTTTTGTTACGATCTGAAAGATGATTAAATTATTTTCGAAACAGCTCCAAAAATCCAAAATCGGCCAACAATAAAAAGTTATAATTTCAATTGTCAGACTAATAAATGATTCCAATTATGGATCTTGAGAAATTCTGAAATACTAGCACTACCAAGCACAGACAACGTAAGTTTTTGAGCACAGACAGAAGGTTAAGACGGGTCATCTATGAAAAATGCTCAATTTTATTGCTTTTTTTATTTCTAGGAAATTTTCTTTTCTATTGCTCTTTTTTGATTTTCCGTGAAAGTTCTATTTTTTTAGGAAAATGGAAAATATTTTTATTTTTTATTTTTACAACCGAGACTTTCAGCCCGAGGCTGGTCGTCTCGAGGAAAATATAATTGTTCATTGCTAAAACTATTTTATTATGGAAATTTAGTAAATTTCGTGGAACATTGATTTCTTTATAAAAAATCTTCTTTTGAATTGCTTTTTTTTGCATTTTAGAGTGCTAATCTATTTTACCCCGTAACGCTGGGTAGACACTTTTGCGTGGTGTGTTACGGTGTAAGTTCTACCATGGTCTCATTGTCACAGCAAATCTGACCCAACGAATACCTTCCCAATATCCAACTGTGGTACTTAGGGTGTCGCTGAGTCGGAGCCTCTCATTAAGTAAGTGCTTCCTTCCCTCCTGTTATGGTGACGATGGGCGTGGCCAGGGTAGTAATCCTCATGCTTTTGCGTATCCAGATTGAAATTATGGACCACATTCCTTGATTTCTGATAGCAATCTGAATGAAGATTTCAAATCAAAACATAAGTTTACTAGTGTCCATTTACGAAGTATGTGCAAGGCTATGCTATGCTTTAAAGTGCTAATACTATTTTAATTTTGAAAATTCTTATGGAAATATTTATATTTTTGCTCACATCCTGATTTTTATTGCAATTTTTATGGAAAATTTAATATGTTATTGAGTTTTATTTATTTTTTGACTCATTGCCTGATGACGGTAGAGGAACTCTTGCAATCCGTTCACCTGCCTAGCTTATCGACAATATGGTCCACACATGATCATCCGGAGGAATCCTGCCTGCTACCACCAAGAGTCGTGTCTATCTCTCCTGTATCAGATTTAGATAACATTGCACAGAACTTTGAGAACATTGCAAGTAAATGATGCTCCGCCAGTTATCGCACGTCAGATGCCATTTTAAAGATTCACTAAGACGTCCAACCTCAACGTGTTACAACCAAGGCGTCACTTCCAACTGCATAGCAAATAGAGAAGTATAAATTAATATTGAAAGCTCACCATTTCATCTTTGCTCATCTCGATGTCGAGCGGTTGTATTTTCTGTTACCGTGATTGTTTCCGCAGTTTTTGGGACGTCTCGCAACAGTATCCTAGACAAATTAAAATCAAAACATTGAAACAGCTGAAAATTCGACACATGCTCAAAAAGGTGAGTTACAGCCATACGCATAGTTCGCATCGGATGCAGAACTTGAGATGTTAGGGTCTGTTTTGTGCAGTTGGAAATGAATCAATCACTGCGCGATTGATTGTGTTTTGGTAAGCGTTTGCTCGTGTTTTCTATCGGACGCAGATGCCATTAAAATTAGAAAAAAAATCCCAATCACATTGATAATATTCACATTTAAAAAAATAGTTATTTCATTGCCGGAAACTCATGAGGAAAAACGCCTTTACCGGTAGCTCTTAGGGAACAACGTACCAGTCGGCGCATCAGCATTCTGGTATGGACAGTGACGTGGAGACGCAGAGTACTTGTGGATAGTTCACCAGGGCGTTTTGCCGCCGAAATGTTAGATGTTTCATCAATATGGAAAATTACAGTTTTCCTACTTTCCCATCTATTATTTCGACACTTTTTCGCCTAACCTACATAGTTTCACGTCTAGTTTGATTGAGGCTATCTCAAACATGGTAAATAGAAGTGAATATCCAAACTCGTTTGTCCCGGGGCGTTTCCTAATTAGTGTTGATTGTAGGTTTGAAGCTTTCGCTTAAAAATATTATAAACCTTTTTTGAGCAGAGGAAATGGAAATCAAACTCTGATAGTATGACGAAGAAGTCGAACGGTTTCTACCTGTTACACTAAAACAAAACCATTAAGAGGAAGAGGCCCAAAAGCCCCAAACTACTATTTGGATCAACCAAGGTTAGAATCCCATCTGGACCCGGTGCTCTATCCTGTTTCTAGAGAACTTCATTCTTTAGCGGAAATATAGCTCAACTGGTTGTTTTGCAACTCACAACGTAATGAACAGGAACCCAATTCGATTCCGCTTGTCGTTATTCTTTTCCGCCCGCACGAAAAGCGTTAAGCGTTGGAAGTACAAACGAATAGCGAACGTTAGTCTACTGCAATACAATTAGTTTCTGTTTGCATTACCTTTGTTTTCTCACAGCAAAGCTGTACCGAAAGCTACTCATTTCACTCAAAATCGAACTTTATAGAAGTTTCGGAGACCCATGATGTTATATCCAATACTAGCTCGTCGAGCTGAACAAATGTTTGTCTGTCCTGTGTATGTGTGTGTGCTACGAAAACCGAAAACATTAGCCACTTTTCATATAGTAATTCTTAACCGATTTTCGCAATAGGTTGCATTCGACGCGGGATGAACTCTAGTTGATCACTATTGAATATTATCACTATCGGTTCTTGCGTTCAAAGTATGAAGAAATGGTGTATTGAACCATATATGGTTGGTTGACTCGCCTTATAGAGTTTGCAAGAGCCGTAATGTAGGTATATGATGTCCACAAGGCACATGGAATCACCTAACCAAGAAACGGAACAAATCGACCACGTTCTAATCGACGTAAATTCTTCTCCGACATCACGAACGTCCGCACTTACCGCAAAATATTGAATCCGACCACTACCTCGTTGCAGTATGCCGCGCTCAAAACTCTCGCGGGCTAACACGCGTCGAAGTCGGACGCCGCGGCTTAACATTGGGCGCAGCAAGATGGTAGATAGCCGAAGAACGCGCAGCAGCTGGAAGTGGCACTTCCAACGGAAGAGCAGCTAGGCGCAGCATCTGGAGAGATATTCGATCCGCCATTGGTAGCACCGCAACCGCTGCACTTGGCACGTGCCCCGGATCAGAGAAACGACTGGTATGACGGCGATTGTGAGCAGTTAGTGGAAGAGAAGAATGCAGCACGAGATTGCTGCAACACCGCACGAGGGCGAACGAGGCACGATATAAACAGGCGCGGAACAGACAAAACTCGATTTTCCGGAGGAAAAGCGCCAGCAGGAAGATCGAGACCGTGAAGAAACGAACTGTACCGCGCTAATAACAGAAAGTTCAGAAGTTAAACCGTTCACGTAAGGGCCACGTGCCAGCCCGATATGTAGGGATATAAACGGAACCTTCTTACGAACGAGCGTGAGGTGATCCAAAGGTGGCGGCAGCCTACGAAGAACACCTGAATGGCGATGTGGCAGACGAAGATGGCGGTATGGTGATGGACCTGGGAGAAGCGCGCAGGACATAATTCTACCGGCTCCGGATCTCCAGGAAATCCAGGAGGAGATTGGCCGGCTCAAGAACAACAAAGCCCCTGGGGTTGACCAACTACCGGAGAGCTATTTAAACACGGTGGTGAGGCACTGGCTAGAGCGCTGCACTGGGTCATTACCAAGATTTGGGAGAGGAAGTTTTGCCGCAGGAGTGGATGGAAGGTGTCGTCCCATCTACAAAAGGGCGATAAGCTGGATTGTAGCAACTACCGCGCAATCCATTGCTGAACGCCGCCTCAAGGTACTCTCCCAAATTTTATGCCGTCGACTAGCACCACTGCAAGGGAGTTCGTGGGGCAGTACCAGGCGGGTTTATGGGCGAACGCTCCACCACGGACCAGGTGTTTGCCATTCGCCAATACTGCAGAAATGCCGCGAATACAACGCCCACACATCATCTATTCATCGACTTCAAAGCCGCATATGATACAATCGATCGGACCAGCGGCGGCAGCTAATGACGAACACGGTTTTCCGGATAAACTGACACGGTTGATCAAAGCGACGATGGATCGAGTGATGTGCGTAGTTCGAGTTTCAGGGCATTCTCGAGTCCTTCGAAACCCGCAGAGGTTAGCAAGGTGATGGTCTTTCATGTATGCTATTCAACATCGCTTTGGGTCATACGAAGAGCAGGATTAACACGAGTGGTACAATTTTCAATAAGTCCGTCCAGTTATTTGGTTTCGCCGACGACATAGATATTATGGCACGTAACTTTGAGATGATGGAGGAAGCTACATCAGACTGAAGAGGAAGCTAAGCGGATCGGACTAGTCATCAACACGTCGAAGACGAAGTACATGAAGGAAGAGGTTCAAGAAGACAAGTGAGCCACCACCGCGAGTTTGCATCGGTGGTGACGAAATCGAGGTGGTAGAAGAATTTGTGTCTGTCACTGGTGACGCCGAAAATGACACCAGCAGAGAAATTCGAGACGCATAGTGAGCTGGAAATCGCACGTATTGGACTCCGAAGACGCTCCGATCGAATAGAGTTCGCCGCCGTACCAAACTGACAATCTACAAAACGCTAATTAGACCGGTAGTCCTCTACGGACACGAGACCTGGACGATGCTCGTGGAGGATCAACGCGCACTTGGAGTTTTCGAACGGAAAGTGCGCATACTCCATGGTGGTGCAGATGGTGGACGGTACGTGGAGGAGGCGAATGAACCACGAATTGCATCAGCTGTTGGGAGAACCATTCATCGTTCACCGCGAAAATCGGACGACTGCGATGGGCCGGGCACGTAGCCAGAATGTCGGACAGTAACCCGGTGAAAATGGTTCTCGACAACGATCCGACGGCACAAGAAGGCGAGTTGCGCAGCGGGCAGGTGGATCGATCAGGTGGAAGATGACTGCAGGACCCTCCAGACTGGCGTGGTTGGCGACGTGTAGCCATGGACCGAGCCGATGGAAGACTCTTATATACCGCACGGCCACTTCGGCCTTAGTCTGAATAAATAATAATAAATATGTATGATGTGTATCACACTAAGGTGAAACCAAACGATTGATTCGGAAAGGCACCGCTAGGTGGATTTATCTTTTTCTTGAAATAAATTCTCGGTAAATGAAGTGAAATCATACAATCGATGGAGACATTGACGGAAACTTTAAAGGGACACAAACTATTTCAGAACTTCAATATAGGGTAAAATGCCCAGTAGTGGACCCTCTAGTAGCGGATTTTTGCTCTTCCTGTCATAAGGAGTAAAAATTTCCAATATATTAATTCTGCTTGATATCAAATAACAAATTCTGCATCTCCTCTTCACGATGCCTACATAAAACACTCAAATACACAACGTTATTCGTTGAAATTAACATTTAAAGTCTGACCGAATTCCTATAGTAGACCCCTGGGAAGTCCATAAAGAAATGTTTCCCTATAGTCGACACTTCATTTGATTTTCATGTTTCGTTTCAGGACGTTCTTTTTCCTATTATGGACTCCCAAAATATTCTAAAATGGTCACTATCTTTGTTTACTTTTAAAAATTAAAAAATCATCTAATTTTACTTTTCATAGCATTTCAGTGCATTTAATCAAATTATAAGACTGTAAGGTGGGTTCTCGATGGAATTTCTAGCAAAATGTTTACATTGTGCTGCAATACACTACTCAAAAATGGCGGGGTCCACTATTGGTTGGGGTCCATATTGGACACTTTACTACTTGGATACTTCTTTCTGTTCGGTGAGCGAAAATAAACGAGCTTACTAAATACATCGAAGGACAATTGGTCGGGTTCAGCCAAAACACCAAGCGCCAAAGAAAATTATCGATTTTTCTGCCAAACTTTCATTTAGCAGATTTAGTTGATCGCAAATCTATAGGATATCCCTCAATCCCATAACTGAGGATATCCTACAGCAAATATACACTTAAAATGATATGAAACTATTTCCGTTGTCCTTTACGAACAAAATATCACAAGTCAGTCGAGAACCGCTTGGTGCGGTTTGGCTGAGCCCGACCAATTACGTTTGACGTCTTCCACGATTCAAGCAGGTGATTGCTGAAGCTATTTATATACTTTGAGGAGCCATTACTCCACTCATTGAAGCAGTATACCACTCTGCTTAGCCGAAACATTTACTTACCAGAAAAGGCGAGCAGTCAGAAAAGACAGGTTGTATTTTGATCTCACTTTGGAATATCGTAATATCTGGGACACTCGCAACTTTCCCGGTCGGCTGGATGCAAGGTATCTTTGTGAATGCCCAAAAGGTGACCTAACTGTATGCGATAACTGGCGAGGCATTATGTTGCTGTTCTCAAAATTCGTGCAAACTTATCTAACCGGATTCAGGAGATCGATCCAACTCTCCGGCGGCAGCAGGCCAGATTCCGCCGGAAGATCTGTGTGGACCATATTGTCACGCTCCGTATCATTCTGGAGCAGGTCAACGAATTCAAGAGTCCCTTTACTTGGTATTCATTGACTACGAAAAGCTTTCGACCGTCTCAATCACGAGAGTATGTGGGCGCCTTAAGACGCAAGGGGTTCCTAGAAAATCATCGTCCTCATCGAGGCAGTGGACGAGCCTTCTCGTGTAGAGTGCGTGCACAATGGGGTCCTGTCCACCCTATCCGGGACGAAGGCCAGGATACATTATAGCACCGTTACCTTTCCTCATTGTAATCTACTACCGTGAACCAAACTACAGACTGCTATGGCATATATGGAGCACCTAAACGACTTCGAATTGGCTGATGACGTTGCACTCCTCGCTCAATGGCGCTCTGATATGCAAAGTCTGAAAGACCTTGCCGAGCGCTCCTCTTCAGCAGGTTTAGTCATCAACGTCAACAAACCAAATAGTTGAGCAAAACGATGCGGCGAGATGTTTCATCTAAGCTCGGTGAGAACGTTGATACTGTAAACCTTGTGACGGTGGAATTTCCAATACTTTTCTAAGGAAAGATTAATGCTTTAAGAGAAATATTTCCTTATGTGCAATCCAGAATTGCTTAGAATTGCCGGTTATGGTTTACACTACTTCTCACTCACAACATGTTCCGGAAAATCCGTGTTCGTGCATTGAAGCTGCCATAGCTGGTCCCGATTGATTGTATCATATGCGGCTTTTGAAGTCGATGAATAGATGATGTGTGGGCACGTTGTACTTCGCGGCATTTCTGCAATGCCTGCATTTCTGCAATGTACGACATTTCTGGTAAATGTACGGCGAACACCCTGATCTGTGGTAGGCGTTTACTCGCATAAATCCTGCCTGAAAGTACCGTCCCTTCACGAACTCTCTCTGCAATTGGTGTTAGTCGGCGGCATAAAATTTGGGGAGAGTACCTTGCTTAGCCAGGCGGCATTCAGCCGTAAATGTGGATTGCGCGGTAGTTGCTACAATCTAGCTTTATCGCATACTTTTGTAGATGAGGACACTTACGACACCTTCCATCCACTCTTGCGGCAGAACCCTCCATCCTTCCCTCAAACCTTGGTAATTACCCAGTGGTGCAGCGCTCCTAGCCGGTCTTTAGTTTCTTTGCATCTGTTCCGCGCCCGGTTTACATCGTGCCTGCGTTCGCCCTCGTGCGGTGTTGCAGTATTCTCGTCCATGCTAATTCTTCTCCTCTCAACTAACTGCTCATCCGCCGTCATACCAGTCGAATTTCCTCTTGGTCCGGGGCCTAGTACAGCGGTTGCAGTTCTTCCAATGGCGGATCGAATAACTCTCCAGTCATCTTCAAGAGACGCTGCGCCCTAGTTGCTCTTCCGTTGGGGAGTGCTTCTTCCAGCTGTTGCGCGTAGTCTTGGGCTAGTCTAATCGTCTTGCTAGCCGCCCAATGTCTAACCGCGGCGAAGGACGACTTCGACCCGTGTCGAGAGTTTTGAGCGCAGACATACTCGCGCAACGAGGTAGTGGTCGGATTCAATATTCCGCACTGCGAGATAAAGTGCGCACGTTCGTGATGTTGGAGGAAAGAATTTACCGTCGATTAGAACGTGGTCGATTTGATTTTCCGTTTTTCTTGATTAGGGTGATTTCCATGCATGACCCTTGTGGATATTCTTGCGGGAAAGATGCTTCGGACTATCATTCCGCGGGGGAGGCTGCAAAGGATTTATGCATCGTTGGCCGTTGTCGTTCTTTGCGTTGCGGTATGCAAACTACTCTCGGTTCTGATAGGCGATCTATACATTTCCTTCCTTCCTATTTCAGCGTTGCTGTCGCCGATGACGACGATTTGACGTCCCGCTGAGTGGGGCATTCATCGTATGTCTGCTCCAGCCTTTATGCATAGAACGCTTCTCGTCGTCGGGTCTCCCACTTTTCGTGTCGGCAGTGCACGTTGATGATGCTTTACAGTTGAAGAAACGGCCTCTATATCCTCTTCGTACACATCCTCTGCGTTGATTGGCTGCCACCCATTCACGCGTTGGCGCGGTTCTACTCAGATGGGCCACAGCTTTGGTAGAAGGTAGTCCGCTCGATGCCCCGCTTTTCTCCACACTTTCTGTGCTGTCCATGCAGATTTCCCGCTTAGCGCAACGAGACGTCGAAGTTGCGGGGATGCAAAATTTTATCGTAGATTATCCTGTCGACCAGCGAAGTTTCCTGGCGACTTGCAGTGGCATGTTCCAAGCTTCCAATCGTTTCGTTCGTAATGGTGTTGCTTTTTTAAAAGGCGGCTTATTGCCAGGCCTGCATTAAACCTCCTGTCTCGTCGGAGGCCACAGTCGTTTTGTCAGGTGCTTGTTTAGCGTCCCACCTAACACCAGGACTTGGGCTTTTGCGCTTAAGCGGCACACGGTCGCTTTGGTGGAGCCCTCACTTACGGATGGTTACATGCAGATTTTTTATAGAAGTTTAACAGAGCCCACTGTCAAACCCCACCTCACATCCTAGGCAGGCACCTACAACTCACCAGATGGCCTGGGGAGGGATCGTCAAGCCTTGGACATAGTCCCTGCTGCTCCCAAATCTTGCTCCAGAAGCTTACTTACCCATAGAAACACATATAAACATTATATCTACATTTTTAAAATATAATACAGATTATATACCACTTATCCGTTTGAAGGAATAAAGTGGGTCCTATCAAATGAAATTCATTTACTGTCACTATAGTATCACTAATATTTTTTGTAATTGAATAAATGGCTGTCAAACACGTCTTCGCTGCCCAACAACTTGGGAAGCATATATAATGATGTTCATCCATGGTCATGTGTTCTGAAATACTTTTGTTTCCAAGTATACGTTAACAATTTTGCTGATTTTAACTTTTAGATCCCACTTCTTGCCTCAGTGCCTTTGGCGATTGGCACCTTACCTTAAGGCTCATTTTTGTGCATGTACCAGAGATGAAAGGCGAAAAAGGCGACTACTTGTTTTCGCTTGTGTCTGTCGTTTGCTTTTGAAGTTATATGGCCCCTGAAGCGCTATGTAGGGGACATAGTAACATTCTTTTCATGAAATAATTTAAATATTGCAATCAACAAATACTATAGTTTTTTGATTGCATTACTCAAATTAAATGGAAAAAATGCTACTTAGGTCCTTTTAAAAGTTAAACGAATTGTATTCCAACGAATTCACTTCAACCAGAGTCTATTATAGTATAGAGTTGCGCAAGAGGATCTTCTTACACTCTATTCTGAATAATGGTCTTATTATTATAAGTGTTGGCACAACTTTCATTTTGTTCCAACCTTCATGACTTCATGGAAGTGATCCTTTCAAAGTGTTTTAATTGATAACAAAGTTTTAGTATTTAATAGTTACCCACAAAGTTAAACACGTCCGAGTTCCTTGTTGCTACACGCATTGGGTTCCTTTGGATGTACTTTATTGGGGAAGTTTTTTGAAGCTGTTTCTAGAACAAATCTAATACATTTCAATTCATGCGTTTTTAATTCGCTATAATAATTATTAGACGATAAAAATACTTCCACCTTACCAACAAGCATTTGTTTTACTTTTTCTGCTCGATAGGTGAACGGTTTGACCATAGTTCAATGAATTAGGTTTAGATTTGGCTTCACTCTTTGCGTAACTCTATATATAATAGACTCTGACTTCAACCACTAAACGATATTTCGGTATCGGCGGAGTTTTTTGCGGTAATACCGGTTGAAACCTTTTGCGAGGTTTAAAACGGATTAGGGACAAAAGGTCGGAAGACAGAAAAAAAAGGAACAAAAGGTCGAAATACAAAAGGCCTGAGGAACGAATGATCGAAAGGATAAAAAGTCGAAAAGGACAAATGGTCGAAAGTATAAAACTTCGAAAGGGACAAAAGGCGAAAAAAAGGGTACTTTTCGCTTTTCTGTCTACATTCTGATTTTTTCGTTATATGGCCTTTGTTCTTTTCTTCTTTGCTTCTACCTTATTTTTTCTGCTTATTTTCTACAATCTTCTTTTATAGTTTTTGATTGTGTCATTACTCAAATTTTCCCGTATTCATCCTTTTCTTTTTCCTTCTTCCTTTTTTCTTTTTTTTCTTCTTCCCTTCTACTTCTTCCTTGTTTCTATTTCCTTCGAGTTATCGAAAAGAGGATCTTCTTACACTTATTCTAGAATAGAAAGACACGGCTAAATGAGGAAGGTATTCTAACCCGCTTTCAAATGCAGCATGGTCTCCTTTATAGACTTGCGTGATGATTGAAATCCATTTCCGAGAAGAAAATTTTAATTTCGTTAGTATGGTAATGTTTTAAAACGGTACTGAAATACTGTCTCACTTTTCTTCATGTAAAATAGATAAGTGACCTGGGTGGCAGATTTTAATAAAGTTCTGCAAAGTAGAAAAGATCCTCCAGGAAAACTGTAGGAATTTTTGAAATATTAAATTTTGGATGTTTTTTTATACAACCGTTATTGTATTGGAAGCCGCAACGTATTGAGCTAAAATAGAGATATTACTAATAAAAGGTAATACCACATTTTTCTTGTTCTTGACGGACTTAGAGTGATTGATTGATTTGCTGGTGCAGGGAGTTTTAAACGACCACCTCCTGGTACAGAATGCCACGATGCACGCTTGATGCAGCAGTAAAAACAAAAATAAAATCACTGGTAACACTTTTTCACATAGGTAAATAAAATATGTCATAAAACTAATTAATAGTCACATGATGATTGTGTAATGCAGAGAAAACGAATCTTAAAAAAAATTCACATCATTATAGACTAGTTTGTTTGTCCCAGTTCTTTTTTAACCCTTAGGAAGCACTTCAAATTACAAATTAACTAGTGCGTGATGCAATTCACCCTGTGCAGTACAGAGAATAGTGAAATAGAGATGTAGTTATTAATCTATTCGTTAATGAAGTAATTATACTTCTTTATCTTTAGGGAACGTAATCCGAGTTCAAGCATGCGTTACATTATCAACAATAACTGGTGTACCGATAAAGTACAGATCTGGCACATTCTGTCTACATACACGGTCTATTAAAACAGTTAGGTTTTTCCTGCACCTGTGGTGAGTGTTATCTTAGTTTAGTTTTGTTATATATTTTCGTCAATTGATTGGAAAAATGTAAACAAATGAAGAAATAAACAATGAAATAAATTATTTTAGAATGTTTTTGTTTGAACATAGTTGGTCACATAAAAACGACGGTAAACATAATAGAATTCCAAATAATTCAAGGCTAGTGTAACATATTCATAAAACATTAAACAACATTTCTGTAGTTTCTATACTAATGTATTTTTAATATAATCCCTATATTTAATATAGTTAATATACAAACTGAATGACACTGGGAGAATGGGTTATACAGAATACAGAATTAGAAAGTTTCCATAAAAAATAGGAAATTACCAATAAAAAAAATCAGGGCATAAGAAATGAATAAATATAAAATTTCCGCAAATAGCGCAAAATTCCCATAAACAATTGAGATTTTACCACAAAACAAAAATAAATTAACACTTTTAAAAGGAAAATTGCGTATAATAATAGTAGTTTGTGCAACAAGTTGCAAAAGATGATTTTTAGCAAGAGTTGTACGTGTATCCAACGAGGATTGCCGAGTTGGATAAATACTACGAGTTCTGAGAAAATCAAGTTTTGCAACGAGTTGCACACATATTTTTGCAATGACAATGAAATAAACTTTAATTTGATAAATCTGTACCAAAATTGTACAGTCTAATATACTCCACATGATCATTCTTGCCAATAAATTATGTTGTTGCAGAGAATAATCAGATTCCATGTTACCGTGCCACATTGCACAGTTCGATAAGCTGTGAAGCGGATGGTGAAGCGATAGATGTACTTGCCTTTGGAAATTTTTAAGGTCATGTCCATCAAGCTATTCCATTCATTACGTGACGCAGAGAATACACTATTTGAACACTTACCCAAGCTAATTCAGCAAAATGTAGTCATGTAACTACTGTTTCTGATGTTGGTTTTTCATTAGAGCACCGAAATGAGTGTTATAATTAATATTATCAACCCATTTGTGTTGCATAATGTTCATTAAACCACCCATTTCGTTGGTATGGAAAAAGTAGGCCGTTTATCACTCAAAGACGAACTGTAAACCAGATAGGTATTATGATCAGAAATTGCAAAAAGAAGTTCTCCATAAAAATTTGAAATGTTCCACGAACAAAATTTTTCTCAGAATGATCAACAAAAGAGAAATATAAAAAATAGAAAATTTCCATAAAAATATACAAAAAAGCAATAAAATTGATAAAATTTTCCATGAACTTGAAACGCTTTTAACCTTTGGTCTGTGCTTTGGGGTCAATATGACCCCAGGCCACTTTGAGTGGCTGCCATTTTTTTAGTTTTCAACCGATTCTCCTAATTTTTGGTAGTTTGGTAAAACTCGCCGAGATCTGTCTCCTAGGTGCAAATTCGCTTGACAAATTATGAAAATATGCGCTACAGTGTACTTTTTTCAAAAAACTTATGTTGTCTGTGCTCTGGGGTCAAATTGACCCCAAATTGAAATTGCTATAAATTTTGGATTTTTGGGGCTGTTTCGATAGACAATTTAATCATCTTTCAGGTCATTATCAAAGATTGACTATAGGTGGGCGGGTACATTGCGGGGAGGAGTTTTCGTAAAAAAGGGTGCAAAAACAGTGATTTTTCATGCTTATTTTACTTATATCTCAAAATCCTACCCATTTTGAACTGCACCTTTTCAAAAAGGTTATGCAGGAAGGCAATGGGGCCGTCCACAAAGTACGTCACGCCTCTAGGGGGGAGGGGGGGTTCTGAGCAGCGTGACGATCCTTACAAAAATTTTAGGGGTTTGTTACAAAAAACGTGACGAAGGGGGGAGGGGGGGTTGAAAATCGCCAATTTTTGCGTGACGTACTTTATGGATCTTCCCCATGTGCTTTGACATGAGGCATTGATTAGTTTAGAGCTTGGTCGCTAGGTGGCGGTATATTTGAATTCATTATTTTAGACTACTCAAGTAATTCCGATATTTGTAATTTTCCTCATTGTGAATATTCTTATCGCACAAATTTCAAATTTGTAAAGATGATGTCTTTAGCAAAGTTCAACTGGTGAGAATGGACTGTCTTGTGACGGAAAAAATAATTAGGAAATTTTCAAATAGGCGGCACTAGTGTACTTGCATGCTTGAAATATTGCTTTAGCTTGAGATCCCTCGTACCTACACCCAAGTTGTATTCGGCAACATCGTTCAGGATGTCCAGGACTACAAAGCGGTGCTCAATATAATGAGCACTTCTTCCAAGATGCGGCGCTAGTAAGCTGTTATATTTGGGTATATTGTTCCATGTGAGATCTGATGTATTTTGGTTTGTAGCATTTTTGGCAAACATGAATGTTGTGGAGTTCATCAAAAGTTCTCTTTTTATTCAACCTGCTCCAGCGATGCTGCAAATAATAGAATGTGTTCACAAAATATGTTTTAGGTCATCCAAGAAAACCCCTTGTAAAATTCCCAATTATTACTTCCGTCACAAGACAGTCCATTCCCACTAGCCGAGCTTTGATCAAGATGCCATTTTAACAAATTTTAAATTTGTGCGATATATTCTTACGCTGAGGAGAATTCTATATATCGGAATATCTTGAGTAGTCTAAAATAATGAATTCAAATATACCACCTCATGCCAAAGCACACGCCTTGCTGTGCTGCATAACCTTTTTAAAAAGGTACAGTTCAAAATGGGTAGGATTTTCGTATATAAGTAAAATAATCATGAAAAATCACTGCTTTTGTACCCTTGTTCACTAAAACCCCTTCCCGCCCACCAACAGTCAATCTTTTGTTACGATCTGGAAGATGATTAAATTATCTTTCGAAACAGCTGCAAAAATCCAAAATCGGCCAAACAATAAAAAAGTTATAGCAATTTCAATTTGGGGTCAATTTGACCCCAGAGCACAGACAATCCCATTGAATTCCACCACTTAATTAAGTGGTGGAATTCAATAAGGATTATCCTATAAACTTAATCTTATGACAGGTGAAAACATTCCACTAAAAAGCTCAAAATAATTTTCTTACCCAGAGCACAGACAACGTAAGTTTTTTTGAGCACAGACAGAAGGTTAAAGACGGGGTCATCTATGAAAAAATGCTCAATTTTATTGCTTTTTTATATTTTTTTACGGAAATTTTCATGTTTTTCTATTGCTCTTTATTGATTTTTCCGTGGAAAGTTCCTATTTTTTAGGGAAAAGTGGAAAATATTTTTTATTTTTTTATTCTTTACAACCGAGACTTTCAGCCCGAGGCTGGTTCGTCTCGAGGAAAATATTGTAATTGTTCATTGCTAAAACTATTTTATTATGGAAATTTAGTAAATTTCCGTGGAACATTTTGATTTCTTTATAAAAAAAATCTTCTTTTAGAATTGCTTTTTTTTTGCATTTTAGAGTGCTAATCTATTTTACCCCCGTAACGCTGGGTAGTGAACACTTTTGCGTGCGGTGTGTTACGGTGTAAAGTTCTACCATGGTCTCATTGTCAGCTACAGGCAAATCCTGACCCAACGAATACCTTCCCCAATATCCAACTCCGTGAGTACTTACAGGGGTGTCGCTGAGTCAGGAGCCTCTCATTAAGTAAGTGCTTCCTTCCTTCCCTCCTAAGTTATGGTGACGATGGGCGTGGCCAGGGTAGTAATCCTCATGCTTTTGCATGTATCCTAGATTGAAATTAAGGACCACATCTACCTTGATTTCTGATAGCAATCTGAATGAAGATTTCAAAATCAAAACATAAGTTTTACTAGTGTCCAATTTACGAAGTACACTGTAAGTATGCTATGCTGCTATGCTTTAAAGTGCTAATCTATTTTAATTTTGAAAATTCTTAACTGTTTATGGAAATATTTTATATTTTTTGCTCACACCCTGATTTTATCTGCAATTTTTATGGAAGAATTTAGATATGTTATTAGGAGTTTTATTTATTTTTGACTCATTGGCACCCCCGATGACGGTAGAGGAACTCTTGCAATCCGTTCACCTGCCTAGGCTTATGCGACAATATGGTCCACACATGATCATCCGGGAGGAATCCTGCCTGCTACCACCAAAGAGTCGTGTCTATCTTCTCCTGTATCAGATTTAGCATAACATTGCACAGAACTTTGAGAACATTGCACAGTAACATGATGCTCCGCCAGTTATCGCACACAGTCAGATGCCATTTTTTAAAGATTCACTAAGACGTCCAACCTCCAACGTGTTACAACATACCAAGGCGTCACTTCCAATCATAGGCAAATAGAGTAGAAGTATAAATTGCATTATTGAAAGCTACACCCATTTTCATCTTTTGCTCATCTCAATGTCGACGCGGTTGTATTTTCTGTTACCGTGATTGTTTCCGCAGTTTTTTGGGACGTCTCCGCAACAGTATCCTAGACAAATTAAAATCAAAAACATTGAAACACTTATTGAAAATTCGACACATGCTCAAAAAAGGTGAGTTACAGCCATAGCCATAGTTCGCATCGGATGCAGAACTTCCGTGAGATGTTAGGCTCTGTTTTGTGCAGTTGGAAAATGAATCAATCACTGCGCGATTGATTGTGTTTTGAGTAAGCGTTTGCTCGTGTTTTCTATCGGACGCAGATGCCATATTAAAATTAGAAAAAAAATCCCAATCACATTGATAATATTCACATTTAAAAAAAGTAGTGTTATTTCATTGCCGGAAAACTCATGAGGAAAAACGCCTTTTACCCGGCAGCTCTTAGGGAACAACGTACCACGCGTCGGCGCATCAGCATTCTGGTATGGACAGTGCGTGGAGACGCGAGTACATTGTAGGATAGTTCCACTAGGGCGTTTTGCCTCGCCGAAATGTTAGATGTTTCATCAAAATATGGAAAATTACAGTTTTTCCTACTTTCCCATCTATTATTTTGACACTTTTTTCGCCTAACCTACATAGTTTCACGTCTAGTTTGATTGAGGCTATCTCAAACATGGTAAATAGAAGTGAATACCCCAAACTCGTTTTGTCCCGGGGGGCGTTTTCCCCTAATTAGTGTTGATTGTAGGTTTTGGAAAGCTTTCGCTGCTAAAAATATTATAAACCTTTTTTGAGCAGAGGAAAATGGAAATCTGTAAACTCTGATAGTATGGCGATGAGAAGTCCGAACGGTTTCTACCTGTTACACTAAAACCAAAACCATTAAGGGGAAGAGGCCCCAAAACTACATATTTGGATCAACCAAGGTTTAGAATCCCATCTGGACTCGGTGCCTATCCTAGTTTCTAGAGAACTTCACTTCTTTAGCGGAAATACTAGCTCAACTGGTTTCTTTGCAACTCACAACGTAATGAACAGGAACCCCAATTCGATTCCGCTTGTCGTTACTTCTTTTCCCGCCCGCACGAAAAGCGTTTAAGCGTTGGAAGTACAAAACGAATAGCGAACGTTAGTCTAGTGCAATACAATTAGTTTCTGTTTGCATTACCTTTTTGCCTTTCTCGTACAGCAAAGCTGTACCGAAAGGCTATCATTTCACTCCAAAATCGAACTTTTTATAGAAGTTTCGGAGACCCATGATGTTATATACCAATCGACTAAGCTCGTCGAGCTGAACAAATGTTTGTCTGTCCGTGTGTATGTGTGTGTGTGCTCACGAAAACCGAAAAACATTAGCCACTTTTTCATATAGTAATTCTTAACCGATTTTCTCGCAATAGGTTGCATTCGACGCGGGATGAACTCTTGATCACTATTGAATATTATCACTATCGGTTCTTGCGTTCAAATGTTATGAAGAAAATGGTGTATTGAACCATATACGGTTGGTTGGTTGACTCGCCTTATAGAGTTTGCAAGAGCCGTAATGTCTTGAAGCAATTATGTATGATGTCCACAAGGCCACATGGAGATCACCTAACCAAGAAACGGAAAACCAAATCGACCACGTTCTAATCGACGGTAAATTCTTCTCCGACATCACGAACGTCCGCACTTACCGCAGTGCAAATATTGAATCCGACCACTACCTCGTTGCGAGTATGCCTGCGCTCAAAACTCTCGACGGTGTACAACACGCGTCGAAGTCGGACGCCGCGGCTTAACATTGGGCGGCTACAAGATGGTAGACTAGCCGAAGAATACGCGCAGCAGCTGGAAGTGGCACTTCAACGGAAGAGCAGCTAGGCGCAGCATCTCTTGAAGATGGCTGGAGAGATATTCGATCCGCCATTGGTAGCACCGCAACCGCTGCACTTGGCACAGTGCCCCGGATCAGATAAACGACTGGTATGACGGCGATTGTGAGCTGTTAGTGGAAGAGAAGAATGCAGCATGGCCGAGATTGCTGCAACACCGCACGAGGGCGAAAGAGGCACGATATAAACAGGCGCGGAACAGACAAAACTCGATTTTTCGGAGGAAAAGCGCCAGCTGGAAGATCGAGACCGTGAAGAAACGGAGCAACTGTACCGCGCTAATAACACACGAAAGTTCTATGAGAAGTTAAACCGTTCACGTAAGGGCCACGTGCCACAGCCCGATATGTGTAAGGATATAAACGGGAACCTTCTTACGAACGAGCGTGAGGTGATCCAAAGGTGGCGGCAGCACTACGAAGAACACCTGAATGGCGATGTGGCAGACGAAGATGGCGGTATGGTGATGGACCTGGGAGAACGCGCGCAGGACATAATTCTACCGGCTCCGGATCTCCAGGAAATCCAGGAGGAGATTGGCCGGCTCAAGAACAACAAAGCCCCTGGGGTTGACCAACTACCAGGAGAGCTATTTAAACACGGTGGTGAGGCACTGGCTAGAGCGCTGCACTGGGTCATTACCAAGATTTGGGAGGAGGAAGTTTTGCCGCAGGAGTGGATGGAAGGTGTCGTGTGTCCCATCTACAAAAGGGCGATAAGCTGGATTGTAGCAACTACCGCGCAATCACATTGCTGAACGCCGCCTACAAGGTACTCTCCCAAATTTTATGCCGTCGACTAGCACCAACTGCAAGGGAGTTCGTGGGGCAGTACCAGGCGGGTTTTATGGGCGAACGCTCCACCACGGACCAGGTGTTTGCCATTCGCCAAGTACTGCAGAAATGCCGCGAATACAACGTGCCCACACATCATCTATTCATCGACTTCAAAGCCGCATATGATACAATCGATCGGGACCAGCTATGGCAGCTAATGCACGAACACGGTTTTCCGGATAAACTGACACGGTTGATCAAAGCGACGATGGATCGGGTGATGTGCGTAGTTCAGGTTTCAGGGGCATTCTCGAGTCCCTTCGAAACCCGCAGAGGGTTACGGCAAGGTGATGGTCTTTCATGTTTGCTATTCAACATCGCTTTGGAAGGTGTAATACGAAGAGCAGGGATAAACAAAAACGGTAAAATTTTCAATAAGACCGTACAGCTATATGGTTCCGCCGCCAACATAGATATTATAGAACGACTCTTTGAGAAGATGGAGGAAGCCTACATCAGACTGAAGAGGAAGCTATGCGGATCGGACTAGTCATCAACACGTCGAAGACGAAGTACATGATAGGAAGAGGTTCAAGAGAAGACAATGTGAGCCACCCACTGCGAGTTTGCATCGGTGGTGACGAAATCGAGGTAGAAGAATTTGTGTACTTGGGCTCACTGGTGACTGCCGAAAATGACACCAGCAGAGAAATTCGGAGACGCATAGTGGCTGGAAATCGCACGTACTTTGGACTCCGCAAGACGCTCCGATCGAATAGAGTTCGCCGCCGTACCAAACTGACAATCTACAAAACGCTAATTAGACCGGTAGTCCTCTACGGACACGAGACCTGGACGATGCTCGTGGAGGATCAACGCGCACTTGGAGTTTTCGAAAGGAAAGTGCTGCGTACCATCTATGGTGGGAGTGCAGATGGTGGACGGTACGTGGAGGAGGCGAATGAACCACGAATTGCATCAGCTGTTGGGAGAACCATTCATCGTTCACACCGCGAAAATCGGACGACTGCGATGGGCCGGGCACGCAGCAAGAATGCCGGACAGTAACCCGCCGAAAATGGATCTCGACAACGATCCGACAGGCACCAGAAGGCGAGTTGCGCAGCGGGCAAGGTGGATCGATCAGGTGGAAGATGACTTGCGGACCCTCCGTAGACTGCGTGGTTGGCGACGTGTAGCCATGGACCGAGCCGAATGGAGAAGACTCTTATATACCGCACAGGCCACTTCGGCCTTAGTCTGAATAAATAATAATAATAAATATGTATGATGTGTATCACACTAAGGTGAAACCAAACGATTGATTCGAGAAAGGCACCGCTAGGTGGATTTATCTGGGTTTTTTCTTGAAATAAATTCTCCGGTAAATGAAGTGAAATCATACAATCGATGGAGACATTGACGGAAACTATAAAGGGACACACAACTATTTTCAGAACTTTAATATAGGGTAAAATGCCCAGTAGTGGACCCTCTAGTAGCGGATTTTTGCTCTTTCTGTCATAAGGAGTAAAAATTTCCAATATATTAATTCTGCTTGATATCAAATAACAAATTCTGCATCTCCTCTTCACGATGCCTACATAAAACACTCAAATACACAACGTTATTCGTTGAAATTAACATTTTAAAGTCTGACTGAATTCGCCCTATAGTAGACCCTCTGGGGGTCCATAATAGGAAATTGTTTCCCTATAGTCGACACTTCATTTGATTTTCATGTTTCGTTTCAGGACGTTCTTCTTCCCTATTATGGACTCCCAAAATATTCCTAAAATGGACACTATCGTGTTTACTTTTTATAAAATTGTAAAAAATCATCTAATTTTACTTTTCATAGCATTTCCAATGCATGTAATCAAATTATAAGACTGTAAGGTGGGTTCTCCCGATGGAATTTCATAGCAAAATGTTTACATTGTGCTGCAATACTGCAAAAATGGCTGGGGGTCCACTATTGGTTGGGGGTCCACTATTGGACACTTTACCCTACTTCGCGATACTTCTTCTTCTGTTCGGTGAGCGAAAATAAACGAGCTTTACAAATACATCGAAGGACAATTGGTCGGGGTTCAGCCAAAACACACCAAGCGCCAAAGAAAAATTATCGATTTTTCTGCCCAAACTTTCATTTAGCAGATTTAGTTGATCGCAAATCGTATAGGATATCCCTCAATCCCATAACTGAGGATATCCTACAGCAAATGTACACTTAAAATGATATGAAACTATTTCCGTTGTCCTTTTACGAACAAAATATCACAAGTCAGTCGAGAAACCGCTTGGTGCGGTTTGGCTGAGCCCCGACCAATTACGTTTGACGTCTTCCACGATTCAAGCAGGTGATTGCTGAAGCTATTTATATACTTTGAGGAGCCATTACTCCACTCATTGAAGCAGTATACCACTCTGCTTAGCCGAAACATTTTCTTACCAGAAAAAGGCGAGCAGTCAGAAAAAGACAGGTTGTATTTTGATCTCACTTTGGAATATCGTAATATCTGGGACACCGCAACTTTCCCGGTCGGCTGGATGCAAGGTATCTTTGTGAATGTGCCCAAAAAGGGTGACCTAACTGTATGCGATAACTGGCGAGGCATTATGTTGCTGTTCTCAAAATTCTATGCAAACTTATCCTAACCCGGATTCAGGAGAGATCGATCCAACTCTCCGGCGGCAGCAGGCCAGATTCCGTGCCGGAAGATCTTGTGTGGACCATATTGTCACGCTCCGTATCATTCTGGAGCAGGTCAACGAATTCCAAGAGTCCCTTTACTTGGTATTCATTGACTACGAAAAAGCTTTCGACCGTCTCAATCACGAGAGTATGTGGGGCGCCCTGAGACGCAAGGGGGTTCCTGAGAAAATCATCGTCCTCATCGAGGCACAGGACGAGGCCTTCTCGTGTAGAGTGCTGCACAATGGGGTCCTGTCCAACCCTATCCGGGACGTAGCTGCTGTGAGCCAAGGATACATTATAGCACCGTTACCTTTCCTCATTGTAATCTACTACCGTGAACCAAACTACAGACTGCTATGGCATATATGGAGCACCTAAACGACTTCGAATTGGCTGATGACGTTGCACTCCTCGCTCAATGGCGCTCTGATATGCAAAGTAAGCTGAAAGACCTTGCCGAGCGCTCCTCTTCAGCAGGTTTAGTCATCAACGTCAACAAAACCAAATAGTTGATGGAAAGAAGGTGACCCCTTCCAGTTTCACAGTAGCCGGGCAATCAGCAGAGAATGTTGAAAGCTTCTAATATCTTGGTAGCCAAATGGCGTCAGACGGCAGTAAAAAGATTGACATAGGCGCACGGATCAAGAAAGCAAGGGCTGCCTTTGCGAGTTTAAGAGATATCTGAAAAAACAGGCAGATAAGTAAACCTACCATGGGGCCCTCCTTAGCCGTGCGTTAAGACGCACGGCTACAAAGCAAGACCATGCTGAGGGTGGCTGGCTTTGATTCCCGGTGCCGGTTTTAGGCAATTTCCGGATTGGAAATAGTCTCGACTTCCCTGGGCATAAAAGTATCATCGTGTTGAGGCATCGTGATATACAAAAGGAAAAATGGTAACTTGGCTTAGAAACCTCGCAGTTAATAACTGTGGAAGTGCTTAATGCTGCTGAGCTGCGAGGCGGTTCTGTCCCAGTGTGGGGATGTAATGCCAATAAGAAGAAGAAGAAAAAAGTTAACCTTCCCAAATACGAATTTTCAACTCTAACGTGAAATCTGTGCTGTTATACGCTAGCGAAACATGGTGTATATCAGTGGAGAACCCTCGACGGCTGCAGGTGTTCATCAACAGATGTGTGCGGTATATAGTTCGGACCTAGTGGCCTCACAACTGGATCTCAAACAACGAGCTCTGTCGTCGTTGTCACCAGAGGCCGATAGCAATAGAAATTCGGGATCGGAAGTGGGGCTACACTCTACGTAGGGACGGAAACGAAAAACCCACCGTTTAACGTTTGATCTTCCTAGTTTGACTAGAAGCGGCTCAAAGTAGTCCACCTATGTGTAGGTGAACGCTCGTCCGTGATGAGCAAGACGAGCAGGTGGAAAAGGCTCCATCATTGGATTCAACGGTTTAGCTCGGCGTATCTTACAGAAAATACAGGTACGTGCCACCTTCTTTATCACCAAGCGAAGTCTTGGTATGGCATACAGCTGTCGAACCTCGTTGACCACTGTTTCCGCATTACCATGGCTATACCGACAATGATTTTGAAAAACCAGAAGCTACGATAATCGATGTTTTCTCGGGAGGATAACGGGATTGCGCACATGGTAGCAGACGTCTCCGGCCACATCAATCCTTCCACGTTCACGTAACAAACCGTTGGTGTCCAATATTGGAATCAAGCTGTAGATAGCACTTTGTTTGACTATGGTCTTTTGTCCGGTCTCGTTCGGAGCTTTCCGCGATAATGCTGCGATCTCATCTGGGTAGGATTCGTGCTGGGCGAGTTTTAGGATTGCGATCTGCTGCTTCGAATTCGGTCTGGTATAGTTGTCCAGTGTATTTTGGCTACCGTTTAGCCGAGTTGTGGAGGAATCGAAGTACGTATTCTGCCGTTTGCTGTAGTCGATCCAAGCAGGAGAAACGCTCGAAATCTACCGCCGGTTGGAACGAAAAGTGGTGTAAAATCAACGCCCGCATCTCTTTGGAGGTGGTAGTCACTGATTTAGACGAGGCCATTCATCTTCCGATAAACACTGGAAATCAGGGCCCTGAAACCACTTGCTACTTGAATCAATGGCCCTTTTCCCCATTTGGTTGCTTCTACCACAGGGTTTGACTTCGAAAGTAATCTAGTATTTCGTTCTATCTGAATGACACGAATTGACGGTAATTTCTGGGGCCTGCCTGGATCCAGGACAGAGCGGTTCTGGAGTCCGTTCAGAACCTCCTCTTAGAGATAGGAATTTTGTGATGTTCCATTACGAATTTCGACCAACATACGCCTAATACGCATACATGAAATTCTAGTCTGGGAATCGACCACGGTTTGAGTGGGGTAACTTTCAATTTTGCGGCAACTATACAGCACTGCGGGTTTCTTTCTTGATCGTATGTGCGTAAATAGATTGCACAGGAGTACGCTACCTCGCTAGCGTCGACGAATAGGTGAATCTCGGTGCTATTGTAGGTATTCTGGTTGCTGTGGAGGAAGTAACATCTGGGAATTCGCACTTCCTAGATGTACTCGATCATTTGCACTTATCATTGCCACTTTGCGTAGACGGCCGTGCTTACCTTTTCATTCCATCCGGTACCTTCTCTCCATAGGTCTTGGATTAACACTTTCCCGTGAATAATAAACGTGGCGAGTAGCCCTTACGGGTCAAATAGTGACATTACCAGGGTTTGCAGAAATCGCTCTCAATAGATAACGAACAACGGTAAAAGAGAGGCAAAAACTCCTTCTTATTATAACAAGCCATGAAAACAAAACTATCGCACTTGTTATACAAGTTGAAAAAAAAACTGATTTGAACTGAACTGAGGCGGCCCCACCGAGGGGGTTTGATAAAACGCTGTTTTCGCTCATTTTATGTTGGGGACCATATTTTTTTTCGCACAGCACAGCACAGCATCATCAGAACCAGTGCCCCCCGCAATTGGGGCTTATTAAAAGAACTTTATTATGGGTTGTAGCCCCCCGAATCAGTTCATTATCGTAACAGCTACCGGAAAACGTCTCTCACTGTATGCTACTAATCGAGAGTGTATACAGCAATGATAAGTAAGAGATTTTCTCATTCTCCTTTGGATTCAAACCCTGGTCATTACGCATCGTAGAATCTGTCTTTTTTAGGTCGTGTGGTGGTTCGAATCAGCGTTCGCACTTCTTCACTCATTTGAGTGGATAAGCCCAATTCGTCCGTCGAAGGATTCCAGAGCAGTCCGAGCACCCTTTCGTCCTTCGCGCTGTCTACTAGATTGAACTGCTCATTCGCTTCGAGCTGGAGTTCTCCCAATTGATCCAGCATACTGCTACTGTTCGACCGCCGGTTGTGCAGCTTGAATCCTCCTTCGTTGTGTACGTATCGCATCTCGTAGACCAATTTCGCTGCGTCTTCTTCGAGCTGAAACATGCCAAATAGTCATCGACATAGTGATCGTCGACTATCGCTTTTACCGCGTCGGGGTAGACCTTGCTGTATTGCTCAGCGTTCTGGTTTTTAACAAATTGTGCCGAAGCTGGCACTTGCTCGCCACCGAATTTGCTGGCACCGAACGTAGCGACGTCCATTAAGTACACCGTTGGTTTCTGATTTGGCTGATCGCGCCACAAGAAACGCTGGGAGCTTTTGTCATCTTCACGAATTTGGATTTGGTGGAACATCTCCTGAATGTCAGAGCTGACTGCCACACCGTATATCCTGAAGCGAAATAGGATTCCAAGAAGCGAAGCCAGTTGTTCTGGCCCTTTGAGAAACGCCCCGTTAAGCGATACACCGTCGACCTTGGCCGCTGCGTCCCAGATAACGCGAACTTTCCCTGGTTTCTTAGGATTCATCACCGCGCCAACTGGGAGATACCATACCATACTATCTTCTGGGGTCCGCTGCTTTCATTTCCCCTTCCGTGGCCTTATGTGCGTATCCCTTTGCTTCATATTCGTGTATTTGACGGTGAAGGTTTTCTTTCAGCATCGGGTCACGATCCATCCGACGCTCCAAGTATTCAAGCCAACGTACGACCATCGGGAAGCTTCACATAATCCTCCTTCCAAATCAATACCGCTGTTCCGTCGCCTTCCCGCACTCTAAGAGGTTTCGCCAGACGTACGTTATCGACTCCGATGAGGTTTTTGGGTATAGCGTTATTGTAGCTGGCGATAGGAACTCCGTTCAGGTGTTTGTATGATTTGGCAGTTTCTTCTTTTTGGAAACTCTGACATGGTAATCCAAGATTCTTGACCGTTCTCGCGTCAATTTTTTTTTCATTATTATTATTTATTTATTTGTTTTATTTCCTCAAGGAGTAGGGAAAACCCATGGGAGTGTAACTACTTTTAAGTCACTTCTCCTACAGGCATAAAACCTTCTCATCTTTTCAACTGTAATATTGACGTTATAAAACAATATTGCAACTTCCAGCGAGCTATGCTCTGTGAAGGATGTTCTATGAATCAATCTATTACATAACATTAAAATTCGGTAGGTTTACTAAAAACTATACATAATGCATATAACTTAAAAAACAAATTATCGGCTGTGATGATTGGCGATTAGTGGCTGCTGTTGCGTAGTTGACTGGTGGGGGCGGGGCTGGCAGAGGCGGGTAGGCGGTATTTGGCTGGTGGTGGTGGGCGGATGGCGGCGTGAAACGATAGGAGGATAATATGCATATCATTAAACATGTGGATCAGTTCAAAAGCCATTAACGCTATGGAAAATTATGGACGAGAACAGCTTCCCTGGGAAGCTTACCAGACTGATCAAAGCAACGGTGGATGGTGTGCAAAACTATGTGAAGATTTCGGGCGAACACTCCAGTTCGTTCGAATCGCGCCGGGGACTAAGACAAGGTGATGGACTTTCGTGCCTGTTGTTCAACATTGCGCTAGAAGGTGTCATGTGGAGAGCCGGGTGTAACAGCCGGGGTACGATTTTCAACAGATCCAGTCAATTTATTTGCTTCGCGGATGACATGGACATTGTCGGCCGAACATTTGCAAAGGTGGCAGAACTGTACACCCGCCTGAAACGTGAAGCAACAAAAGTTGGACTGGTGGTGAATGCGTGAAAGACAAAGTACATGCTTGTGGGCGGAACCGAGCGTGACAGGGCCCGCCTGGGAAGCGGTGTTACGATAGACGGGGATACCTTCGAGGTGGTCGAGGAATTCGTCTACCTGGGTCATGTGCTCGGTATTCTGAGAGTAGAGAAATACTTAAAAATGATATGGCGTCAATGAATAGAAGGCAGTACTCTTCAATCCGAGATGTTTTAGGGTGTAAAGACATTAAAATGATGCATCTGATTCACGTGTTCATTCAAAAAAGCAAAATACGCCTCTAATCTGCACTAAACTTCCATTATACTAAAAGGTTAAACCTACCACGGACGGAGGTCACCGACACATCGATATGATAACAGTCCATACGAGAATCCGCATCATGAAACTATTAATTTTAAATACAAATAAGGATCGAATCACTGCTCAGTTATGGTTAAAGACCGGAAGAGCTGATAGTTTTAAGATTTAGTGTAAATATACTGGTTGATACTGGAATTCGTCTACCTCGGATCCTTGCTAACGGCTGACAACAACGTTAGTCGTGAAATACGAAGGCGCATCATCTGTGGAAGTCGGGCCTACTACGGGCTCCAGAAGAAACTGCGGTCGAAAAAGATTCGCCACCGCACCAAATGTGTCATGTACAAGACGTTAATAAGACCGGTTGTCCTCTACGGACATGAAACATGGACAATGCTCGAGGAGGACTTGCAAGCACTCGGAGTATTCGAGAGACGGGTGCTTAGGACCATCTTTGGCGGTGTGCAAGAAGACGGTGTGTGGCGGCGAAGAATGAACCATGAGCTCGCCCAACTCTACGGCGAACCCAGTATCCAGAAGGTAGCTAAAGCCGGAAGGGTACGATGGGCAGGACATGTTGCAAGAATGCCGGACAGCAACCCTGCAAAGATGGTGTTCGCTTCCGATCCGGCAGGTACGAGACGGCGTGGAGCGCAGCGAGCGAGATGGGCAGACCAGGTGCAGAACGACTTGGCGAGCGTGGGGCGTATCCGAGGATGGAGAGATGCGGCCTCGAACCGTGCATTGTGGCGTCAAATTGTTGATTCAGTGTTATCTGTTTAGATGTTAACTAAATAAATGAATGAATCAGTTCAAAAGGTTTAGGATTTTCAGCTTCAGCGACTTTCGGACTACAGATTTATAGTGATACAAAGTGGGTACATTTTTGTGACTCTCTGGCAAAACGTTGTAAAATTTACTTCCAAAGTAAAAGACCTTTTATTTATGTGGCCGTGTGGCCTGTCTTTTTCAATGTCGATAGTCACACGTTGTGAATCCTGCTCCATGCGTGAAGTTTTCCCCGTCCACCGTAAACATAGAGGAAATGGGGTGCCTTTTATCCTAGTAACATCACCAAGTCGCTTTCTATTAGAGTGCGATCGGAGCCTTCATCAAGGAATGCGTAAGTGTTTATTGAGCCCTTGACTCCGTACAGTGTCACCGAAACGATTTTGGACAACGTCGACGTAGTTTGTACACAATGTGTGTGGTTCTCAGCTACCTGTAGGCGTGGTGCAGACTGGTGAGAGATTCCTCTAGAGGAGTGGAGAAGCTTATGGTGACTGTATTAACAACCTTCGATGCCACAAGTCTTTCTTCCTCGACACGCACTCCGAGAGAAGTGCTTGAAGAGACTGTTCTGGCAGAAAACTAGTTCCCGAATTCTTCGCCAACGATCTTCGACGTTTAGTCATTTGAAAGCGCTACAGTCCCGCACTCGATGTCCACCCTTGTGGCAGTGTTCGCAATTGAATTGTTTTCTTGGTTCAGTGTGTGAATCTTCCGGTTTTCCTGAAGTGCTTTCCTGACGCATCCCGCACGATGGACGCCATATAGTCGCCAAATGTTTTCAGATCCACTTATTGGAACCCTCTCTTGTATCCAGCCCATATAATGCGCTGGTCCGCGGAAAATTTCGCCACCAGCTCTTGCAGCAGAGACGGATTCGAAAAATGTTCGTCCGCCGCTTCGATATGGTCACACAGTGCCTGCACCGCCATCCCGAAGTTGATCAATCCTTCTAACTTGTCCGATCGTGGGGCTGGGATTTCCCGCACCTTGCGGATAGGAGCGTTTATCAGCAGCTCCGGACGTCCAAACCGCATACGAAGGGTTTCGAGCACCTGCGGCACCACTGCTGGTAACACCAACAGACTACGCACAGTTTTGAGCGCGACACCAGACAAGCACCGTTGCAGGCTAAGCATGTTCTCATCATTCGAAAATCCGCATGCTTCCGTTGTGTATTGGTAGTTCGATATGAAAATCGGCCACTCCGCCGGGTTACCAGTGAATCGCGGGAGATCCTGCCATGCTGCTAACTGTCGTTGCGTTGGAGCACCATTTTGCACTGGGGGAAAATTCATTAGGTTTTGATGTACTCTTCCCGATTAACGAGATGGCTGAGACGATTGAAATGCACGTGAGGGGAAATTACGCGTTTGTTCGCCGATTGTATAATCGTTTCGATCATCATTCAATTCTGCACTGACTGGGCGCGCAAGAGCGTCGCGCGTTGCTGCTCCTGAGGAACGTTATGAGGTGTATATATTTTTACCGGGCGCGCGTATGCTCGCTGCTGATTTCGGGTTATTTGTGTGTTGGTCGTGAGGTATTTATTTATGATATTTAGATTTATATAATCAGTAGGAATACTGGAGGCTCGACACTTACCTGTGGGTTTCATGTCGTTCGGACGAATTTCAGACGTTGGATTAGCTTGACTTGTCAAAGATCACTCGGCCGAAAAGTCTCACATTCTAAGCGCGATTGGTGCGCTAATTTCTGTTAATTTCCTTCCGCGCTGGGCGTGCGACCTTCTAATAATTTACTACAAAGCTCTAGCTGTTCATGAAGGGAAGACAGCTGTTCAGATGTTGGGTTAGTGCAAGTCTCACATTGCTTAACCCGTTCTCAGAAATCCTTAAATGCAACAACAGGTTTCTTCGTACCTCGCAAATATTTCACTGTGGCTGGCTCTAACCTGTTCAGAGGGAACGAAGCGATAATCAATGCGCTGGTTCTTGGGGTAACCGCGGGTGGAGCGGTGTGGGAGCGGTGTTGGAAGGCACTTATTCGATGAGCGAGCACCCGCTTCATCGTTACGACAACCGTTTCGAACATCTTCGTCGATGAATTTCTGCTGTTCATCAAGGTGGCGGAGTTTCATCTCCAATTCTAAACGAGCCCATTCCAGATTTTGCCGCTTCACCAGCTGACTTAGATTGACGGAAAAGGTCGATGTTGTACTAGAGCGACTAGATCCACTACGCACGGAAACAACTTTGTCACCCCGTTGGTTTGGTACAATCACAGTACAATTGTACAATCAGGCGTCGCATTGGACCATGTCTTCTACATTGTCCGGATGCTGACAGGCTGCACAGCTGGATTTCTCTTCCATTTGTCCATCCATAGTGGCCTTTCCACTTATCATTCCCACTATTTTTTGAAGTTTGTTGTGGGAGGTAGTGCCGGTCAATAAAAGGCGGTCCGTTTTGAGAGAGATAAATGCTTCAACAATTCAATGCGCTTACTGTTTCTCGCGCCCTACATCGGATCCTCGCCGGATCGGCGGGTAAGGATAGTTTTTTTTCAGGAGCGTACTGTCGGACACAGCGGATAGGCTGGAATGATTAAATCGCTATATTTGCTAAATATTACACGGAATTTGCTCCACTACTCACTCGATGGCATCAAACGAATAATGAATACCGGAACCTGTCTCATAGTTTGACCCTGTCGTTTGATATGTGAAATGAAGCGACGCTTTCACAAGTGGCGCGTCGCCTTTGAGTTCGCGTGTGAACAGGGTGACCAATTCGACGTATTATGTACTAACAATTGTAGAAATATTGAATTCCTTTAGTTGATTTTCATTTTATAATTGTCTCAAGCAAATTATAAGTCAACTTCTTCTGCTCAATTTGTATAGAGATCGGGATCTGCTTCTGGTTCTCGCCCGAAAAAGAAGTGTGTGCGTAGAACAAACTATTAGCAATAATGAAATGTAATAAAAAATTATCTGGTTATCGGCTCCGTCGAGTTTTTAATTAAACAAATGAGCCTAACAAATAAACGAATGAAAAAAAATGTGTTGAGGAATATTTGTATGATGTTTAAAGAATTAACATACAATATACAGCGTGAACATTAGATCATCTTTTAAACTGTCTTCGATATACTGCCGTGAATCGCATATTTGTCCCATATGAATAGGAAACCCAGCAAAGATGGGACAGATATGAGATTCATGACAGTATAGTAAAATTCAACAACGATTTTCATAATAGAGGTATATAAGTATTTGATTTGGGTAATATTGAACATAACTTTTATAGAAGTATGTTTGAAATGTTTACTAAGCCATCATCCAATTACCCGGGAGATTAGACCAAGACTCGATTCATCGAACCACACAGGAGAAACGATGGTCCGGTATCAATTTTTTTTAATCTGAAATAATGCTGATTTTCGACTGTGCACGATTGTCAAATGAACAAAAGATATATTGATTGATAAAAAAGGACCTCACTCTAGCTGATATGAGAAGGACAACCCGAGCAAAGCTTGAGAGCAAATCGATTACTAATTTTGATGTCGAGGAATCGCTTATTTCGATTACCGTCAACTGGGGGGAAGATGATCATTGAGGTGAAGATGATCATTTGATGTGTCAGTCAAAAGTGCCAAATTTTTTTATTAAACGGTAGTCAACAATATTCTTCGTTCAAGTAATGTTACCGCTAGGCAGAAATCCGAGTTTATCGATTATAATCATGAAAATGTATTTTGTGGAAGAAAGAGAGAGATAGTCATAAATGACGCTATTTTCGTTTCAAATATTGACTTCGTAGACTTCTTTACGTAGTAAATTCAACATTCATACAAATAACCTAGTGTATTTCGAGTACTAGGTCATAATGATTTTAGTAGAGCTGTCTTGATCAACTTCACCCCAAACCAAATTACTCAAAAAATGTGTGATAATTTAATTTATTTTAATAAATGCGAATGCATTTCAGAAAACTAAAGTTGTTGATTATTGCAACGTATAGCAGTACATGTTTTGAAAATATTTGTTTCGATTTAAAATGTAAACACACATTGTTATTGCATGTTTTGTCTTAAAAATGATCATCTTCCCCCCAGTTTACGGTACTTGGGTTGATATAATTTTGGTCCGTTTTATGCGGTTAAAATAGCAAAACATATAGCAAAAAAATCTTACTGTGACATCAAATAGAAAACTATTTCTTCTGTCCGTAAGGATTGTCCTTAAAATCAGTTCATAAAATTTAGAAATCAACAGTAAACTGAAATCGAAATAGGTAAACAATCTTGAAGATTCAAATTTGAAAACAAATCACGAATTCAACTTGATGTCTATGTCAAAACATGGTTTCTTTTTGCTCTCATTTTGATAAGGTTAAAAAAAATTAAACTTCCATTTACTTCCACTATAATCACTAATGTATCAGCAGATACGTATTTCGTTTTCTACTTGAAAACTTCTTCAGTGTTTTGTTATGTTATCAGTTGTATTTGTTATTTTGTTATTAATTATCTCATTTTGATGTCAGGCTGTGCTCGGGAACAGTGTCCAGACTACACTACCAACGAAGTAACAACTGACGGTCAATTGTTACATGGAAGCGTATTGAAATCTGTAGAAATCTGAGTTCTGTTGGATGCCACTGCCCGGGTGTTATCTCACCATTTCGTCCTCACCGTCCGCCCAAAACTGTCCGTCATAAACAATGTTTGGCATCGATGGCCGTCTCGGAACGATATAGAGTAGCTGAAGCAATGCGCAGCATTTCGAAACAACGTTGCCGAAAGAAGATTCGAGGCTCTTAGAGACTACAGAAAAATAGTCAAAGGAGTCATTAACGACGCAGTTAAGGGCAACTGGGACGTCGTGTGTATGGAACGGAGGAAATGGAATCATTAGTTCGACGCGAAGTGTAGACAGATTCTTGAGAAGTAGGACACAGCGGTCGCAGTGCAGCGTGAGGCCGGTCAGAACGAGTAAAGCTATAGGGACTACAGACCCATATCTTTTGGGAGAAGAAACTTCCTCTAGTAGAAGCAGTGCATGGACATGGAGCAGCAGTGCAAGACACACGCTATTTTATCAGAAGCCCAACCCATTCCGTACAGGCTTCGTGCCACAAACCGAGATGTTAGCATTAGCATTAGCATTGAGCAATTCGCACAAATTCGTAGGTGGTACAAGCCAAGACTATTGTACGAGAGTAGCATCAATTTCATCCGTTACCTCAGGTAATGATTTGAGACTAATCATTTACCTCTTAGATGGAAGCAATGCACTCTCCAATAGTCGAGATCTGTCCTGGCCACGTCCTTGCGAATGCTGAGGAATGGGAAGGATGGTTACCCGAGCAAAAATGAATAACTAATTGATAACAAATTCTATTATCCGGTTATCGAGCATATTAATAACTGAACTTGTTATCATTTTGGCTGAGTTAACAGCCAACATAACAAAAATGATACCAGAATTTTGTTCCTGAAATAACTATCTGAAAACGAATTTGGTTATCACTGATACCAAATTGATAACACATTTTGTTATACATGTCATTTACTCAAATAACTAATTTAGTTATTATTTAGTTATCAGCCATTACTGTTTTATCGACCAAAATAGTTAAATCTTCTTTGCCGACTTCGTTACGCATTGAAAAAAATGTTGGCAATCACTGGGATTCGAACTCGAATCGAGTGATTGTACGGCGTCGTCTCTAGGCACTCACCCAATTACGCTTTCTTGAGGAGCAGGAGAGAATAACACTTCGCTTTCTACGATCTTGTATTTACTGAAGACTATTTATAATCAAATCATGATGCCATGACCATTTATGTAAATAACAGTCGGCTGGACAGAGTGCAAAGCAGAATAACTTATTAATAACAAACTTAATTATCCAGTTATATTGATAACTAGAATTGTTATCATTCTGGTTGAATTACAAGTCAACTTAACAAAAATGATGTACGAAAGGGTTGATTTTGGTACATAAGGTTATGTGGGAGCCCGGGGTCATGGCCCGCCGGAATTTGGATTCGAATGAATCCACAACGCGCATTTTCGCCTACAATGTCTGCCGGGTCGACTAGTTAAACATATTTTTTGGGCTACTGTGATAATCCATTCAAACACCTTCCAAAGGATTTTCTATTTCACATCTCGATATTCCCATGAGTCCTTTCATTTTCATTAGAGGTTTGACTGCAGATGATCTTGCTCGTTTGCGTACAAACCTAGGTTTGAACTGTCAATAGTTGAGCAATTAGTCTTTGGTTGAGCAAATTGCTAGATCTACTAAAGTGCGAGCATGATTGTTTTCTCCACAACAAACCAGATCATTGCAATTTCTTGATTATCTGACACTTCCAGATAAATTTTTCGCTTTCCCATATAGGGTAATTCGCCTAATGTTGAACGGCTAATTTCTTCGCCTATTGTTGAACGCACGTGCATTTCTTATGGGAGTTCAACAATAGGCGACAATATTAGCCATTCAACATTTGGCGGTTTCCCCTACATAAGCACTGTGGATCCCAAGACCAATTATATTGCGATTAGTCAAGACTATTCACCGTTCCTAAATTAGCACATGCCCTTGGATCACATGTTCCGGGAGCTGCAAGGCCATTTTAAGTTCTTATTAAACTACAACGCTTGGTTCTCAGATACATATTTCATTATTCAACTACTTACACCTGAAATGAAAGTAAAGTTAATAAAGATAGTATAAAACAACCAGGAATATTTCAACTTGTGTGCAAATTCCTTTGTTGACAGAGAAATAAACAAATCGGTAGATATCGTTGGTAACGAGGAAAATGCTTAGACGAAAATTTCAGTTCAGTGTTTGGAAACAACTTTTGTCACACTATTTATAGCATAGGTCGGATACATTTAGCAGAAGTTAGTATTGTGCCTTGCAACAAAATGACATCTTTCGTGATCATTTTTTCAAAGCTTCTACAGATCTGACATTCATCGCTACAAACCACTACGTGGCGGTCAACTTTTCAAAATTATCAAACTAGCTTTTTTGCTACAGGTATGTTTTTCTTAGGCGACCACTTGGCGCTTATTTTTGGATGCGTCGAAAAATAAGCAGATGAGTAGATTTTTTTATGCGCTGTATAATACGTTTGAAAGAATAGAATGCTTAGCCCGATATCTGAAAGACGCGAAATTTAGAAGAAAATACCAAATTTGTATTGATAACAAACTTTGTTATTATTCAGTTATCAGTTAATCACATGATTGATAACTAAATATCAAGTTGATAATAAGGATAACTAATCGTGTTATCAGTTTGATATCATTTCAGTTATCTGCCTTTGCTCGGGTAGTTGGATACCTACTTAAGAAAGATGCAGAGAACTCTACGACCTCTCATAGGTGCCACGGGAAGTTTCGGGATTGTGTGGAAGGTCATAACAGTAGGAACCGTTTTTGGTATAACGTGAAACACAGAAAGAACTAAGATAGAAATACAAAGTAGGAAATGGACCAGCCTGGAATTGAACCCACGACCTCCTGCTTATAAGGCAGAAGCGGTAGCCTCTAGACCACTGAGCTCGTCAATTCGTGCCACAAACCGAGATGTGCAGACAAAAGGATGGGAGTATTTTGACAGACAAATATGAGGTGATTTAACCACTTCGAAAAAGGTCTGAATAGCACTGAGAGCACCGGTATTGAGGATCAAGATCAAGGTTAGGTACTACGAGGTACAGGAAACCAGCCTGTCCCCACTTTGAGTTTCTAAGTTTCCTGTGAAAATTGCAACTGATGCGATATGTTATCGTTTTCATGTGCGCATACACATAAAAAAATAACCTTATATGTTATGGCAAAAAACCATTCGAAAATACTTATACTTTTCATTATGCCACCTAATGAATGATCGCGTATCAAAAAGCTAATAACATTCATAAGTTAAGGAAAAGTATAAGTTTCGGAATGTATGGGACTAATGCGAAGTATAAGTTTTTGCCTTTCTCGTACAACTAAGTTGTACCGAAAGGCTATCATTTCACTCCGAATACGAACTTTTTTATAGAAGCCTCTGAGACCCATAGTATTATATACCAATCGACTCAGATCGACGAACTGAGCACATGTCTGTCTGTCCGTGTGTATTTATTTATTATTTGTTTTCTTCATCTAACTTGACGTCTTAATGAAGTTTGATGGGGGGAAAAGCCGGCTTGAGGTGGCCAACTGTAGCCTTCCTCAAACAGGCATAAAAACCCCATTTCTTTTCCAGATTTACATATAAACAATACAAACTTTAAAAAAAATTAAAAGTAATAGTCAGATGTCTAAAATAATTGCATGAAATAAAAACAAAACTATAATACTAAGTTTACACGGCTTAATTGATTAGCGAAACTAGTTATAGGTATATTGAAGTCGAAGTGTTCAAATACCTCGTTGAAACGCAGTGCCATTATCCGAATTGGATCGTGTTGACCATAGCGACTGTTGCGCGGTTGCAGATATAAGAAATCTCGTCGTCGTAGAGCACGCTCCGGAACGTATATATTCATATCAGAAAGTAGAGCAGGGGAATCTATTTCATTTATAAGCACTTTTGCAACAAAAACCGCTTGCATCATTGTTCTCCGCTTTTCTAGCGTGTCGATTCCGAGCAGCATACATCGATTCTCGTATGGTGGAAGATTTCGCGCGTCACGCCAAGGTAAATTACGTAAGGCAATACGAACAAACTTCCGTTGAATATATGTGTAAGTGTATTTTTTTTTCTTCCTAAACAATGGAGGGGGAATCTGCTCAACAGACATCCTGGGTTGACCAGGAAGTGCTGGGTTAGGGGCCACCTCCAATGAGGGAGGCAGGACTGCATCCCCGACCAGCTAAACCGTTTCCATTGCCGCAAAGCCCATCGTCCCTTCGGTACAACCAGAAAGTAATGCTTCAAAGGGGGGCCAGTGCATAACGCACCCTCGAGGTTAGCTGCGTGTCCTTGCAGCATCGAACATCGTGACTCGCTTTTTTAGAAGAACACCATGGTATCGTGCCAGCGCATTGCCGGCTTTCCAGGTGGCCTTACCACGCCCTATGTCCTCGGAAGGTGGGCAGGGTCGACTTCGCGCCTGCTTCCCTCTGCACGACTGGTATCAAGAATGATGATGCCGCGTGCACCCCAAATTGACCTTTCTGCGATAGGGCCTATTCGCCAGCACACAGAGGGACTTGCCGACGCGGTGCCTACGCCTGCCCCAGCCTTGACGAGGACCCCTTTCCGTCCTCGGGCTCGGAACCCGCCTGGTTGACCGACGC
Source organism: Armigeres subalbatus (assembly GCF_024139115.2). Taxonomy (NCBI): domain Eukaryota; kingdom Metazoa; phylum Arthropoda; class Insecta; order Diptera; family Culicidae; genus Armigeres; species Armigeres subalbatus. The sequence continues at coordinate 195,993,951 of NC_085141.1, forward strand.
CGCGAAAGCGACGATACCATGTTGTTTTTCACGCGGCCACTTGTTCGATAAAAGGATCGAGTTCGACCACAGGGCACCGGTATGACCCATGAAGCCGACTCCGAACCCTTGGACCACCTCTTATTTGCGCCTGAACTAGCCATCCCTCGAGTCCACGCGCCACCTTCTGTGTAGCTCCGAGACGATTTGGACGATAGCCGATAAAACGGCGTTCCAGCCAACTTCATCTTTACACATCCTCCGAACTAGGTTGTCCGGGGCTAGGATAGGATGTGCCAATTAGTCATTAAAAATCGTACCGATTTTCTGTCAAAATCGTACCGGTTGCTGATTGGGTGAAAATGACAATCGATTACTTCGATCGGCGGTATCACATTTTCAAAAGGGCAGCTTGTTGTTACCTTGGCCGTGTTGCTGGATAATTAAATAGAATTTTATGACAAAATTCAAAAGTTTGTTTTTTAATTTTTTGTGTAAAATTAATTTATGCTAGGCTGCAAATGATGTATGCATGATTCTTAAGAGTTCTGCTCATTTAAAACACTCGATTTGAAGCATTATTGACCAACTTTTTACCCATTTCACAGTAAAACTCTTACATCTTCCTGTAATTTTTTATTTCTGGTAGTACTTAGCATCCTTTATTACGAATTATGGAAGAAGAGAACGAGAAAACATGTTTTTTTTACATATACTATTCGGCGGATTTTGCATAAAAAATATTTGGAAGCACTGGCCACCACCTCGTCGAAGCAATCGACTGAGGAAACAACAAGGCAGTTGCAATTCTATTGTCACATCCTATCCTAGGTCCGGGGTAGTGTCCAGACCACATGTGGCAAGCATGTGGTCACGCACTGTGCGAAAACGCGGGCACACGAACAACACGTGTTCCGCCGTTTCCTCTAAACCAACGCACACCGGACACTCGGGCGAGACCGAGTGTCCGAACCGGTGTAGGTACTGTCTGAAGCAACCATGGCCTGTAAGGACCTGGGTCAGGTGGAAAGTGATTTCCCCATGGCGCCTCTTGACCCACGTACCTATCTCCGGTATCAACCTATGTGTCCATCTACCCTTAGTGGAACTGTCCCACGCACGCTGCCATTTGACCATTGAGGCCAACCTGACAGTCCTGCGGATGCCTCTCGTGCCGCGCATTTCAAAGCACTCTATGTCTTCACCGATAACGATGTCAATAGGCATCATACCGGTGATGACGCAGAGTGCATCGTGCGACACGGTACGGTACGCGGTCGCAACTCTTAGGCACATGAGCCTATACGTACTTTCTAACTTCGTTCTGTAGCAGTTAATACGCAGGGCCGTGCCCCAAGCTGGCCCCCATACCTCAGTATGGACAGAGCAACGCTAGCCAGAAGCTTGCGCTTGCTGGCATAAACCGCAGAGCTATTGGACATCATCCGGGACAATGCCACTATAGCTGTGGAGGCACGCTTGCAGGCGTAATTGACGTGGCTACCAAAGGTGAGCTTATCGTCGATTATTACCCCCAAGAGTTTGATTGAGCGTTCAGAGGTGATCGTGCAGTTGCCTGCCCTTATCACCGCTTGCTGCTCCGACTTTCGGTTGTTAACAACAACCACCTCAGTCTTGTGGTGAGCCAGTTCTAATTTCCTGGAACTCATCCACAATTGCGATCGAGTGGGCTGCAGTCAACTCCACCTCTTCGATCGATTCGCCGTAGACCTCCAGCGTAATATCGTCAGCGAAGCCAACGATTACCACGCCCACCGGGAACTTCAACCTCAAGACACCGTCGTACATGACGTTCCATAACACCGGACCCAGTATGGAACCTTGCGGAACCCCTGAGGTTATGACAACACACTTCCGACCCGCCTCCGTGTCGTATACCAGTACTCGATTCTGGAAGTAGCTTCCGAAAATCTTGTACAGGTACTCGGGAATTCCAAGACGCAGGAGCGCATCTGCAATAGCTGCCCAACTGGCACTATTGAAAGCATTCCTCACGTCGAGAGTCACTACTGCACAATAGCGAACTCCAAGCTAGGACCAAGCTCTGCCTTTTCCATGCTTCAGGGAAGACTCCCTCGTCCAGGCATCTCTGCATGACAGATCTGAACATCTCGGGAGCCTCGGCAATGGCCGCTTTAATGGCCAGGTTCGGAATACCATCCGGTCCTGGCGCCTTACCTACACTAAGGGACTGTGCAATCCCCGCAAGTTCCGCCACAGTTACTCTTCCCTCGTCGGCCACCCTGGCTCCTGGCAGCTCCACGAAGGGAGGCCAGGGGCTTGGGTCGTGACGTGGGAAGAGCCCCTGATGATCCTCTCCAGCATCTCTGGAGACCGCTCTGTAGGGGCCATCGCCCCACGTGTCTTGGCCATTACGACCCTATAGGCGTCACCCCATGGATTCGCGTTGGCACTTTGACACAGGCCCTCGAAGCAGGCTTTTTGCTTGATCTAATCTCAGTCTTCAGAGCGGCTCTAGCAGCCACGAACGCCACCCGTCGTTCAACACGCTCCTCTTCTGTGCGTGCTCGCTGCATCCGCCTCCTTGCCCGTAGGCAGGCGCGGCGCAGGTTCGCAATTGCTTGAGTCCACCAGTAAGCCGGTGGTCTCCCATTCCTAGGGTGGACTTTCCTAGGCATGGTGGCATCGCATGCACACGAGAGTACTGTTACCAGCTGCTCGCCACTCAGACCGAGAGTATTGTGCTCGCGGCGGAGCGCTTCTTTAAACACCTCGTCGTCGAAGTATGATGTCTTCCACATACGAGGACTAGGCCTCGCCCCTTCTTCCGTCCACTGAATGCTGGTCGTATAGTCGATACTGTAGCGAACCGCCAGGTGGTCGCTGTGAGTGTAGCCATCATCTACCCTCCAGTTCGAACTACTCGTTTGGCCAGGGCTCCAGAACGTAACGTCGATAATCGACTCGGCGCCGTTCCAGCTGTAGGTACTTTTGGTACCGACATTAGCCAAGTCCACATCCAACATGGCCAGTGATTCCAGCAGGATTCCACACGGCCCAAGCGTTGAAGTCCCTCGCTATCACCACCGGCCTACGCCCCATCAAGTTAGCCGTCAAACAATCTAGCATTCGACCGAACTGCTCGATCGACCATCGAGGAGGCGCAAAGCAGCTGCAGAAGAAGACCCCGTTGATTTTGGCAATGACGAAGCCCTCGTGTGTCGAAGACACCAACTCTTGAACTGGGTATTTCCCCGTTGTCCATATCGCTGCCATTTGAGACCCATCGGTGACCCAATTACCGTTCCTGGCGGGTACCCGGTAAGGATCTGCTCGTACGCGTGCAGAATGTCAGGTCATTATACGGGTTTGCAAGTGTCTTATTATTGAACCCACGTGTTGAATTTTCCCGCCTTCGCTCATAATCATCAAACTAATCGCTCATAGTAGAATACATTTCCTGCAATGTTGTGTATGATTGCTTGATCAGAAAATAATTTTGAGCTTTAAGTGGAATGTCTTCACTTGTCATAGGACGAGTTCGTACTATCCCATTTAATTCTACCACTTGATAATAATTTTGACAGATAAGTTTTGACCTCAACAGTAAAGCCGTCTTCAGTGTCTCCTACTTGAAGAAAATGATCGCAGCTTATACTATAAACGGCCTCACTGTTGAGGTAGAAATACGTATCTGTCAAAAGTACAATCATGTGGTGGAATTAAATATGATGGTACGAACTCGACTTATGACAAGTGTATGATTGCTTTTTCAGTGATCAGCAATCATCAAAAGCGGCATGATCTATCTGTTTTTATTTGTTGAATTGTGCATCAAAGCTTCTCACGTTATCATTTGCGACAACGATTCATCTACGAATAGCATTATTAAGGGGATGATATGATACTTGATTTTTTGGCCTTATCATTACAAGTAAACAACTCCTTTTTTCTTTTGTTAGACAATTTTGACATCTAGACGTGTGCCATCAAACATCAGCTTCGAAATGATATAGAAATCATTCTGCTCTCGAGGGTTTTTACGGCTGATTTTAGATTAAATCAAATAATTTTTCGACGGGAAACCATTGTAACTATATTGTTAAGTTCCACACTTATACAAGGGCACGTGGCTTTGCAACCTCCGAGAAGAAGCATATCTTAATCTTTCTTGTTAGTAATCAAGTGATTGTTTTGTGACTTCCCAATTACTCGAAGCTTGTTTCGCGTTTATCGCAGTCGGCACCAATATAGTTAAAGACATGAGTCTTAGGACAAATTAGAATTAGATATTCGATATTCGAGTCATTGAACAATCCGTTCATAATACAAAACTAATACATATATGAAAGGGATCCATGAGTAAACGCTGATTACCGAATAGTAACGCTTAGGGTCTGTTCACAAATTACGTGACGCAAAAATCTGAGTTTTTGACCCACTCCCCCTCGTAACAAATAGTAACATTTTTGGTACCACTCCCTCCCCCATATAACACGTAACTATGAAAATATAATAGGCAGAATTTTTCTCTTTCTAAAGCATATGGGTTTAGGTATTTTTTGAACATTGTTATAATAGGAATGGCACATGATCAAAAACCAAAGATATTAAGAATCCAGCTAGTAGAAACACGATTTGCGACCATGACCATTCAAACAGTTTTTGGGAATATCAGTTATATTGAACTGTTTACATGGTTGAAGTGGTTAATTAACTTTGGCGTTGGTTTGGAAGATTTAATCATGAAATACAATAGAGGGAACTGGGGAGACTTGATGCCCTTTTCTGATTTCCGATGTATCACAGCCAAAAATAAATAAGCATACGCGATTTCCACACAAACTCTCTAAGAAATATATTAACTTTACTGATGTATGACAGTCCTTAAATTATTGTTGTTATTGATACACAATCGATTTTTTGAGTACTGTCAAAAGTCGACTTTTAAAATATTCAGGGGAAATTGATACCTCTTCAAGAAATTTTACTTACTTATGGATCCTGTACACCTCCGGGGGTGCAAAGGGCCGACTTGAAAGATCTCCATCCTGAGCGTTGCCCGGCTATCGCTTTAACCTGTTGCCAGGTTAGATTTCGGTCGACTTCTTTTATTTCTTCATTGAGGCTTCGCCGCCATGAGCCTCTGGGTCTGCCTCTGCTGCGATGTCCCGCTGGGTTCCAGTTTAATGCTTGTTTACAGATTTCGTTTCCGCCCCTACGTAGAGTGTGACCGACCCAGCCCCACTTCCGATCCCGAATTTCTGTTGCTATCGGCCTCTGGTGACAACGACGATGGAGCTCGTTGTTTGAGATCCAGTTGTGAGGCCACCAGGCCCGAATCTGTTAATGAACACCTGCAGCCGTTGAGTGTTCTCCACTGATTCACACCATGTTTCGCTAGCGTATAACAGCACAGATTTCACGTTAGAGTTGAAAATTCGTATTTTGGTGCGTTCACTTATCTGCCTGTTTTTCCAGATATTTGTTAAACTTGCAAAGGCAGCCCTTGCTTTCTTGATCCGTGTGCCTATGTCGATCTTGGTACCGCCGTCTGACGCCATTTGGCTACCAAGATATTGGAAGCTTTTAACATTCTCCACTGATTGCCCGGCTACTGTGATACTGGAAAGAGTCACCGTGTTTACATCCAACGATTTGGTTTTGTTGACGTTGATGACTAAACCTGCCGAAGAGGAGCGCTCGGCAAGGTCGTTGAGCTTTGATAAAATTAGTAAGATGCCCTCAGATGTTTTAAATATTTTTCCTTAAAAAAACGCGGAATTTTTAAATTGCTGTGAGTAAACATGAAGGATTTTTGTTATTGAAATCGACAGCACATGCAATTTAAAAATTTGGGGGGATTTGATCCCCATTCTATGATATCTACGCAATAAATTTTTTTTTCTGCCAACCCTTCATCAAATCTGTCAAATCTACCAAAAATTAGAAGGCTTAGAACAGATTTATATTTTTTTGAATTTTTTTGTATGCGTGATTAATGGGGGATGAAGTGTCCCCATATTGAGGCGATAACTTCAAATCCAAATACCCTAAAACTTTGATGGAATGTTGACATTTTCATCAGTGCAGATCATTAAGCATATTTATGTCTTTGTGCTGTGAAAAAACGATAGCATTTGGTCATTGTTATGAAAAGTTGTTCAAATTTTGCGTAGCCAATAAAAAATCAAAAAGTCAGAACATACAAACCACCCTGTAGAATAAATAAGGTTGTCAATCCAAAAAATAACTCACCACATAAAGGTCATTTGTTTAGAGGATCTATACTAAAAAATATGCTAGAACAAAACTACTTTAGTTCACGATAAAACAGGGGGTAATCAAGTCTCCCCGGAGATCAAGTCTCCTCACCTTCCCCTACCAATAAAAAATAAAATTTTCATTCGCGTTATTCGTAACAATTGGTGGTACCCATCCCCTCCCCCACCTTTTGGTTTAACAAAGTATAACGCAAGTTGGACCTTCCCCCAGAAGCGTTACGTAATTTGTGAACAGACCCTTACATAATTCTATTGACCATTTTAATGTAAAAAATTGTAACAATATATTTTTTTATTTGATTTCAAGGTGTAATATATACTATATCTATATCCATGTGAAAATACATACATCAATGTAGTAGTCTGTGTTGTGAAAAATGCATCGTAAGTTAAATGTGTATTGATTATTTATTGCTTGATGGATTATACTGTTGAATTGACTGTTGCTAGAACTCTATTAGGAAAATAAGATATATTTTCGTGTGAATAGCAAGTTTATTGTTACCAAATGCTCCAAAATATAAAAAGATGGCTTCAAATCGTTTCTTGTTGAGTAATTTAAATAACAAACCCAAATTTAACACATCTGTTTTTTCCATTTTTATCAGATCATTTTCCAAGAAAGTAAAAACACAGCTGGTTGAAGGAGTGCCATCCTATTTTCGCCGAAATCAAGGGGGGCCGCCACAAAGAGCCCCCATTAATTCACCATCCAGTAGTAATATGGAGTTTTTAAGAGGCGTCTATGCGTTTATGCAAGTGAGCAGATCATCGGTGAGTATCATTCGTATTGTATATTATTCTAAATTTTGTACTCGATATACACACAATGTGACGCAAAAATCGCGGTTGTGTGTGTGTGTGTGTGTGTGTTTTTTTTAAAGAGGGATGAAGGCAAATCTGCATACAGACACCTGAAATTATCAGTGAGGTTGACGCGTTAGGCAGAAGGCCAAACCGCCGGACCCCCTAAACCCACCCATGTAACAGAAGGTTACTTGAGTTACCCTCTCCCCTAATACCCTGAACCCCCCGGGACTACCTTCCAGTATTACTTCTGGGGGATAGGCAGTACTAAATGTATTCCTCCCAAAATGGCACGTTTCACGGCGCCTCTCTTCGATGTTCTATTTACTTCTGAGCCATTTGGCTCCCTTGTTTGTACCAGTATGCACACAAAAGTCTTGAGCCCTTTATAATTTCCTCGTGCCATTCAGCACCATCTCCTTTTCGAGCCATTTAGCTCTCAACGTGGTCGCACTCTACTCAGATAATCCCCGGCGGTGGATCTATACTACTCCGACGGGGAGTCCCCTGGCGGCGGAAGCTCCCCCGAAACCGACGACCCGCATCCGTGGAAGGCTATTTCGATATCAATACTACTGTTACACCTGGTCAGCAAGTCCTATGCACTTTCTCACGTACAACGGGTTACCGGACGAGTGCCGCAGTCGATTCAAAGATTCCGAGTGGACCATAGCGTCCGGTTCAATGGTGCCTCGACGACTCGAAACCGGCCCTTCAACGCGTCGCGATCTACTCGGCCTAGTCTTCGGCGATGGATCTGGCCTACACCAACGAAAAAGATTCCCGGCGGAGGAATCTCCCCCGGATCTGTTCTCCCTTGTCTATTAGCCATTCAGCTCCCAGCCTGATATAGGTCTAATCATAGTCTTTTAACTATATTCTCGTGCCATTCATCACCATCTTTTAACGTTGAGCCATTTAGCTCCCAGTTCGGTCGCGGACTACTCAGATGATCCCCGGCGGCGGATCTATCCTACTCCCTGGCGAAGGATTTTCCCTCGAAACCGACGACCCGCTTCCGTGGAAGGCTGTTGCGTAGCCTGAACTACTCTTAACATGTAATTTGTCTTCTCCAATCTTCAGTCCTTTCTCACTTCAGCGAGTGACCGGTCGAGTGCCGAATTCTATCCAGAGATTCCGGATGGGGAATAACGTCTGGTTCAATGGTGCCTCGGCGACCCGAAACCGGTACTCTTACGCGTCACGATCTACTCGGCTTAGTCGCACCACCGACGCACCTCCCCGGCGGCGAAAGTTATTCTGAGATTGATAATCAATAACCTTGAGCCATTGAGCTCCCAGCTTAGTCGCGGACTACTCAAATAGTCCCCGGCGGCGGATCTATCCTTTTCCGACAAGAAGTTCTCCGACAGTGGAACCTTCCCAGTTACCGATTGTATCACTCTCTCCCTATCTTCGAGTGATCGCTGTCGCTGTCAATTCGTTCGCTGGTCCCGTCTCCAAGTTCTTTGCAACTCCGTAAGAATGTGCGATACTACATTTTTGACGATATCCCAAGTGGCTTCATCGCGACACATCTCACCGACTATGTTCTCCGCGCTCAAAGCTGATATTTCTCTTCGTATGGTCTCGAGCCTAGGGCATTCGAATAGGACGTGTTCAGGCGTTTCCTCCGCATACTCACACACCGGGCAACATGGGGAACGTGTGTGTCCAAAGCGATGTAGATACTTCCTAAAACATCCGTGTCCCGACAGGAATTGCGTCAGATGAAAATCTATTTCGCCGTGCTTTCTGTTTACCCAACTCATCAGCTTTGGAATGAGGGTGGTGGTCCACCTTCCTTTGTCCGAGTAATCCCACTCATGTTGCCATTTGGCCATTGATTCTATTCTCACTGTTTTCCTCACACCACTAATGTCCCTTCTATGGTAGCACTCAATATCCTCAGCCAGCATTATGCCGACGGGAATCATCCCGGCGATCACACATACTGCCTCCGACGATATAGTCCTATAGGCGCTAGCGACTCTCATAGCCATGAGCCGATACACGCTTTTAAGCTTTGCCTGGTTTACACCGGGACACGCATACTATGCAGTGCTACGGCGATGGCCTTCTAGCGTTCTAGCTAGCGCTGTTGAACGCGTTTTTAACATCGATTGTTACGACAGCACAGTACCGACCAACTCTCCTTTTTTGCTTAGAGGCCATCTTGGCCCTCTGAACGACGGTCCGGATTGCGTCCATCGTCGATGTACCATTCCGGAATCCGAACTGCATATTCGATAGACCACGCCCACCTTCTGTGTACTTTGATAGCCTGTTCAGAATAAGCCGTTCCAAGAGTTTTCCGAGGGTGTCCAACAAGCAAATGGGCCTGTACGATGTTGGATCCCCGGACGGTTTTCCTGGATTTGGCAACAGCACCAGCTTCTGTATCCTCCATCTATCTGGAAAATTGCCTTCTTCCAGGCATTTTTGCATTACCGTCCTAACCATGTCCGGGAACGCCAGTAGAACAGTCCTCAATGCTACATTGGAAACTCCGTCCGGACCAGGAGTTTTTTTTAACCTTCAGAGCTTTCGCGACAAGTTCAAGCTTTTCGCTGGAGACCGTAGCATCAACAGTGTCGTCTTCATCATCGTACGGAGTTGATGCCCACAGCGTTAGGCTGTGATGCGGGAAGAGACCCTCCACTATTATCTTTAGCCTCTCCGGGTACATTTCAACTGGCGTCGTTGGTCCTTTGGTCTTTGCCATGTGAGTGTGTGTGTGTGTGATGCTTGTTTAAGTGTAACAATTAAATCATAATATTAATAAAATGAACATTTTCGTTTTAGGTAAATCATGTGAAAACAGATTCTTCGATATTTCGATTACACACGAACGCAACCGTTATACTTTTGGTAACGTTTTCGATAGCAGTAACAACTCGACAATACGTCGGAAATCCAATAGACTGCGTTCATACACGGTAAGTGCTACGAAATAAGTTAAGTTATTTTTTGTTTGTTGTATGGGCGACCCAGTCAGGGCAACCCTTACTTTGCAGCATTTCATGTACTGGCTGAGTTAAGCTGGGACACGATGGGGCACGCCATATATACGCCAAAATTATTCTGAGAATAAAAAATGATTTCCTGAATTTCCTAGAATTTTGATTATTCCTTATTTTGGAGTAATTTTGGAAAGAATCTAGCAACCTAGGTTTTTTTTGGTAATTTCAATAAGTTGTTATCCGTAAATTCTATTGGAATCTATCTTTCGCAAATTCTTTTAACAATTCCTTCAGAATTTCCTATAGAAAATCTTTTCGAAAATCTTTTTTCAAGACTTCATTTTCAAATTTCTCAAGAAATTTCTTCAAAAATTTCTTTGGAAAATCCTTCAGAAATTCTTACTACTCCATGAATTCCTTGCAGGAATAATTTAGAAAATTACTTATTTTCCTTTCGACGAAGGAAGATCCTCTGTAAATTCATCATGAAATTACTTTGGAACTTCCTTTTACTTTCAGTAAAACCATCAAAAATTTACAATGATATGGAAATGCTAATATCATCTTCCAAACTTGGACGTACATGTTCATGATAGCATTAGAGGCGAAAGTATAGAATTGATAGTTCCGTTAGGATACGGCAGGCATGAAGAATGTTTTTATAGAAGTCGATTTGAAAGCGAGCGGAGGGCAATATTTGTGATGGCACATATCGCACGACCTTCCTTCTGCCAAGCTCCCGTATGAAGGGGGAGGGAAGAATATCAGTGTGGAAGCTGATATATCTCCACTGGCCAGTGGATGATACATGTTCACATGTTCAATATTTTGCTGAGAATCAGTAATTAACGATATTTTCTACCGAAGCTCAGTTCTGAAATTTACTGAGCTACAGCGGTACCCGATTTGGCCGAGCTCGTAAAAGAAAAACTTAATGTGTATACTGTTTTGTCCAAGGAATTTCTGGAAAAATTTAAAAAGGTCTTTCGGGAGGTTTCCCGAAAGAATCCCTGGAGGAATGGTCAAAGGAATTACTCGGGGAATTTCATAAATTATTCCTGGACGTATTCTCGATAGAAATTGCAAAGATATTTTATTAGAAATTCCTGGAGAAATTTTCAAATGTATTTTGTAATGTAATTTCTGAATGAATAGATTTTCGTAAAAAATCTAAACGAATTTTTGAAGCTATTTTTAGATATTTATGGGAATTCCTTCGGAAATTACTTCTTAATCTCCTGCAAGAATTGCTTCAGCAATATCTGAAGAAATTTCATCGAGTATTTTTTCATTTATTTAGTTAACATCTAAACAGATAACACTGTGTCAACAATTTGACGCCACAATGCACGGTTCGAGGCCGCATCTCTCCATCCTCGGATACGCCCCACGCTCGCCAAGTCGTTCTGCACCTGGTCTGCCCATCTCGCTCGCTGCGCTCCACGCCGTCTCGTACCTGCCGGATCGGAAGCGAACACCATTTTTGCAGGGTTGCTGTCCGGCATTCTTGCAACATGTCCTGCCCATCGTACCCTTCCGGCTTTAGCTACCTTCTGGATACTGGGTTCGCCGTAGAGTTGGGCGAGCTCATGGTTCATTCTTCGCCGCCACACACCGTCTTCTTGCACACCGCCAAAGATGGTCCTAAGCACCCGTCTCTCGAATACTCCGAGTGCTTGCAAGTCCTCCTCGAGCATTGTCCATGTTTCATGTCCGTAGAGGACTACCGGTCTTATTAACGTCTTGTACATGACACATTTGGTGCGGTGGCGAATCTTTTCGATCGCAGTTTCTTCTGGAGCCCGTAGTAGGCCCGACTTCCACAGATGATGCGCCTTCGTATTTCACGACTAACGTTGTTGTCAGCCGTTAGCAAGGATCCGAGGTAGACGAATTCCTCGACCACCTCGAAGGTATCCCCGTCTATCGTAACACTGCTTCCCAGGCGGGCCCTGTCGCGCTCGGTTCCGCCCACAAGCATGTACTTTGTCTTTGACGCATTCACCACCAGTCCAACTTTTGTTGCTTCACGTTTCAGGCGGGTGTACAGTTCTGCCACCTTTGCAAATGTTCGGCCGACAATGTCCATGTCATCCGCGAAGCAAATGAATTGACTGGATCTGTTGAAAATCGTACCCCGGCTGTTACACCCGGCTCTCCGCATGACACCTTCTAGCGCAATGTTGAACAACAGGCACGAAAGTCCATCACCTTGTCTTAGTCCCCGGTGCGATTCGAGTGGAGTGTTCGCCCGAAATCTTCACACAGTTTTGCACACCATCCACCGTTGCTTTGATCAGTCTGGTAAGCTTCCCAGGGAAGCTGTTCTCGTCCATAATTTTCCATAGCTCTACGCGGTCTATACTGTCGTATGCCGCCTTGAAATCAACGAACAGATGGTGCGTTGGGACCTGGTATTCACGGCATTTTGAAGGATTTGCCGTACAGTAAAGATCTGGTCCGTTGTCGAGCGGCCGTCAACGAAGCCGGCTTGATAACTTTCCACGAACTCGTTCACTAATGGTGACAGACGACGGAAGATGATCTGGGATATCACTTTGTAGGCGGCATTAAGGATGGTGATCGCTCGAAAGTTCTCACACTCCAGTTTGTCGCCTTTCTTGTAGATGGGGCATATAACCCCTTCCTTCCACTCCTCCGGTAGCTGTTCGGTTTCCCAGATTCTGACTATCAGTTTGTGCAGGCAAGTGGCCAGCTTTTCCGGGCCCATCTTGATGAGCTCAGCTCCAATACCATCCTTACCAGCTGCTTTATTGGTCTTTAGCTGTTGAATGGCATCCTTAACTTCCCTCAAGGTGGGGGCTGGTTGGCTTCCATCGTCCGCTGAACTGACGTAGTCATCTCCTCCGCTGCCTTGACTTTCACTGCCTGTACTCTCAGCGCCATTCAGATGTTCCTCGTAGTGCTGCTTCCACCTTTCGATCACCACACGTTCGTCCGTCAAGATGCTCCCATCCTTATCCCAGCACATTTCGGCTCGCGGCACGAAGCCTTTGCGGGATGCGTTGAGCTTCTGATAGAACTTGGTGTGTATCTTGAGAACGGCACAGCTGTTCCATCTCCTCGCACTCCGCTTCTTCTAGGCGGCGTTTCTTCTCCTGAAAAAGGCGGGTCTGCTGTCTCATCGGGTATCTTCCAGGAATTTCTTCGAAAATCAGGACAGTAAATAAACCAAAACCCTTTTTGCCTTTCTCGTACAACAATGTTGTACCGAAAGGCTATCATTTCACTCCAAAATCGAACTTTTTATAGAAGTCTTTTAGACCCATGATGTTATATACCAATCGACTCAGCTCGTCGAACTGAACACATGTCTGTCTGTCTGTGTGTATGTGTGTGTGTGTGTGTGTACACGAAAAACGAAAAACATTAGCCACTTTTTCATATAGTAACCAATTTTCTCGCAACTAGTTGCATTCGATAGGGGACAAAGCCTTGTTGATCACTATTGAATTTGATAACGATCGACCATTGCGTTCAAAAGTTATTAAGAAAATGGAATCGAGCTATATAAGCTCCATATAAGGTTGGTGTCTTGGCTAAATGCGAAAAAGGCAGTATCACCACTCGGTAAATTAAGTTGGGTTTTTAATCTGAAATTAAGACTTCATGCCAAAACAAAAACAAAAATATCGGGGTTACAGTCAGAAATTCCTTCGTGAATTCCTTTCGTGAGTTCATTTCCTTTATTTAGTTTACATCTAAACAGATAACACTGAATCAACAATTTGACACCACAATACACGGTTGAGGCCGCATCTCTCCATCCTCGAATGCGACCCACGCCCCATCCTCGAATGCGCCCAAAGTCGTTTTGCACCTGGTTTGCCCATCTTGCTCGCTCTGCTCCACGCTGCACAGTGATGCCACTCCATACAAAACATGGAAAAAGTCTTTTCAATCACTTTTTGTCAACCGATTTTCTCGCAACATGTTGCATTCGATGCGGAATATTGTCCCATTGTTTCCTATTGAAAATTGGCCGGATAGGACTATGGGCTCAAAAGTTGTGGCTAAAATACATATTTTTCATACAAAAAACGGGTAAAACCCCATCACTCTTTTTTTTGGCACTTATCCTCAACCGACTCGCTCGCAACAAACTGCATTCAAAGCAGAATCCTGTTCCATTGTTTCTTATTGAAAATTTGGTCAGATCGGACAATGGGATCAGAAGTTATGGCCAAAATACTAATTTCATTATTACAATACAAAATCACTTTTTTGGCACTTATGTCCATCCGATTTGCTTGCAACAAGTTGCGTTCGGTGAGAAATTGTATAATGCATATAAACAAATATGAAAAATAAGACCTATCCACATATTTGTGTTATTTTTCCGTTTTCTTACATATTTCTTAATTCTTTTGAACGAACGAGAAAGGCACCATCACCGATAGGTGGATTATTTAGGGTTTTTGTGCTTGAGATTGCTACGAAGATTTTTTTAAGACAGTGATATATAAAACTTATCATATACATATGACGATTTTATGACCCTGGAATAAGCCTTAAGGTCTGAGGGAAGGGTTTTCCGTTGAAAAAGCACGTGGCATCCCTCTCTGACAGAGAAAATTATCCAATTCAGCCCGCCAGAATGACGTTGTCAGTGTCGCCAAAATTATTTCATCAATATGCAGTTTACAATTGCTTTAGAATTTGCCGTAAACGGAGAATAAAAGGAATTTGCAACAATGGGGAAGAAATTTATTACTCATGCCTGCATGCATGCAGTGGTTCGGCGAGAGAACAGCAACAACGTCGACCAATCACACAATGAGCAGATCAAAATAAAGAAACTCCAGCTGGTTTTGGAAAATGAAAACATGAGCCATGAAAAGGATTTGTGTAATAACAGTAGTGCTGATGTAAATAAGAAAAATAAGACAAACAAGACAAATAAGACAAATAAAATTAGTTGCTCCAGGAATTCCTCTGGAAGTTCCTCCAGGAATTCCTTTGGAAGTTCCTCCAGGAATTCCTTTGGAAGTTCCTCCAGGAATTCCTTTGGAAGTTCCTCCAGGAATTCCTTTGGAAGTTCCTCCAGGAATTCCTTCGGAAGTTCCTCCAGGAATTCCTTCGTAAATTCCTCCAGGAACTCCTTCGGAAGTGCCTCCAGAAATTCCTTCGGAAGTTCATCCACAGTTGGACTTTCATTCACTGCCCGAGCCATCCCCAGAAAGGATGTACGGCAAAGACGGACGCTTCGATAATTTAATTATTCTCAAATGGCCCTCGCATACTTCAACACCTTTCAACCATTTTCACACTTGTCGCTGCCTAGCGATAACATTTGGACTCCGTTTCTTTCCCATCTGCTTTCGCACACACGCTGCTCCCTTCCTCTATACGAGCAGCATCGAGACCGATATGCCAATAAAATTAAATTAAACTGATCACGGTCGTACAGCTTCTGTCTATTAAGAAGAATGCATGGAGGAATTCCTGGAGGAATATCCGGAGGAGTTCCTGTAGTTCTGGAAGAATCCCAGAGAAAGATTTGGAGGAATATCCGAAAAAAATCCTAGAGGAATATCCAGAGGAATTCTTGGAGGAATATTCGGAAGAATTCCTCCGAAAACTCCAGGTTCCTTCTGGAGTTCTTCTGGAGATGCATTCTGAATTTCCTCCGGAAGTTCCTTCTGGAATTCCTCCGGAAGTTCCTTCTGGAATTTCCCCGGAAGCTCCTTCTGGAATTCCGCCGGAAGTTCTTTCCAGAATTTCTCCGGAAGTTTATTTTAAAATTCTTGCGGAAGTTCATTTCGGAATTCCTCCGAAAGTTTCTTCTGGAATTCCTCCGGAAGTTCCTTCTGAAATTCCTCCGGAAGTTCCTTTTTGGAAAGCTTTGGAAGTTATTTCTGGAATATCTTTGGAAGTTCCTTCTGGAATTCATCTGGAAGTTCCTCTTGGAACTCCTCCGAAAGTTCTTTCTAGAACTCCTCCGGAAGTTTTTTTTTAATTCCTGCGGAAGTTGCTTCGGAAAATCTGAAGTTCTTCCAGGAATCCTTCTGGAAGTTCCTCTAGTAATTCCTGATAGACCAATTGATACGAACTCCTAAACAGTTTGAAAATTTTTGAACTTCATATACGTTTCATGATTCATATTTTGAATCATATACGCTGGCTCGACGGACGTGTATGGACATAACTGGTCAATGTCAGATTTTGACCTGTTAAACCAATTGCTCCAAACTTTACAATAGTTTGGACAACCTAGAACATCTGGTTTGGGTATAACTGAAACGAAATTTGTAAGCATGGTGTCTACGGACATATATTAACATGAATGTATGATATCATGTTTGTATCGAGCGCAGTTGAGATTGTAGACCGATTGGTTAGAGAACATTTTGGGTAGCTCATAACATCTGGTTTGGATATAACAGAGTTGAAAATCACACATATAGGCTCTAGGAACTTGTATGGACATGACTGGTTGATGTCAAAGTTATATTGAGCGCAGTTGACTAGATAGACTCCAGAGCAGTATGGAGTACTTCGAATATCTGATATTGGTATAACTGAGTTCCAAATCGTATGCATGGGCTCTACTGACTTGTATGGACATCTTATTGCTGTCAGATTTGTACCGAGTGCAGTTGACCTGGTAGACCAATTGATCCAAACTCCAGAACATCTGGTATGGGTATAACTGTGCTGTAAATCATATGCGTGGGCTCTAAGGACTTGTGTGGACATGATTAGTCGATTTCAGATAGCTATCGAGCTCAGTTGACTTGGTAGACCAATTGATCCAAACTCCTAAACAGTTTGGAGATCCTAGAACATCTGATTTGGGCAAAACTGAGTAGAATATCATTCCCCTAGCCTCTATTGACCTACATGGACATGACGGGTTTTCATTGGCGCGGGTTTCCGTAGTTTTCATCGTCAACATTTGCATATCATCTTTCATTACTATGGAGGTCATTTTGGAGTCGCTAGGGATGTACAGAAGAAACATTTTGTTGACACATAGTATACTCAATGCTAGAATAGTGTTTTAAAACATTTTTTGAACCTGTAAGTTCCGACTGAAAAATGTCATGTAAATCGAAATTTACTATATTTTGAATAAAAAAACATAGAAACATATCTCACCAGTATGAAGAAACTAGATGAGGTAGGTAACACATCCGTAAAAGAATTGTGAAAATCGGTCGAAAGACGCTTGAGATCCAGCTGTTTGAAAATTTAGTTCCCACAATTTTCTGATCACTGTATTCGGCGTGTTAATGCTTATGTTTACTTCAAGAATGCTTTGAAGAAAAATGCTATTTGCGCAGATTTGCGCAAAACAATCATCATATCCCCGAAAAGCTGAATAAATAAGCTTTGAAATAAGCCCGATTCGGCATGCGTGCGGTTGCGTGCTCATAGTTAAAAATCAGGTTGAACAACATCATGTCTTCGCCATACATGTTACAAGCAATTTAAAAAAACATCTTTGATTTACCATTGGATCGACATGATGCACCTTGTGCAATTTTCATCCAATCTTCGTGAAATTTTGAGGAAAGACATTTCAAACATTATGAAAAATTATAAAAATACTTTCGATGCTGTACGCTCAACTCAATTTTCTTCACTTTTTTCCGCCTTGGCATCACTGTGCGCTGTCTCGTACCTACCGAATCGGAATCGAACACCATCTTTGCAGGTGAGATGAGCCGTCGTCCTCTGGGAATGTGATATCTGGGAGAGTTACCAAACCCCTTTGGTTCTACCTTAACTCTAATTTTATTATCTACTTACATACTATATATATACATGATCAGGTAACTATCGAGAGGTAAATATTCATAATTATTTACCTATCGATGAGCTGCCTGGTTTTCATTGTCCTGATCTACCTTGACGGGTAGATGCTTTGAGACAATGTAGTGGTAGATTACCACACAGGGTTGCTGTCCGGCATTCTTGCAACATGTCCTGCCCATAGTACCCTTCCTGCTTTAGCTACCTTCTGGATACTGGGTTCGCCGTAGAGCTGGGCGAGCTCGTGGTTCATTCACATTTAGTGTTGTGGCGAATCTTTTTTGACCGCAGTTTCTTCTGGAGCCCGTAATAGGCCTGAGTTCCACAGATGATGTGCCTTCGTATTTCACGACTAACATTGTTATCTGCCGTTGGCAAGGATCCAAGGTAGAAGAATTCCTCGACCACCTCGAAGGTGGTGTCTATCGTAACACTGCTTCCCAGGCGGGCCCTGTCGCGCTCGGTGCCGCCCACAAGCATGTACTTTCCCGAGTAGCACAATTTAGACCGATTTGATCACAGGAACTCATATATGACTGTATTTGGTCGTACATAGGTCACAATAACTCATTAATGACAAATGTGCTGCTTGGGTTGTCTCCGATGCATTCACCACCAGTCCAACTTTTGTTGCTTCACGTTTCAGGCGGATGTACAGTTCTGCCACCTTTGCAAATGTTCGGCCGACAATGTTCATGTTATCCGCGAAACAAATAAATTGACTGTATCTGTTGAAAATCGAATCGAATTTAGTAATAGTAATCCATCGAAAATTCATCCAGTGATTGATTATAAAATTCCTCAATGCATATCTTCGAAAAACTCCGAAAATAAATATAGAAATAGGGGAACGGTTCGGCACTTCATCCCATAGCTTCTATTTCCATCTCATCAAAAACAAAGCAAAATAAATTTGGTTTGTTTCTTATTTTTGTAATTTTTTTCACCAATTAGAATGAGCAAAAAGAAGCGACGAGATTGGTGCTATATTTCTTTGTTTTGTGATGAGATGAATATTTGTTCGGTGAGATGGAAAACGAAACAGTTTCCCTATCTTCTGAAATTCTTCAAACAATTCTTTTAGAAACCTTCGGAATTTCCTCTAGGAAATCTTTTGGTTAATTCTCAGGCAATTACCTCGGAGATAGAATCAAGGAATTCTTTTAGAAATACATCAAGATATTCCTTCGAAAATTCAAAGAAGGAATTCTAAAGAATAAATGAAAATTTCTTCTTTTTCAATTTGTTTTAAATTGATTTTTCACTTGACTGAATAACCCTTCTTATTATAGCTTTTACTTCTTCTTCTTCTTTTTCTTCTTCTTATTGGCATTGCATCCCCCTTTGAAACATTGCTGCCTCGCTGCATAGTGTCCATTCAGCACTTCCACAGTTATTAACTGCGAGGTTTCTAAGCCAAGTTACCATTTTTGCATTCGTATATCATGAGGCTAACATGATGATACTGATAAGAAAATTATTTTGAGCTTTTTAGTGGAATGTTTTCACCTGTCATAAGACGAGTTTAAACAATTCCATTGAATTCCACCACTTAATTGTATCCTGACAGATACGTATTTCGACCTCAACAGTAAGGCCGTCTTCAGTGTCTCGTACTTGACTCGACTCTCGAGTCTTATGACAGGTGATGATGATACTTTTATGCCCAGAGAAGTCGAGACAATTTCCAAACCGGTAAACAAGAACTAACATCTGGAGCTTTCACTTTACTTATGCATTTTATTTGTTCCTATTTATGGGCACACTCCACACTGTTGTTCTGTGTAATCAAATTATGTGTTGATTTATTATGTGGTATTTAATTTAAACGATGGTTCCGGTATATACGAATCTATGACAAAAGGTCGGAAAGACAAAAGTTCAAAAGGAACAGAAGGTCGAAAGGGACAAGGATCGAAAAGCACAAAAGGTCGAAAGGGACAAAAGGTCGAAAAGGACAAAAGGTCATTACGAGACGAGCCAGCCTTGGGCTGAAAGTCTTGATAATAAAGACATAAAAAAACAAAAGGTCGATCAAGAATAAGTTGATAACAAGTTAAAATGCATCCAACTTCAAGCAGAAGTCATCTCATCAATCAATGTTGAAGAATGAGCATTTTTAAAAGAAGGACTAATCACTATGGAACAATCGTATGAATATCTAGATAGTTCTGTTAGAGATAAAAAAGATTCTTGATTTGGGAAATGAATAAAACTTGTATTGTGCGAGACAGAGTTGTCCTATACAGTTGACAAAAAAATGCTCTTTTATTTTTTACTATTTTTCATAGTACTTCCAGTACTGTGTACCTCCCAATCACGTCGAGGCATACATCTCCGTGGCTCAGGTGTGTATGGACCGAAACTTCTTTACTTTCAGAGGGAAGTTTTATAAGCAAACATTTGGCCCTAGCATGGGAAGCAAAATTTCGCCTCTATTAGCTGATGTTCTCATCAGCGACTTTGAAACTGAGGCTCAAAAAGACAAACGTTTCCCTAGAGTTTGGCGGCGCTATGTAGACGATATTTTTGCGCCCGTGAAAGAACGCTACCTATAGTAGACACTAGAGTTTCTGAACACCCAACACAGCTCAATTAAATTCACTGTTGAAAAAGAGGTGGATGGCAAACTTCCCTTTCTTGACCTTATGATCACGAAAACAGAAGATTGCACACTAAAGTTTGGAATATAGCGAAAACCTACATCAACTGATCGGCACATAACATCTGACTCCAATAATTTTGGAGCTCAGAAACAAGCAGCGTTCCACTGTATGGCACATCGGCTGTACAACGTACTAATGGATAACTAGAATTCGACGAGGAAGAAAATAAAATCTACAACACAGCTGAAATGACCGGGTACGACAGGAAGTTTGTGGAAACAATTCTCCGAAAACACAAACGAAAAAAAGCACCGCCAGGAAATTACAACACTGGAGCCAGCAGCAGAGAAAAAAAAGAATAAGTCTACCGTTTCATCCCAGAATAACCAGCTACAGGTAGTACACAAAAGCGTGAATTACTGTGTAACCTGAAGGATATGGTTCCATCAGAAGAGCAGTCGGGAGTTCATCGAATCTCCTGTGATGACTGTTCTGCAGTTTACATCGGTCAGACCGCAAAATTAAGGTTCGTTTGAGGCAGGGCTGCCCAACGTACGGCTCGCGGGCCGGATGCGGCCCATCGCTTTATTTTTGGTGGCGCGCGGCTTGTAAGAAATAATACTTCATAACCGGCACGAAAGCTTTTTTATCTGGCTCGAGAAGCTTTTTCTTATTATTGATTAATAAATACTGTAGGTTATTACTAATTAAAAGAATTAAATCTTGGCAAGCACGAAGTAGAATACTGCAGCACGTACCAGGGCCGTCTTTCCATGGAAAGACGAAGTACTTGTTAGACTCAACTAAGATTTTTTAAAAATACCTTTTAAGTCGACCGGTTTCGGTCGCGATGTTGCCCATCATCAGAACTATGTCCAACTGACTACTTTTCGTACGTTACTCGTACACGTTCGGTTGCAATTTTTGTTAGGGAATGTCCTTTTCTGCCAGTTCGAAAAGGTTGGATACGATGGGTAGCTCGTCTTCACTCATCAGCGGTTCTTTAGAATTTGTGATGAACATCGATTCCCATGCGTTGAGTTGGGAGTTTTTTCTTACTGCTCTCAACAGTTTTGAATTCTCCCAGTTTATGTTATGACCACAGTTTACTGCATGTGCGGCCACGCTCGATTATTTTGTTTCCAGTGTTTTCACAGCACTTTTGTGTTCCCTTAAAGTTTGATTCATTTGTTTAGTAGCGTTTAGTAGCGATTCGTTTGTTTCCAGTGTTTTCACAGCACTTTTGTGTTCCCTTAAAGTTTAAGGGAATACAAAAGTGCTGTGAAAACACTGGAAACAAACGAATCGAGCGTGGCCGCACATGCAGTAAACTGTGGTCATAACATTAACTGGGAGAATTCGAAACTGTTGAGAAAAGTTAAAAAGCAGGACAAGTTCCAGTTGGAATGTAAAGCCATTGAAGAAGAAGAAGAAGAAGAAGAAGAAGAAGAAGAAGAAGAAGAAAAAGTTGACGAGTGTAAAAACGATAAGTGTTATGTCTTGTCTCGCGTCGCGTTATATTTGTGTATTTTTATCAATTGAATAAAATTGATTCAATGAGTGCAAATAATAGATGGATATCTACGTTTTCTAAATGTCACTTCGATTTGTCAAAAATAGTACACGCTGCAACCACGCACATTGAAAATACACCGGCGCATAGGCGCCAACTTTGGGGGGCGAGGTACTTTTTGCCACCCTCTCTTAAATATCTAAGGGGGCAAAGTATCGTTTCGCTCCGACGCTCCGAGCGCACTATGGGGCGGCTCCATACAAGTAGGTGGCCGAAAATATTTTCATTTCATTTCTGCAATATTTCACACTTATATCGTAGATTATTGTCTAAAAGATGTGAAATACTTGTTTTGCAGGTCGTTATTACTTCTAAGGTCTCCAAACTCCCTGGAATACAAACCTTTGATCTCTATGGAATATATCCCTTTTATCTACGAATGTCTCATGTACACAGCAGTCTATAGATGTGTATTTTATTGCAGCGCAGACCTGTAGAGTTCAAACTAGAAAATTGTATACTGTTTTTATGTGAATTGAGTTGTACAGATGTTCTAAGTTGCACAAGGACCCCGTCAAATACAGGCCATTGCATCTACATACGTAACAGGTTGTCTTTGTAGGATTTTTCAGATTGGTTCAGGCTCTTAACCCGTAAAACAAGTAAAGGGAATACAATATAAAGCTCTATTAAAGCTAAACGAACTCCATGCAATAAAAGCTTCAAGATATATAAGTATACTGCAACAACATTTATTTATTCATTATGTACATGAACATCCTCAACAAAATCATCATTTATTTCTTCAAGATCGATTAAAATATCTGCTATGGTATATTTTTCTGTACTCGAATCTGTTGTATTGCAAGAAGTTTCAGTCACTAAAAACTTTGAACATCTTCTGGATATTCCAGATTAGATTTATTTTGAAGTCGCTTACCTAAGTTGAGGGAGCTTATCAAAGGATCCGACGAGTTCATAGCACGAATGAAAACGTCATGTAAATTTTCTTCTCTTGAGGCTTTCCTGGCATGATGAGTCCGACTTTTTTTTAAGTGCTTGTGTTGACAGCTGCTTCTTCAGCCAACATTCCAAGTGGTGCTGGTGAATGAATAATTATATCCCCAGCATGGGCAAGCCATTCCTCATTATATGAGTCAAAGTAAGTTTTGGTACGGGATGCGGCCTGCCATTTTTTTTTCAAATTTCAAATGCAGATTTTTCAATTTTGTATGGAGTTGACTCTTTTTTTGTTTATCCACAGCGAAGCTTTGGCAGATATATTCCAAAGCTTTTTCAACGCGATCTACCTGACGTCCCTCGTGAGCTCTAAATACTTCAATGAGTTGCCTATAATTCATGATTCACCAAATAATAAGTACAAACACTTCACACGATTTACCTTCGCAATCACAGCTCACTATGCACTCAGATAGACATTCATAAATGTTCTGTTTATTTATTTCACCTAGGTACATACCAATAATTATCGAAAGATGTCCTTAGGTACAGACATTTTTGCTTCTTGTATTCACATATTGGATTTTAATTAATATCAAAATTTTACTTTTTATGAAATAATTTCGAATGAAGCCTAGAGTATTTTCGTAACCCTCAAGAGTATATTGTTTTTTTTTTTCATATTTATTTGCTTGATACTTGATAGATAATGAGTTGCCTCCTCTTGGTGAGCCTACGCCAAATGGAGTATCATATAGCTGCATAAGCTATCGTGTACACGGCCTACCACGAAGCCTACGACACTTTTCGTGTTATCTACTATCTCTATTTTAACTGTTCTTGATGCTCTTTTGTCATACGCATGGGATTTGTATCCAGCCCATCACAGTCTGCCGTGTATTATGGGAATAATTACATTTAATGTTTCAAAATTAATGACTTTTTTTCGAAAAAGTGATCGGAATCGCAGATTTGCAGCCATAAGCAGCTGGAATTTGTTTTAATGCCTTCTGGGAGGTCCAAAGAAAGTCGTAGTGGTAGTCGCTAAGCGAAACTTTGAGAAATTTTTTTTTGTATGGAACTTTTTGTATGAAAAAAAAAATTTTTTTCTTCGGGTCATTTTCGAATGTTTCACTACCTATTTTCCCATAACTAACCCGTTCTTCGCAAGTCCATGAAACAAGCTTTCAGAAAATTTTTAAAGAGTTGGAAAAGAGCTACTGTAGCCGAAGATATTGACAGTTGAATAATGCATTGATTTTTCAAGAACTAAAAAGTGTCTGGCTCTAATGCCTATATCTTGATAACCATATGGCTTAGAGTGCTGATATGCTGGGGTTTAATGCTCCAAAGCATTAGCATTTAGTAGGTCAACTTGAATTACGAATCAGAGAAAGTCGATTTTTTTATTTTCGGCCACCTGATTCCCCATAGTGGAGCGGTTGATGGTTCAACGAGATATGTGCAGTTATTGAAGGTACCAGATCTGCTGGAAGCGTCTCAGATGTCATGGACTATCTGCAGGAGCAACCACATTTGATAGATCTTTTCCTGAAATTTGTCAAGTAAGTAAAGGTATTCATCACCATTACGATATCTGCTGCTGCTGAGCGATCGTTTTCTGTGATCCAAAGTTCGAAAACCTATAGGAGATCCAGTACGAGATAACGGCAACTGAACTCCATATATCTACTACACTTCTACAAGGACATGGCGAATAAATTGAATGTGAATGAAGTAGGTCATCAATTTATTTCTAGAAATAGTCACAAAATAAAAAGTTTGACCTGTAAGCAGGGCCTAAGGTTTTTAAAAATCTATTGAATAGATGTTCTAAAGATCTGAGCAGAATAGATGCGTTTGCGTACGTTTTGGCAGTTTTCCCCTAGGAAATGTATCTATTCTGCTTAGCTCCTAAGTGTTGTGATGTTTTCATTTCCCGAATAATTTCATACCTCCATGCCCCCTCCATGTGTAATACACGCCGGTGAATTTGATGGGCGCACGCTCGCGTGTGTCCGGCGTGCGCCATTTTGATAGATGGAAATGACATTTAGAAAACTGAAACATCTATCTATAATTTGTACTCACTGAATGAATTTTTTTAATTGTTAAAAATTGTAAAAAATAAAAAATCAAAGTTTCTGCCAAAGTGTAGGACAACAATGGTGCGAAATTGATTCTCTCCATTTCAGTTTATTGTCTATTTCGACCTTTTGTTCCTTTAGATTTTTTGTTCTTTTTGATCTTTTGTTTCTTCCGGCCTTTTGTCCCGTTCGACGTTTTGTACTATCAACCTTTTGTCCCTTTCGACCTTTTGTGCTTTTCGACCATTTGTCCCTTCAACCTTTTGTCTTTCGATGTTTTGTCCCTTCGACCTTTTGTCTTTCGATCTTTCGACCTTTTTCCCTAACCCGCTACATACCGCTGCTGCTGTTGATGATGGAAGCAGAATAGCCGACACAGCGACTCCTGCCCAGATGTGCGGCCAGAAATCTCGTCGGAATAGCGAGGCGACCGGTTATGCGGGCGATCGTCGTCCAACGGGACCATCGGGCGTTGCTGGACGATGCACAATGGTTCGAGAGCAGCCAAAACCTCAAAAATCGAAATTCGTGTTTCCGTCGGAATTATATTTTTCTCATTTTATAGAAAACTTAAGTGGTTCAAATTCAAAATTTGAAGTAGTTTTGTTGAGTTTTGACTTTGTTACATCATTTTGAATTCAACATGAATGCTGATTTTCGATTGAAAACGCTGTTTGACAACGCGTTTAGATCAGCATCGCACGGCTACAATTACATCGCTAACTCCAATATTATTTCAAGACTGCATTGTCAGGGTCTTAAATAATATGTCTATGTCAAATATAGGTGACAGAACTCAACTTAATTTAACTTTAAATACAAAATTAATTAAAATACTCACATTTCTCAGATTGAAGTTCTCCAAAAGTATAGGCGCCGATGAGTGCTCGCAATGATTCTATGCTCATTACAAAGCTTAAAGCAATAGCTTTCTATTAATCACTATTTTGTTTTGCGAAAAGTTGCGATAAGCTGCTTTTTTAACCGTTTAGTTCGAAATGTTATAGTATTTTTGGTCTATTTCTAACTAAAACCTTACAAATGCGCATTTTTTGTTCACAAGAACCTTAAAAAAGTCTTTTTTTTTAATTATCTGATTGAAGTTGAAACGTTTGATATAATTATTTAAAACATGTGTAATGAAAGCGATAATTCAATGACGGAATCATTTGTATACTTTTATTTGAATATTTTTATTGCTGTAAATGAAATTATTGAGTAGTTTTCTTCCCAAACGGCTAGAAGATACAACACACAAAATTTCTTACTTCCAAAACTTTCTCCTGACATCCGCGAATCTACGAATTTTAGATTTCTTTCAAATGAATTTTATTGTCTGGATTTTGTTTATGTCTAATAATCCGAATTACGTAATCATGCTGAAAACTTTTCTAAAGCAGAAAATGAAATGAAAATTCTTAGTATTTTCTATCAAATTGGCATTGTTCAATACTTTGCCATTAAAGTGATTCTACATATCAAGAGTTTCAAGTTTAAATGTTTGAGCTTTAACACACTTTTCTTGGCAGCAATAGAGAATGTTTGCAATGAGCAATAGAGAATGTTGGTACTGAGATTTGAACTGAAAAGCTGAACTGTCTCATATTCGTGAAAATAGTTATTCTGCTAGTGCTCATAATTATAGAAAAGACAGATACCTTGAAATGAGCGAAAAAGAAAGTCTGTTTCGAATCAAGATTATAAAGAATACAAATGTAAGTATACAGTTGCAATAAAAGTTGTTCGTTTGTCATTCAAATTAATTGATTCAATTCAAATTCAACATTTTGTCAAAAATATTCCATAATTGAGCATGTTCCTAATAAAATTATTTGTTTTGTCTTAGCACAGCATAAAATTATTTGTTTTGTCTTGTCTTAGCACAGTATTCAGCAAATAAGACTTTTGATAAGAAAATTATTAAAAGCTTTTTTGTGGAATATCTTCACTTGTCATAAAACGAGTTAGTACCGCTTAGTACTATCCCATTTAATTCCACCACTTGAGTCAAGTAAAAGACTTGATTTGTTTTCAAAAGGCGAATTTAGCAGTAAAATGAAAGTATGTACTACCCCAGGGATGCCAAAAACACGGCTGTATATTGCCAAAGTAGAGCTCCAACACCCATCTTTAAGTCTGTATGTGATAAAAACCATCAAAAAACCACAATACAAACATAAAACCTATTTTTAGGGACATTTTGAGGTTTTGGCCAACCTTTGTTCTGGAGCGAACCACTGTGCGATGGTGAGCATGCGTCTTCCCTCATAGACGCAATCGGCCGGCCGTGGCTTAGCCACCTTAGACGGCCAAGAGGGGAACTCCTCCTTGACGATTAGGGCCTACGGCCTCCCTCCCTCCCTCCATAGTTTTCCCGCTATTTCATTTTCATCCAACATGACATTTATTCAAGTCATGATGCCATGTTGGATAATTGATACCATACTCATTCCTTTACAGTGGCAGTATCCCTAACGATTCTATGGTAGCATCTACTGTTATTACACAAGAAACGTGAAGGTTCCAAAAAATGTATTGGAGGGTAATCATTTCCTTCGGTGGGGTTTGATCCCACAAAACCAGTACGCTAGACAGATGCTACGAAGGACCTTCATCGTCCTCCACAGTTCAGAAGGCTACTGATAATATCTAATTTCCAACACTAAGCACATAGCCGAGCTCTCGCAATCTATTTCTGAAACCAACTCTTTCACACTTATTGTTTTTGTGCAATGCCAACCGAGTAGGATGAGTATTTAGTTATGTCAGGCATCCACATGCGTTACCAAAGATCAATTTTCCCGATTGAAGTGTAGTGCATATTTCCGGGGTACAAATAATAGACAACAACGTACAAAGTACAGGGTCCGGCAATTGGACTGCTACTATACGAGAAAGGCGAAAATGTATTTAAATGTATTTTGGCCATAACTTCTGATCCCATAGTCCGATCCGGCTAATTTTCAACTTGTCGTCGAATGCAACTTGTCGAAACTTTTCTAAGCCAAAGAGAAGTAGAGAATAGAAGACAACAAATCAAGGCAAAATTTTCAAAACGACTTATCTGCTTTTGTAAACAAAGATTCAAACGACGATTTGACGAATCTGATAGCTCACCCACGCAAACCAACACCATCAATCGGTAGGGGAAGGATGCCGCTAGCTGTTGATGGTGTTGGTTTGCGTGGGAGAGCTATCAGATTCGTCAAATCGTCGTTTGAATCTTTGTTTACAAAAGCAGATAAGTCGTTTTGAAAATTTTGTCTTGAAATGGGGACTCAGAAGAAGAAGATAAATAATAAGAAGCAATAAATTTAATTTTAATTTTTTATTGAACATACACGAAGGGAAAGAGGATAGGGTTCGATGTCGCCGATAACTAGTGTTGCGGCCATGTCTTTATGCGTGTAAAATACCTGATCGTATGTGGCGGTTAGCCATAACCTGGGTATTCCGTAGAAGGTCGGGTTCATGCGGCGGCGCTTCCCAGAGGGCTATTGGGACCGACCGGTGGACCACTAACGATGGCACGGGCCCCTCGCTGTACAGCCGGACGAGAGGAGGTGGATTCGGGGACCCGATACGCCCCGGGTGAACACTTTTCTTCACAAACCCGGAAATTCTAGCAAGCTTCTTCCTGACAGCGGTAGGTTCGGAGCCGGAGGCGGTCCAGGACGGCACCTTTGCTTCGCAGGGCCGGCGAATACGGCGAGCTTCTTAACAAGATGGTGGATACGTGCTGCGGCTAGCCTTTACAACTTTTCTAATGCGGATCCACTAAGCCACGACTTTAGGAGGTTTTCGTTCCCAGGTTCGTCTTACTTCTAGCGTTGTCGCACATCAACTGCCTCCGTTCGTTCGAGTCTCCGCACACCACACTGCGGATCGGATTAACTCTCTCCCGAGAGAACACTCTCTTTGCCAATTCATCCGTATCTCAAGTTGCTGGCTTCCCCTTGTAAATGTTGCCTACCATGTCGCAGATGCCAGCCGATATCATGTTAGTGGATAATAGGGTTAACGTCAATAAAATAGGAAATTAAATTTAATCATTCAGGTGTTCGCTTCTTTCTTGTCAACTCCACTGCTTCTATTTAAGCTGGCTTGTTACTAATTCAGTCAGTAACAACACACATACACATACAGACATCACCCCAATTCGTCGACTTGAGTTGATCGGTAACACAACACTTCGTCGAATCAAGTTCGAGACACCGAAGATGGCCTCACAGTTGAGGTCGAAATACGTATCTGTAAAGATAACAAAACGTAGTGGAATTAAATGGAAAGTACTCAATTCGTCTCAGACAGTAGTTATCCATTATTGAGAACTATTGGAAAAAATGAGTAAAATCCTTTCACATTCACATTCACATTAACGATTTGTGAATCTTCCACTTCACCCGTAAGATTGTATTGTAAGTCCATAAAGAAAAAAACAAACAACCATTATTTTACATGCAATTGAGTCATTTTACACTACCATTTAAGCGTTCTGCCCCAGGCCAATTTTTAAAACATTGCGCTAAAACAAATGCGTTAAAAAGTCATGAAAACCTTATTGTTTTGAATAGGAGATCATTGTGAAATGTATCTGGTTTTGTAAATTTTGCATCTACACGTTGAAATGGTTTGGTATTGTAGCCTAGCTGCAACTCACGGTAGGGAATTTATCACGGGGATAATTATGCTGAGACTGGGTCGCTTATGCTGTCAGTCGGTTACACTCTCACAGTTATACAGATCATCCGAGATGGAACATAAAGGGAAAACCATCAGAAACCACGTTATGCTGGAAAAGGGAAACCAAAGCTCTCAAATGCTTAGTGTTCAAAAGCCACATGTGTCGACCTGTGTCGACCCTTCAGAAAATGGTCAACCAAGATGAGGCCTGGCACTCCTTTCTGAGCACGGAAAACGGAAGTAAATGAAAATAAGGTGTAAACTATTCAACTTCTAGGGAACACTGCATAAAAACTTAGCCATAAATTGTATTCATGTTACAGCTGTTTATAAAAAAAATCTATTTTCTTAAATTCCGTGAAACTTTGTTTCGATAAACTGCTTTTTTTAATCCAAATATCCTTACTTTATAGTGCAGAAGTGAATCCTTTTGAAAACCATTATGTATATTGCTGCATTTTAAAACTTTTTGGTGTATTGTGATTATAATCAAATATTCAAATATAATCGTCCTATAGGATGATGCCCGTTAATGAATCATATAAGTATAGCAAAATGCAATTTGATTTCTTATTGAAAATTTTAAAGGATAAATTATCGTTCGTATACTATTTGAAAATACAATCATACAAATCAAGATTTGTTTCTTTTCCATAATTTCAGCGACATCCCTGAAGACGTGCTTAACACATACTGTTGGATCCATTCAACATACACAGTAGTAGACGCCTTCATGAAGAAACAAGGTCAAGAAGTGCCATTTCCAGGAGTAGATAACTCACAACGAAGCGGTGCATTGACAATTAGGCATACCAAGTACTATCAATGGGTAGCATTTACTTTATTTTTTCAGGTAAGTGAATAAAATAGTTCTACTTCTCATAAACATTGCATCCACGTTTATTCACGAATGTCACAATCATTTCATTTCATTAGTCATGATCCACGGTATACAACAACGGTTTTTGGTTGCGGGAAATAGGGTCAACTTATGTGTACACGAGTTTCTACTTCAAATATTTGCATGTTAAATGCTTGGATACTAAACTAAGACTCGTACTAAAGACAAATGCGTAGCTTGAAGAGAGTGACACTTTTTATATTGTTTTTATTATTATTACCCATGAAGTTCAAAATGGCATTTGGTTTTCTTCAAATATATGTCCTAAGTTAAATGTTCGGATGTATTCAATTAAACAGGCCTCGTGAAACGGTCGTTTTGTCAGCTGTTCCAGAAATAATACTTGAACTTTCTTTCCATTATTTATTTATTATCAGACTAAGACCGAAGTGGCCTGTGCAGTGCATAAAAGACTTCTCCATTCAGCTCGGTCCATGCTTTCTAAAATGAATCTAAAAACGGTTAGGGCATTAATTTTTTTTTTAGCAATTTCACACTTCGATTTTTTAGAATTTTGTTTTTCAAGTTTTTTATCCAATCAAATAATTTCTTGAATTTATCAATCTTTTTTATTTTTCAACATATTTAGAGTTTTAAAATTCCTATTCAATGCTGAATTATTGTAATTTTTAAGTTTTTAGAGTTTTTTTTATTTTACGTATAACGAGTTGCATAAATATTTTAGAGTGTAACATTCACCACCACAACCTTCTATTGAATAAGGTTATCGTCGTCGGGGGTGACAATGGGTCAAATGGGGGTGAGAATGGGTCACTGTTTCAACTACTTAGAAAGCTTGTAGAATATATTGAATGTATCTGAGGGCAAGAAGACTAAAATATAAGAGACCTTTTTGAACGATTTTGCTCTACGACCTCCAGGCTGCCGGTGAGAGCGATGACCCATTCACACCCCCCCCACCCATTGTCACCCCCGATGGCGGTAGTTGTAGAAAAATACTAAACTGCAAATATTTCACTCTTCAAAGGTATACGAGCGAAAACATGGAGGAATAAAATATTACTCAATTTTCAATATTTTTTTATAAATTTGTAGAGCTTTGAAAATTGACTTTAAACCACATTTAAAAATGCATTGAAATTTATATTATTGATCAACATCAAAAACTTTTCGAAATCTGATCAATTGAAAATTACAAAAAATAATCAAATACCCCGCCTAAAGGCGGTCTTGGGCACTAGAGGGTTAAGTTAGTATTTCGACCATAATTTCTGATCCCATAGTCCGATCAGGAAATAATAGGAAAGGATTCTCTGTCGAACGCAATTTGTTGCGAGCAAATGGAAAAAACGTAAGTGTTTAAAAAATGGGCGAGACTTTTTCACAAGTTTCTTTTGCGTAAAAATATATCTTGACCATAACCTCTGAGCCCATTGGCCGATCTGATCATATGAAATACACTACACGGTAAAAAATATGCTCGTCCGTCAGAATTGTTATGCATTTGAATTTGCACTACTTTAGAATCCAATCAATATTAATAGCTAAATTCAAAGACCACCACTTCCATTTGACGTGCGCAATATTTTGATTGTAAAACTAAGAAAATAAAAAAAAGAATCACCACAGCCTAGATTTGAATAACGTGCCATTGCTTGAAAGTCCTGCATCTTACCTTGAATCCATCTCACACTTCGAAAATCCTTGTGAAGAAAGCAGAACAGTTGATACAAACTGTCATTTATTTTAAGAACTACACCAATATTGATCATCTTTCAAATCAATAACCTTTCATCTCTGAATTCAATAATGTATCACTTCCAAATTTAGTGAAAACATTATTGGTGCTGATCGAAGTGCCAATCATTCCAACTCCCTGGGAGAAGTACTTTGATCTATAGTGCTGATGTTTTGGAATTGTCCATATTTAACGCACTTTTGAAATGTATGATATCAGTCCAAAATCAAAGGAATGTCACTATTAATCATAGTGATTGAAAAATTGAACATTCAATAGATAAAACAGTTAAATTGAGCGTGTTGATTTTTTACCGTGTATATATAATAGCCATGTTTGTCTGTCCGGTGACTAGCCAACCAGACGCAGCACGCGGGGAAATTCTCACAAAAAAATAAATATTTGACACTTCAATTCGTTTTTACTATATCAGATGAAGAAAACAAAACCAGTGACAATCTTAGACAACCAGACACAGCATTTGATGAATTAAATCACAGACAACAGACGTTGAAAATTTTGATTTTATTTAAATGCATGAATTAATGAACCGTTTATATTAAAAAAAAAAAAAAAAACATTTGCCTCGGGCGCTACTGCGTCCACAAATAAACTAGTATATAATAAAAATGACAATAAGCTAAAATCTTGACGAAAAAGAAGGACATTGTTGGAAAAGGAGGACAGGAGGATTACAATATTACAGACTTTTTTTTCAGAAATTTAAATATTTGAAAAGTCATGCAAAATAGGGCAGCTTGAAATGAAAAAAATAATGGACTCGTCATGCTGAATCGAGAAGATTCAACACGCGCTTGAAGCAATTTGGTTATGAACGACAATTTGGTTATGGCGACATTTTACAAAATGTATTGTAAATAAATTCATGGTTTTCTAGTATCTCGCGATTTTTATTGTTTGGAGTAGGTTTTATGTGACGATTCCAAAGCTACGCATGGACTTGGTGCGGTGTTATTTTCAAAGAATTATTTAACAAATACATCTTTATACTACGAATAACATGCACTGATGCCAAACCAAGAAAAGTTGCCTCAATAGCCCCTGAGCAGGACAATTTAAATCGATTTGGTTGCAGTAACTCAGATATGACTAAATTTGGTATTATTTGGATTACAGTAACTTGTTTATGACAAGCGTGCTGCTTGGCCATCACCTCAAAAATTCAAGAGAACATTGCTGGTGATGCACTTAACTCCTTGATCAGCATGGTTATCTCGATGATATGTTCCTCTGCCATTATTTGCGGCTGGAGACATCAAGGAAGCCGTGGTTGATTCGGTAGACTCAAACTCCAGGACAAATTGGATTTCTTGCAACATCTCACATGCAGTGAGTGATCAAACTTTGATCAGACAAGACGTTTATGTTCACTCGTTAGCTCGTTTTCGGTTCTGTTTTTGATCGAATCAGTTTATTCCTATCCGGTAAAAATGCCGAGTACTGCCACGGTGAAAAATAAGCTGGCCTTTGTGTTTCCAGGAGATGGTGATGGAAGTGATGGTTCGTATGTCCTCGGCGGGAAATACTAGATATTTGATCGTCCACTAGAAATAACTGACGCTGACCTGACGTCTGTGTTATCCAAATTTGGGAACATTAAACGTATCGTAAGAGAGCGATTTCCGCCAGAATTAAAATTGGATATGCTAACCGAAGTACGTGGTCTTTATATGGATCTTCCTTCTTCCTATTGACATTACATCCCCACACAGGGACAGAGTCGCCTCGCAGCTTAGTGTTCATTAAGCACTTCCACAGTTATTCAATGCGAGGTTTCTAAGCCAGGTTACCATTTTTGCATTCGAAAATCATGAGGCTAGCATGATTAAAGTGACCAGATAAATTTTGTGCGAGCGCGGGACACAAACAAAGTTCATAGTTTAATATGTTTTAGAAATGCACTCAAAGCAAATCTATCATTTTTTCTGAACTTATTTATTACTAAGGTTTAGTTTGTTAATTGTTCGATAAACGGTTACACATTTTAGAAGTTAAAGGTTTTTTTCAAACGTTGAACGTACAGCGCATAGTAGCAGTTATTGAGTTTCACATCGTTTTGAAGTTTGGCGGTCCTCTTTCTGCAAACTGCAAAACTTTCTGCAAAACTGTTGCAACTACCGAATTGCAGTTAAATAACTTTCAGCTGTTGATCGTCTAGTGTATAGAAATTTGTTAGAATGTTATTTTTAATAAAGATATATGCAATGGTATCATATCTCGAAAATTATTTTCTGAATAACCTAAATAATTCTTTCTAAATTACCAAACAAAAGTATTGTGATTAAGAATGAATTAGATCATATTTTTTAAAGTCTATTCTGG
Organism: Armigeres subalbatus; assembly: GCF_024139115.2. Taxonomy (NCBI): domain Eukaryota; kingdom Metazoa; phylum Arthropoda; class Insecta; order Diptera; family Culicidae; genus Armigeres; species Armigeres subalbatus. Next base: position 196,028,537 of record NC_085141.1, read on the forward strand.
TTCAAACTGAAGCAGGAATAGAACATTTTCCCGAAATGTGAGGCTACCTTGAACACAATATTCATTTTTTGGAGCACCTTTTGCATCAAGTTATTCAACGTAACTGTCGGATCTATTACTACCGACATCCAATATTAATCATCTAATGGTCGTCTTCCAACTGGGGTAAAATTTCCGCAAGATTTTGGTCCGCATGCAATTTATATGGAGGGATTTTGGACGTTCTGTCTTGAAATACAAGCAATCACCTAGCAGGAAATACATGGAAGCAAAATCTACTTACAAGATTCCTAGGGTATAAGGCCAGTGTTGGTAGAGTCATGTTCAAATATCAATCATCGAAGCCTCATGCGCGATCTAGCTCGCTTTCGATCTGTTTTCACTGAATCGCATCGTTTCGCCCATTTGCCGAAACAAAATTTTGCTCCAAAAGCGTCAAAACCCAATAGAAGAGTATTTAATGTTGGTATGGTTTTACTATCCATTGTTTTAGGAAAGAAAGTTAATTTGAAGAATACATCGTAGAAGAACACGTTGAAATCATGCAATGATGCAAATTGCAAGTCGAATCATGAACGATTTTCTGGGCCATGAGTCGAGTGGGGTTTGAGTCGCGCTTTATTTGAATCCTGAATGAGATTTGAGAATTTGACACTGCTATAAGGCTTGAGTAAAACAAACTATAGAGATATTTTTCTGAGTCACAGAAGCACATTTTAATCTTGACTATTATGATCCATACGATTGTCTTTACAAAACATTTTCTTTAGTCAAAATTATATAGATGACGGCTTTGGCAGGTTTTGTTCTATTATTAGCAGGGGTTTTTATGACTGATTTTGCTCAAATTTGGCCTAAATATTCTTTGCATATCAAAGAACATTGTGGCCAAATTTCATAAAGTTCGGTCGACAAAAACCTCCCTGCCAATAATAGAATAAAACCTGCCAAAGCCGTCTGTTCCCCTATTTTAAAAATCATATAATTTCTTTGAAAATACTAAGAAGTATGATTTCGCGGGACATTATCTAGAAATTTGTAAAATGCGGGACGTTTCGCGGGACGCTTTTCAGCGCGGGACAAATAGCGAAAATGCGGGACTGTCCCGCGAAACGCGGGACGTCTGGTCACATTAAGCATGATGATACTTTCATGCCCAGGGAAGTCGAGACAATTTCCAATCCGAAAATTGCCTAGACCGGCACCGGGAATCGAACCCAGCCACCCTCAGCATGGTCTTGCTTTGTAGCCGCGCGTCTTACCGCACGGCTAAGGAGGGCCCCTTTATATGGATATCGAAGCGAAAATTCCAGATGTTCTATTCATTCATAATAGAAAGAGTACGATTGGATAAAGCTAAAATGTTTTGCTTGCAAGTAGGACCAACACTTGAAAAGTTGTAGGTAGTCCTGCTGCTCGAACGCAGAATGAAAAAAAAACAGCTATTGAGCTGTCGAGGATTTTCCTCGAGGAAATGGCAGAAGAAGACGCTCTCGCGTTAACAGTGGAAGAGCGCTGATTGAAGAGGATACGCAAAAGTTAGCAGCAGTCTTCGGTATGCCGATATATAAAATGCAGTTCTATCAAGGCTAACACGATGATACTTTTATGCCCAGGGAAGTCGAGACAATTTCCAATCCTAAAATTGCCTAGACCGGCATCGGGAATCGAAACCAGCCACCCTCAGCATGGTCTTGCTTTGTAGCCGTCTATCTTACCGCACGGCTAAGAAGGGCAGTGCGAAAGTATGTATGTATCCTAGTAACAAATGTATCCAATCGTTATCTACAATGCGAAATTTTCGTAAAATCATAAGTCAACATATTATAAAAAGTTTAATTACATTTGCTGATCCTGAATAAAAATTAAAGTAGCTCAACCATATCCTTTTTTGTATGCCGAATTCACTTAGTCTTATCTGTTCATTCCTTCACATCCATTATCACGGTTTTCATCCAACTAACTTCAATTTGTAATATGAAATAGTTAAGATACAACATAATGGTTTGATTGAAATCTTCAAAGTTCGTAACCAGTCTATCCTATCATATTCAACAAATTACTGTGTTAAATATAAAAATCCTAATTAAGTCTATCATCTTCTATCTATTTATATAAAACAAAGTTGCCATTTGTACAACCGCGCATCGCTCACTTCATCTATTTACGAGAAAAAAATAAAAATGAAAATAGAATACATTGAAAATCAAAACTCAATCTTTTCGATAACATTGTATCAAAATATTGATCAATTTTTGGCCACACAAAGTTCGCCGGGTCAGCTAGTTGTGTATATATGAATCATGGCAGATGTAGTCCAATAGTCAGACCATAATTCAGCCGCTTGAAGAAGCAAAGCGCGAAAATAGCATGAATAACTAGAGGATTTGGATCTTTATTGCATTATCTTTGATGATCCAATGGAAAAACTTTGAGTGGAAAGAATGTAGGTACCGTCGTAGGGGGTGACAATGGGTCAAATGGGGGTGAGAATGGGTCACTATTTCAACCACTTAGAATGCTTGTAGAATAGATTGAATGTATCTGAGGGCAAGAAGACTAAAATATAAGAGACCTTTTTGAACGATTTTGCTATCCGACCTCCAGGCTGCCGGTGAGAGCGATGACCCATTCTCACCCCCAGACCCAGACATATGGTCCATATTACCCACACCAGAATGTGTCCGTTTTACCCCACCATGATCCAATTTCTTTAAAAATTATCAAGAAATCGAATTTTAAGATAAATCATCAATTCAACCCCTACACAATCTTTGGATAGACTAAGTTTGAGATCCTCAAGGATCATGCGGATTAGTTTTGCCGATTTCTGTTTTAAAAGCTTAATTACTGCACATCAAAAATTACATCGCCATGGCATTTCAGCCATTGTTCGCATTAAATCTTTAATAAAAAGAATAGTTTTTATTATTTGAATGTAGGAAAACATGTTGGACTCATAATTTGAAACAAGCAATAAGATCCACTTGATGGAGTGCCGAATTTGTGACGATTCAGCTCAAACGGGATCCCTGTCCGATTTACCCACCCTGTCCATTTTACCCCCACCTCCCCTAATTATTTTTATCTATTGTACATAAAAATGAATTTCTATCTGCCTTACCCATACAAACTAGGAAACTACTGAACAGATCGGCGTGAAATTTTGTATATCGGTTTTTCGGGCCGGGAAAGGCTCTTAAGGTGGTTCAAGAACCCTCCTTTCTTTGGAAGGGGGGGGGGTCTCATACAAATGAAACATAAATTTCCACATAATTCGAGAACTAATCAAGCAAATGTAACGAATTGTGGCATGTGATGGTTTTTGATGACTAGAAATGTTTTTATGAGACCCCTCTCCGCTCTAGAAAGGGTGCTTCATACAAATATAAAAAAACCACTCATAGATCAATTAATTGCATATTATTCGGCAACTCGGCCGTACGAAAACCATTTTTTTGTTAAATATCTTGACTGTGCATATGCACAGCATATGTTTCGAAATGGACAAATTGATATGAAATTTGCGCAAAAAAAATCCACGTGTCTTGGAGGGACTCGAACCCTCAACCTCCTACTCTTTAGATAGGCGTGATAACCCCTACACAACAAGACCACTTAAAGGTCACGTTTGCGGAAAAGCCATCAGAATCCGAGTACCAACCTCCACCACGGTTAGCTCTCTTTTTTGCAAATTGAATATCTTTCGGATGCTTGATTTGTCCAATCTCCACATTTGTTTTACTATTGTATATCCACAGCCAAGCGAGTGCACATTGTTTATTAAACGAGAGGATCGCACTCCATGCCCCCCAGTAACTGTCTGGGCGGGACGGTATAGAATGCGAATTCAATCGCACTCTGCTGTGCCATTAGTGAAATGGAAAGTGATTCCGAGACTATGTACCGACACCATAATAACCAGACAGTTAAAGTTAGACAAAACATAAGACAAAAAACGAACAAATCATTCTTCCCCTGAAGAAGACACTAATCCCGTGTCGAAACGTCGGACGAATAAAAACTCATTTTAATCATATGAGACTGCGTAGCCGTTAATTAATGATCTATGATTGAACCCCAAAGTCGTTTCCCAAAAAATTGGTAAAAAAACTACATAACTCGAGAACTAATCAAGTAAATGGAACCTAATTTGGCATGTGGAAAAAATAGAAGTTTTAACGTTTGCTCTGCGATTACATTTGCCAATTCTTACTACTTCATCGTGTCAATTAATTTTGGGCAGGACGAAGTTCGACGGGTCAGCTAGTATAAAATAAAAAGCATCTATATACATCTTCTTCTTCTTCTATATACATAAAAATGAATTTCTGTCTGTCTGAATCTTATGACACAGAAACTACTGAATCGATCGGCCTGAAAATTTATATGCAGGGATTTTTAGGGCCGGGAAGGTTCTTAAGATGGTTCGTGACCCCTCCTCGCTGTGGAAATGTGGGCTCCCACACAAATGGAATAGAAATTTCTACATAACTCGGGTGCTAATCAGACAATAAATCAATTTTAGGCGAAATGAAGTTCGTCGGGTCTGCTAGTATATAATAAACAGCATATAGGAAATATCGAAATCAATTATGTTATCGATCATTTATGTCGTTTTCGTTTATTCCGAACGGTGTACACCCGCGGTGCAACATTTGCCACCGCAAATACGAACGGTTTGGGAGCAACTTTTCGACTGCCAACACACGTTTTCGATGGTGTTGGTGATGTCATCACCGAATATCAAATGGCAAGTAAATATTATTAAGATTTATGTTATATTTTTGTCTAGTTTTTAACGTTTTTAATACATACTTCATATTGCACAAATTATTACACAAATTTTGTAATTTAATTTGGCAAATTGAAAACGTAAAAAGTAGTTTCTTATGCGTTTTGTTTATCGTTAAAAACATATTTAAATGTAGAATTTTTTTAAAAGAAACAAAGGGCCCTTGTAGGATGTGTTAAGTTTTGTATGGTAGAAATTTATAAAATCTAACCGTGAGAAAGTTATTGAATTCCAATCATATTATTTGTTTATATTTATTTGAAAGCTAGTTGTTTGGGAGCTGGTCCTTATCTTCCTCCAGCCGTGGACTCCGTCTGATCCTATAGGCAACATATCCAACTTAGCAATACTTTTGACTTCGTCTGGGGTTAACTGCAATCGCCTTCGACCTTTGTTGCATTTCTTTAGCCGAGCTCGTTTACAACGAGGGGTGCATCGATTTATTTAATCGTTGATCCATAGACACTAGCAACCCTATAACCAGAGACCGGCGGAGTGAAAAACTGTCGAAATGGCAACGTATGAAAATGCATGAAATCGTGAAAATAATACTGGCAGCACTTGAAATTTTTGCTTGCTTCTTATGGGTGCAAAAAGTAAATAAGTCGAAATGGAACCGGTGTTGACGGTTCGATTGGAAACAAGATGGCGTCTTCGCCGATCTCTTATTCTAGTATTTCTAATAGACACTAGTAAAATCGAAGATTGATTGAAATACCGCCATCGGGGCTGACGATGGCTTAGAAATGAATAATTGCTGTTACTGACAAACAATAGGTCGATAAACGAAATCGTTAAAAAAGAACTCTTTGAAAGGATTCTTTGATATGAAAAGAATGTTTCGGCCAAATTTAAGCATAGTCAGTTATAAAAAATCCCCTGCCAATAATAGAACAAAACCTGCCAAAGCCGTCATTCCCCCTAGTTAATTAAAAAAAATTGGCACGATGTGCTTTACTTCAAAGCCGGTCTTTGGCAACTTGACATTTTTTCTTTTACTCCAATAATTTCATATGAATAGAACATATTACACAATACATTTGTATTAATAGAAGAAAAATTTAGATATTGTATGATGCAAGTTTTAAATTGAAGTCTACCTTAAAAAAGACAAAAGACACTATTTATCGTTGCTATAAAAATGATATGATGCGTAAAACTGATTGAAGTTAAATAAAACCAAGAACACTGTCCTTGACCGCATATGTGCAAATTTAATTTATTTTTCGATTTTAGCATAGTTATATAAATCGACTATTACCCAGCAAACCAGCAGTCGTATAAGGATGTTAATTTGAAATTATATAAATGTCAAGATAAAGTTACAGTCATAAAAAACGCAAAATAAAATTGAATAAAATCATATAAGATGAAACTTAATAACTTTATTATAATCTTCATGGCGAAGTTATATATGAGTTTATTAAATGTTAAAATGAAGTTATAAAATGACTTCGATTTTCAAGGTTGTTTTTTTTTTCAATTCGCGTTTATATATAGACTCAAAATTCCATTCATATCGTAATCTTTGCATTTATTGATTCGAATAGTAGTAGCAGAACTATGGATTCATTTTTAATGAAAAATAAATTATCACGCATTCGTAAAAGTGGCGAATACAGCCGAATCTTGCAAAAGCACAAGAAAAAATGGATGACGACAGCAAAAATAAGTGGTTTAAATAACTCAATAGAAGTTGTCCCAGATTCCAACTCAGAAATTCATTTTGACGATCCAGATGGAGATTATCTGTCTTTTGGTGAAAACGGCAACATCACACAAGATTTGAAGGAGTCAGGTAATACTAATCTAGTGAGGAATATAAATGAGAAAATCTAGTATTTATATGTTAACATTTTCCAGCTTCCTTGACGTCGGCAATCCGAAACTGGGCATCCCAATTCCAAATCACACAAGCGGCATTGAAATCATTGATTGATATACTCAACGGTCATTTACCTTGTGATCTTCCGAAAGACCCTAGGACACTGATGCGGACACCCAGAAGTCTGGAAATACTGGACATGAAGGAGGGTGGTAAATATTGGCACCATGGTTTGGAAAACAGTTTCAAAAATCGATTGAAACATATGGCCACGGACATGTTTGTCTCCATTAATATAAACATCGACGGGCTTCCGATATACAAAAGTAGTGCAAATCACTTTTGGCCAATTATTGCCAATATCCACGAGCTCCCGCACATTCAGCCGATGATAATTGGCATTTACTATGGATCGAGTAAACCTAAAGATGCTGGTGAATTTTTGGCACCAATGGTCGAAGAGCTTCTAGCGCTTTTGAATTCTGGAGTACTGATAAACAACTACCGGCTCTCATTTAAAATTCGAGCATTCATATGTGACACACCCGCCCGGGCGTTTATAAAATGCGTCAAAAATTTCAACGGGAAACATGGATGTACGAAATGCACGACGAAGGGGAAATATTCTCACGAAACACGAACCATGGTGTTTCCAAAAATAGATGCTGAATTAAGAACCGACCAGCTATTCCGCGATGGTCAATACCCGGAACATCAACTTGGAGTATCGCCGTTAATGCATTTACCCATCAATATGGTGGAGGACATCATTGTGTCTGATGCGTTACATTTGCTGGAATTGGGAGTGATGCGGAAACTACTTAATGCATGGAGAACAGGATCAATGACTAAAAGAGTTAAATGGAGTGTCAAAGAAAAGCAAGAAATTAAAAAAAAACTGGTTGTGTTGAGGTTTCCAAAAGAAATTCACCGCCGTATGCGATCCCTCGATCACATATCTTTATGGAAGGGTTTGGAATATAGAATATTTCTAAACTATGTGGGATTGGTGGTGCTAAAGGATCATCTTCCTTCCAGGTATTATGAGCATTTCTTATTGTTGTTTTGTGCTGTCCGTATTTGCTCAGCCGATGCATACAAGGATTTTTTACCAATCGCGCGTATCCTTTTTGCTCAATTTGTGAAAGATTACAAAACATTGTATGGGAATGAATTTGTAACCAGCAATGTTCATAATCTTTGTCATGTCGTAGATGAGGTCGAGAAATTTGGATCATTAATATCGTTATCTGCATATCCTTTCGAGAATTGTTTGCATTCTTTGAAAAAACTAGTAAAAGCTGGTCCCAATCCTCTTGTTCAAGTAGCTAACCGCATCTTAGAAACTGAAAATCAAAAGGATTCAAGTACATTGATCATACCCGATTATTCCAAGTCAATACACGTAGAAAAGAATGACAAAACTGTAAATTATTTCTACCGGAATTCACATTAACGAATGACATGAAAAACAAATGGTTTTTGACAACAGATTCGAAAATAGTTGGAATGACCGACATTCATAAAACTGACGATGGTGTTTCAATTAAGGGGAAGTTTTTGTTAAGTAAGCAAGATTTTTTCCTCAAACCGATGAAATCCTCATTTTTGCATATTTTCATGTCAAAAATCAAAAATAATTCTTCGAATGTTGAATCCTTCAAGACTGACTCAATATTGTGTAAATTAGCCGCCATAAATTGGAAAAAGCAAACTGTTTTCATACCCCTTATGCACACGGTGAAAAATTATAAATGAATATGGAATAGAATACAATGTAATACCAATACCTTAGAATAATAAAGCTCAGTTATTTTATTTTTATTGTATCAGTATTTTTTTCATAAAAAAAAATTTCTTTAAAATTCATATCAAATGTATTTGAAAGCAAATTGGCAAAATATAAAGCCCTCGGATGATTATTCTGATGAATCATCACTTTCTAATGGCAGACGACTGTCCTCATCTTCCTCAGATGTGTCGTTTGGTGGGCCAACATCCTCTTCTTCTTCATCATCACTCGTATCTTCAGAGCTTCCGTGAAAAACATCTTGACTGTTCGTAGCTTTCATCAATCGACCCGTGTCATCTGTCCCAACAGCTTCTACGGATTTGTCCTTCTGTTTCGTACGTTTGTTTCGACACGAGGATTTTCTGACCATCTTGTGCGTAGCTCTGGTTTTTGAGTGCCTGAATAAACGGATCTTGCAGAATTTCTCTAAACGTTGTTTCGTGTAAGAAGGGTCTCCTATTTGTACGAGATTCAAAATCAATTCCGTCACATTTCCGAACTCACGGAAACCACGTTTACACTTATCTCCTCTGTTCACCCCAGTCCATGTGAATTTATTCCAAAATTGTCTAGTGAATTGACAGTCTGCGATTATATAACAAGCATTGTCGCCATTCCCTGCATACGAATTCGGCACAATTATTCGAGAATAGTATTCCAACTGCCAAGACAGAAAAAAAAATAATAAAATGTCGCTTCTACAATACTATTAATACTCACATATTTGGCTTGTAGAGTCGCATCTCGCAAGTCAATATTGAACTGCTCTAGTTGCTCCTCAGAGTCAATAAGATTATGTTTCTCGATCGTTGTTGCATTACTGGATGACCCACATCTACATTTATCCTTGTTCAAAACCTCAAGTGTGGCTGTTAGTCGAGCGAAATTAGATTCGAAACACTTGTTTACGGCCTTCAAAACTTTTCGACTACCTTGCTCAAATATGATTCAAAGGATGTTGAAACAGCTTCATTCACCGAGTCAAAAACTGCTTGCTTGATAAGTGCATCGAGATCGGTTACATTCTCATTCGGGTTTCCTACAATACAAACATAGTTATGGATAGAATATGTGTAATATATTGTATATACCTGTTTGTTCCGTAATATCTGGTTGCCGTTCTGTAGGAAGATTTACATCAGCAACATTCGTCGGATTCATTCTGTATAGCTCATGATCTAAAATATAAGTAAACATTTATTGACTTCAAAAATACTCAATACAATAGACCTACGTACCTGAAACAGTGTAGGACTTCAATATGTTCTGTTCAACCACTTCATCTTGTACAAGGCTCTCTCGTAGTGATAGATTCATTACCGGCAACGCAGTATTGACTTCAAAAGTTTCAACCGACATTGAATCGTCGTCAGCATTGTGCACAAATGATGCTGCCGCTGAAGTGGCATTATGATTGTGATCATGTTGAGATGCTGCGACCTGTTGCGTTGTGGCATCTAGCGGTGTCTGCTTCTGGACAATAGCTGTAAAATAAATCTTCGACTTGAAGTAATATAAACACATACCTATAATAATACCTACCTGTACATAAATCATTTAAATCCTTTGCACCGGAGTCCGACTTTTTCTTCTTCATTGATTTCAATATTTTCTTCTTCCCGTTAAGATCAGACACCTCTTTCTGGGCCAATTCTACAACAGCTGCTTCTGCCGATTCTAATTTACGACATTTCTTGACCAGAAGAGCTGGAATGGCTTTCGTAGAACCGTGAAAAACGGTGCCATTTTTTCTCATTTGCTCTATCTTTTCATTTCCAATCGACTTCGGCCACATGAGTAGGTGTCCTTTCATCCAACTCATGAGGACGGCCAAGACTTGCATCCTCCCATTTTCTAGAAACTGCACCACTCCGAACATCTATTAATATATTAAATAATGAAATAATATATTTGTTTTATGTAAAACAATTAGTTTACCTTGCAAACCGAACGAAACACTGAAAAACTATTGATGCGCTGAGAGATATCGATTTTCACAAATTCATTGATGACAGCTGATTATTGCAGGGCAGCCAGATATTTTTACTTGCCCGCATTTCTCATAATTATTTTTTACACGACAAATATTCATTATTTTTTTGTAATTTATTTTTGCTATTTTACAAACAAATTAAATAACTAAATTTCAAATAACGTCTAATGCAAAATCTTTGTACGCCATAATGTAAATTTTTCGATGACTCTGGGAACCAATTTCTAGAGAGTCATAATAAGTAACTTAGTGTTCAAATGAAATTGCATGAAGGTAATAATAAGTCATATATAATGCAGTATACAAAAACATTGTAATTATATCCAGATGAGATTAGATCAAGTTATAAATCCACATATTGTTATGTGATGTACAATTTCATGTTGCAATGCATGTGCTCATATGGCTTTGAGGATTGCTTGTGGACTACCATCTCGTAGGTCTTCGAATCGAGACTGGGTTTCGCCGAGATTTGGAATTTGTACATGTGCTGTAAATTAGAAATAAATAAATGACATAATATAATATAACATTTAAAAGATAATATGTACTAATAATTGTGACGAACTTTTTTTTTCGTTAATGCCTTTTAGCTTACATACTTCATCAATTGTAAAAGGTGCCATACAAAATCATATATTGACTAGAACTTCCAAGTCGTTTAAGTTACGATGTGAAATTATAAAATGGTACATAAGAAGTCAAAAATGTCAAAAAAGCATCTTTTCATTTCACATAAAATCATATAAAGTAAGAAAACAAACTTCGTTTGTACGTATATGGCCTCCAAATGTGTACGTATAGATGATATCTATGCATATTATACGATCTTTTTTTACCGAATAAGCATCCACATAGCTGAATTGCAAATGAGTTATGTGAACAGAATTGTTGGCTGGGATTTGAGATCTATTTCAGAATTTCACAGTGAAAAACTATTATATCATGTCAATATTATGACTGACTAATCGATTTACTACATTATGAAAAGTAAACATTGAGTAGAAATAATGAACATTTTTATAGCTATATAAATTTGCCAAGTAAAATTAAATATAGAAAGATTTTTCTATAAAAATTCAACATGTTCTGTAAAATTTGATCTCCTTTTTTAATGTCTACATACTTTTGTTGATTTTGATATATTTAATCGTTTATTTTAATCACTGATACTTGGAATAATTCATGAACATTTTAACAAATTGTACATTTAAAGAAAGTTCTTGAATAAAAATTCTTTGCAGCTTTTGATTCTACTTAAACAACATTGATACAAATTATTAAATATTATTTCAATGAGGCATAGATATCATCAGATAATAAAATAAAAACAAAGCTACCCGAAAGACCTAGTAAGAAACCTAATTGACTTCTCCAAATGAATAAAATTGTGCGTGACCTCGCTGTATTCCTGACCTGTGTGCGAAAAACTGCGCTTGGAGAACTCAATAGCTTCGGGCAGGGTGTAGATTTTTCTGCAACGATGGCAAAAAGGTGCAAGAATGGAACTGCACCGTTTTTAAAAACGAACGATTCCAGTGCAAGTTTGCTTACACCGGTGCAAGCGGTGCGAATAAACGAAAACGACATTAGTAATCTACGTAATCACTAGTAGATTGTCAATAACTCATTCCAGAGGCTAAATTTCAAAATGTGTTGTATGGTGGACTTTTAGTGCGAATGTTTTTCTACAACACTTCCTAACAGGTCGATGTTTGAATTAAACTTATTTATTTATTTATTTATTTATTTATTTATTTCGTCAACCGACGTAGACTAGTACATATACAATATACATGTTTTTCTTTATTTTCTTAATGCTATAAATACGGTATTATATTATTATTATTTAATCAGACTAAGGCCGAAGTGGCCTGTGCGGTATATAAGAGTCTTCTCCATTCGGCTCGGTCCATGGCTACACGTCGCCAACCACGCAGTCTACGGAGGGTCCGCAAGTCATCTTCCACCTGATCGATCCTCCACCTTGCCCGCTGCGCACCTCGCCTTCTTGTGCCCGTCGGATCGTTGTCGAGAACCATTTTCACCGGGTTACTGTCCGACATTCTGGCTACGTGCCCGGCCCATCGCAGTCGTCCGATTTTCGCGGTGTGAACGATGGATGGTTCTCCCAACAGCTGATGCAATTCGTGGTTCATTCGCCTCCTCCACGTACCGTCCGCCATCTGCACCCCACCATAGATGGTACGCAGTACTTTCCTTTCGAAAACTCCAAGTGCGCGTTGGTCCTCCACGAGCATCGTCCAGGTCTCGTGTCCGTAGAGGACTACCGGTCTAATCAGCGTTTTGTAGATTGTCAGTTTGGTACGGCGGCGAACTTTATTCGATCGGAGCGTCTTGCGGAGTCCAAAGCACGTACGATTTCCAGCCACTATGCGTCTCCGAATTTCTCTGCTGGTGTCATTTTCGGCAGTCACCAGTGAGCCCAAGTACACAAATTCTTCTACCACCTCGATTTCGTCACCACCGATGCAAACTCGCGGTGGGTGGCTCACATTGTCTTCTCTTGAACCTCTTCCTATCATGTACTTCGTCTTCGACGTGTTGATGACTAGTCCGATCCGCTTAGCTTCCCTCTTCAGTCTGATGTAGGCTTCCTCCATCTTCTCAAAGTTACGTGCCATAATATCTATGTCGTCGGCGAAACCAAATAGCTGGACGGACTTATTGAAAATTGTACCACTCGTGTTAATCCCTGCTCTTCGTATTACCCTTCCAAAGCGATGTTGAATAGCAAACACGAAAGACCATCACCTTGCCGTAACCCTCTGCGGGTTTCGAAGGGACTCGAGAATGCCCCTGAAACTCGAACTACGCACATCACCCGATCCATCGTCGCTTTGATCAACCGTGTCAGTTTATCCGGAAAACCGTGTTCGTGCATTAGCTGCCATAGCTGGTCCCGATCGATTGTATCATATGCGGCTTTGAAGTCGATGAATAGATGATGTGTGGGCACGTTGTATTCGCGGCATTTCTGCAGTACTTGGCGAATGGCGAACACCTGGTCCGTGGTGGAGCGTTCGCCCATAAACCCGCCTGGTACTGCCCCACGAACTCCCTTGCAGTTGGTGCTAGTCGACGGCATAAAATTTGGGAGAGTACCTTGTAGGCGGCGTTCAGCAATGTGATTGCGCGGTAGTTGCTACAATCCAGCTTATCGCCCTTTTGTAGATGGGACACACGACACCTTCCATCCACTCCTGCGGCAAAACTTCCTCCTCCCAAATCTTGGTAATGACCCAGTGCAGCGCTCTAGCCAGTGCCTCACCACCGTGTTTAAATAGCTCTCCTGGTAGTTGGTCAACCCCAGGGGCTTTGTTGTTCTTCAGCCGGCCAATCTCCTCCTGGATTTCCTGGAGATCCGGAGCCGGTAGAATTATGTCCTGCGCGCGTTCTCCCAGGTCCATCACCATACCGCTATCTTCGTCTGCCACATCGCCATTCAGGTGTTCTTCGTAGTGCTGCCGCCACCTTTGGATCACCTCACGCTCGTTCGTAAGAAGGTTCCCGTTTATGTCCTTACACATATCAGGCTGTGGCACGTGGCCCTTACGTGAACGGTTTAACTTCTCATAGAACTTTCGTGTGTTATTAGCGCGGTACAGTTGCTCCGTTTCTTCACGGTCTCGATCTTCCTGCTGGCGCTTTTTCCTCCGGAAAATCGAGTTTTGTCTGTTCCGCGCCTGTTTATATCGTGCCTCGTTCGCCCTCGTGCGGTGTTGCAGCAATCTCGCCCATGCTGCATTCTTCTCTTCCACTAACTGCTCACATTCGCCGTCATACCAGTCGTTTCTCTGATCCGGGGGCACCGTGCCAAGTGTTTATAGTGTATAAACGGTATTATAGTGTATAAGAATAAAAATAGTTTGGTTAAGTAGTGTTTAATTTTGCGATTCAATGTAAATTTAGATGTGTAGGTTTCGAATTGTGATAAAATATTTTTTTAGGTTCTGCCGAGACATTGTAGGGGAGACTGGGTAGACTTGATCCGCTTTTCTGATTTCCGATATACCACAGCCAAAAATAAATAAACTTTCGCGATTTCCATACAGACTCTCTAAGAAATATAGTATTTAACTTTACTGATGTACGACAGTTCTTAAATTATTGTTGTTATTGATACACAATCGTTTTTTTGGAGTGCTGTCAAAAATCGACTTTTTGAATTTTCGGGGGAAATTGATCCCTCTTCAAGAACTTGCTTTGATAAAATTAGAAAGGTGTCCTCAGATTTTTTAAATATTTTTCCTTCAAAATATACAGAATTTTCGAATTGCTGTGCGTATACATGAACGATTTTTTTATTGAATTCGGCAGCACATGCAATTTTAAAATTTGGGGAGACTTGATCCCCTTTTTACGATATCTACGCAATAAATATTTTTTCCTGCCAAAACTTCATCACATCTGTCAAATCAACAAAAAATTAGAAGCCTGAATACAGATTTAAATTTTTTGAATTTTTTCGACAAATTTTTGTATGGGTGACTAATGGGGGATCAAGTGTCCCCATATTGAGGCAATAACTTAAAATCCAAATATCCTAAAACTTTGATGGAATTTTGACATTTTCATCAGTACAGATCATTATGCATATTTATGGCTTTGTGCTGTGAAAAAACGAAAGCATTCGGTCATTGTTATGAAAAGTAGTTCAAATTTTGCGTGGCCAATAAAAAAATCTTTGGGAAGGTCAAAACATACAAATCGCCCTGCAGAATAAATAAGGTTGTCAATCCAAAAAATAACACACCACATAAAGGTCATTTGTTTAGAGGATCTATATTAAAAAATACGCTAGAACAAAACTACTTTAGTTAGCATTAGCATTAGCATTGAGCAATTCGCACAAATTCGTAGGTGGTACAAGCCAAGACTATTGTATGAGAGTAGCATCACTTTCATCCGTTACCACAGATATTGATTTGGGACTAATCACTATCTCTTAGATGGAAGCAATAGTCGAGATCTGAGAGATCCTGGCCACGTCCTTGCGAATGCTGAGGAAGGGGAAGGATGGTTAGTTGGACACCTACTTAAGAAAGATGCAGAGAACTCTACGACCTCTCATAGGTGCCACGGGAGGTTTTGGGATTGTGTGGAAGGTTAGAACAGTAGGAATCGTTTTGGTAGAACGTGAAACACAGAAAGAACTAAGATAGAAATACAAAGTAGGAAAGGGACGAGCCTGGAATTGAACCCACGACCTCCTGCTTATAAGGCAGAAGCAGTAGCCACTAGACCACCGAGCTCGTCGCTAGAACAAAACTACTTTAGTTCTCGATAAAACAGGGGGTGATCAAGTCTCCCCGGGGATCAAGTCTACCCACCTTCCCCTAAAGTCAATAGTTTCGCAGTGTTGATTATAGATAGCCATCATCTGATTGAGAGGTCCGAATTTTGCATAATTTGTACGGCAGTGATTAATAAAAATGTATGTCGATGACGCAGTTGTCGAGATGGTATGTAGAAATTTAATTTCGATAAAATGTTTGTTGAATCAATACGCTGCGAAACTATATCGTTAATAAATGAAACCATTGCAGTTTCACGACGCTCTTTCAAAGATTGAATGTTTATAAGCTTGCAGCGTGCCTCATATGATGGAAGTGGGAATGTTGTCCAACCTAATTTACGAAGAGCAAATAATAGGAATTGTTTTTGTACTGATTCTAATCTTTCTTCGTGTGCTATTGAAAATGGAGACCATCCAATGCTGCAATATTCCAGTATCGACCTTACATAAGCAATATATAATGTTTTAATTGTGTATGGGTCATGAAAGTTATAGCAGAAACGTTTTATAAAACCCATCATATTATTTGCTTTATGAATAATGGTGTTGTAATGGTCGATGAATGTTAGTTTGGAGTCTAAGATAATTCCTAAATCCCTAACTCTATCGCATTTCTCTACAACCTGGTTTCCTAATGTAATTGAGAGATTTGATGCTGTTCTTTTTCTGCTGAATGATATAAGGTTACATTTTTACATTCAGTTGCAATAGGCTTTTATTGCACCATTCGTAGAATGTGCATATTTCGTTCTGGAATATGTTGAGGTCATTTTTATAACCATTTCCAAAAGAGCTTCATGTCATCTGCATAGATTAACACTTTAAGTTTGTCAAGAATGAAGGAAATGTCGTTTACATATATTATGAATAATAGAGGCCCCAAATGAGAGCCCTGGGGGACACCGGAAGTGGCTTGAATGGGTTTTGATCTATTGTTGTTAAATTTTATAATCAATTGGCGATCAGTTGAGTAGGATTTAAGCCATTTGAGTAGTCCCGGCTCAATTCCAGTTTTTTTCATTTTGAATAGAAGCATGGATATATCTATGCGATCAAATGCTTTACTGAAGTCAGTATAAAGAGCTTCTACATGGTTTCCTTTGTCCATTGCATTCAGGGTATAGTCAACAAATTCAAGAAGATTAGTTGAACTTGAACGCCCTTTACAGAAGCCATGCTGTGCGTCTGTTATTCGGTTTTTTACTTGTTTGAATAATTTTTCGTTTACTATGGCCTCAAAAAAGTTTTGGAATGCAAGAGATAATGGCTATTCCACGATAATTACGTATGTCTGATTTTTTCCAGATTTGAAAATGGGTATCAAGAATGAGTTTTTCCATATATTTGGGAATTTTCCTGATTCTAGTGACATATTAAATAGCCAAAATAATGGAGTGGTTAGTTCCACTGCTAGGGTTTTCATAAATATAGGAGGGATTCCATCAGGACCAGGACCTTTCGAAGCATCTAAATTACGTAGGGCCTGCAAAATGTCATGGACATGAAGTTGATTCACTCCAATATCATTTGAAAACTCTGGAAAAAAATGCAAAATAGTCGCGGTCACGATCATTTTCAGAAAATATAGAATAGGTTTCCTGGAAAAAATCTGCAAAAAGATTACAGTTCTTTTCCGAGCTTATAACGGAGCTATAGCCCTAGTAGCAGTAACTTATAGGGTAATTCGCCAAATGTTGAACGGATAATTTCTTCGCCTATTGTTGAATGCACGTGCATTTCTTATGGGCGTTCAACAATAGGCAAGAATTTTAGCCGTTCAACATTTGGCGGTTTCCCCTACTAAATGATAAAAAAATTCAATCATTTATTATAAGTCACTGCTACTGGTGTTATTGCTCCGTTAATAGTGAAAAACATACGACGAACCGTTAGGCAGAGTTACAGATAAACATTTGCACTAGAAGTCCACCATACAACACATTTTGAAATTTAGCCTCTGGAATGAGTTATTAACAAACTACTGAATGATCGAACGCAGATTACTAAATGACCCAAACATCCTTGATCGAAATGTCAATATGTTGGGCAAACACAGTATTTTTTCAAATGTTACAGCATATGTGATGTAACAAAAAAGCTCCATTCGATTTGACTCATTTTTCCATCGCTTTTTAAAATTCAAGACAAAATTTTCAAAACGACTTATCTGCTTTTGTAAACAAAGATTCAAACGACAATTTGACGAATCTGATAGCTCTCCCACGTAAACCAACACCACCAATAGGTAGGTGAAGGTTTCCGCTACTTGTTGATAGTGTTGGTTTGCGTGGGAGAGCTATCAGTTTCGTTAAACCGTCGTTTGAATCTTTGTTTACAAAAGCAGATAAGTCGTTTTGAAAATTTTGTCTTGAATCATAGGTTGACGTTACTATGGAGTTTGCATTCAAGATTGTAAACAAGAAAAAGTTTGATGTCAAATAAGCCGTTATTGAACTCAAAAATATGGGTTCAAATATTTACATAGCGTAAAATTTCAAGAATTTTGAACTGTGTAGACTTCAAGGATGGTATCGATCATAACTAATAAAACGCGACGCGAGACAAGATTTTTAAAACTTACCTTTCAAGTCGAATGGTTTCGGGCACAATGTCGCCCATCATCAGGACTATGTCCAACAAGAGATGGGCAACATTGAGCTTGAAACCGGTCAACATAAAAGGCAATTTAAAAAAATCTTACTTGACGAGCGCATAAACGATAAGTGTTATGTCTTGACTCGCATCGCGTTTTATTAGTGTCGTGTTGTTTATACGTTAGCATAAATCACAAAAAACCAAAAATGGTGTCGATCATTAATTATTTTGGGCTCGATCTCTTAGTAGTCGTCAATAAAAAAAAATTTCAAAGCTTTAATTTCAATATTCTTGTTGCATGGTGATTATTTTCATAACTAATTTTATTTACTAATTGTCTAATACATGTACCCATCTCTTAGACTAGGTGTTCCGTGTTTTCTTATAGTTTCCTTATTTGTTATAATACATTCAAAGTAAATACTAATTAATACATTTTAATTGCCTCTGGAATTAAACCATGTAAGAATTACAATGTTTTAAACTTAAACTAAACTTAACCTAATAATTCAGGGTACAAGCAACTAATCATTACAATAGAAGGATATTTGTATAAAATTGAAAATTATTTTAATTATACCAGGTAGGCAGCTTCAGAATCATTTTCAAAATTTTATTTTGAATCCTCTGAAGTGCCTTCTTCCTATTTATTGCAGCAACCAGTTCATATTGGCACATCATACAACATGGCTGATCTAAAAATTTGTTTGTAAATCGAAAATTTGGATATAGACACTTAATATATTTGTTACATTTGGCTTGAATACCTTCAATGTTATTTTTTTTTATCTAACGGAAGTCCTAAATACTTAGCTTCGCTAGACCAATTAATTGTTTATTGTTTATTGTTTATTGTTTATTATTGCTACATCAACAGACTAATTTGTCCCAATGATGATGTGATTAAAAAAATCTATTTGGGCGAATATAAAACAAAACTAAAAGAAAAATCCCTCTGTTTTGGCTTTTCTGGTCATAGAATTTATAAAGCGGAGTGATTCTACAACATCCGACGTTTCGACCCTTGGTTTGGGCCTTCTTCAGGGAGGCCCAAACCAAGGGTCGAAACGTCGGATGTTGTAGAATCACTCCGCTTTATAAATTCTATGACCAGAAAAGCCAAAACAGAGGGATTTTTCGTTATCTACCCTGGTCGTTCCTAATATAAATAACAAAACTAAAAGTTAGACATTTAAAACAATTTACAAAAACATATCAGTCTTCACGTAGTCTACTGTGCTGAAAAGAACTGGTAGAAACGGCGGCGCAGCGTCTGTCGGGGAATGTTAAAGTCGAACAAGGCTGAGACACGATTGAAGTTTCTCTGCAACCCGCTGATAGCACCATGCATGCTGTAGTTAGTTCGGCTGAAAGGCATTCTTAGCATTGCGCCGATTCGTAGTGCTCTGGGACGGACGTTGATGCTAATTTGATCCAGGATAGAGCTACAGTCAATTCGGCCTTGCAAGATGTCAGCAATTAGAAGAGCTCGAGTTGTCTCCCTACGGTGTCGAAGCGGTTCCAAATGTATCAACTGACATCGCGATTCATAGCTTGGAAGACGTTGTGGATCCCTCCATGGAAGTTTACGTAGTGCGAAACGTAGGAATCGGCGTTGCACCGACTCGATTCTGTCGGAACCGTTGTTATAGTTCGGGTTCCACACTGCGGAGTATAGAACGTACCAGCGAGGAGTACAAGGACTTCAGACAATAAATATCGGAATAGTCCTTAGTAGTGCGAAAGATAAATCCTAACGCTCTGGAAGCCTTGTCTACGACATATGAGATGTGCAGCTTGTACGTAAGTTGGGAGTCGAGGATAACCCCCAAATCTTTCACTTGAGTGAAAGTGACTCCGTTCGCTCGTGGAGTCAAGTAACTTATAATCGAAATTAATTGGTTCTTTTTTCCGGGAGAACGTAATCACAGAGCATTTTATCGGGTTGACCACCATTCGGTTGATGGAACACCAGCCAGAAAATAATAGTAGTTGATTCTGCAAAAAGCGACAATCGTTTATCGAGTTGATCCGGAGGAACATCTTCAAATAGTCAGCGTATGAAAGCCTTGGACATTTAATTATGAAGTTCACGTCATTGAAGTATAATAAGAAAATCAGCGGTCCTATGTGGCTTCCTTGTGGTATTCCCGGTGAAGCCGGGAAATCGTCAGATGTGCATTCGCCGACGGAGACCGACAGCCGGCGTCCAGTCATGTATGTACGGAGCCATTATAAGAACCACATATTCCAAGCCTTTGGAGTTTTGCTATAGCGATAGAGTGGTTCATCTTGTCGAAGGCGGCGGATAAGTCGGTATATATTACGTCCGTTTGCGCCCTGTCATTCATGCATTCCGTAATATATGAAGTGAGGCATAACAAGTTAGAAGTGGTGGAGCGGCCGATCGTAAACCCATGTTGGTCATCGGACAAAAAATGTTTCCAGTGAGAAAGCAGAGGTTCCATGATTACAAGTTCGAACAGCTTTGAAATGGAGCTCAGAGACGTTATTCCTCTATAGTTATCCATGTCTCGTATATTTCCCTTTTTGTGAACAGGAAACATGTTAGCAGTCTTCCAGCATGAAGGAAAGTGGTTATTGGAGATAGATATCCTAAACAGAGCAAGCAGAGGTGTTAGCAAACTAGAAATGTGTTTCTTCATGAATGCAGAGGGGACACCATCGTGGCCGGGGTTAAATGAAAACGTGAGTCGTGAAGCTGCAGTCGAGATCATAATGCTGCAGTCGAGGCGTCGATGTCGATAATGCTCAGTGCTTGGCCGAATAGTGGGACGTTATTCGCTGCGAGAATAACTTCCGCATCGGACAGAAAACGTCAGAGAACTTCAACGAAAAAAGACGGCAAATGTCCTTAGGAGTTGAGGCGGCCTCACCGTGTAACGTCATTGTTGAAGGAAGACCAGATTATTTCCGCTGTTTGTTCACAAAATTCCAAAAAAGTCTTCGGATGCGTTTTAAGCTTCGATTGCACGTTTCTTAGGTATTGCGAGTAGCATAAACGACTGAGTCGCTTATAATCATAATTCAATCTCACATAGTAGGATTTAAGTAGAAGTGTACGATGTCTCGTGTATTTCCTAAGAGCAGCTCTTTTGGTGGATTTCAGTTTTCTAAGCTCCTTTGTTTGCCAGGAGGGATGAGAATCTCTATTGTTGATCTTTTTAGGAACGTGCCTTTCGATTACGTAGGCCAAGACGTGCGAAAAAGTAAGAGCAGCATTCTCGATGTCGTTGGAGAATATCGAACTCCAGTCCATACTTCCCAACACTTAGACGATACTTTCGTGGTCGGCTTTCCGGTAGTCGTACGCTACGGGAACAGGAAAATCGTCGAAGTCGTTTTCCAAGTTCTCCGGAATAGAGACAACTAAAAGTGGATGATGCGGGACGAGTTTGACCAAAGGAGCAGGGGTCATGTAGATGCATGGAGCGACGTCTCTCCACAAAACATAGGTCCAAACTGCGTAGATTTTCGTTTACGACGTGATTAACTTGAACTAGCGTCGCCACGCTGTAGCTGTCGATTAACTTCAATGCCCCGGAATGGAATGTGGAATGTTCGCCGTCGGGATGAAGAAACATATTGTGAGATCGTTTAAACGAGACACCGGGTAAATGGGAATCTCCTAGAACAATAACTTCGTCACTTGAGGCAATATTTTCCACTATAGATGAAACAGAGTGGCAATGAGTATCGATGTAAACCAGATCTCTAGTTCTGTCAGGAGTAATGTAAACAGCGCAAATATGAAGGAGGCGATCTTGCAGGAAGATGGTCACCCAGATCTGCTCCAAGCGTTCCCATTTTCCCAGAATTTTCGATGACTCTGGCCTTCAAACCACATCTTACTGTGATTAAAACACCACCACCGGAAGACTTTCTGCTGTCTCGTGAACTACGATCGCAGCGGTGTACCTCGTATAACATGAGGCTAACACGATTATACTTTTATGCCCATGGAAATCGAGAACATTTTCAAATATAGTATATTAACAATATAGTCCACTTCGTAAATCCCCATATATTAGGCAAGAGACAGCATATTAACACCATCTTGCGTCACAAAAGGCAACTAACGCCTAAAAACGATAACCAAGGGGTGCGTTAATAGCGAAAATTACGCTAATTTTACAATTTTTGAAATTTTAAATTACATTTTTTTTAATTTTATTTTTATACTCAGATATCAAAATAGGGTTATGGGATGATTTCTAGCATATTATTATGAAATGTTATGTTGCATATTGAATTATACGTTTAAGCACCCCTCGGAATGTCTCTTCACTACATTGCTTGCCTTTTGTGACACCGCGGCGCTACTGCATTGTCTCTTCAAATCAGCCAGAGTGGACTATATTGGTAATAGAGTATATTTGACATTTTCCAATCCGAAAATTGCCTAGACCGGCACCGGGAATCGAACCCAGCCATCCTCAGCATGGTCTTGCTTTGTAGCCACACGTCTTACCGCACGGCTAAGGAGGGCCCCGGCTAAGGAGGTATAAGCAGTAGCTTATATTAGATGTTGAATTATCATTTAGTATACGTTACTGCAAATAGCGCTTTAATTCTGTAACTAGTGGAACTAAAACAATCGAAGTTTCCTACCGTAGCCCATTAGTAAGAGGTGTGCCTACACATTGGCCAAACTGAAGATGGGCGTGTTTGAACCTTGAGCGAAAAACAACTAAGTCCCAACTACCAGGTGAATTGCGATCGAGGACAATTTCTAAAAACATCACGCTTTCAGACTTTAAAAGCAAGCGACAGGCAACAGAAAAACCTGTGACATCATTTTTCATTTCAGATGTGATAATCACCTATAAATTTACATTTTTGCCGACCAAAACGCGTGGTGAAGGGTAGGCACAATGCCCGTTTTCTGACTCCATCGTGATTGCCTCTCTAACACGGTACTTAGGGGCTGGCTATGGCCCATGGCGCTGTAGTCGGTAATTACCAAGATTTGGATGGATAAGGTTTTGCTATAGGAGTGATCTGTGCGTGTGAATGACCATCTACAAAAAAAAAACGAAAAGGATGTAGGGGAGACTGGGGAGACTTGATCCAGACTTGATTTTCGATGTAACAGCCAAAAATAAATAAACACACGCGATTTCCACACAGACTCTCTAAGAAATATATTGTTTAACTTTACTGATGTATGACAGTCCTTAAAATATTGTTGTTATTGATACACAATCGATTTTTTGGAGTGCTGTCAAAAATCGATTTTTAAAATATTCGAGGGAAATTGATACGCGCAATTTACGAATAGCTGTGCGTATACATGAACGATTTTTGTTATTGAATTCCATTGCACATGCAATTTCAAAATTTGGGGAGACTTTATCCCCTTTCTATGATATCCACGCAATAAATATTTTTTCCTGTAACCCTTCACCAAATCGGTCAAATCTACAAAAAAATTAGAAGCCTGAGAACAGATTTATATTTTTTTGAATTTTTTTCGCCAAATTTTTGAATGGATGACTAATGGAGGATCAAGTGTCCCCATATTGAGGCAATAATTTCAAGTCCAAATATCCCAAAAATTTGATGGAATATTGACATTTTCATCAGTACATATCATGAAGCATATTATTGGCTTTGTGCTGTGATAAAACGAAAGCATTTGGTCATTGTTATGAAAATTTGTTCAAATTTTGCGTGACCAATAAAAAAATCTTTAGGAAGGTCAAAACAAACAAATCACCCTGCAGAATAAATAAGGTTGTCAATCCAAAAAATAACTCACCACATAAAGGTCATTTGTCTAGAGGATATATACTAAAAAAGCTAGAACAAAAATACTTTAGTTCTCGATAAAACAGGGGTGATCAAGTCTCCCCACCTTCCCCTACTAGTCTACGTAGGATGACGAAATAAAATTTAATTTATCGGTGATGGATCGACTGTATGTTTAATTCTATTTATTGAACGGCTACTCAGTCTTACAATTTTCACAACGAGTTTATTATTTACCCGACGTTTCGACACGGGAATTGTGTCTTTTTCAAGGGGAAAATATTTCTGTTGTTTGTCGTCGTATGTTTAGTCTAACTTGAACCGTCTGTTTGTCTAATTGTCCGTACATGACTTCGGAAGCACTGTTATCAATTTTTTTTTTTAGCTAATTTTTTAGCTCGTTGTGAAAATTGTAAGGCTGAGTAGCCGTTAAATAAATAGAATAAAATTTAATTTAATTAATTTAGCTGCATTGCTGAACGCCGCCTACAAGATTTTATCCCAATAATTAGGAAGAATTATTCTTATGCTGTCGACTATCTCTAATTGTAGAAAGTTCTTGGGGGAGTACCAGGCGACATGCATGGGCAACGCTCTATTATAGACCAGGTGTTTACCGAACACCAGGTATTGCAGAAATGCCGTGAATACAACGTGACCACATATCTATTCAACGACTCCCTCCGCGTATCTTTTTTTTTCTTCTTCTTCTTCAATGGATCTACATTCCAACTGGAGCTTGGCCTGCTTTTCAACTTTCCTCAGTTATTAATTGAAAGCTTTTCTATGCCCGCTCATACGCAGGAGATCGTGGGTTCAATCCCAGGCTCGTTCCATTTCTCCTACTTTGTATCTTTCAAATTTTTCTCATGTTCTAGCAATCGCTAAAACTGGAAATGGGCTTTCATACCGTTTCTATCTTCTATCCCTACATCTACAACTTTATTGATTCTAGCAGGCAACTGTTAGAATACGAAATGAGCGAAAAAGCTCGTTTCGACATCCAATTAGAATATACCATCCTTTCATTACTATCACAGTGGCAACCCGTTAACCAAGACGAACCTCTGCCATAAAACCTAACCTCCAGATTTTCCAACAGAATCCGCATGAACTCGTGGCGAGGTATTCTCGGCTTACAGTGGGCGAGTGATTGTATCATCAATTCCTTCCCACCCCCAAAAGACCGTGAGGTAGTGGTCAGCGCCGTTATCGACCATTCAAAAAATACTAGAACTCTCGTACTGTGCACATTTAGTTTGGAGAGTAAATTCCATGCTTCCATCCATCGGGGCCTTGTGCAATTGCGATTGTTCGGTCAATCACGGAGTAGCCACTGCGAAATGCACGGTCATCATACTCATGCTCATGCTCAAATATTGTTCGCAGTACTTTTCGTTCAAAAATCTCAATAGCTCTCCGTCTGCCCTTTTTAACGTGTTTGCATATATCGGTAATTCTTTTAGGGCAACTGGTAAAATCATAGTATTATACAGAGCAAATTTAGTTTCTTACTGCATGTTACGGGGCCTAAGCTGGTTACGTAATCCGTAGAAAACCCTATTCGCAGCAAAACGTCTTATCACTTTTACGGGAAGAGTCATAGTCACAATCGTCCCAAGGTCAACGAATTCTTCAACTACTTCAAACACATTCCCATGAAGCACTACCGCAGCAACAACACCAATGGGTCTATCTCTATCTCTACCTGCAACCATATCTTTTGTCTTGGTAGTGCTAATGGTTATGTCTTTCCTCGCCGCCCACACTTCTCAGTGAGACAAAAGTCCCCACTACTGCCCTGAGACCAATTCCAATGAGGTCGAAGTCGTCCGCAAAGCCCAAAAGCATATGTGACCGTGATGATGGTGCCGTTCCTCTGATCGCCAGATATCCTAATTACGCCCTCGAGTGCAATGTTGAACAATGTTGAACCCGTGATCGTCTAGTATTTGCCCTTCCTCATAGATCGGGCATACAAGGCCATCCAACCAGCCAGCCATCCTCCCGTATTTTTTAAATAACGTGGCGGATTGCTTGATGCAACTGCTCCCTTCTGGGTTTGAGAAGCTCGACCAGGATCTCGTTTTTTCCAGAAGATTAGTACTTTTTAGCTCATTCAAAGCCTTCTCAACCTCATCCAGCGTTGATGGTTCTACTTACGCGGGGATAGCGGTTGATTTAAGTTTTTACGTTTAATTAGTCGCAGATTGCATCGATTTTGTGTGTTAGATATATTTTCAATATAAGTAGGTTCACAAGCGTGAAAAGGTGAATCTTCAATTCTGCTGGTTTTCAGCAGGGACTTCCACTCCGGCCTAGCCACTACGATTTAGTCGCAGAGAGTACGTACGGCCTGTTTAAAGCCTCGGGAGAGGTTTGAGCGGCTGTTGGAGGATTGGGGGTCAGAGGATGCCATATTATCAGCATTACTGCCACTGAGCTTGATGATATGACCAGATTTACTCCGTTGCGCAACACGTGAAGGTATATCTATTCCTAGTGCTACGGTGTAACTACTAATTATCCGTTGAAAAACTGTTCGTATAGTACTGAATGTCTAGTCGATTGCTCAGTAAAAGTAAACAAATGATCTATCATCGTTTCTTTACCATTTACCTGAGAGCTGCCCCAATTCGTAGTATTTGAGAAACAAACACATGGTTGTCTAGATGGCCGAATTCAAGCATATTCAACTTAAATTTAATTGAAATCAATCATAACAAAATAATGTAAGATTCATAAAAAATAAAAAGTGATTCAAGTAAATGTTCGTTAAATTCTACCCTGTGCGCCATCGTTCATGTGAACCGGCTCTGGATATAAGTAAATATAATTTAACAAATAAGTTTGCTCTGTGATTGGATATGCATCACATAGAATGACGTATAATAATTTTGTATTCGCGACAAATGGAACAAAGTAAATAGTATTAGAGTAATATTGGCAGGCTCATTTAATATATGTTCTCATAAATAAAGGATCAAAATAAATAGACACGAGATAAGAATAAAATCTTCCATGGCTCCCGAAATCATCATCCACCAGCATATGTGCTCGACTTTCTGTTTGTTACATTCACTGAGAAGAGCAGCACGTAACGTGGCAACAAAAAACCTCACACCATAATATTGGAAATTCAACGTGGCAGATGAAACATGTGTGCCACGCGAGAACCCTTGTATTCACATGTCCGTTTATTCTCTTCAAATGGACTTGTTCTTAAACCACGTTTACTGACATTCCAATGCTGTCCTGCACCAATCCAAAGAAAGCCAATGAAAGGAAAATGTACAAAATTATAACGAAAATATATAAATATGTACCATCCTTATTACCGAAAACTCTCAAAATCAACACATACATTACGTATTTATAAACATTTCAAACTTAAACACATATTGCGGAAAGAGAGGCCAGATATTTTATGTTTTAAATAACGGATTGGCTACTAGTGTTAATTTTGGCGTCGAGACGCTAACAACGTCGCCGGGTGCGAGTGAAAATAAATCAGTATGTAAATATATTTTCGAACACGGGTTTTCGTCAGCTCGGTGCTGTAGTAAAATTATAATTTCGAAAAATATATCAATTTCTACTAATTTGGCTGACTAATGAATGAAACAAGTGAACGTTACTTGCCGCGTCTGCCAACATCATGTGCGAGTGCAAATGATAGAAGTGAAGATTGGATATAAGCTGGTACTATTAATAAAATTTGAAGAAAAACGCAGTGATTGATTGTCAATGACTTCGCATGCATTGCAACGATTGTGACCAGTGAAGAATGTGTTCTACCGAGAAGAAAAAAAATTAGTTCAATGAAATCGGCCAAATTTATTGAAAAATTATACTTCGTCTATCAATCTGTTTTCCAATAGTACTGGACGTTACCACCATCAGCAATTTTACAATACACTCTTGTGACGGGTGTGTGAACAGTTTGTCTGCTGCTGGGATTGGATTAAAAGACCATATCGCATATACAACGTTGCTTTGAAAATAGAATAGTTTTGCCACGTCTCAAGTGTGCATCATCATGAAAACGGTGGAAAACTGTGCGTCAGCAACATACGAATAACATTCTCTGTTTTCTTTGAATACTTGCGACTGGCCTCTGCTGATTTGAAGTTTTGCCAAATTTATGAGATATTCTGAGCCTTTCCAACGGAATTTTAGCAACAATGTGCTGGAATTATCTACCAACGTTTTACAATACCGACAATCATGAGTTATTTTAGGGCACTGTTTATTAACTAAATCCGACCATTTTGCGAAGGTCAAACAGCTCAAGGCTATTCAAGTTTCTTTCCCTGAACAATGAAAGTATAATTTCAAAATGGGGAAACACACACTTCAAAATACTTTTTTATATTGGATCTTTTAACATTGATACTTGTTCTATTCAAGAGGGCTAGCTTAGCTGGTTGCAATTAAAAATTATTACTGGCCCATAAAAAAGTGCGGGCGAAGCTCTCCGGCAAAAAATAGACGCGAAATGCTACCAAGATGTTTCGGTGGCCGTATTTTCCTATTGTTTAGTGGTATATTTTTCCCATAAAAAGTGCAACAAATCTTAATTACAACACATGATGTAGTCGTTACTTGAACTTAATCTGACGAATGAATTGTATAAATGTGTTTTAGGAAAGTTTTCCTCCAAACCAGCCGTAGTGGCATGTTAAAAAATGTGGATAATTATGACACGTGTCATTTGATTGTGATTTCATGTGCCCAGTCACCACAGTGGAAGTGTGAAAACATGTGGAGCTGTTAATGCAAAGACAGCCAGTTGCAAACTGAAAAGATTGCTTTCAATTTAATGGAAATACTGCTTTGGAAAGCTACAATTAACATCATGCAGAATATTCCTTAGAGGTAGTGGAAACGTAAATTCATAAAAAAGCATTTTTCGATCATTTGAGGATATTGTTTTTCCAATATTTCTCTATTAACAAGAAGTTCACACACACACATTATTGGCAATTCTGGAAGGTGCATAAGTAATGTAGGAAAAAATCACTTTTATCGATTCAATTCAACCCGGTCTTATAATACATTATCAAAAGACATATCCAAAAGTACTCAATTGCTACTAATGCATCTAGAGAAATGATGTTCAAGCTTTACTTATTGCATGGGTAAAACTTTGTACTGTTCATTTTGAAATAGCTTTGGTTCTGATTCTGCGCTGACGTCATAAAAAAATACTGCTGTGCGTTAGTGTCATCTTGAGTGCACGCACAGACAAACAGATGTAACAACTAGAACTTTTTTTTATAGTCGCCCGCTGCACCTACTTGATGTATCTGAAACACGAACGAAGACTCCATTCCTTATGACATTGTTTTCAGTAGACGTATGGTGGTTGTGGAGCTCACAATGAATATTATAATCAATACGATTGTTAACTGGGTTTTTGATGAGATTTTTTTTAGATAGTCGTGACTGTTCACCTGAGTTTTTAATCATGGGCGTTAAATGATTGATTTTACAGGAAAATTATTTTATTAATTTTATGTCCTCCATCAAATACGTTAAAGGATTTATGTTTTTAAATAAACAAATATCACGTATACTTTTTTCCGATGTTTGAATTTTTATTCGTTGGCTATTTATATTTTGATGGGTACAGAATGAAAAAAAAAATGTCGTTTACACCAAGTAGGGTAATATGCGCGGCTACAAAGTAAGATAAGAGGGGTTGTTAAGTTTGATTCCCGGTCCGGTTTAGGAAATTTTCCCTATGCTTAAAAGTATCATCAAGTTAGTCTCATTATAGATCAATGCAAGACTGGTAACTTGACTATGAAACCTGGCAATCAATAACTGTGAAATAACTGCAGAAATAAAAACCAAGTGTGTGGGGCACGATGTGACCCACCAAATTGAATGAGGCCTGTTCACGTGAAATTTCGAACGCGAACGGAAATATGTCCATAAAATATATAAATACTATCAGGCAGGAGTCTTACGAATTATTTCAAAAGCTCTGGAAATCCTTTTAGGAGTGATTTTTTTCAAAGATTTTGAATGATGTTGCGAATGTTTCTATCTATTTCAATTAAATTACTGAAGGAAATTCTCATAAGAAATTGTTAAGAATATCGTAGAGGAATTTCCAAAGAAACTCCTAGAGAGAATCCGGAGAAAATCCTGGAAGGATTTCCCAATGAACTCTTGGTTGAAATTCTCATGTAATTTCTGGAGAAACATTTCTAAGAATGCTCAGCTAATCTTATTTCTTTTATTCTTAATTTTTTCTAAGAAAGCCGGAAGAAATTTCGGGAGGATTTAAGAAGAATGCCTAGAAGATTTTCACGCTGAAGATTTGGAGAAATCTTCGAAAATATTTCTAATGATTTTTTATATAAATGCCTGAAGAAATTGCAAGAGAAATTTCCGTATGACATGCAAAAGGAATTTTTAAAGAAATATTTGAAAAAAAAACTTTCTATTTTCCAAAAAAAACA
The DNA here is from genome assembly GCF_024139115.2 of Armigeres subalbatus. NCBI lineage: Eukaryota > Metazoa > Arthropoda > Insecta > Diptera > Culicidae > Armigeres > Armigeres subalbatus. The sequence continues at coordinate 196,059,102 of NC_085141.1, forward strand.
AAATACATGAATTCCTGATGTATTTTCTTCTGTTTCAGTAGAATATCTTTCCTAGAGGAATTTTTTTTCTGAACTGATGAGGTAATTCTCAAGAAATTTTCAAGGAGTAATATTATCCGAAAAAGATTCTGGATAGTTCATGGTATTTTTCCCAACTACGAGACGAATATTATTCATTTTCAAATAATATTAAATTCCGTTAAATTTGAAACTACCTCACATTAGTGAATTAATATAGTGTTTTAGCTTTTGATGTTGTAAAATATTCTCAATTTCATAATTATTGCGGACGTCGTCTAAAACGAAAACGACTTTTTATGCATTAATCGTTTTCCCCTGCAGGTACGCCAAAATTGATGGTGCTCAGTGACTGCAAAGATCTTAGTACCTTAGATCTTAGTTCCATAGTGGTCCAAACTCCTGGCACTTCAATTCTTGTTGATATGAATTAAGATGGCTACAAATCACAAAAAAAAATATTTTGACATTTTGAAACGAGCTACTGTTCGAGAAAGCTGCTTCTACTAGCAAGCAATATCCTTTCTCGAAGTGCATTTCAAGGACATCTTCGTAATATCTAAATGAAATTCGAAATATTTTCAAAAGATTATTACTCGGATATTCAAGAAAGATGAAACTAAATCGTCGAATAAAATACAATTAATTGTCAAAAGAATTTCCATATGTATTAAAAAAAATTGGAAAAGTTTCAAAGGAATTCAGTAAGATTTACCTGAAGGTTTAAATCTACTACTAATCTACTACTAATCTACTACTTAGGAAGGTTTTTGTTTGTAAATTCAGACTTTCTGCGGGGAAATTTAGAAAAGAATTCCGCAGATATTCAGAGAAATGTTTGGGAGGAAATGTTCTTAAAGCTCGGAGACGAGCCAGACTCGGGCTGAAAGTCTCCTTAATAAAGACACAGAAAAAAAAATGTTCTGAAATGCAAATTTTTTACATGTACCTTTTGAAATTTCCAAGATTTCAGAACAATTTCCCTTGAAAAATCAGAAGAACATGAATGTGGAATTCATAACAACTTCCCGTGGAAGTTCAAGAGAACCTTCCGGAGAATATCCGAATTTTCAGCGAGATTCAGGAAAAAAAATCTCTCTGGGATTAAAAAAAGTCTGTTTAAATGCAGATGAACTTCCCGCAGAAATTAATTTCACGTGGAAATTTAGAACTATATTTCTGGGAGTTGAGTTTTTCAAGAAAATCCTTATGTATTTCTCAGAGGTAGCAACCATTGACATATACAGCTTAGCATCAACTAAGCTAAGCTAGAATTCTTAAGTACTTCTCAGAGAAACACAGAATTAGAATTTCCAGAAAAACTTCAAAATATTTCATAGAATAAACCCACAAGAATATTACGGGCAACGCATACGCAAAGACAAAAAAATCACGTCATCGCAGGAAAAAATTGCAACAAACGCCACCGCCGACGATTTTTTAAACCGACTCACTCTTCTGCCGACTTTATGAGTCCATCGCAAATTTCGATTGAGAATTCCATTAAAGTGCAGAGAGTGTAAAAAGACATAATTGAAATGGAAGTGTGTGAAACACATTCGTTCAATCGTTAAACACAGAGAACCATTTGCATCTTCTGCTAAAGTGGGATGGCAAAATTCAATAATTTTAGAGACAAAATTTATGTGTACACGCGTAGAAGCAATTCAAATCCATTATCCAGAAAACAGACATATTAGGTCTAATTGAATAAGAAACTAATTTAAAATGGGGCTCGTTTGAATCAACAATTCTTACGAATATCCAGAAAAAAAGTGACAAACAGTTATATGGCCTCCAGATGCTAGGCCTTCTTTTCTTTTTTTCTTATACATATATTTAAAACAATAATGTGGAAATGTAGATAAAAGTTTTTTTTGTCTTTATTAAGGAGACTTTCACCCCTAGGCTGAAAAGTCCTGTTCTAAAATTTTAAGAATGGTTTCCGCTAAAATGCTTATAAGCGCATTGTATCCTAACAGTAAAAAAAAATTTGTAATATCGCATCAGATTTGATGCACATCATCGGCGTCGTAAATCGTGTGTATTTTTACATCTGATTGAAGTAACAAAAAATGACGTAATTGGTATTTTGAAGCCAAAATGAAACGGTGTAAGACGTAATATATTCGACGTAATGGGAAAAATGACGTAATAACCAGCCAGCAGAAACCTCGCATTCGGCGGCTGGATTAGGGGTGTTCGGGAATTTTCTTTCAAAATTTTAAAAATCCTTTTTTTTTCAGGTTTATTTTATTTTTTATAATTTTGGTCGTCAATATAACAAAATAAATAATTGAATTTGTATTAATATAACAAAGAACTTTTGTAAGTAGTAAAAGCACTCTATAAAATATTGCCTTTCCGGTATATTTTCGGTTTTGGTTTTTCAAAACAAATATTCTTATAGATTTTCAGTTTTCATGATTGAAGAATAGTATTTTAAGATTTTTGGATTTTTAGTAGACCTGTGCGCCGATAGAAATATTGTCGGCAGCGGCGTGCTAGAATATTTCCAGCCGGCTGTGACGGCGTGGGATGGTGTGGATTTATGTTACACATTACAACATTTTTGCCAATATTTAATTTATTTCACTTGAAAATTCTTTCGGAAACTTCTTGTGAAATTTCTCTAGAAACACCATAAGAAATTTCTGATCAAATTTCTTCGACAACTCGTTTAGAAATTCCCCAAAAATTACTTCAGGAATTCCTCCGGCAGTTTTTTCTGCAGTTCCTCCCAAAATTCCTTCACGAGTTCTTTCGAAAATTCATTCAGAAGTTCATCCGATAATTCCCCCAGGACTTCCTTTAGAAATTCTTCCAGGGAATGCCTGCAGGAGTTCTCACGGGAAATCCGCCCAGAGTTCATCAGAAATTCCTTCAAGAGATCCATCAAGTATTCCTCCAGCAGTTCTTGTGGAAACTCTTTCAAGAATTTCTCCGGAAGTGCTTTCAGGAATTCCCGAAGTTTCTCCAGAAGATCTTCCGGAAACTTCTCAATGAGTCTTTGAGAATTTTTATCCATTAGTTCCTTCGGAAATTCATACAGAGTTCCTACGGCATGTATGCCAAGCATTTCTTCCCTAAATTAATCCAGGAGTTCCACTGGAAATTACACAAAACGACTTCGAATATACCCCCGCAAATTCCTCCAGGAGCAGTCTCGGAATCCCTCCAGGAGTTCTTTCGTAAATTTCTTTGATAATATCTTCAGCAATTTCTTCACTCTGGAAAGTCTACCAGAAATTCCTGCTGAAACTCCTCCATGAGCTCCTCTGAAAAGTTCTCCAGGAGTTTTTTTTCGGAAATTCTTCCAATGGATCTTAAGGAAAGACCCTTAGGAATTCCTTCAAAAATTTCTCCCGGAAATCCTCCAGGCGTTCCTATGGAAAATACTCCATAACTGTACAAAAATACCTCCACCAATTTTGCCCACACAACTATCTAAAACATTCCTTCAGAAGTTTCTGCAGAAATTTCTCCAAGAGTTCTTTCAGAAATTCCTCCAGGAGTTCCACCAGGAAGTTCTCCGGAAGTTTCTCTAAGAATTACTCCAGAAATTCCTGCGGAAAGTCCTCCAGAAATTCCTGCGGAAGTTCCTCCATGTATTTCTGCGTGAGGTCCTCCAGGAATACCTGTGGAAATTCACTCAGGATTTTTTCTGGAAGTTCCTATAGGAATTCCTTCGTATGTTCCTACAAGAACTCCTGCGGAAGATCCTCCAGGAGTTCCAGCAGAAGATCCTTCAGGAATTCCTGTAGAAGTTCCTCTAGAATTTGCTACAGAAGTTCCTCCAAGAATACCTCCGGAAGTCCTCCAGAAAATTCCTCCGATAGTTAGCATAGCATATGTGATTGTACAAATCGTGGGTCCAGAAAATTCCTCCGATAGTTCATCCAAAAATTCCTCCGGAAGTTCCTCCAGTAATTTCTGTGGAAGTTCTTTCAATAATTACTGCAGAAGTCCCTCCAGGAATTCCTGCGGAAGTTTTTCCAGGAGTTCGTGCGGAAGTTCATCCAGCAAATCATGCGGCAGTTCCTCCAGGAAATCTTCTTCCAGAAATTCTTGCGGGAGTTCCTCCAATAATTTCTTTCGAAATTGCCCCAGGAATTCCTGCAGAAGATACTTCTGGAATTGATCCGGAAGTTCCTCCAGTTTTTTTTTTTTTTGATGTTCATCCATGAATCCCTCCGGAAGTTCCTTCAAGAATCCCTCCGGAAGTTTCTCCAGATTTTTTTTCCGGGAGTTCCTCTGAAAGATCCTCAAGGCAATCGTGTGAAAGTTCCTCAATGAATTCCTGCGGAACCTACAGCAATTCCAGAAGAAGTTCCACCAGGAATTCCTGCGGAAGTTCCTCCCGCAATTCCTACTAAAGTTCTTCCACGAATTCTTCCGGAATTCCTTCAGCAATTTCTGCTGAAGTTACCCAGGAATTCCTGTGGAAGTTCCTCCAGGAATCGCTGCAGAAGTTCCTCCAGGAATTCCCCCGGAAGATTCTCCAGAAGTTTTTGCAGAAGTTCCTCCAAGAATTCCTGCGGCAAATATTCTAGGAATTCCTGCGGAAGTTCCTCCAGGAAGTGTTCTAGAAGTTTCTCCAGGATTTCCTTTCAAAGTTCCTTTAGGAATTCCTCCGAAAGATCCTCCAGAATTTGCTCCAGGAGTTCCTTCAGAAATTTCTCTAGGAGTTCCTCCAGGAATTGCTCCGGAAGTTTCTTCAGGAATTCCTCCGGTAGATCCTCCAAGAGCTTCTCAGGAAGTTCCTCCAGAAATTCCTGCGGAAGTTCCTTCAGAAATTTCTGCGGAAGTTCCTCCAGGAATTCCTACTGAAGTTCTTCCAGGAATTGCTCCGGAAGTTCGCTCAAGAATTTTTCAGGAAGTTCCTAAAGAAATTCCTTCGAATATTCCTCCAGGAGTTCCTTCGGTAGTTCCTCCAAGAATTCCTGCGGAAGACCCTCCAGGAGTTCCAGCAGAAGATCCTTCAGGAGTTCCTGTAGAAGTTCCTCTAGAATTTGCTACAGAAGTTCCTCCAAGAATACCTCCGGAAGTCCTCCAGAAAATTCCTCCGATAGTTCCTCCAAGAATTCCTCCAGCAATTTATGTGGTAGTTCTTTCAAGAATTCCTTCCAAAGTCGCCTCAGGAATTCCTGCGGAAGATCCTTCAGGAATTGCTCAAGAAACTTCTCCAGGTTTTTTTTGAAGAAGTTCCTATTGGAATTCCTCCGAATGTTCCTCCGGAAGTTCCTCCATGAATCCCTCCGGAAGTTCCTCCAAGGATCCCTCCGGAAGTTTCTCCAGAAAATCCCTCCTAAAGATCCTTCAGAAATTCCTTCGGAAGTTCCTCAAAGAAATCGTGTGAAAGTTCCTCAGTGAATTACTGCGGAAGCTCCTCCAGGAATTCCAGAGGAAGTTCCTCCAGGAATTCCTGCAGAAGTTTCTTCAGGAAATCTGCGGAAGTTCCTCCAGGAACTGCTTCCAAAGTTTCTCAAGGGTTTCCTCTCGAAGATCCTTCAGAAAGTCCTCCGGAAGTTCCTCCAGGAATTGCCCCGGAAGTTCCTCCAGGAATTGCTCCGGAAGTTCCTACAGGAATTGCTCCAGAAATTCCTCCAAGAATTTCTCCGGAAGTTCCTCCAAGAATTGCTCCAGAAATTCCCCCAGGAATTTCTCCGGAAGTTCCTCCAGTAATTTCTGTGGAAGTTTCTCCAGGAATTGCTCCCGAAGTTCCTTTAGGAATTTCTCCGGAAGTTCCTCCAGGAATTCCTCTAGAAGTTCGTCCTAGAATTCCTCAGGAAGTTCCTCCAGTAATTCATGTGAAAGTTCCTTCAGGAATTGCTCCCGAAGGTCCTCCAGGAATTTCTCCGGAACTTCCTCCAGGAATTGCTCTGGAAGTTCCTCCTAGAATTCCTTTGGAAGTTCCTCCAGGAATTCCTGCGGAAGCTCCTCCAGGAATTCCTACGGAAGTTCCTCCAGGAATTCCTACGGAAGTTTCTCCAGGAATTCGTGCGGAAGTTCCTCCAAGAATTCCTGCGGAAGTTCCTCCAAGAATTCCTGCGGAAGTTCCTCCAGGAATTCCTTCGGGAATTCCTCCAGAAAAACTTACGGAAGTTCCTTCAGGAATTCCTGTTGAAGTTCCTCCAGCAATTACCCCAGAAATTCCACCAGGAATTCTTCCCGCAGTTCCTCCAGGAATTGCTCCTGGTGTTCCTCCAGGAGCTCCTTCTGAAGTACCTCCAGCAATTTCTCCGGAAGTTCCTCCAGGAATGCCTTCGGAAGTTCCTCAAGGAATTCCCCCTGATGTTCCAGGATTTCATCCGTTTCTTTATTAAGAAATTCATCGGAATGTTCTTCCAGGAGTTTTTTTTTGGAATTTCCTCGAATTTTCTACTCTATAGAAACACTTTGGAAAGTTACTTGAAATTCCTATGAATCCACCTCCCACTCAACACCGGGAATTCTTCCATTGATTCTCCTAAAAAGAAGCTCAATCACGAATTCATCCTGAAAATTTCATGAGCTCCTTCAAAAATCAACCGGAAAATTCCTTCGGGTATTCTCTTTAAAATTCCTTCAAAAATTCTCTCAAAAAATCGTTTAGGAATCTTCAGGAATTCCTCTGTATATTCCTAAAGAAATTCCTCTAGAAAATTATCCAGTTATTCCTCCAGAAAGATGGTATTATTTTTCCAGAAATATTTTTTTTGAAGTTTTTATATTTTAAAATTTCAAAACCTTAAATCTTAAAAAAAAAAAAATTCAAAATGTTTCAAGCTTAAATTTTTTTAATTTTTAAACATTCAAATTTTTAATTTTTTGAATTTTTAAATTTTTAAGTTTTAATGTTTTAAAACTTTTAAATTTTTAAATTTTTAAGTTTCCAAAGTTTTAGATTTTAAAATTTTTAAATTTTTAAGCATTGAAATTTTGAATAAAATTTTTAAATTTCAAAGTTTAAATTTTTTATTTTCCATCATTTGAAATTTTAATTAATTTTAAGATTTTAAGATTTTAAGATTTTAAGATTTTTAGATTTTTAGATTTTTAGATTTTTAGATTTTTAGATTTTAAGATTTTAAGATTTTAAGATTTTAAGATTTTAAGATTTTAAGATTTTAAGATTTTAAGATTTTAAGATTTTAAGATTTTAGGATTTTAAGATTTTAAGATTTTAAGATTTTAAGATTTTAAGATTTTAAGATTTTAAGATTTTAAGATTTTAAGATTTTAAGATTTTAAGATTTTAAGATTTTAAGATTTTAAGATTTTAAGATTTTAAGATTTTAAGATTTTAAGATTTTAAGATTTTAAGATTTTAAGATTTTAAGATTTTAAGATTTTAAGATTTTAAGATTTTAAGATTTTAAGATTTTAAGATTTTAAGATTTTAAGATTTTAAGATTTTAAGATTTTAAGATTTTTAAGATTTTAAGATTTTATGATTTTAAGATTTTAAGATTTTAAGATTTTAAGATTTTAAGATTTTAAGATTTTAAGATTTTAAGATTTTAAGATTTTAAGATTTTAAGATTTTAAGATTTTAAGATTTTAAGATTTTAAGATTTTAAGATTTTAAGATTTTAAGATTTTAAGATTTTAAGATTTTAAGATTTTAAGATTTTAAGATTTTAAGATTTTAAGATTTTAAGATTTTAAGATTTTAAGATTTTAAGATTTTAAGATTTTAAGATTTTTAAGATTTTAAGATTTTAAGATTTTAAGATTTTAAGATTTTAAGATTTTAAGATTTTAAGATTTTAAGATTTTAAGATTTTAAGATTTTAAGATTTTAAGATTTTAAGATTTTAAGATTTTAAGATTTTAAGATTTTAAGATTTTAAGATTTTAAGATTTTAAGATTTTAAGATTTTTAGATTTTTAGATTTTAAGATTTTAAGATTTTAAGATTTTAAGATTTTAAGATTTTAAGATTTTAAGATTTTAAGATTTTAAGATTTTAAGATTTTAAGATTTTAAGATTTTAAGATTTTAAGATTTTAAGATTTTAAGATTTTAAGATTTTAAGATTTTAAGATTTTAAGATTTTAAGATTTTAAGATTTTAAGATTTTAAGATTTTAAGATTTTAAGATTTTAAGATTTTAAGATTTTAAGATTTTAAGATTTTAAGATTTTAAGATTTTAAGATTTTAAGATTTTAAGATTTTAAGATTTTAAGATTTTAAGATTTTAAGATTTTAAGATTTTAAGATTTTAAGATTTTAAGATTTTAAGATTTTAAGATTTTAAGATTTTAAGATTTTAAGATTTTAAGATTTTAAGATTTTAAGATTTTAAGATTTTAAGATTTTAAGATTTTAAGATTTTAAGATTTTAAGATTTTAAGATTTTAAGATTTTAAGATTTTAAGATTTTAAGATTTTAAGATTTTAAGATTTTAAGATTTTAAGATTTTAAGATTTTAAGATTTTAAGATTTTAAGATTTTAAGATTTTAAGATTTTAAGATTTTAAGATTTTAAGATTTTAAGATTTTAAGATTTTAAGATTTTAAGATTTTAAGATTTTAAGATTTTAAGATTTTAAGATTTTAAGATTTTAAGATTTTAAGATTTAAGATTTTAAGATTTTAAGATTTTAAGATTTTAAGATTTTAAGATTTTAAGATTTTAAGATTTTAAGATTTTAAGATTTTAAGATTTTAAGATTTTAAGATTTTAAGATTTTAAGATTTTAAGATTTTAAGATTTAAGATTTTAAGATTTTAAGATTTTAAGATTTTAAGATTTTAAGATTTTAAGATTTTAAGATTTTAAGATTTTAAGATTTTAAGATTTTAAGATTTTAAGATTTTAAGATTTTAAGATTTTAAGATTTTAAGATTTTAAGATTTTAAGATTTTAAGATTTTAAGATTTTAAGATTTTAAGAATTTTAAGATTTTAAGATTTTAAGATTTTAAGATTTTAAGATTTTAAGATTTTAAGATTTTAAGATTTTAAGATTTTAAGATTTTAAGATTTTAAGATTTTAAGATTTTAAGATTTTAAGATTTTAAGATTTTAAGATTTTAAGATTTTAAGATTTTAAGATTTTAAGATTTTAAGATTTTAAGATTTTAAGATTTTAAGATTTTAAGATTTTAAGATTTTAAGAATTTAAGAATTTAAGAATTTAAGAATTTAAGATTTTAAGATTTTAAGATTTTAAGATTTTAAGATTTTAAGATTTTAAGATTTTAAGATTTTAAGATTTTAAGATTTTAAGATTTTAAGATTTTAAGATTTTTAGATTTTTAGATTTTTAGATTTTTAGATTTTAAGATTTTAAGATTTTAAGATTTTAAGATTTTAAGATTTTAAGATTTTAAGATTTTAAGATTTTAAGATTTTAAGATTTTAAGATTTTAAGATTTTAAGATTTTAAGATTTTTAGATTTTAAGATTTTAAGATTTTAAGATTTTAAGATTTTAAGATTTTAAGATTTTAAGATTTTAAGATTTTAAGATTTTAAGATTTTAGGATTTTAAGATTTTAAGATTTTAAGATTTTAAGATTTTAAGATTTTAAGATTTTAAGATTTTAAGATTTTAAGATTTTAAGATTTTAAGATTTTAAGATTTTAAGATTTTAAGATTTTAAGATTTTAGGATTTTGAGATTTTAAGACTTTAATGCCTCATTTTTGAACTTTAAAATTTCATTTTTTTTTTAAATTACATACGTCTTGTTTTTTCTTGATGACACGACTATAGGATGCTGATCAGGCCGTGACTGCATTCTTCGACTACTCGCATGTTATCATTGCTTAGCAACTTCTTCCGTGAATCCCGTTCCGCCAGATTGCTCTTGTACCGGACTCCATCAAATAGTAGGTCGAATCATGATCCTGACAATTTTGTTCTGTAGCAAAATTTGCCTGCAACAAATAATAAATAATTCATTCACCATTCAGTACTGGTCGGGGTTTTCATTTCAGTCGATCAGAAATAAAAACTTACCAGCGCGGTTTCATTTATCCTGCTTCCTGCTCCTGCTACGGTTCTTCAACAGGCATACTCATCCAGAATCCAACCTTGGTAGTTTGCATCTGCAGAAAAGTCTGAAGTCTTATTGGAAAGAGATCAGACACTGGGCCGGTTACTCGTGTACGATGATGAAACTGAAAAACATCCCACAATTATTTATCAGGCGATCGAAAAAACTATAAGAAACTCACCTGCACAATTTCACTTACACTGCCAATTCCTCGTAGGTATCAACGACGCACTTTGCGGCTCTATAGCATCCTTCTCGTTATTCGTCTTTCTGTAAAAAGATGTGATGCTTTGCGCCGGCTGGGTACAAATAAAACTGCATACTAAACTTACCTACAACAGATTTTCTCACAAATACCAGGTCGGAAACACTGTTTTATATTTCAACCACTTCCTAATGGCTTACTTTTGGTTTTGAAAAGCAATCAAACTTATATTATTTGAATAATCATCGTTTTTCGATGCGAGCAGAATGGAATGAAAATTAGACTGACTGCCGGCAGAAGAGCTTGCTTTGTTGACATTTTACAGCGTGCTTTGTGAAGCGATATCACTGATGTTGGTAGTAATATTACGCTGGTTTCGCGTTAATAATCAATTTGGCAGGTAATTTAGCGTTGGATCGACGTAACTGAAAAAATAATTTTCTCGATTGAATGCTGCGTCGAGGAATGCAATAAAGCGTCAATATTGAACAATATTACATAAAAATCGTTATTACGTGCGTTTTTCATGTACGTTCCACGAAAATACGTTGCGGCATATTAATATTTTTTTTGCTGTGTATTGGCAGTATCACGAAAATGCCGCTTTATTCTTTACTAGCTCCTACAATGGATTGTTGATCAAAAGATGTTTGTACTGGAAGACTACGCATAAATAGTAGAAAAAATTAAATAGGAAACAAATGAGTATTTTTTGTTTGTGACCGACGAAGTATTATATACAAATTGTAATAATACATGCAAAATTGTTATGTGGAATGTGTAAACTATTTTCGCGGGTATTTGCGGAGAACGGAAAGTACAGTTTATTTGATCGTGAATAGTAGGGAATCCGAGTAAGATGGAAAGGGATGAATATGTGGGAAGTATGAAAGCCTTAATACGATGCAACCAAATATTTCAGATAGTGTCATCAAAATCGATATAACGGAGCGAATGTATTAAATATTATCAAATTAGGGATGATTACTTTTAAAAACATATTTAAAACCTCACTGTTTTTCTATGCACTGTTGTGAATAGGTGAAAATGAAATTGTTTCCTCATAAAGCAATGGTATGACTCAAAACCTGGAATGCCGGTCACTTTGTCTTTTCACAGCAATATAAAATAGATTACTTTTGAGTTGATGCACACGTGTGGAACACCTTCTATGGGCACTAGAAATATCAATGATCCAAATGAACTAATTTATTCCATATTTCCTGTTTTCTTTTATATGTCGAACAATTGTTTCAGATAAAAGCCTAATTTATTCGCTGATCATCTTCCATTTTCGCACATCAAAGCAATAACGGTAACAAGCTGGGATAATTTTTACCCCATTGAAGGGCATAATTTCAAGACTATATACATATTCAAAGAAAAGGAAAATATTATCACTGTTTTGCACAAGGTTAGATAAAATCCAGTTGATGCCAATATTGATTTCTACTGATGCAAAGAAGATGTTTTATTCAGTTTCGTTGTATGAAATGGAACTTAAAAGTGATTCGAACTCTAAATTGTGTGTTTTATTTTGAGATGCTAGACCTGTGCAAGTGTTCAATCGAACATTGATTTTTATGTGATGTTGTTGGTCTTCAAGGAAACTCGACGCTCGTATAGTAACAAATGAGAAATGAAAATTTCAGGCAACAGGAAGAAAGTGAATTATTGCTCAATGTAGTGATCGTTAACTTGTGAAAATAGTGAATAATGAAAAGCAATCAAGGAAAGCTACATTTATTGGCTCGCCAAAGTCATTCAATACATCATATAACATGTTATTCGATCAACACGTGCTACTGCTGAACAAGTGGAAACACAAGAAAGCTATTTGCTGAGCCATTAATCCAAACTGTTCAATTCCAAACAATGTTGGATATATTTCGCGGATTGAAAAACTTAGTCAAAATTAGCCATGTAAACACCGATTCACCTGTATTTCGACTGCACTACTCCATTACCGTAATGATATTGATGGCATTTTCACTGATTGTAACGACGAAACAATATGTTGGTAATCCCATTGACTGCGTTCACACGAAAGACATACCAGAAGAAGTACTCAACACGTATTGCTGGATACATTCGACATATGCATTAAAAAGTCTATTCCTGAAAAAAGTCGGTAGCGAGGTACCCTATCCAGGTGTCGGCAACTCCGATGGAAAGAGCATAGATAAAAAAATATACAAGTACTACCAATGGGTGTGTTTCTGTTTATTTTTCCAGGTGAGTTATTGTTTGTTTTGTCATTTGATAAAAATAATGATTGTAATTTTTTCAACAGATAAGGCATTTTATTGAAAATATTTTATATTGCAACGCTTAGTTGTTTTTCACACTGATTGATTGATTTACTTCGTCTTGAATCTAAAATGAATCCTTCAAATTGTTATCTTAAGTATCTAATTCTACGTTGAAATGCATCTTTTAATGTATTGAAATCAAAGAAATATTTAACAACATTAAAAGCTTGAAAGCAGCTGGACAGTAGGTAATCAATTACAAACGACAACCAAAAATGCCAGAAAGCAAATAGTCGTTGAAGTATTATGGTTCCCCCAACCACACGAGACGCGATTCTGTCGCAGTTGGTATGGAAGCGTGAATAGAACATTGCCTGCAGCAACCCAACGATAGAATCGCGGGGACTTGTGATAGAATAGGCGTGATAACCCCTACACAACAAGACTATTTAAAGGTCACATTTGCGGAAAAGCCCTCAGAATCCAAATACCAACCTCCACCATGGTTAGCTTTTTTTTTACAAATTGAATAGGGACACGGCAGGTATTTTCGTCTGTTCGTCATAGTCTCGAAAACCAATAAAAAAGACGCTTTTTTGTAAAACTCATACGTACCAAATCGTAAGCTCAGGAGAAACGTTCTGCTATAGTGGAGATCTAGCAAATGTACGTTGCTTTCGTTGGTTTTAGCCCCTACGACGAAGGACGGAAATACCTGCCGTGTCCCTATCTTTCGAATGTTTAATTTGTCCAATCGTCACTTGTGCTTTACGGTTGTATATCCACAGTCAAGCGAGCCCACATTGTTTATTATCGAGAACATCACACTCTATTCCCCCAGCAACGGGCCGGGCGGATTTGTGTAGAGTGTGATTTAATCACACTCTGCTGTGCCAAAGACTTGATGCATTTGATGAGTGTGATTGTTCTACGCAGTCTCGTGTGCTCAAACGACTAATGACGGTGGAAGACCGACACTTGGTCACAATTAGTTGCATATTATTCGGCAACTCGGCCGTACGAAAATCTAGAAAAAAAAGAGCTAACCACGGAGGAGGTTGGTACTCGTATTCTGATGGCTTATCCGCAAACGCGACGTGTTGTGTAGAGGTTATCACGCCTATTGGTTGGAGGTTGAGTGTTCGAGTCCCTTCAAGACACGTGGATTCTGTTTCGCAAATTTCATATTAATTTATCCATTTCGAAACATGTGCTGTGCATAGGTACAGTCAGAGACTAGCCCAGCCTTGTATAGGGAGAAAAAAAGTTATCGAATTCTACGGGCACCTCCCAAGATTGTTCCTTTGATGATGATGATACTACCATCTATTGTAGCAAGGCACCTGCCGATAGTACTGGTCATATCTGACAAACGATTTGATCATGATTATACTATTGTTTGTATTTCATCAAACTCCTGTATGAAGGGCCAAAAATGGGTGGGGTGGTTTCATAAGCAGAGACACTTATGCGAATCCACGGGATAAATAGAGAATCTCCTTCCAGAAGAAAGTTCGTACATACAATATTATAAACTAACGTTCGTTTCCTAGATTGACCCAATAGATGGGGAGAAGAGCCCGCCCCTTTATCCACGATCCACGCTTCAATCGGGTGCCCTGATGGTTTTTTATGGTACATAATTCTCTCCTCAAGTTTCAATTCCATGTCCTGGATGAGAAAGGACTTTTCTTCAACGCCAGCTAGTTTTAGATTTATGCCTTCAGAGATAGAAAACCAATAGCTCTTCAAGAAATGTTTTGGTTTAGATTGGGGAATATGCTTCATTCTGGTTCAAAGATCGAGAAATAGACTTCTTGATTTCTGAAAAGATTAAATAAAATAAAAAGACAAATGGCAGTATCATACATAATAACATTATTGTTTTGATTACTATGAATATGTATTTTCACTTTTTTGCCTTTCTTATCTCATGTGTTATGTTTAAAGTCTACTAAAAATGCAAAGCCTACAGTAAATATGTATACCACCAAGGAGCTGAAAACAAGTTAAAACAGTTAATATCAAACGAATGACGACTTTTTGTATTCTATATGATGAGATGAATGTCTCAATTAGCATTGCGAGCAAGGACCTAGAAATCCAGCAGCATTTAGTTTTACTTTTTGTCCCATTCTATCCAGGATGTTCATCTTAATGACCATGAGGAGCCAAAAATGGGGGTGGCCCGTTGGCAGAGACACTTACACGAAACCCACGGGATAAAGAGAATCTCTTCAAACAGTGTAATCGAACAGATTAATAATTAGATTCGCTATACTTGTTGGGCTTTCCGAGGGATGATTTCTCCAATTCCTGTGGGGCAAAGTACCCATGTACATGGATGTTATAGTACAAATTTCCTTCCGACTCCGGTAGATACTCCAATTCCATTGTCTTCCAGTTATAACTTCAATGATGTCCTTCCCAACGCAATTATATAATATAACATGATATTACTATTATATAATATAACATAAATACTATATAATGTATATATAATGTGTTGTGATATGAATTTTGTGATAAGATGAACTTACTCCATATTGAAGTAATTTGAAAGTTGTAATTTTAAAATTTATGTTATACAGAATTTATCCTATAAGTTACCATAATATTCCTGAAAACATAATAGAGTGGCTCAAATTTTAATGCATTAATCAAATAAATATATGCATAATAATATGAAATGTACCCCCCAGGATTGTGCCTTTAGAGCACGAATAATGCTGACCTGATTCACTGTGTTATAACTGATAACATATTTAAGGCAGATATGAGAATGCCGCCGTATGAATGGAATAGTTTTTACTGAAATATAATTTCATTTCGTTGTGTTAGCAGCAAAAAACCAATGCATTCCAATGAGCCTGTAGAGCGTAGCAGTCGAGGGCAGAATTGATTGTCCTGTAGATTTTTGGTTAGTTGGCATACAACTGCTTGATAGATTTAAATCGAAAAGTGACATTGTTGTTAAACCGAATGAAAGTCACAGGTCGGAGAACGCTACCTTGCGGAACTCTAGAGGAAATTCTGCATAAATACTACAGGTGCGAGAACGGGTGCTTCCTTCCATTCTTCACAAATGCTCTCCGGTTAAATACGGTCGGAGCCATTTGGTGATCAAATGAGGGATTCTAATGGACCTTAGCTTGTTGATGGCTACTTTTTGTGGAGCCTTCTCAATCGCCATCTCACTCACTCGTGTATCCTAAGCCTAGGGGTACATAGGGCCAACTTAGAAGATCTTCATTCTGGGCAGATGCACGCTTTAGTCTCTGTTTACTAAAAGATTTCGTCTCCGCATTTTCGTAATGATGTGTGATCGACCCACCTACATTTACGCGCGAATTTATGTATAGGCAAGTGTGCTGCTCGGGTTGGTCGAATGGGATTGAGAATGGGTCACTGTTTCAAGTACTTTGGATATTTGTAGAATAGATTGAATATATTTGCATAGCCTAGTTACGGTGTACTTAGTAGATTGGGCACTGAGGATACTCATGTTTTTCTTTTTATACCTTACATCGTAACACACCACGCAAAGGTATGTATCCAGCGTTACCCGGGTAGAATAGATTGAATGTATCTGAGGACAAAAAAACTAAATTATAAAAGACCTTTTCGAAGGAATTTATTATCCAACCTCCAGATTGTCGGTTGAAAATCCTTTTTTTCTGTTTCTTCTGTTTGCCATCACTTGCGCAATGTAGGGTAACGGTTCGCCACTTCATCTCATAGCTCCTATTTCCATCCCATCAAAAACAAAGCAATGGAAAGGAATTTGGTTTGTTTATTATTTTTGTGATTTTTTCAGCAGTGAGCACGCATGTTGGCAAAAAGAAGCGACGAATTTGGTGCCGTATTTCTGACCCATTCTCACTCCCTAGACCAATTTCACCCCCGATGACGGTAGTCAAATTGTGCCGGAATACATGTCATCCTAACTTTGCTTAGAATAAACGGATTTTGATAAAACTAGGATTGATTAGACTTGGCACCAAAGTCTTCTACAGGGCTTGGCATCCACAGTCATCGTTCCAGCACGAAATTCCACAGTAGCGACGAGTTTTAGTGTCTTTATTGCTACTCGACACATCGTCGATGACGCGCACGACTTTAAGCCTTAGCTTTTAGTCATGCAAGCAAATCGTCATGACGAAATCGAAGAACAATACTTCATACTATTATTTTTTATGCGGCAGCTGCCATGCGAAGATGCTTATTATTTTTTTGTAAACATGAATTTGAAGTAACGTATGAAGGCGTTATAAATGTTATTGATACATTAATGTTATATTAAGTTCCTACTATTTGATAACTTTTAACCAGTCCGTCTATAATGAGCTGCAATCAATTATGTGAAGAAGTGACGACGGAAATCATCATAACTTTATGCGCAACTATCTTCTTGGTAGGCATACGGGGTGAAGAAACTGAAAAGGTGTTGCGTCGTGCAATTTTATAATGAAGACTATATTTTGTTTCGCTTCCTTTATACGATGAGAATGACTATTGTCAGCCCTGAGTATAACCCTTAGGGTGGCTCAAGTTTGAATGGGAAAAACTTTTTTCAATTTTTTTGATGGGCCGCCCTCTTATTCGGTTCTATTTGATGCCTTGATGTTCTGGACAAAATTTCAGCCAAATCGGTCAACGTTTGGGCGGTGCTAAACTCGTTGGAAGTTTATATGCAAGAAATATCCAAAAACAGTGAATTGCAGTTGGACGGCACAACTTACGACAAAGAACTATGATACTCATTCAGGTCTTGAAGAATTTAATACAGAATGTTATGCAGAAAACCGCGAGAATACAAGTTTTATTCATTTCCTAAATCAGCAATCTTTTTTATCTCTAACAGAATTATCTTGATATTCATAATATTGTTTCATAGTAATTGCTCCTTCTTTGGAAATTGCTAACTGATAAGTGATAAGTGTGTTATTTCAGGTCAGGGACAAAACGTCGAAAGACAAAAGGTTGAAAGGACAAAAGGTAGAAAGACAAAAGGTCGAAAGTCAAAGGGTCGAAGGTACAAATGTTTGAAAAGGACAAAAGTTCGGAAGGAACAAAAGGTCGAACGGGACAAAAGGTCGAAAGAAACAAAAAGTAAACAATAGGTCGAAATAGACAAGAAACTGAAACGAAGATAATCAATCTCGCACACTACAAGTTTTATTCATTTCTTAAATCAACATTTTTGCCTTTACGTAAAGCCGTTTGCCAAAGTATACGTAAAGGCTATAGGATCACTCCAAAACCGAACTTTTTATAGAAGGCTCGGAGACCTATAGTGTTATATACCAATCGACTCAGCTCGACGAAATGAGATGATGTCTGTATGTGTGTATGTATGTGTTTGTGTGTGTACAAAAATATGAGACACACTTTTTGGTACTTAGCACAATCCGATTTGCTCGCAACAAGTTGCAATAGATGCAGATTGCGGTCTAGTTGTTTCCTATTGATAATTGACCCGATCGGTTATTGCGTACCAAAGTTATTGGAAAAACATTGTTTTTTTGCCAAGGGTCCCCCCTGGCCCGCTTAAACTGTCCGTTCAAAACTCATGGCCAAAATAATATTTTACTAATAGTCGAAAAAAGCGCCATTACTGTTAGGTGGATTATATAGTAGTTTGTTGCAAAAAGATGATTTTTTCAGCATGAGTTGTACGTTTATCCAACGAGGCTTGCCGAGCTGGATAAATACTACGAGTGCTGACAAAATCGAGTTTTGCAACGAGTTGCACACGCTATTTTGACAATGACGAAAAATGGGCTTATATAATAAATCTGTACCAAAATCGTACAGTCTATCTACTTCACATGATCATGTTGCCAATAAATCATGATGCTGCAGAGAACAATCAGATTCCATATTATCGTGCCACATTGCATAGCTTGATAAGTTATTAAGCGATGGATGAACGTGTCTTTGAAAAATGTTGATGCCATGTCCTTCAAACTATTTCATTTATTACGTGACGCAGAGTCTACACTATTTGAACACTAACCTAAGCTTATTCAGCAAAATGTAGTCATGTAACTCATTATAGCGGCAAAATAAACCTTATAATAGATTTTTTCCTATTCCATATCATAATATCTGGTTTACAGTTTGTCCTTGAGTGATAAATAGGCCTACTTTTCGATACCAACGAAATGGGTTGCAATATATCCATTATAACACTCATTTGGGTGCTATGGTGAAAAACCAACATCAAAACAGTATTTTTATTATTCCTTTCTTTATTTGGTAAGCACTCTGTGTTTCTTAACCCCTACTGTGCCGAGATCTACTGTTGTATTCTGCTGCACAGAATCCACACAGAATCTATTTTTAGATATCCATTATTCGTTATTGTTGTCGCTGCCGGTTCATTTTGTCGTGAGTCCATTGTGTCCGTTTGTCCATGTCGTAGTATTTTCTGCATGAATTAGTTTGATGGACTTAAAAACAATCCAAAGGCAAGTTCATCTATCACTTCACGGCTTGTCGAGCTATGCAATGTGGCACGGTAACTTGGAATGTGATTGTTCTCTGCAGCAACATATCTATAATATTCAAGCCCATTTCTCGTCATTGCAAAAAATAGCGTGTGCAACAACTCGTTTCAAACAGCTCATTTGAGTTGCACAATGGTAATTAAAACACCTAATTTATTGGTATGAAAAAGTAGGTCATTTTATCATTCAAACACGAACTGTAAGCCAGGTATGCACATTTTTTATCTAAAAATTCAGAGAATTTAACAAACACATTTAAAGCCGCATTGCTTGTTCTTCAGTAACAGTAACTTTACAGAACACAAACTTAATACGAAATTTCGGGAAATTTTGCCAACCTTACGGATTGGGAGTTGTAATTTTAGAGAAATATGAATTAAGGATTCGGGCTCTCCTTTTAGTCTAGCGGTGATACGCGCAGCTACAAAGCAAGACCATGCTGAGGGTGGCTGGGTTCGATTCCTGGTGCTGGTCTAGTATCATCGTGTAAGCCTTATGATATACGAATGCAAAATTGGTAACTTGGCTCAGAAACCTCGCAGTTAATAACTGTGGAGGTGCTGAATGAACACAAAGCTGCGAGGCGGCAATGTCCCAGTGCGGGATGTAGTGTCAATAAGAAGAAGATGAATTAAGGATTAAATTCTTCTTCGCATACGTTATATTCATCATATTTATTCTATTGTATTTTTTACAACCGTGTTTATCGTATTACAATAAAATCTTCATTTGTAGATGTTAAACGACTTTATACTGAGACAGATCTTACCATATAAAAACATGTTTCTGTTACACCATTATGGACTTTTTAACAACTTCCTTAGTCAAAATAACGAACCACAAATGGTGAAAATTATGTTTTCATGATAAAAAATAAATTATAAAATTTCAGCCAATGAAAAAAATTGACCCTAAAATTCACAGAAAATCGCTCATCCTCTACTCTAAGAGCTGCCCTTAAAATAGTCAATAAATTTCGAAGTAATGTAATTTAAAATCGGGGATGACATTGTTCAATCAAATTAAATTATGAGGCATGTTAATCACATTTTTCATTATCCATCGTACCATTAAAATCATCTATAAATAATTGTGTACTTATTTACATTCATGATACTCGTTTCAAATTTATTTAATTCGCATTCTTGCAATATTTCTATATTCCTTTAGGCAATTTTATTTTATACGCCGAGATGGCTGTGGAAGTCCTGGGAAGGAGGAAAAATACACGCGTTGATGATGGACCTCGACATAGGCATCTGTTCCGAAATAGAAAAAAAGCAGAAGAAAAAGCTGCTTCTCGATTACTTATGGGATAACTTAAGGTAATTATAAATATATTCATGGGAGTAACAAATGTTGATGGCTTCATGTTCGTTACAGGTATCATAATTGGTGGGCGTATAGGTACTATATATGTGAATTTTTATCACTAGTGAATGTGATAGGTACGTATGACGTTACGTTTTTACCACATAACATGCTCACACCAAATGGACTTTTCATTGCCAGGCCAAATGTTTCTAATGAACCGGTTTTTTGACGGTGAATTCATGACGTTTGGATTAGACGTGATAACGCATATGGAAGCGGATCAAGAGGATCGCATGGATCCGATGATCTACATATTCCCGAGAATGACCAAATGTACTTTCTACAAGTATGGTGTCAGCGGCGAAGTAAGTGGTTTGATTCATCATGTCCTTGGACCTTCATAATGCTCGTTCTGATCAATTTCAGGTCGAACGACACGATGCCATATGTATTCTACCGCTGAATGTAGTCAATGAGAAAATTTATATTTTTCTGTGGTTTTGGTTTATTATTCTGACGATACTGACGACGTTAACGATATTGTATAGAATAATTATTATTTTCTCGCCTCGAATGCGAGTGTATTTATTAAGACTAAGGTTTAGGTAAGTATTCAAATGAAAATATGCGTCAAGCTCTTATGATCTAGAATTTTAAGAATCTTTTTAACTGGGATAACTCTTATATTGATCAAATTTCGAATCTGCTTTAATCATTCAACTATATTTGAACATCTCTAATATTTCAAAATAATCCTACCAAAAATTTCATAAACTCTTGAGACAAAATGCTTCTTGTAGAAGCAACACAAGAAAAATCTAGGTTATTCGATTTTAAATAATTTCAAATTCAAAAATGTCTTGATATCGTTTCGACTAAAATCGCGAACATTATTCATATTCCGAATACTGGTGTTTTAGTGCCCTAAAACTAAAACTTTCATCAGTTTTTTGCACTGATGATCAAGATTCCAAGCAAATTAAAGATCATATCTAGAAAATTACACGAATAAAACAAAAATAGCCATTTAAACACGATTATTCGGAATGTGAGTCATGTTTGGAATTTGAGTCAAAACTCTCTTCTTCCAATTTATGCAAGCACCATAATATAATCTATCTAAACACCATTTTTCAAAAATTGTTCAATGTATAAAATAAAGGTTTCAAAAGTGCAAACCTTTATTCTGTACATTTGAAAAAAAAAATCTTTAAAATAAAGCATCTTCGATTAACACTTAAAAACTCAAGAAAAATACTTTCAGTTGTAGAATCGATTGTGCCGGAAGAATGAGGTAAGGTCTAATGCAGTATTTGACATCTGTTCAATATAAGAATGAGATACATCCCCGGTCAAAGGTTTGTTGTCATAACCATAACCAAATTTTTGGCACGAATCTCTGAAGTCTTACGTCCGATTTTTACGGTTTACTGAAAATAATACAAGTAAATCTAGGGCTTCAGATATTTGGCAAAACATACTTTCCAAACATTTTAAGTTATAATTCAACTTGAAACCGGAGTTTTTGGCATTTCTCGACAAAATGCTAGATTGACTTAATTAAATCCTGCTCTTATTTAAGACTAGTATATCTTGATATTTTTGACTCCTCCTATATTTTATTTATTTCTTGAGGTATTTTTAAATTTGAGAACAAATCAAGCAATAATCCAATAGTGATAGTGGATTTTGACTGTGAAATTGTAACTTTTCAGATTGGCTTTCAGTCACGGGTAATATTGTTAACAATTTCACTTCATCGCAGACGTTTTGTTCCGGGATGAAATCTTCTTCAGGGCTCGATGGCAGTCAATTTGTTTATTACCGCTACTTTTTTAAGGAGATTTGTCCTGCTTGGTTTCATGGAGAATGACTCTGGTTTCATTGACAAAAATATAGATCACTTTAAGTTTGTTCACTATCTTGTTGTCACACACTATATTGGGTGTTCTACAGCCGGAGGATGGGAGATCGAATCATTTTCCATGAAACCAAGCAGGGCAAATATCCGTATAAAAGTAGCGGTAATTAACAAATTGACTGCCATCGAGCTTTTAAGGAGATCACATACCTGGATCGAAACGTCGGCGATGAAGCAAACTTGTCAACGCTATTACCCGTGACTGAAAGCCAATCCGAAGATTAAATTACAATAATCCAATGTTGGTTCAACATTTCTCGCGTGATTTTTGAAAACGTCGTAAGTCCAAATGAGAGACTCTCTTTCATTACGCTCTCTTTTACTAATACCTAGGCTAGTTTAAAATTTGTTGCAATATTTTCACCTCAGTACACTAGACAAAGCTATTTTCTTCAGATCGGTGCTGGAAAATCCAATGTAAATGTTAGTATGGCTTTGTAATAATCGAAAGAGAAAGTAAACAAAGAGAGCCTCTCTTTTGGACTTACGACGTTTTCAAAAATCAAAAAACTAATCGATTACTCTCGATTCTTGTCGATTATTGAATGGATTAATATTCGATTAATTTGCGACAATGCTACGTTCGCGGCCACATCCCTTCAACCTCGGCTGCGCTCCACACCCGTTAAGTCATTTCACATCTGGTCTACTCACCTAATTCGTTGGGATCCCGTCATCTTTGAAGGGATTATGTACAGCATTATTGCAAGATTCCCTGTTGATCATATTCTTTCAGTTTTGGTTACCTTCCGGATTCTAGGTTCGCCGAAGAGTCGGGCGAGTAGTTCAACCTACATCGCCACACACCGTTTCATTGCACACCATCGAAGATGGTCCAAGTCCCATATCCATAGAACATCGGTTTTATGAGCATTTTGTACATGATATATTTGGTGCAGATGTGAATCTTGCTTAGACGCAGTTTCTTCATGTATTTCACGACTAACATTATTATCAGCCGTTAGCAACGATCAAAGGTAGACAAAGTAATCGACTACTTCGAAGATATCCCCGTTAATAATAACACTGCCTCCCAGGCGGGCCTTGCCATGCTAGCATCTACTTTGTCTTCACCACTACCAGTAAAACTTTTTATTTGTATGAAGCTGTCAAATTTCAGGGGAGTGTATGGAAGATCTATCACCTTTTTAAATGTTCGAGGACAACAGGCACGAAAGTTCATCACCTTGTAGTCTCCGGCTGTATTTGAACGAAGTGGAGTGTTCGCCCGACACACCATTCATCGTTGTTTCTATCCATCTTGAAAGCTTCCCGAGATAGCTGTTCTCGTTCCATATTTTTCATAGTTCTCAACTCAAATGTGACTACATCCGGTTGTATTAAGGTCACAGAGACTTTTGTGCAACACGTGTGCTACTCGGATAAGCAGTCTCTGCTGTCGTATATCGTCTTGAAGTCATTCACAGAATTTTTGAATGATTTAACGTGTGGTAAAGATCTTGCCCGAGCGGTTCACAAAGAAGTCGGCTTGATCACTTCCCTCGAACATGTTGTAAAGAAGTTGCAGTAACTCATATACAATCAAATTTGGACATCTTTGAGTTGCTACCCGCTTTGCGTCTTTATCCCTCAGAATCGTCCCACACTCTTCCTCGAGTCAATCGTTCCGTCGATTATTCCCCGTTGTTTTCCGCTCCGTCACTGGCGCTTTGACTGTACTGTACTGGAACAGCCCCAGCAAGCCACATCTGATTGCTTCTGTCGCTCTAGGTCATACGTTGTTGCTGATGGACGGTTGTAAGTGCAGTTGTTCCATCACAAGCTTACTAAAGGTTCGCACCATTGATTACTTCCAATACACCTATGCTACATTACACAGCGCTATGATGCCGATTCCACAGTCCTTGCGAACATCGATGAGCATGCTTATATTCCCGATAAAACTTAGAGATTTGTGGTTCCACGAACCGAGCTTCCAATCGCTAGTTACCTTTCCTCGTTGTGGTCTTTGTCAATTGTTCTACTCCGCATTCTCTCGTGGATCATTCGTTGCTTGTTTTTTTTTAAAGCTGGCTTACAGTGCGCACACACTTATTTTTTTACCGGGAACTCCGCAATTTGTTCAACTTTTACCGAGATTCGCACAGCCGAGCCCTAGTAAACATGCAGAAATAAAAACTGAGTGTGCATGTTTGCATAGAATTGCTCGCTGGTATTCGCAGACGTTACACTACAGAAATTACCATCGACCATGACTTCAACGATCAATTTGAATTTGATTGATTGTGCGTTTCACAACTAAAGGCGCTAGCGTCGTAGTTTTTCGAGTTTGACATTTCACTCCAGCGGCTTCTGGTGCACGGGAGATAAAAAGTACCCAACGTTGAGTTTTTTTAACTTACTTTTGAGTTATTTTTTCTCTTCTCTTTCAACCACTCTTTTTGTTGTTGTCAAAAACAAAAGAGCGAAACAACCCAACGACGACAGTTCAATACGGGAAGCCAACTATGAGTTTATTGCCTGAACTCAAAATTGAGTAAATTAAACCTCCAGTTGGGTAATTTTTTAATATGGGAGTAAAGGCAAACTACTTCAACCCCATTTACTCAATTTTGGCTTCCCGTTCGGATGTTCGAGGTTGGGTGAATTGAACGCACGCAAAACGCACTTATTTCTTCCGTGTGACAATGTAATACGAAACATTGTTTCGTGTAACATGCTCGCAAGATGGTAGTAGAGGATTTGGGTGATGGAATTTTTAGAAAAATGATCAAGCTGTTACGTCTGTTTGTCTGTGGATACGCGATATTTCTATAAATTGACGTGGTTGGCACCACAAGGAGATATGATTAGGAGTTGATGTGTGTTTGACGGAATTGGGCAAATCCTAATCATTACTCGAGTAAATAGATAACTAATTTCGTTGCTGTGAAATCGTCTAAGGTTGAATGTCCTTTTGATCATTTTAGCGGTTAAAAGATTAAAATCTACATCAGAAAATTCTTACTGTGACATCAAATTGAAAACTCTTCCCACTGTCGGTGAAAGCAAATTGAAAACTAATTTTGATGTTGGTTTTCGTTAACAAAATAAGTAATCAGTTTGATGTCATATCATACAATTTAGAAATCTACAGCAAAATTAAATCAAAAGATGTAATCAATCACGAAAATTAGAATTTGAAAACAAATTATCATTTCAATATGATGTCGACATCAAAACATGTTTTCAATTTACTCTATTTATGATATCAGACTTTGCTCGGGTAAGGGAAGATCCATCAATTTTCAAGCCTCCCCTCCCCCTGTGTCACACTTCTTGTATGACTCATCTGAAATTTGTGCATGGGTTGTCACACTTTGGGCGACTCCCCTCTAAGTGTTACGTAAGTTATAGATGCTCCCTAATCCAATGTTCCGTTTAATATTTTTCAAATTAATTCTTTTTACTTGAGAAATGCCAAGCTTCGCTGACCGATGTAGCACACAATCTCGAATCCCAAATTTTTAACAACATGTCATAAAGTAATCACAGAGCTCATCCATAAATGGCACAACGGAGAAGTTTGCAAAATCGTGGTAAATCAAATTCATGTTTCCTTTTTGCGTGCCAGCATTTGTGTTGGACTCTTCAATGAGTTAACTTTTAAAAATAAATATAATAAGTAACAGCATTATATAAATGAAAGAAATGGAGTGTTACTCCTTCCTATTGAATTCATTTCAAAACATAAACTAATGTTTTCTTATATTTTCAGGTTAGTTCGTCGCGACGCTATAGAGATTATAGTAAGACGTTCGAAAATGGGCGATTGGTTTTTATTATATAGATTAGGTGAAAATTTAGATAGTATTATATTTCGTGATGTTATGCAAGATTTAGCGAATCGTCTACATAATAATCAACACCATCGTGTACCTGGTATGAAAGGTGAAATACAGGATGCATGATATTGGCTATCATAGATCTTATTTGTTATCACTATGCTGTTTTCTTGTTATTTTTCTCTTCGTATTTTTATATTAAAATTTTATTTGTATAAATGTTATTTAATATTATTTATTATTGCGACGTTAGCATCATCAAACAACACAAATCACGATATAAAAGACTTTTTAACGAAAACGTAACACATTCGATCGAAAAATGTTTGTAGTAAATCTCTTAAAGAACTTCCATGCAAAACTGATGAACATTAATTATTTGGCGCGATCAAATCTATATCTAGTCCTAGTTATAATTTGGCCAAAGAGTATCGTCAATACATGTATTATGTACAGAGAAAATCAGATGTTGAAGTGGCGACTTTTGACTAGAAAAGTAATGGCGATAGAATCTCACTATATCAAATCAATCATGGAAGATATTTATTATATTGTAAATATTGATGATAATGAAAACGAAACTTAGGATTAAGGTTGAAAGATCTGCACCGAGATGAGAGCAATTCGTTAACGATTTCACGCACACCTAAACAGAATTACACGCCAAAATATGATGCCTACGTTCACAATTTATTCAATGCGTATGGAAATCAACTCACCTCAATTATTCAACCGTTCAGTTGTAGTGCTGTTTTATATTATTATTTTCTGTTATGGTTACCCGTATCGTCTATGGCGATAACAAACTATAAGGTACAGCGCTGCCATCCGCCGATAAATGGATTTATTTAACATGTCCCCAATTATTCAGAAATAAGTCCTTGTTAGTTTTGTGTACAGCTCGCCAATTCAGTTTAAAAAGATATGCGTTTGTACTAAAAGTGCCAAAGAATAGAAAGTGTTTTAAAATGATCTCTCGTGTTTTGATTGATGAGAGAGTTCTAAACATGATGAATTAGCGCTGCGCCTTGTTTGATTTTTATGGTTTCTCCAGATAAATGCACTTTTTTGTTTTGTGATATATACATACATATTTTGTAATTCTGTACCTTGGAAAATAAATGAGTTGATCCAATCTCTTCAATAGATTTTTATTGAACTGTTGTATTTCTTCTCTCTTTTGTAAATTTGAACATAGCTTTTTATATTACACTGTTAAAGCTAACACTTACTTATAATATTCGTAAACAATATATCTCAAAGCATGTTTTTCGTGTAGTAATATTTTTAATCATCACGATGGAAGATATTCATTGACCAAAACAAAAACGGTGATCAATAAGTTCGGATATACTTCCAAAATGTAATAAATTACAACAATACAATACCACAAGTCAGTTGATACGTAACATTATTAACTGAACCGTTTGTTTGAGAAACTGCATATGTAACATTTTTGGCCAAAATCAGATTTTTATATATTCTGAATCCTCGTCCAAAAATACGTATTCTGGCAAAAAATACGAAAAACAAATTTTGTTTGAAATTTTTCCCGTTTGTTTGAGAAACTACATATGTCCACGTACTTTGAAGAGCAATTGTTGAGTACTGCTTAGATTTTTTGTACTGAAAGTGCCCCAGAGTGTTGAATTTTGCCAAAAACTATTGATCTGTATCGAAGAAATCGAAAGATTCGGTGCAAATTTGTTCGCAAACAGTTTTTTTGTTGTTTTCTCGAAATAGTGTAAAATGGACTTATGCAGTTTCTCAAAACAAATGATTCAACTGTCTTGTGGTATTGCACAGTAGACTAACTACAGAAAATATTTGGAAATTCCTATTCCTTTTAGTCTTTTCCAACTTCAAATATTCCTAAACTGTAACGGCTAGCATGTATGAATTTTACGTACAAGTCCTTCCTAGTTTTCTGGATATGTACTTTATTGAGAGCAAATACAATACATGTTAATCGTGTATTTTATATAGGTGTTTGTGGCAAATCTACTTCCTTACGACAATTATTTTAAGAAGACAATATAATATGTTCCAACAAAACAGAGTCTAAGGTCACACAGATTGTACAATTTGATGGATTTTCTAAAGAGGGCATAATGGCTTCCTAACTTTCCTGACTTAAATTCGGTGTATTTTTTTATTGCTCAATCCTTCATGCTATCTAAGGTTAAGATTTTGCTTTATTTTAACGCGAATATCCAGAAAACTTTGAAGGACGTGTACCATGCGCAAAGCATTTGTGCGTACCAACCACTACGGTTCAAAAAAGATTTGAAACTGGTTAAAATAACGAATATTTCGAATCATCAGCTGTGATTATTCTACACCAACATCACTTCCAAAAAATATCAGAAGACAGTTGATACGTGGCATCTAAGATATTATACTGCACTTCGAAATTGTATCCGAACCTATTGAACACGGTGTAAATCCTTATAACTTTGCAATACAACGCCTTTAAACCCTAAAAAAATCTAGTTCCTTTTTGCATACATAATATGCGATAAACTATTATTTTGGTGCTATTTATATGTGCTAAAACGTACGAGATCTAAACATTTTTTGACGAAGTGTTGTGTTGGATTACGATTACGCTCAATGCATACATGCATCGTCAAACGAATAATAATGTGCATTAGAGTGAAACTAGCACGTTTTCTAATTGCATCGAGAATGCAGAATGATGGAGAAGGATGGTTAGTTGTAAGCATGAGAAAACAACTGAAACCCCTTTTCTTGAATCAAACACAATTAGTTTATTCAAGTGAAGTAAAATATCTAGGTGTCATACTCGACGCAAAGCTTAATTGGAACTCTCATCTCCAATCAGTTGTGCAGAAAGGTCTCAATACACTTTGGGTTTGTTCAAAAACCCTTGGTAAAAGATGGGGCCTAAAACCAAGTATGATCATGTGGATATATAAAACCATTGTCCGTCGTAGGACAACTTACGCTTCCCTTGTCTGGTGGCCTAAAACTAATGAGGCTGCTGCAAGGGCTAAGCTCAACAAAATCCAACGCACCGCTTGCATAGCCATCACTGGTGCAGTTCGTAGTACACCCACTTTGGCCCTAGACGCAATGCTTCACCTGCCCCGGTTAGATCAATTCATAAAGCTGGAAGCGGAAAAAAGTGCTCTAAGGTTAAAGAGAACAAAAACACTGCTGTCGGGAGACCTTACGGGTCACCTCAGCATATTAAATGAATTTGCCATAAATCCCGCAATAGGAATTTATAGTGACTGGATGGAAACGGTAGTCAATTATGACTTACCTTACGATGTGTTCATTCTTCCCGCCAGGAGTGGGAAGGAGGTGGACCCAGCGTTCCAACAGGCTCTATAAATTTCTTCACAGATGGTTCGAAAATGAATAATCTGACAGGATCCGGAATCTATGGCCCTACAACAAAATTTCTGTCCACTTAGGACAGTGGCCCACAGTATTTCAGGCG
Source organism: Armigeres subalbatus (assembly GCF_024139115.2). Lineage (NCBI taxonomy): Eukaryota > Metazoa > Arthropoda > Insecta > Diptera > Culicidae > Armigeres > Armigeres subalbatus. Next base: position 196,088,567 of record NC_085141.1, read on the forward strand.
GAAATATATGCAATATTAGAATGCGTGTTATTATGCCTGAGGAGAAAGTATAGATTTGCAAAATATGTATTTTCTCTGACAGCCAAGCGGCACTTAAGTCGCTTAATAACTACACTTGTAACTCAAAGCTAGTGTGGGAATGCATTCTGGCTTTGAAAAACTTATCCATACGCAATCGAGTCTACCTATATTGGATCCCAGGACATACGGGTCTAGAGGGAAACGAGATTGTTGATGAGCTAGCCAGGAATGGATCTAATGAAAGGTTCATTGGCCCTGAGCCCTTCTGCGGGATCTCAGACTGCTCTGTAAAAATGGAACTGAACAAATATATGGTCAGTCAAATCACATCAAACTGAATGCATCTTCCCATACGAGCCAATCCAAAAGGCTCGTAACGATTAACCCCAAGAAAACCCAACAACTATTAGGTCTCAACAAAAAGGGATCTCAACATCTACACTGGTCTAATAACTGGACACTGCCCCTGCAGATACCATCTACAAAAGATCGGAGCAATCCAAACCTCAAATTGCCGCTTCTGTGACGAGGAGAGAGAAACATCAGAACATATCCTCTGCTATTGCAGTGCACTCACCCAACGTAGGTTCAAAGTTCTCAGCAAGCCCTTTTAGGGCCTGCTGACATATGGATCTTATCCCCAAGGACGTGGTTGGCTTCATAAAGCTAGTCTCGCCAGAATGGGGAGTCACATACTGTAACTCAGGATCTCTATTCATCAATAATAGATGGTCTTGAGTTCAGTCGATACCAAGGTATCTCAGTGACAAACATGTTACTGAGATAACTTGCGTATTTCACAGTAAAAGGGTATATCACAATAGTCCTAAAATCTGGACACAGTGATCTTCACCCGACAAACGAGGAAAAAAAAAAGCATGAGAAAAGGAAATGATTGCTACAGCTAATCAATATTCATGAGTGTCCTTTGTAACACATGGCCACCTTTAGATAAAAGGGATGGGCTCTAAATTTTAAGTTTTGACTTTCTTCTTATAAGCCAAAAGAGTAAAACTAGCATATCTATAATATAATCTCCGATGGAAATTCACGAAAATTTACAAAAACGCACAACGAGAATCCACGAAATTTATAGAAATTGAGCACATTGAATAAAATTTGAACGACATAGTAAATGCTAGTTCTGATGTATGGCAGAATTGCTATGAGAAATGTTTATTTCCACGAAAGGGGTAAAAAGCAGGATGATGCATTAGTTGCCAAGTTGATCACTCCGCTCCAGTTATTTGAGTGGTAAAATTGAACATATCGAAATACTGCTTCTTAAAATCAACTTGAATGCTCATTTTGATGTGGATGTGGCAAATGCGTCAACGTCTTTGGTCATTTTATCATTTTTACGGCTCATATGCATGGCGTATGCGGCCTGTGAAATTTCTTCAAAACTATCGATAAAAACAACTAAAATTTAAAAATTAAAAGAAAACCGACTGAAAATTGGTGTTTCCCAATTCGTATTTTTTATTTACTTTTAACAATGTTAATCAACCATCACTTGCATTGATCGAGCTACATTTTTAGAAAAAAGGTCATATGTTCAATCTGCTAACTGTCACAAGAAGACCAGGCCTGAATAACTTATTCAAAAACTCTGACTGCTTGGTGGTTACTCCCGAGCAGGGCGCAATTCGATATAAAAATATAGGAATAAACATTGGTTATTTTTTTTTCAGTTTAGCATTCATTTTGTTTGAGCATGCTTCAGGAATATCCGTCATTGTCCTGTTTATCAAAGCTGTTATTTCACACGTCATGCTCATTTTGTAGATGTGCAATCTTCATTCAACATAAGTCCGAGATCATATGATATGCTCTGTCAATGATTGGTTTTGGCTTACATCTTCTTCTTCTTCTTCTTCTTCTTCTTCTTCTATGGCTCTGCATTCCAACTGGAATTTGGCCTGCTTTTCAACTTACTGTTCTATTTGCATTTCCACAGTTATTAACAGAAAGTTTTCTATGCCCGTCAATGCATGAGTATGTGGCAAGTACAGTAGATACAATATGCCCAAGGAGTCATGAATGTTTTCCACCCGAAAACATCATTGGCAGGACCGAGAATCGAAATCGCCACTCCAGATTGGCTTACATGAAAATTATAAATTGACTAAACCGCATCAAGAATGTATTTTCAATGAATTATTGGCAGTGACTGATTTTCTACCCGCCGCTGTCACATCCAGGCGCTATAGTATATGCGCAAAACAGCCAGCATGAGTTAACCACCAGAAATTTGTATGGCGAAAGACATCTAACGCGGGTTTTCTTGAAACTAGAAACTTTTCATGAAAAAATATTTGGTACCGGTTATGTAGGAAGGTGTCAGCTACTACGCCTACCAAATATTTTTTCGATTAAGGTGCTTCATTTGGAGAAATCGAACCTTAGATGCCTTTCGCCATACTGATTTCAGAAAGTTAACTCCTAGTGTGCCGCTTTAAGCACACTCAAAGCAGGCGATTCATTGGACGAACATTTGTCTCAAAATAGGTAATTATGTTCCTTACAAGCTGTCCATACATCGCAAGATGGGGACTTCTAAGGGGAACAGTTTTTCAACAAATACTTTTACTTGTTCAAACTGAATTTTTTTTTCAGTGTCTTTTTATCTTAAATTAAACCAGTAAAGGTCATAATCATCTAAGAATTCAGTGACACTCATTTATTATGAAATTTTGTTTAATTTAGTAAGTAAGTTTACTTTTATTAATCGAAAAATCTTGCACACTCTCGGGAATATACAATAACACTCTTATTCAGTTCTGAGGAAAAATCACAGAGGAAAGTACAATACAATATGTATTTAGCTTCACTCATTTATTTATTAATTTGTTTTTCTAATATCGCATAATTTTGTATTTGACTTTAAGATATTTCATGATCAAGAATAAATCAATAAAGTCAACAATAAGGTTCAACATCCTTTCAAAATAATAATCTGTGAAAGTAATAAAATTTTGAAACTACCTTAAGCTTTCTGATGCACAAATCTAAGAACTCAAAGGTGCAGTCCAATCATGTTGTACGCAAAGGTGCCGTTGAACTACGCAGTCGTGTGTAATGTATATTATCAAATACAAATTGGAAAATTTTACTTGGTGCGTCTTTAGTACATTGGTATTTTGCTTCAAAATATCAGTATTAACCCTCTCTTGATAAACCGTCAAACACACCAGCTAAAAGCCCTGTAAGTTGCATTAATTTGACATCTTTTCTTGCTTGCACTTATGGAATTGAATGATTTACTAGTAAATAGTAAATAGTTATACATAAACATTGTAACACAGTCGAGTCGGTTTTCACGTGGAGGATACATGCCGCGTAAATTGAAACAGCGTAAAAACCGCGTAAATCCCGAAATATGGGTGAAAAAATCGCGTACATCGGATATAAAACATTGACTCTTCCTTGATCAAATGTTCCAAGAAAATTGAAAATCCATCGAGAATCGGCTGAGATATTAACGTCTATCATATTTTCGTGATGTTTTTTTATTTTACGTAATCGTAAAGAGTACCCCAATATAGAAAAGACAGACGTAGTCCCACGTTAAAAAAAAAAACGAAAGACAGATAACAGCGAAATACAGTTTTTCATGTTTGCTCCGATACGGCATTCATGAAGAATTTTGTCGTCACCAAAACGCGAGGGGAGGGTTAAGCAGCTCTGTACCAAATCCTTCGTATTTCTCATTGGTATCCTTAATGCTTTCAAAAAATTATAATTCATCCACACAATTGGTCCATTAATAAGTGGAGTAAAAATGAAGTTGAAGTATCTAAATTTCCACCTCATTAACTCTTCCGAAAGGAAAGCAATGCAAAACTAAAGTAACAACCAACATTTCTGAAACAAAGTCCACAAATAGGATTTAAAATCGTTAGGCTTTTTCGCAACTGCTTCTGTGGAATAAAAATTATTTTTTGGATCAAAGTCTAATTAGTGGTTAACTCACATAAGATCATAATTCATGTGTGGTAATTTAAATACCGCATTATCATCACTTTGACTGATTGCTGCGGTTAAAAATACGTTCGGCATTCCCGGTGGTTTATCTTACAGGTCCACTCTGCCATGAAGGTAAGGGAAATTGACTTATTTTATAATTGCCTCCGACACAGGCCAGTACACGGTCCGTTTGAGGGTTTGTCAAAAGTAGTTGAAGCAAACAATGTGAAACGGAACTGTTATTTAAAAGGACCTGGGGATTTTTAAACTAACTTTCAAATTTTTGTGTCGGCCTAATAAATAAATAAATAAATAAAAGGATGGATATGTAAACAAACAGTTTTACCCCATCCCCACACATGTATCAAGACTATGTAATTCAAGGTAAAACTAATTAAAGTATCTCTGTAGTTCTTGCTATACTAACCGACAGCGATTAATGAGGTGTGTATAATCATTTTTTGTTCATTTTGACGGTTTACAACACCCAATGACCAATTTCTCAAATATAACTCAAACTGTTGCGTAAACATGTATGCTACTAAACGGTTTGTCTAATCGATTGTTTTGTCTCGTGATGTTGAAAAATTACAATAAGAATAATTTCCTAATTTTGTTATGCCAAATCACTTTAATGGAACCCATTCTGCACTATCACGTTTTCATAAGAAGCTTGTAGAAAAAAACGAATTGAAGTTTTATCCTTTTTTGCTCTTTTTATCGCACAAATGTTCATTTGACATTGTTCATTGTTGATAACTATTATTTGTATCTTTTATATTGTTGAGTTGCAATGCTGTCAGCCATTCACATTGTCTCTATATGAATCACCATCATCAATAATAACAACACATCAAACTATGCGCTAAAAGCTTTCTCTTGATTTTCAGATGTCGACAAAATTGAGTACGGATTCGGAGTAAATTTATTTTGATTTAAATTGAACATACGCCCGACGGATTTTACTAGTTACACACATAAATTACGGATTAAGTTATTTGAGAGCTTATGATGATCATTTCGAATATAAAAAAGATTAGCCAAACATGTCTAGAATCGCATTACTAATCAACTGAATTACACATTATAGTAGACAAAAACATACATTTACAATTAACTTTTCAGTAGAGACATTCGATTGATCTCACAATTCCCATCTACATATAGTCAATCTTAGAAATTTAGTCGAACATAAAACAATTTCACAAGCTAAATGGCAAAACATCATGACAAAAGTAAAGTGAATAAATATCCAAAAAGCTGATAGAATCTTCTTCGCAATTGAATACAGTTTCCAGACACATTGCCAATAATTTAAATGATAACAAAATACTCAATTGGTTTGGAGATATTTGCAGTAATGAAATCTGTTCCATATGTTTATGGTGTGGGTGAAATGAATATTATTGAAGATACTTAACATATTTTGCAAACTCAAACTGAACCATCCAGAAACGTGATAAAGCTAATGAAATTACGCTAATGTGCCGAAATGAATGGAGTCTTCGTCGTGTTATTTCTTTGGGACTAAGAAAAATATGACTACTAACACCGTGATGATTCCAAGTTAGTGCGTTTATCCCAGCATTATCACAGATGTGTTTCGCACTTAAAAACAGTTCAAAGCGCACAGCGCAAAACAGAGCAAACTTCTTTCTTTGTTTTACCTTAAGTGCAAACTTTGTTTGCCAACTTAGTAGTTTTTGCGATACTTCCAAATTTGATATTGTTACTGAGAATAAATCTCATTTTTGCATTTTAATTATTTTTTATGGGTTTTTATTTTCATTCAAAATATAAATTTCACATTAACCACACATGTCACATATCGAAAGGATGTGTGTTGCATGAAACATTTCTCTCAACACTGCCAATTCATACAGTCAGAAGCCCATAGTTTCAAACTCAAAAGTAAAACTGACCAGAAAGAAAACTCTTAGTAACCGCGAAACCCTATATCAAAACAGACTTGTAAAAATACACATTATTCATAATACATTTTAATATAACGAAGATCTCCTGCTCACCGAACCTGAATACTGGAGAACTTTAGAATCGATAACATACGTTTCTCATCGTGGGCTATTCCTTATGCGACGGTTCAATAAGAGCATAAACTAAATCCAACGTGCCCATTCCATAGTATTTCAAATCCGTGTAAATATTTTTCTATGAAAAAAAAAACATCAAAGTAATCAAGCCATTATTTGAACATTAAAAAAATTGTTTTGTAGTAACAAATTTGAAAAATACAAAAAAGAACACTAAAGGCTCTAAAAGCAACGTATGCTTCTTTACAAATCTAATCAAAATAATTAGCTAGTGTATATAATGCAGAATATGTACATAAATTAAAAGAAAAGTAAATTTATAACGTCGATATCAAAAAACCGAACAAAAAAATCGAGGAAAAAACGAACAGGCACAGAAAAACACATTTCTGATTGAATGAAAAGAAAATCATGAAATATCATATAAAACGAAAATGGCTGAGTGATAATTCATGCATAGCATCATTACAAATACATCTTAGAGATAGTTATCACATGTTAGGAAAAAATGTTGAATCTAGTTTTGCAGCTTATTGCATCAATAGTTGAGGTCTATTTGTTTACAAAATGTAGCGGAATTTCATTTCAACAATTCGACAATACTTCCGGCATATTGAATCCCAATTGAAAGTAGGCTCGTATAACGTTTGAAAATGCAAACTCAACTGTATTTAACTGGTTTCAATATCAGAAACACTTTTTGCTGAAAGGTTATTTGGCACATTTTTGTATAGAAGTAAGAAATTAGAAGACATTTTTTTCAATGTTTTAAATCAGCATATTTAAAAGGTACTACCGTTGTTGGTAGATATTGAAAGCATTTAGTTTTGATGAGGTAATCTGCAAGACACCATATATGTATCTTACAAGCAATAAATATCTAGAATTTTGCAAAAAGGGAACGGTTGATTTTCAGTTTGAATTGGTACTATCAGCTTCATTTAATATTGACCTCGGTAACGGATATATTTGGCTTTCATGAATCATCGACCCTGTTCGAACCATTGTCACTGCTGGCGCGTATTTAGATTAGCTCGTCGCTATTTATTTTAATTAGCAAATTACGACATCTCTGGCAATAATACTTTTGCTAGGCAAAATTGATAACGAAAATTTTGTTCTATTTGTACACACATTACAATGAAATATTTTGAAAATAATGGAAATGATAGTAGTGGAACATGTGAGCGAGCCAATTGGAATAACGCCATTTGGCATCAAGTCATTTTGTTTGAAAGCCATTTAGTGTAAGTATGCTAAATACTGGACACTTGGCATAATTTGTACATTATCAAAGGTGAGGGTAATTTTGCATATTTTATTGTCTTCTCAAAATAGTTTTTTTTACATGGAATAAGTATTATACATATTGAAAAGGAAAGAAGCTAAAAACTGAAAGTGAATCATGAATATTATTCAAAATGCATCTGCTCGGCATTACACAATGGTGATTACTTTTTTATAATAATGCATCTTTTCGAATTAAACAGGTAGATGTTTGCCCGGAATAAGGCATTGGTAGATTTAATTCAAAGCTTAAAATATTCATCTCCATGAAGCAACATCGGTCCGAATTTTGACAAACATCGCAAGATTATTCAAAACATAGAATGACATAGTCAGACAACTACTCAACCAACTCATTCATTCAACTGTCACTGAGTGTGCTTACTATGTGCAGAAAAAACATAATAAGCACTGTTTATATTGATGTTTACCGTTGGAAGTGCCTCGCGGTTGCAAATCGGATTCAGTTCTATGTGATAAATTACTCATTTAAAACGTGTTCAGATTTCAGATAATTTATCATTTTGTAGAATGTGCATAAATATTCAATGACTAATATTCAACCGAATATTGACAGTCCAGAGCCGACTATGAATGTGCCTGGAAGTGAGCTGACAAGTGAAGAAAGGTGTACTTCACCAAAAATTATTGGTATTTTACACTCTGGATACAATTCCTTTTTGAGAGCAACCACCTGTCCAGCAGAGAACAAAAAGGATGTGATGATTATAGCAAGCAAGCTTTTTCCTAGATACCTTTCTTGGGAACAATCGTCTGTCGCACCAAATGACCTCCCCTTTTTCACAATTCAAAATCATGTCCAATGACCCACACGCTTGTCGCAGTTCAGCATTCTATCAATTTTCCGTTATGCTAAATAGCACTATGCCAAATGACATAGAGCTTCCATAGTTATTATTCATTGAAATAATTGAGATTATTCAATGAAACACTTTTTGTTCGAAGAATTATTGTTACCAATCATCAAAAATCCACTTTGCCCTTCAAATATGGTGACTAACTTTGAGATGGACAGAAAAATAGACGTTATAAAAAACCACTTTAAAATATGGTTTGCTTTTCAAATATTGGACCTGTTTTCAATATATTGCTAAAAAATTGAAGCGTAAGAGTATTACCTTTAACTAAAAACACGGAATCTGAACTTGTATGGATATTTCACAAAGCTATTATTTATTTGATTTTTGGCCATTTCTTGTTTTCCATTTTCCATTTTTGTTTTTCAGTTTCTGTAAGGTTCTTATGAAGAACTGTGTTGAAATCTGCCACCCGCTGGTCTGTATTTCTACTTTGTTATATAGGGGAACTGTACCGGATTTGGCCATGTTCCCAAAAATAAGCCAATTCGCAAGGGTTTTATTAGTTCCAACAAGAGATATATCCCTCACCCTTCAACGCTGCTTTCAACTGATCGATTATTTTGGAAAAATATGTATTTTTCAGGGTTGGCCAAATTAGGCGCTAAGTTGGCCAAAACCGGTGCACTTCCCCTATGTTAAATTGAACGATCTTTTTCGGAACCGTCATTTTTTTTTCAGACAACCGTATCTTGAATTTCGTTACGCTAATAAAAAAAATCGGATTTAATTATTCCCATGCGTATTAAAATTGAGCAAATGTTATATACATCTGAAATACGCTGACTTATGGAGAGAGCTAGCCTTTTGTACACGCTTTTGATCGATCCAACTTAATGTGGAATTATTTTACCTAAGGCCATGATATTTGTTTCGGTCATTTTACATTTACGTACAAACATAATGCAAGTGAAGAGAAAAAACAAAAGCTTAACAATTAATAAAAATTAATTTAGCCCACATCTCTAGTGGTTTATTTTGGATTCTGAGGTCAACTATTCCCACAATTAAATCGGAAATTCGTAGAACTTTTCTTTAAACTAAAAATGTCTTTATGGATTTCAAAATTCCTTAAGAGATCTTCAGATAGCTTAACTCTAAAAAAGATCTAATGAAATCTAATGAAACTCTTCAATTGGAAACAATATGTAACATGTGAAGGATCTTCAATTAGGGAATTAGATTTTGTGGCTTTCATTATATTGCAAACCAGGAGATAACATTTCAGAAACGATATAAGTATCCTTATAAAATTAATGAAATTGAAAATAAAAAAACATTTGGTAGATTCATTAGTTTTCGAACTTTTGTTCATTCACTGTAAATGCTTTTCTGGTGATGAAAGTAGCCGCACACCTCGGGAAACTTGTCAGCCGGGTTTTGGTCCCCTTGTATTTTAAATGGGGTCAAGATTCTGATTTTCCGTGTCAAATTCCGCCAATCCGACCCCTTTAAAATAACACGGGAATAAAATCCGTGGACAAGATTCCCGAGATGTAGGGTTTAGCTGCTTTTCACACCTGTGAATAAGCCTCTGGAGGCTGGCAGCGTACAGTGGAACTAATTAAAAAAGACGGTCAAAAATATAAGAAGTGATTGAAATGGTCTAAAAGGCCATATATTGGAATATTTCATTGAGTATATGCTTCATCTTATTGGCATTACGTCCCAACATTGGACTATACTAGTTGGAATGGGTTTTGTTTCGTTCATAAACAACGTAACGCCGTAGAGGCGTAGTTGGTGACTTAATAATACGGATTATGTAAAATATTCGTTAATGATATGTTTTTTTATATTTAAACATTCAAAAGTTCATCCGTCACTCAAGTTTGGTTTGCTTTTTAATAAAACCTATGAGGCTTTCCAAATTACTACCCTCATGTCTTTTGAAGTTTTTTCTTTTAGCTGCTTGAAGTAGAGTATTACCTACTACACCATATAAGTTAGTTTCAACAAACAAATACAACATGAATATAATCTAGAGTTTAATATAGCTTGTGAAAAACATATGGTTTTGAACGGGCCTTCGCAAAATTTGGTAACAATGCCAAATGCTTTTTTTTCTCAATATTTTTTGCTATTTATCATTAAGTTACAAAACTTTATACCCTCCGGACTTCGGTATTCAGATAAGAATCATGTACTCAATCGAGTTGGAAAGTTTTTTTTTAAGACGCGTAGTAATCAAGGAGCTTCCATGAAGATTGATAAAAGGCGATTGTAAGTTGTAAAAATATGTAAGATTGCATACATGTTTTCATCAGCAAAAATTATGATTCCTGTGAGATATTTCCTTTTCCCAGCAGCCTTTACTAAAAACTTTGAATAACACGATTGCTGCGAATTGGCGATGTTCACCTTGGTGTAAAACATTGCTGAGGCATTGGCAAACGATTAAGTGTTTACACAGTTAGCTCGGTTCATCGGTGTATGGAATAAATTTACAATGTTTTTTTAGAAATAGGAAAATAACAGTACTCATATTTATGCTTTTTTAAATTCAACCCAACAATTCGGTTCAAGAATAAATTTCCAATACCCCTTATCTAATTTTATGAACAAAGGCTTGATAATGATTGCGTTGGTGTGCTACCAGATTCGACCATTTGCCATTTATTTTTATTTCCTTCTACATATTCCTTTTTCTGCTTGTCATTGCATCAAATTGTATGTTGTGAATACATCAATGGATAAACCATGCAAAGGAAATCGAGGATGTTCCCGTAAATCGAGCGAATCTCAGAAATGGCAGTCAAAAGGTTAATTTGAGACTCCGTTTGAAAATTTGTTATTTGGATCATAAGACCAGATCACTGACATATTATCATTGGTAATTACTCTTCAATTAACCTTCTCTAGCTTAACCATCCTTTTGGTATCCTCATGGTTTATTAAAGCATGTACGATTTCTAACGAGTTATGATAAACAGTATGATGTTATAGCAAAATCAAACAGTTATTGAACATTTAATTTTCTTACTAAAACTACATCTACAAGAATTTCGCTCAGCTGGTAGTGCAAACACTATTTCCCACAGCATATTACACGAAGTACTACAGGATTAAACAATTTGAACGTTAAAAAGTAAAAAAATCATTTACAACGATCCGGATATGACCGACATACAAAGAGCACATAAATTGTCATCAATCTCACTGAACTTTAAAAATCAAATAAGAGTGATATAATTCTCTTTGCTTGCTTTATATTTATCTATTGATCACACCAATGCGTGATTCTCAAAATTTACCAAAGCAAAGTATGTCAAAGTATGTTTCCATTCGCTTGAACATTATGCAAAAAGCATTATAAAGACAACTAGCTCAGCAAATATTTTAGCACTAGAAAATCCCTTTTGAAAAATTGTGTGAACTTCCTTTTTTTCATTCTTTAAACCAGCCATTGCTTCCAAAGCATATTGTAAAAAAGGTTTAATCACAATAATATTATCGCCAGTTTAACCTAGCGTCTTCCACAAAATCTGAGTACTGCTCTGTTTGTTTGAAATACTTTTTCATTTGTGCTTCATAATAAATAAATATTACCAAAAGTCTAATTTGTATTCCATATAATGCAAACATTTAAATATTATCCCAAAAAAGAGTAAACATATCAAGTCCCAGTCTGCTACCAGCATAGTAAAGGTGCCAAACTAATGTTTTTTTTTGTTGAGCTGTATTACAACGTGTTCTTGTAGACCTCAATGTTCATTATCTTGTTGTTTTCTTGTTTCTGTTTACTTCGCAACGGTTCCAATCTCTCTATGATCAAATTTATAATTATGTGTACTTGATGCGTACGCTCATGCGGTTCAAAACACCGTTAAAAGTTAACTAATAGTACATATTACTTCGACCTTATGTGTAAAAATGACCTAAAGGGCTGCCACTCAATTATTCATAAGCCGAATAAAAAAAATCTAAAATATGCAAGGAAACATTTGTGAAATAACTACAATTTACTCAGTCATCCTGACATGAAATCATGAGAACATAGTTCTTCTGCTCATATGAATATAAAAGTTTGTCAATTAAAAGTCACAAAAAAGTGCACAACTTTATGAGCATGGTACAGCAGGGGAAGTGAACAGGCCAATAAAAGTGTTCCAGGTGAACTTTCGAAAAGTCACTTTGCAATTTCTTTTCATTTTCCCTCAGTATTGCAAAATATAGAACATAATACAATAAGGCTGAAATATCATTAAAATCCTAAATGGTATGTCTGAAGGTGGCCTGGTATCCTTCTGTCATCATGATCCACTTCCCCCGGTGTACACCACCGCAAATCAAATTTTGTTTCGCGAATTTCCTCGATGTTATCTCATGTGTTTTATTTTACTCAACCTTAATTTGTTGTATACCGTGCCGCTCAACAACTTCGGGTCATTTTTACAAACCATATAAAGCGTACACTACTAATAGTGTCGAGTTTAATGATCTCTGGCGAGTTAATAGCCTATGTTTAAAGAAACAATTTAGAAGTCTCATCTCATTATAACTTCATTAATACAAACTGCCAAACATTGACATATAACAAATTGCCAGGAAAAAAGTAAAACTTCCTATCATTACTATTTCACTTCCATCAAATTATTCTCTCCATAAAAAATACTCAAATAATCAGCAATTTTGTTGAGATACATGCAGAAAAATAATCAGACTATTTTTATATATATGAAGATTCTTATAACGTAATGTAGAGGATGCGTAGTAAGAAAATTAATTTTCGGTGAAAATCATTCATTACAACGTATTCATTCAGCAGGACTATACATAAATACTTACCTAAATCGTATATACATAAGAAATTTGTAACTTCGAACACAAATCGATCGTGGGAAAATATGATGAATTGAGCGTTACAAAACAAAAAAAAATGCAAAAAGTAAGCATACCAAAATCGACTTAAGTGATTTTATAGCATACAAAACAAGAATTTTAATAACGACCAAACTTAATATTAATTATACACATAAATGTTTTTAACGATACGGAAGATAAAGAAAATGAGCAAAATTGATACTAAAACACCAAGAAGTGCTATTAGTAAATAAAACCCATTATTATCTGTTTATTATATTTCATTGAAATAATGAAGACGAATCTTCCACTTCAGATATAATAAGAAAATATGAAAGAGTAGTGCATAAATCTAGAATGAGCATTATAAAACGAGTTAAAATATGGTGATACGAGTGTTAAACCAGAGTTATTATCTTTTATTAATAATCTGATGCAGAAGGATGAGAAATATTAATAATAAAAACTAGTTACTGCCTTAAAGAAAATAGAGAAAATAATTGAAGTTCATTGAAACGTAGCCGATGATTATATAACGTAAAGAAAAAAGCAATCGATCGGAAGCAGAGAAAACATGAGATAGGAAAATAGACTTTATACGTTTATTCAGCAAAATCAATTCGAACAGATAATTCTTTTCATCCAAAACATAACAAATATCTATTCAAAATCATCAGAACGTATGTCAGAACAATTGTTTTCTGTCTGCTATGTTCATCTTTTTTTATTGTCATGATTCACAGAAAAGCGAAACCCATAAAACTAATATAAGTCTCAGTGACATTGTAAATACTGCCATGTATACAATAATAAAACCAAACTATTTCTAACACAAAATAAAAATAACGACTACAAATATGAATAAAGTATTTTCTTACTTCAACTCGAAGTTATTCGAACTATCATCTTCCACTTTTTGCTTTTAAGAAAAATCAAAGATATCACATGGTACCTTTGGAGATGTTATTTTGGAGACTAACAGAGCAATGCTTTTAGGTCCTTGTTGTAGACTTCAATGTTGCGAAAAATCCATATTTCTTATCCTGCTCTCCACGTTAGTAACAATAGGACAAGAGCTTGCCTATTGTCAATGCCAATGAATCCGATGTGAAAAAGCACATTTCTTTATTTCTTTTTTGGAACAGAGGAAAGCCGGCTTGAGTAGAGCACGGGCGCAAACTCCTCTTCTTTTCATATCCGCAGAATAACATTTTCCAACAGATACAATGTTTAGGGTAATACTGAATAATATGCCCCCGTAAGGCAATACCTGTGATAACTTTTTACTTTTCAACGCAGTTCATGCGTTGGTAGTCCAAATGCATTGCCTGTTATTAGTCATATAAAAATATTACAGAGATCACGTAATAAAGCTTTTTTGAAAAGTCGTGAAAAATAGATTTCAACAAGTGCATGGGCAAAACTTCCCTCCTTAACCAAAGACGTTTCATAGCCCTTCATTAGTATTCAATCTATCCCATAATAAAAAGGTTACAAATCCTTATGTGCTTGACATTAAAAAAACCAACATAAGTCCATTCAAGCAGGTTTGAATTACATTTCAATAATTTCCATATCATTTTGAAGCAGCATAGGATTTATTGAAGAAACAAGTTCGTTATCACGGGAAGTAAATAAATACGCTGTGAACAGGTAAGTAATTTGAATGTCAAACTTTAGTTCGATCTCGATGCATTCAAATGTTAGTGGGAGAGGAGTGCGGGAGGTGTGGGGTTGACCCGTGGAAGGTCCGGTGCTATATGCCAGCCCTTACTTTGTACCGTTTAATGCACAAAAACGATCCATAAAAAATGAAAAACGATCCATAAATAACATCTGAATGTTCCATAAAACGCTACCATAAATCCATAAAATAGTTCAGGAGTATCCATAAAGAATAATTTTAAGATCCATAACTAAGCTAAAATTTAGCAATTAAAATTTTGATCTTGACGATGATCCATAATTTCAGTAATATGATCCATAATTTTGTTCAAATGATCCATAACCCTTGAAAAAAAGGCCAATAAATCTATATTAATTGAGCTACATTTAAAAAAAAATCATGGATCATTTCACCAAAAGTATTGATCATAAAAACAAAGTAATAGATCTAATGATCAAAACTATGGATCATATGACAAAACTATGGATCATATTACCGAAGTTATGGATCATAATCACGTTTTCAAGATTACGGATCAAAATATGTTTTTTCATGGATCATTTTCCAAAGAATTATGGATCATTTGATCATGGGAAAATAGCAGGAATGATATTGTTTTTTTTTTAATTTTATTTGCCAATTATCTAAAACATGCATTCATCTCTTAGACTAGGTGTTCCGTGTTTTTTTAACACTATCATCCTTATTTGCTATGTTACTTTTTAGTTATTATTTATTTATTTATTTATCATCAGACACGCAGTCTGCGGAGGGTCCGCAAGTCGTCCTCCACCTGATCGCTCCACCTTGCCCGCTGTGCACCTCGCCTTCTTGTTCCCGTCGGATCGTTGTCGAGAACCATTTTCACCGGATTACTGTCCGACATTCTAGCTACGTGCCCGGCCCACCGCAATCTTCCGATTTTCGCGGTGTGAACGATGGATGGTTCTCCCAACAGCTGATGCAACTCGTGGTTCATTCGCCTCCTCCACGTACCGTCCGCCATCTGCAACCCACCATAGATGGTACGCAACACTTTCCTTTCGAAAACTCCCAGTACGCGTTGGTCCTCCACGAGCATCGTCCAGGTCTCGTGTCCGTAGAGGACTACCGGTCTAATGAGCGTTTTGTAGATTGTCAGTTTGGTACGGCGGCGAACTCTATTCGATCGAAGCGTCTTGCGGAGTCCAAAGTACGTACGATTTCCAGCCACTATGCGTCTCCGAATTTCTCTGCTGGTATCGTTATCGGCGGTCACCAGTGAGCCCAAGTACACGAATTCTTCAACCACCTCGATTTGGTTTTCCGTTACTTGATTAGGTGATTTCCATGTGGCCTTGTGGATATTCTTACGGGGGAAGAAAGTGCTTCGGACTACCATTCCGCGGGAGGCTGCAAAGTTTATGCATTGTTGGCCGTTGTCGTTCGATACGGTATGCAGACTATCCGGTCCGATGACCGGTCTATACATTTCCTCCCTTCCTATCTGGGCGTTCATGTCACCGATGACGATTTTGACGTCCCGCCGTGGGCATCCATCGTATGTCTGCTCCAGCGGCGCATAGAACGCTTCTTTCTCGTCGTCGTCTCCCTTCGTGTGGGCAGTGCACGTTAATGATGCTATAGTTGAAGAAACGGCCTTTAATCCTCAGCTTGCACATCCTTGCGTTGATTGGCTGCCACCCAATCACGCGTTGGCGCATCTTACCCAGCACTAGCGACTTGCAGTTCCATGTTCCAAGCTTCCAATCGTGATCCTTTATTCGTCGCCTAGGTCGTTGCCGATTGTATCGAGTCGTATTATCTTCTATGTCGTTCGTAATAGTTGGTTTTAAAGGCGGCTTATTGGGCCTGCGCAAACCTCCTGTCTCGTCGGAGGGCCGTCGTGTCAGGACTGTTTAGCGTCCCACCTAACACCAGGACTTGGGCTTGTGCGCTTTGAGCGGCACACGGTCGCTTTGGCGGAGCCTACTTGCGGATACATGCAGCTTTTTATAGAGGTTTAACAGGGCCCACTGTCAAACCCCACCACATCCTAGGCAGGCGCCACAACTCGCAGATGGCCTGGGGAGGGATCGTCAAGCCCTTGGACATAGTCCCTGCTGCCCACAAGTTAGTTATTATTAATACATTTCAATTGCCTCTGGCAGTAAGGATTTTTCCTCTGGTTTAATTGAACCAAGTAGGAATTACAATGTTTTTAACTTAAACTAAACCTAACCTAATTTATACTAAGGGTACAAGGAGCTAATCGTTGCAATAGAAGATTGCAACGATTTTTGTCTAAAATTGGAAATTATTTTGTTGGACTTTTGTTGCAATGTCTCAATATTAGAAATTCTATGAAGTTCATTGGTACTATACCACGGAGGCAACTTCAGAATCATTTTCAAAATTTTATTTTGAATCCTCTGAAGTGCCTTCTTTCTGGTATTGCAGCAACTAGTCCATATTGGCACAGCATACAAAATGGCAGGTCTAAAAATTCCCAAAGTTTTGATTTTCTGTTTATAAGTGGATATAGACACTTAATATATTTGTTACACTTGGCTTGAAGGCCTTCAATGTGATTTTTAAAAGTTAATTTTTGATCTAGCAGAAGTCCTAAATATTTAGCTTCGCTATAACAAAATAATTGGAACCCCATTCATAGTGACAATATGTCTGCTAGAAGGTTTCAAATAAGAACTCGGCTTATGTGGGAAAATTATAAGCTGAGTTTTGGAAGCATTCGGGGAAATTTTCCATTTTTGCAAGTAATTGGAGAAAATATCCAAACTTTTTTGCAATCTACTACAAATGACACGAAGGCTTCGCCCTTTGGCTGAGAGGCCCGTGTCATCTGCAAACAAAGATTTTTGACACCCTGGTGGTAAATCAGGTAAGTCAGAAGTAAAAATGTTATACAATATGGGCCCCAGTATGCTGCCTTGGGGGACACCAGCCCTTACAGGTAATCTATCAGATTTGGAATTCTGATAGTTTACCTGCAGTGAGCGATTTGATAAATAATTTTGGATCAGTTTAATGATGTACAGAGGAAAAATAAAATTCATCAATTTTACAATTCATGCCAAACACTGTCAGGGGCCCTCCTTAGCCGTGCGGTAAGACGCGCGGCTACAAAGCAAGACCATGCTGAGGGTGGCTGGGTTCGATTCCCGGTGCCGGTCTAGACAATTTTCGGATTGGAAATTGTCTCGACTTCCCTGGGCATAAAAGTATCATCGTGTTAGCCTCATGATATACGAATGCAAAAATGGTAACCTGGCTTAGAAACCTCGCAGTTAATAACTGTGGAAGTGCTTAATGAACACTAAGCTGCGAGGCGGCTCTGTCCCAGAGTGGGGATGTAATGCCAGGAAGAAGAAGAAGAAACACTGTCAAATGCTTTCTCTATATCAAGAAGAGCAACTCCAGTCGAATATCCTTCAGATTTGTTGAGCCGAATTAAATTCGTAACTCTTAATAACTGATGAGTGGTTGAATGCCCCTGGCGAAAACCAAATTGCTCATCAGCAAATATAGAATTGTCATTAATATGAACCATCATTCTATTTAAAATAATCTTTTCAAACAGTTTGCTTATTGAAGAAAGCAAACTGATTGGGCGATAACTAGAAGCCTCAGCTGGATTTTTGTCCGGCTTCAAAATTGGAACAACTTTGGCGTTTTTCCATTTATCTGGAAAGTATGCCAATTGAAAACATTTGTTAAATAAATTAACCAAAAAGGACGAAGAGCTCTCAGGAAGTTTTTTAATAAGTAGGTATGTAGAAAATACCATCATCACCCGGTGCTTTCATATTTTTAAATTTTCTAGTAATAGATCTCACTTCGTCCAAATTAGTTCCCATCGAAGGGTCAAAAACATTCACTTGATTGAGAATGTCTTCGAAGCTCCGTGTAACCTGATTCTCTATTGGACTAGTGAGACCTAGACTAAAATTATGGGTACTCTCGAACTGCTGAGCAAGTTTTTGAGCCTTTTCGCCATTTGTGTATAAAATTTTATTTCCCACGTTAAGCGCTGGAATTGGCTTTTGAGTTTTTTTTAAAGAATTTTCGTTAATTTCCAAAAGGGTTTCGAACTGGGATCCAACTTCGTGACATTATTCTCAAAGTTGGTATTCCTCAGAATAGCGAAACGTTTTGCCTTTCTCGTACAACAAAGTTGTACCGAAAGGCTATCATTTCACTCCGAAAACGCACTTTTTATAGAAGCCTCTGAGACCCATAGTGTTATATACCAATCGACTCAGCTCGACGAATTGAGCACATGTCTGTCTGTCCGTGTGTATGTATGTGTGTATGTGTGTGTGTATGTGTGTGTGTATGTGTGTGCACAAAATCTAAAGAAAACATTAGACAACTTTTCGTATAGTAATCCTTAACCGATTTTCTCGCAACAAGTTTTATTCGACAGAGGACAAAGCCTTGTTGATCACTATTGAATTTGATAACGATCGATCATTGCGTTTAAAAGTTATGAAGAAAATGGTACATCGAACCATATAGGCCCCATATAAGGTTGGTGTCTTAACTAATTGCGAGAAAGGCATCACCAACGCTAGGTGGATTATTCTGGGTTTTTTAATTTCATTCTGCAAATCTAGTCAAATAACTTTCAACGCGGGATCGCGAGTTCTTTGGTATTGCCTTCGCCTCACATTTTTAAGACGGATCAGTAGCTGAAGATCGTCGTCAATAATAATGGAGTTGAATTTAATTTCACATTTAGGAATTGCAATGCCTCTGGCTTCGACAATTAAATTTGTCAAAGATGCGAGAGCATTATCAATATCACTTTTGGTATCGAGAGGAATATCAACATCAAAATTCCTGTCGATATACGTTTTATATAAATCCCAATCAGCTCTATGATAATTAAAAGTAGAGCTGATTGGATTATAAATGGCTTCTTGTGAGATTTCAAATGTCACAGGAAGGTGATCAGAGTCAAAGTCAGCATGAGTTACCAATTGGCCACACAGCTGACTTGAATCCATTAAAACCAAATCAATTGTCGAAGGATTTCGAGTGGATGAAAAGCAAGTTGGGCCATTGGGATATTGAATAGTATAATATCCCGCAGAACAATCTTCAAATAAAATTTTGCCGTTGGAATTGCTTTGAACATTATTCCATGAACGATGTTTGGCATTGAAGTCACCAATTACGAAGAATTTTGATTTGTTGCGAGTCAGAATTTGAAGATCAGCTTTCAATAAATTCTTTTGCTGCCCATTGCATTGAAAAGGCAAGTAGGCTGCAATAAAAGAGAGTTGTCCAAAATTTGTTTCCATTCCAATTTAAAATTTTCAAAGAATTATTTGGATCCATTAAAACGAAGTCCAATAACAATTCTTTGAGTAAATTTGATACCAACCTGAACTGCTTCAGTTTTGGTATTTGCTTTGAACATTGCATCAATCATGTGATGCAATTGTTCATTAAGAAAATCAAAGTCGGAAGCAGACATGCTACCTGAGTCGAACGTTATCGAACGTTATTCCCCGTTGAAGAATGGGTATGAAAGTCATTCATCGTCGGTAAATTTTTGGAAATAAAATTTTGCCTGCCTGCAGCGGTGCTAGCATAGGAGGGCGTGTTTGAAAAATTAGAATTCGACGAACTACTCGTTACCCGTTGAGAGGTAGGAGCACAATTTGTTCGTTGATTGTGGTGAGTATGAATTACTCGACCGGCAAATGATTGCGGATTTTGAGCGTTTGAAATATGTTTACCCGGCTCCCAGATTCGATCCTATTGGAATTTCCCGCTTTTGTTTTGCACGGAAGTCAACACTTTTTTGCGTGAAGGGCATCCCCAGAAATTGGATTTATGATTGCCCCCACAATTAGCACATTTAAATTTATTGGAATATTCTCTCACAGGACAGGCGTCCTTGGCGTGAGAGGTTCCACCACAAATCATGCATTTAGCATCCATGTGACAATGTTTGGTTCCATGACCCCACTTTTGGCACTTACGGCACTGAGTGGGGTTTTGGAAATTTCCCCCAGGCTTGCGGAAATGTTCCCATGTAACACGGACATGGGACATAATACAGGCCTTTTCCAAACTTTTCATATTATTTAGTTCACTTTTGTTAAAGTGAACAAAATAAAATTCTTGAGAAATACCCTTCTGGGAAGTACCAGAGCGAGATTTCTTTTTCATCTTAATTACTTGGACTGGTGAAAATCCAAGTAATTCAGAAATTTCAATTTTAATCTCATCTAGTGATTTGTCGTCACTAGGGAGACCTTTCAAAACGACTTTGAACAATCGCTCAGTTTTGTCGACGTATGTGAAAAATTCATGGCGCTTCTCAGTTAAATACTGAAGAAGACGTTTGCGATCGTCAAAGGATCCCGGCAAAACGCGGCAGTCACCCGGCAGTCACCCATCCTGAAACCTTGATCCCCTGAAGGTTACTCAAAATCTCATTCCTAAAGCCAGACAACTCGGCAACAGATACCACAATTGGCGGAATCCTTTGCTTTTTCGCATAAATCGAATCACTTGGGCTAGATGTAGATTCGATTTGCTCAATTTCATCATTAATCAAATCGAACTGATTGCTCAGTTCGATAGGAGAAGAATTATTTTCGATATTAGAGTTAGAAGGAATATCTGAAGTTTCCAGTTTCCTTCTATTTTTTTCCGCGCTTGGGCAGGACGGTTTTGAAACCTTGTTTCTTAGAAGAAAGTGGAGAATTCAGAGACTCACCCTTCCACTTGTTTTTATTAATGCTCATTGCTGAGCGTGGAGACGTGACCTTCTAAGAGGTTTTTCCTAGAACGGTATCCCTGCAGGATTACCACCGCTTGTCGGAATTTTACTTCCGCAAACGGGTCCAACGTAAAACGAAGGCACGGGTCCTTGCAAAGATCGTAACGGGATCAGTGGGTACAAATAGCGCTGAGAAACACTGTTGAAATTAAAATAGCTTCGGGTAGTATTAAAAACTTCCTTCCGCAAAGAGAGAAAATAGAACCGCACAGCACGAAAGCACGATGCGGTATGATATTGTTTTTTCTTGATAATGTTTAGCGGTACATATTTTCCAATTATTTGCTAAATTAAAGCTTAGTTATGAATCTTAAAATTATTCTTCATGGGGGTCCTCAAAATATTTTATGAATTTCAGGTAGCGTTTTACGAAACAATCAGGGGTTATTTATGGATCGTTTTTCATTTTTTTATGATCCATAATCTTTATCCTATTAACAAAGGCAAGAATGTTTTGCCGTGCCATATTGACTGACATCATGGTACTCTTCCAACTATGTCCTTGGCTAGGATCTTTCTAACAAGGTCTGATCTGGAGGCGTTAGATTTGTATACACAAAGTTTGAGATCCAACTTCTTCGTCTTCCATGGCTCTACATTCCAACTTGAACTTGGCCTGCTCTTCAACTTAGTATTCTATTAGCATTTTCTCAGTTATTAATTAAAAGCTTTTCTATGCCCGCCATTGCATGAGTATGTATATTGTGTGGCAAGTACAATGGATACACTATGCCCAAGGAGTCGAGAATGTTTCCAACCCAAAAACATGCTAGACCGGACCGAGTATCGAATTCGCCATCTCTGGATTGACAATCCTACGCCTTTGCTCGCAAGGCTACTGGAGATCAAACACGTCTGTAAAAAAGAGAAAATAACAGAAAGGCTGGATGTACCAGTCGTGGCTATATCACCAGTTGTCGCACTAGTGCATTATACACCAAATAGCTCATCACATCACCACAAATTAGTGAACCATATTTTTGTTTTATATCTTTATTTTGCCCAAGGCTGGCTCGTCTCGTTGAACCATATTCATATGACACGATAACACCTTTAATCTCCTCCAAATCAAACAAACCATGATTGTAAAAAATGATTTTGCTTAATTTTTGTCGTCCTTTGCACCAGTTGTCGCGCTAGGAAAACAATGAGGAAAACAATGAGATTTGCCGTAATAGGAACCAAAATTAAGAATAGTGCCACAACTGGTACATGCGTTCCTATTATGGATTAAGCAATTTTGGGTACTATCACGATTTTTGATGCGGTTTTCACATTTGTTCTAAGGAGTTGGAAAGGAAACCTTTCGCATGACATATCAACACTACCCATATGCCTTTTATTTATATTTAAAAAAATAGTTGTTCTCGACTTTGGCAACGATAGGTACATCCACCCTACTATTTTATTCCAGTTGTGTTTTTACACAGGACTCTACTAGCAACGTGTTCTGACTACGATGTAAGAAGGAACTGAGTGTTTGTCATAATATCAAATCTGGAATATTGAAACAGCTGACATCGAGCTCGTGAAGGATCTCTCCATAAAGTCATGACAATTTTATGAATAGGTCAACGACAGGAAATCAATATAAATTATAATATATTTTGAAATTTGATTGGTATGTAGTCTAGTTCTTTTTCTATTTACAGATACAGGAATGAAGGTTTCCCGAAGTCAGTAATGATTCAGGAAAACCAGCGAGGCCGGAAAATAATTATTGATCGGGAAGATACTAAGGATTTCTCAACTCCATCGCAGAATCCCTTTAAGATTGCTAGTACCACAGCCAAGTTCAGATATGTGATCTGATCATAGTAGGGACACGGCAGGTATTTCCGTCCTTCGTCATAGGGGCTAAAACCAACGAAAGCAACGTACATTTGCTAGAACTCCACTATAGTAGAACGTTTCTCCTGAGCTTACGATTTGGTACGTATGAGTTTTACAAAAAAGCGTCTTTTTTATTGGTTTTCGAGACTATGACGAACAGACGAAAATATCTGCCGTGCCCCTACCCCATCGAATCAATTAGAAGATAATGCGTGACGGGATAGAGATTCATATATCCAATAATTTAATAATTTGTCTTTTATGTTCAGTATTTTATATTTAACACAAAGGGAGATGTGGTAATGAGTATATTAATTTATGAGTGTTATTATTAAGTATGTCACCTGCACTGTGAATCGACCATACTCATTAAAGAGTAAAAAGGACCCATTATTTACTGATATATGGAACTGTCAAAATAATGGGTACTTTTATTTTTTGATAATGTGTATTTTTCCTCCACTCCAAAGTTTAAAGCTACTACCCATTAATGGGTGAAAATAAAGTTGATCACATTTTTGACAGAACGAAACATAATGGGAGCGGAAAGAATCCCGAGAGATTTAGTTGTGAGTATTATTTTCGTTTTAATTAAACTTTTATAATAAAATTAACTGCAAACTGTCTTCTAACAGCTCATGGAAACATTGGACAATTTGCCGCCACTGGAAAACAAAGACAGATCGCCATCAATTCAGAATGCCGCCGTACAAATGGTATTGTCGGTTGAAAGTACACTGGCCCGGATTTTCCGGAAAGAATAGAACTCAGGATGTTCATAAAACCCTACGAAACTATCGAAGGAACCGGTCTGTTCGTGTGTATCCGTAGGTCCCACTAGAAGAGTACGACGGGATGGCAAACGTTTTGATTGAACGGTCGAAACACAATTCCTACTACGTTACGGCGTATTTCGTTAATTTTTATAGTGTGCATACCCTGGGTGCATATAATATAATATGTTTACATTTGAATAAATACTATGCGAATAACATGCCCACAGCTCAATTATTAAATTATGCATTTTATTTATTACGCCAGCGAATTTTTTTTTCTTGATAATAAAGAGTGATTTTTACACATTTTCCTGCAATACTTTTTACAAATAATGAGTAAAAATTACTCGCTGGTTTGACGTATGAGTGGTTTACTCATTAATGAGTAAACGCTGTTTACTCTTTTAATGAGTTGAACTATTTAACTTCATAATGGGTACTATTTTACCCATTAAAGAGTACTTTGCTGGCACAGTGTGTGCTGTAATTGTCTATTGTGTAAGAGCGAATGTCATAATAAAGTTGAGTATCCAAGACGTGTTGTATTGCGAGAAAAGAGAAAAATTCTAATTTTGCGGAGCAAAGAAGAAGAAGCAGACTGAGCGTCGGAAACTTCAAAATGGCATGCGCTGTACGAAAAGTGTTAATATTTTTTGATATCAAGAATATTCGAGAAATCTAAAATGTTTCTAAAACACATAAATATATGACAAAATGCCTTCAAAGTATCTTAAAACTTGTTAAAAAAATATAGCGGCATGTAACACTCGTTTAAAGTTACATATTCCCGTTGATTTTAATAATCAACATTCACACCGAAAAAATAAACCAAAAATTTTTACCGTGCAACAAGTGATTTGACGTTTGCGGAACAGCTTTCCGACAGTCGACCATCGGACCCCGGTTCGAATTTTTCAATCTTCTCGCAATATTTTTCATGGAATGGAAATAATATCGATGTTATGCAGTTTCTCAACCTTTTGACACAACGGTGCGAGTCCTCGAGGGTTGAACAAATGATTCATTAATTTCAAAAAGCATTCTCGGAAAGCTCACATTCTCACGCAGTGCCTACGATTCTGGAAAGCCAACCCATTTATCTAGATACTAATTACGGTGCAATTATTTTGTTTGTTGTTACGCCAGTAACTCACAGATGTCGCACATTCCCTTATTTCGATCGCCATATTTCATAGCAAACTTTTTGTGTTGCAAAACACATCGGTCGTTGTGCGTTACGAAAAGTATCACAAAAAAGCTTTGATCGATTGTACGAAGGTAGTGCATTAGTTTAGAGCTTATTTTAGAAGGTCTCTCACTTCTGCAGCATCGATGTCCTTCCACTTTCTTAGTAAAAATATATTTTTCAACTATTCTTTTCTACACGAGAAACAAATATAGATATTTCACATGGCTCAGATGTAATTATAACAATAGGTAGAATATGTAGATGAATGATTTTCCAAATTATTATTCAAACTATAGAATGAAGACATTAAGAAATTCCTTCAATTAAGCGCATGTATAAATTCATTTGTTTCAAACTGTTTTGATAAAAATTTGTTCTCTATTGCATATACATTTAACTTTGCATTGCATGTCGTATTACATAAATCAAGTTCCAATTGGACTAGGGAAGCTGATAAAATAGCAACAATATTCTTATAGACAGCATTTCTCGTTGTGAATAGGTATGAGAATGCAAAAAAAAAGTGGAAACTTCATTGACTGGTCGTGTTTTGCTATGTGAATCAGTATAGAGTAGAGTGTCGTGTAGGGCGGACGTAACTATATAATTGATCGGGTTTTGTTTCCCTTCTGGCCAAAAGGGGGTTGTTTCATCTGTTCTGGACTAGTGAAATACAGTGAATATCTGAGATCGAAACAAATCGAGTATAAATAATCTACAAAAAGTGGTTTAAATAGGCCATAATGGCGAAAAAAGTTTGCTGAATTTGGGATACATTGATCTGCCAGAGAGGTTTAACAAGCGTGTATATGTGTGTACATCTTGTAAATGTGTGTAATACAGAGTGATTTATATTGCAGTCCAGTGCACTAAGAAAGGGTTACTCAGCTTCCTTATAGTGTGTAGGTGGAACACAAATGTCTTTCTGACTGAAAAAAATAGCAAGGTTAGTTAATCACCAGTTTTTATTTGTTCTAACTTTTGATTGATCGAATTCCTTTATGAAGTGCTAAAGGAGAACGTCAATCACATTTATTGGAAATATAAGATTAGTCACTTTCGTTAATTCTTCGCTGTGACAAACTCTATGGAGACATATTCTGTCAATGCATGGGTATGTGGCGAATACATTTGGTAAGAACGAGTTTTCAATGCCAACTATCCAGAAAAGCTTAAATGTGGTGGTCCAAGTAATGGCAAAATGTCTTTCTGATTTTCTGCCCACTCGTTGAGCTATGTGGAACCGGATTGTTTTCAAGAGGTTTACACACTGGCTTGCACTCCAATGCCATCTGAATTTTTGCATTGTCCTTTAGTAGTGGTTGGAGTCGCTGACGTAAGCCCCGAGATAGGCA
The DNA here is from genome assembly GCF_024139115.2 of Armigeres subalbatus. Lineage (NCBI taxonomy): Eukaryota > Metazoa > Arthropoda > Insecta > Diptera > Culicidae > Armigeres > Armigeres subalbatus. The sequence goes on from NC_085141.1 coordinate 196,115,194, forward strand.
TTTGACTTTACTCAGAAAACAAAATCATCCCAGATGTGAAAGGTTTCCAAATTCTTTTATCACATCATTATTAGTAAGTTATTATTTCATAGTTTTTTAAAAAAAATTAAAAAAATCACAAATATGTTGCAATATGTAGATAAAATTTTAATAATATTTTCATCAGATTGGGAATGCAAAATAACAAAGTTTAAATACGTATAAATATTTTAGATGAAAAGATTTGTTTAGAATTTTCAAATAATATATAGCTTAGGTGTATTATAAGAAGAACAAGCAGTTCGTATCGTGGGATTGAAAATAAAAACCAATCTTGTTCTTTATACACCTACACGCTTTGCAATTCTCAAGCTAAAGAATCATCGTTTGAATCATCGTTTAAACGCTATTGCTTTAAATGAAAGCTGAGCTAAGGATAATTTAATTATTTCCACAAAATGATATTTTGTGAAGAAGTATATCAACCTTGATCACAGACAGATCCGGAATAAGACATAGGGTTCTTGACCGAAAGATTTGTGGGGCCCCAACCCACACATACTGCGAATGTATAGTTTTGAAGGGTGTCAATACTTTGCACTTCGGGAAGTCTCGCTCGATAATGAAAGGAAGTGATGTTGACACATTCCGGCGTGACGTTACAACGTTTTGACGTACCTTTAAATGGTTTTATTGGACAAAGCTTGCATAAAACATTAGTAAACATATGCACATTATTACATATTCTGAATCCTTATATAATTTCGGATCGAATAAATATATTAACACCGAATATGTGTAGGAAAATGGCTTTCTGGGATACAATTTGCTGCGTGACGTTACAACGCGCGTGAATTCGTGATTTTGTACCTTTACTTAAACATGCTTAATTCTCTGCTCTGGTCGTTATTTTACTCCAAAAATAATAAACACCTTTCAAATATACACCCGATTCTTTTTTTACACGGGGGATGCGTTCCGTGTAAAAAAAGTTTTCAGTTCAAAATTTGAAAATCCGTGTAAAAAAAGTTTCATGATTTCTCGACGAATCATGCAAAATGGAGCAACTTTGCAAAAAATTTGTATGGGATTTTTTTTACACGGCCGTGTAAAAAAAATCCGTGTAAAACCAGAATCGGGTGTATGAGGATAATGGATGACCCTATGGGGCAATGTGCCTCAAACACGGGCTAAGTTCGTTCTATTCGACATGAACATTCCGTGACGTTACAACGCGAGGTACTCTAAAAACAAGTTTTTCAAAGCGTTGTAACGTCACGAAAAAGTATACCACTTTAAATTCAATTTTAACATGAGTTTTCAATCCATAGTGTATGGTATTGTACTAAAATGAAAAAGATATAATGTTCGATACTGTATTAGGTGAAAACCTAGTTTTTGATCAATGGCACGGAGCGTTAATGCCCAGAGCCCAAATTTGCAAACTGGAACCCATATTTTGGCTTATTTGTAAGATTTAACCGAGTAGAAACAAAAAGCTCATCGTTCGAGCATAATACACAGTGTTTGGTCTTATGTCAAAATTGCGGCACAACTAAAATTGAAAGTAATGATCTAGGTTTGTACGATCTACAAACTTATGCGATTTGCTTAAAACTAGTTCTAATTCGTTAGCTAAAGGTGAAGAACTGTAAATTTTGGAGCTATATGAAAGTAAATATTAAAGTTAATTTGAAAAAGAAATATATAATGAATGTATTAACCAAACAAACTCTATTCAGTAGCAAAACAGTTCATATATTAATTAAGGAGTGTAATAAAGAGAGTGGGCCCTCCTTAGCCGTGCGGTAAGAGGCGCGGCTGCAAAGCAAGACCATGCTGAGGGTGGCTGGGTTCGATTCCCGGTGCCGGTCTAGGCAATTTTCGGATTGGAAATTGTCTCGACTTCCCTGGGCATAAAAGTATCATCGTGTTAGCCTCATGATATACGAATGCAAAACTGGTAACCTGGCTTAGAAACCTCGCAGTTAATAACTGTGGAAGTGCTTAATGAACACTAAGCTGCGAGGCGGCTCTGTCCCAGTGTGGGAATGTAATGCCAATAAGAAGAAGAAGAATAAAGAGAGTGTAAGGAGTGTAGTAAAGACAATGTTGCGTTCCATTTTATTTGCAACAAATATGGTGAGGTATTTGTTGTGAACTTTTCAAATTGCGATAGTTGGTATATTTATTTCATTTATTCAGACTAAGGCCGAAGTGGCCTGTGCGGTATACGAGTCTTATAAGAGTCTTCTCCATTCGGCTCGGTTGGTATATGTCAGAAGTAAAACACAAATCATGTCTACAGATGGCTACGTTTATCCAGATGGCTTGTTGGTCTACCTACATCAAGGTCTATTCCTAATTCGGGGAACAAATCCCAAAGTTTTCCAGTTTTTTATTCAGATCCCAAACTGCCGTTCTACGCATACTCGTCCAAATTTTAAAAAATGCAACAAACGCATTTGAAACAAAACTATATTTTTCGCTGCGGTCCTTATATGAGTAGACAATTTGAGAACTTTACATCATTAGACTATTGGGAGAGCTCCATTCTCATGAATTCATACAAGGTTTTAATTCAGAAATATAATTTGCGACCGTATTCATGAAAATAGTTTAGCGAGACAGTTATGCCGAGAATGCTTGCGGATTTCTACGCATATGGCTACATGCTTAGGATTTGATTTCGTTTATGACTACAAGGATCGACATATCTTTTCTGATGCTAAATGAATAAAACTGTACTGTCCACGTGGTTGATGTTTTCAGATCACAGCGGTATCATTTAGAATGAAGTTCCTTTTAGCCGGCCTTGTTTACCACTAAAAGTGGCTAGGCTTGCAAGAACTAATTATTGAATATCATTTCTATAAGCAACACTCCATAAAATAACAGATTCTGTCATAATGATGAGCTTATTACTCACGAGACAAACATGCGTACAAATTTAACAATAGGTAGTATTCATGACGGACCAGTAAATTACGGTCGCTCAATTATTCGTAGCAGAAAATTTTAAGTCGCTCAAACCTTTATAGTCGGCAAAATTTCATCAGCGGTTGGGAAAAATCACGGAGATACGACATAGGTCAAACCGATTTGATGTTGTTTTCAATAATTTTTCGAACAAAGCTCGATATCTTCGAAATACAGCACTCAGTGATAAAAAAAGTCGAAATCACCAAAAACTAACATGGGACAATTAGACAAACTATATCGAAAGTTTTGCAGCAAGTCTTAATGAATTATTGGCAGTGGTTGGTTTTCTAACCGCCGCTGCCAGCATCCAGACGCTATACTGCCGCTAACCGCAAGTCGAGCACATCTGACTTTTTGACAGTTTTGAGTAATTATCATTTTTCACTTTATTTTGCTATTCTATGCGAGATGTTTGTTCTAGAAAAGTGGAAAAAAATACCAAGTCAAATTGTCCCATATAGAAAAGTAACCGCAAGTCAGTCACATCGAGTAAAAGTATATTCCCTTTGTGAAATGTTATACATATTGTTCATATTTGTTCAATACATGAGCTCAGAACACCTCTTCAAAACGTCTCGAATAAAAAAATAAATCATTTCAGAAAAACGTAGAAGAAAATTGTGTAAACATTTGGAATTTAAGTTTATGTTGTGGTTGGAAGTTAGGTTGAATTTGAAATTGAATGAAGATTGATGCATAGAGGAATATATGTTGCAGTATGTATAATATCCATCGTTTCACTTTTGCATCAATTATTTCCAATATAGCGTGTTGAAACTTGTACGCTACATAGGGTATCTGTTCCCATATTAATAACAGCCCGTATATTAATCCCAACCGTCGATAAACCAAATAAAAAATCAATTTATTTACAATTGCTCACATCGTATGTACACAATAATGGATGGAACACATTCTTGAATGTTTGGAATAATATTCAAGATTTTGTTTAAGTAATGTTTAAATTCACAAGAATCAGATAATTACAAGATAAAATCATAAAGCACTTTTATTTTCATTTTCCTACCTCTGAACTGATGGTTTGATGCACTGCTCCATTGCTACTAGCAGATTCATCTGTTTTCACGCCGTTGTTTTCCACTCAATTTCAAGCTAAAACAATTCTATCTCTTCAAAATTCACTTCACAGCACATAAAGCACATCACATTTTCACTATGAATATAATTATATTTTAAAAACCAACGCGATTTTCTATAGTTTGATATAGGTTTATTTCGAACAACAATAAATTATGGTCCGTATTCCAAACTGTTTACATGGCTTGCAGTACTCTCAAGGGTTGCCGACTTAGATTTTTATTTCAAAGCGCTTGAATGAACTTTCACTGTGAAATTCAACTCTTATGTTTGTAAAATAAATGATGTCGAAAAGATAAATTATGACAAACACAAAATTGAACGGATAAGATGGAAAACTGCAACAAAAACAGCAAATTTGTAATTATATTTCAACTCAACTACAAAACATTGAAGAATTCGGCATCACTGCAATCATATCGTTACGTATACACACAAGTAATAGTGTGCGTATTTTATGTTGGAAACAGTATTATTGATATAGGTACAGGCATAGGATTAACTATTTTTGAATGTTATTGAAATAGGTGCATGGCGGTGATGATGTTTTTTAGCTAAATACTTCTATAATGTGATGAAAATTTCATTTTTGTAGTTACCAAAATGTTTTCAATTAAAAATTACATGAGCCGAGCATAATTTTTCTCATTTTTCTTGATTATTGGGTGAGAAATCAATGCATTTCATATGCACATTGCCTTATTGTTATTGATATAGGAACAGATACCCTATAGCATAAGTTCTTTTGAATATGTTTTGGTTTATGATAATAAAGATTTAAAAGATTTTTCATGTGAAGTTTACTTCCCATTTTACTGAATAAACAACAAACTTACTATATTGAAATCATTCTAATTTCTCACCTAATGAGTTACCTCAGGACTTTGATATATTCACGCGTGGTTTGTAACCACTTATAAAAAAAATGATGGAAATAAGGCGCAATCATCCTATTTCCGAATGTTATTCATATGAGTCGCGATCCTTCAAAATCACAAAAAAAAATGTTAACTTAAGTTTGTTCGGTGAGCGTAATTTGAAATCTGAGAATGATTTTATCAACTGATTGATCAGCTAATAGAACCATAATAAAATTACTATTATTTGTATTCACAGCATTTTCTCTTCCCAATGAATGCAAAAACCAATGAAAGTCATGCTAGAAACAGGCGCGTCCACATGCCAAAACATGGGTGGAACAAAGTTACAAGTAGCGGAAATAACGTATCGGGATTCCTAAGAAGCATGAAATATATCCTGCAGACTATTATCATGAATCAGAGAAAATCAAAGCCGCTAATTTCAAGAAATGATCATTAACTTTCAGAAATCCTCAGAAATTTAAATGGATCGCTACGAATTGCTTAGAAATCTTATGACCGTTCAATAATGATCTAAAGCTCCGGGTCTTATTTCGGATAAGATATGGGGACTTAGGGATGATTTTGGTTTTACAATGGACTCCCATTTTATCTAAACTGGCTAGAATTTACAACTAAGACTTTTTATAAACTTGTAATTAATCATTAGCAGATTTCAGCAATCTTTATTTCCTGCAGAAATTCATATAGAATTTCAAACACTCTTTTGAGATTCCAGAAATATTTTAAAAAGAAACCATTGCGTACTTCCTGAAAATATTTAATAACTTTAAGGGAACCCATAAAACCATCAAAACATTTAATTTCCTGGTAAGCCTTTGAACATTCTTTATTTTTTGAGCCTCTAGACAATCTTGTGACTGACGATGCGACTTTGCTACTGCCTTTAAGGACATAGTTGGAAGAGTACCACGATGGCAGTCAATATGGCACCGGACGTTCTACGGGTCAACCCCACACCTCCCGCACTCCTCTCCCACCAACATTCGAATTCATCGAACAGCTTCGAACAAAAGTTTAATATTCAAATTACTAACCTGTTCACAGCATATTTATTCACTTCCCGTGATAATGAACATGTTTATCCAAAAAGTCCTATGTATTTCGGCTCGAATAATATCATAAATCAGCAATTTCGTGCCAATTTATTAGCCGTTCGCGATTTGGTGGGTTTATCACTGCACTTCACTTCTTCTCAAAGGGCACTGAAAAAATCAAGTTTTTACTCACTTCTCCGAACATGAGCAGCCAGAAATGTTGATGGAATGCAAATTAAACATCACTTTTCGAAATCAGTCACTTGTTCAAACCGAAAAGTTAATATGAACTGCTATTTTTGCCCGAAAAAACGATTAAAAACTGATCGCGGAGCGAATGTCAACAACGGCACCGGCAGCAGCAAACTAATAACTAGGGTGGTTCAATAAATAATTTTGCTCCGCCACGCTCAGTCGAATATGATTTATAATTTGGGTGTCATCAATGGTTTGGGCTGGTTTGAATAGAAACTTACCGTGCACAGGTCGTTTCAGGTTTGTAAGACAGTTGATATGGCGAGCTTGAATTTAACATTATTATAACATTAACAGATTCTGGCACTTATAAAATGCTATTTTTGCGTTACGAAATCAATGGATCTTTCCTGCGATGCGGTTTTCGTTCAGTGAAGTCTCTGGAATGTTTCTTTCAGCTATGCGGGTTCTCTTTTCACCAGCGTTTGGAGGGGAGGCACTTTAGCCAGCGTAATAAAAGGTTCAGTTTCCCATACTAGTTTTCATATAAACTTGAACCGGCTTGCGCTCAACCAGTTTTTGTTCAACAAATCGGTTGAAGTTAAATGCCCGAAAAATGAGTGACATTTTTTACATGATTTTTTTGTATAAGTTTGTATTTTAGCCATAACTTTTGATCCCATAGTCCGATCTGGCCAATTTCAAATAGGAAACAATGGGACAGGATTCTGCGTCCAATGCAACTTGTTGCGAGGAAATCGGTTGAAGTTAAGTGCCCGAAAAATGAGTGACATTTTTTACGCGATTTTTTCGTATGAATTTGTATTTTGGCCATAACTTTCGATTCCATAGTCCGATCTGGCCAATTTCAAATAGGAAACAATGGGACAGAATTCTGCGTCGAATGCAACTTGTTGCGAGCAAATCGGTTGAAGATAAATACCCGAAAAATGAGTGACATTTTTTACGCGATTTTTTCGTTTGAATTTGTATTTCGTCCATTACTTTTGATCCCATAGTCCGATCTGGCCAATTTCAAATGGGAAACAATGGTACAGGATTCTGCGTCGAATGCAACTTGCTGCGAAGAAAACGGGTGAAGATAAGTGCCCGAAAAATGAGTAACATTTTTACGCGATTTTTTCGTATGAATTTGTATTTTGGCCATAACTTTCGATCCCATAGTCCGATCTGGCCAATTTCAAATTGGAAACAATGGGACAGAATTCTGCGTCGAATGCAACTTGTTGCAAGCAAATCGGTTGAAGATAAATGCCCGAAAAATGAGTGACATTTTTTACATGATTTTTTGGTATGAATTTGTATTTTAGCCATAACTTTTGATCCCATAGTCCGATCTGGCCAATTTCAAAAAGGAAACAATGAGACAGAATTCTACGTCCAATGCAACTTGTTGCGAGGAAATCGGTTGAAGTTAAGTGCCCGAAAAATGAGTGACATTTTTTACGCGATTTTTTCGTATGAATTTGTATTTTGGCCATAACTTCCGATCCCATAGTCCGATCTGGCCAATTTCAAATAGGAAACAATGGGACAGGATTCTGCGTCGAATGCAACTTGTTGCGAGCAAATCGGTTGAGGATAAGTTCCCGAAAAATGAGTGACATTTTTTGAGTAGTTTTGCGCACACACACACACACATACACACACACATACACACACACACATACACACACACATACACACACACACACAGACATCACCTCAATTCGTCGAACTGAGTCGATTGGTATATAACACTATGGGTCTCCGGGCCTTCTATAAAAAGTTTGTTTTTGGAGCGATCATATAGCCTTTACCGTATACTTAGTATACGAGAAAGGCAAAAATATACTGCTCTAACATCAAACACGGTGAAGCATGCAATCTGAATATTTTGAAACTCTTGGATGCAAAAAAAGCCCACATCGCAGAGTTTCCATATATCGTGATGGTAGTCTGTTAAGGTGAAGGTGGGTTGAGTACCAAAACAAAGCTTTGAAAGTATTGGTACAATAAAAACTGTCATATACTGTAGTAGTATTGGTGTCGTATTTATAAAAAACAAAGAATATTAGTAGGGTGGTTCAAAAACGACCCAGCACCACCACCACGCTCACTCGATTCCGTCCCATGCTCCGAGTGTCCTCCAAAAACCGATTTGAACAAAAACTGGTTGAGCGCAAGCCGGTTCAAGTTTATATGAAAACTAGTATGGGAAACTGAACCTTTTATTACGCTGGCTAAAGTGCCTCCCCTCCAAACGCTGGTGAAAAGAGAACCCGCATAGCTGAAAGAAACATTCCAGAGACTTCACTGAACGAAAACCGCATCGCAGGAAAGATCCATTGATTTCGTAACGCAAAAATAGCATTTTATACCCCACACACCCCCATGTCACACTTTTTGTTTGAAGCATCTGCCCCTGGTGCGATAGTGTAGACTAGACTAGACTAGAAGTATCTGCCCCTGGTGCGATAGATATCACAGACAAATTCTGGGTACATATTTTGTTGAATTGCACGTTTCACTGATGCCTTCTGAGAAGCCCAATTATCATGCTAAAGATTCGCAACCTCGATTAAAATCGACTCCTAACTATTGGAACGACCATTCAATATGGATTGTCTATGGATTTAAAGCTCTTGGATATTTCTTCCCGTCATATTGTCTCCCCCTCGCCATCGCCCAATGACGAGTTCTGTCCCATTGTTTCCTATTTGAAATTGGCCAGATCGGACTATGGGATCGAAAGTTATGGCCAAAATACAAATTCATACGAAAAAATCGCGTAAAAATGTTACTCATTTTTCGGGCACTTGTCTTCAACCGATTTCCTCGCAGCAAGTTGCATTCGACGCAGAATCCTGTACCATTGTTTTCTATTTGAAATTGGCCAGATCGGACTATGGGATCAAAAGTAATGGACAAAATACAAATTTAAACGAAAAAATCGCGTGAAAAATGTCACTTATTTTTCGGGTATTTATCTTCAACCGATTTGCTCGCAACAAGTTGTTATGGCCAAAATACAAAATCGTACGAAAAAATCGCTTAAAAAATGTCACTCATTTTTCGGGCACTTATCCTCAACCGATTCGCTCGCAACAAGTTGCATTCAACGCAGAATCCTGTACCATTGTTTCCTATTTGAAATTGGCCAGATCGGACTATGGGATCGAAAGTTATGGCCAAAATACAAATTCATACGAAAAAATCACGTAAAAAATGTCACTCATTTTTCAGGCACTTATCCCCAACCGATTTGCTCGCAACAAATTGCATTCGACGCAGAATCCTTTCCCATTGTTTCTTATTGAAAGTTGGACAGGTCGGACTATGGGATCGAGAGTTATGACCAAAATACCTTTTTTTTAATATAAAAATCACAAAAAATGTCATGTTTCGGACACCAAACCTTAATCGATTCACACGCAACAATTTGCAGTCGACGCAGAATCCTGTTCCATTGTTTCCTATTGAAAATTGGCTAGATCGGACTATGGGATCGGAAGTTATGGCCGAAACACCATTTTTGCCTTTTTATACGGAAAGGTTGTATGTTCGATCCAAAACCAAACTTTCACAGAAGGCCTGGAGACCCATAGTGTTATATACCAATCGACTCAGCTCGACGAACTGAGATGATGTCTCTATGTGTGTGCAAGCACCAAAAGTGCGAAAAGTTTAGCTCACTTTTTTGGAACTTATCCTCAATCGATTTAATTCCAACAAGTTTCATTCGACGCGGAATCCTGTCGTATTGTTTTCTATTGAAAATTTGGAAGATCAGACCATGGGCACAGAAATTATGGCCAAAATATACTAAGTGTTATAAAAAAGCGAGTAAAAAAGTCTAGCTGACTTTTAATGGACTTACCCTCAACCGATTTACTCACAACAAATTGCATTAGACGCGGAATCCTGTTCTATTATTTTCTATTGAAAGGTGGCCAGATTGGACTATTACCTTAGAAATTATGGCCAAAATACTTTTTGCCTTTCTTGTGCAACAAAGTTGTACCGAAAGGCTATAATTTCTTTCCGAAAACGAACTATCGGATGCTTTCACACTGATACACTTCCCAAGCAACCAGAAGTTCGGATAAAAAGGGCTATTTTGGCTTAATCAGCTCTCATTTTAAGTAATTTTTTGTATGTAACGGAACTTTAAGTGAACTTTAAAGTTCCGTTAAGGATGCTTGGAACTTGATGTGAACCATAGTGAACCTTAAGTAACGCTTAAGAGTAAATTTAAGTAAAATTTGAACTTCTGGTTGCTTGGGTTCCCTCCCTCTTCATACGGGAGTTTGGCAGAAAGACGGTCATGAGATTTATATCATAACAAATATTGCCCTCTGCTCGCTTGATGGGAATGACATTTTCGTTTTCTTTTTGTGTAGTCGGAGCTTCAGTTCAACTAACATCCAAAAGTGATATCCTTAAAATATATGACTGGGTAAAATAAAACAGGGGTATGTACGTCAAAAAGATTGGAAAAGGAAACAAAAATGTCGAAATTCTGAAATGCTGAAAACCGAACCGAGGTCTCGCGACAATCGCATTTTATCGCATTTCCGGATGTTGCAACTGCATCGCGACTAGTGCGCAACTGTGCCATAGTCGGGCACCACTCGCGATGCAGTTGCGACATCCGGGAATGGGACAAAATATGATTTTCGGTTTTCAACTGGATCTACAATATCTTTGCCATAAATAATCTGATTTTCATAGAAAAGACAAAGAAATTTGTCTTTTTTACTCCTAGCTACTAGCTCATCTATTTTCAAGCGCACACATTTTACGAAGGTCGAGAAAGGCACCATCACCGCTAGGTGGATTAATCTGGGTTTTTTACAAATTGATGCTTTGCTTAACGGAATGTGACTGACTTGCGATTACTTTTCTCATTGAGATGAAAAGTAATCGCAAGTCAGTCACATTGCGATTTTCAACACGGCGTTGAAAGTGAGTTTTTCACTTTCTAGCCCCTATGATCCATTAAATATTCAAACAATCTTTGGTCTGTGACGTTTACAGCTTATCAAAATTACATATACACAATTTTGGACGAGAAAAATTACAAAAACTTTGCAAGCAGTTTTCTCATTTGCACGTTTTTCCACATGTGCTCGACTTGCGGTTAGCGGCAGTATAGTATATGCGCAAACAGCCAGCATGAGATAACCGCCAGAAATTTGTATGGCGAAAGACATCTAACGCGGGTTTTCTCAACATTAGGATCTTTTCATGAAAAACTATTTGGTACCGGTTATGTAGGAAGGTGTCCGCTACTACGCTAACCAAATATTTTTTTCGATGAAGGTGCTTTATTTTGAGAAATCGAACCTTAGATGCCTTTCACCATACTGATTTCAGAAAGTTAAATCCTAGTGTGCCGCTGTAAGCACGCTCAAAGTAGGCGATTCATTCAAATGAATTGCCTACTTTGAGCGGCACACTAGGAGCTAACTTTCGGATATCAGTATGGCGAAAAGCATCTAATGTTTAATATCTCGAAAATAATCACCTTTATCGTAAAAATAGTTGGTAGGCTTAGTAGCGGACACCTTCCTACATAACTGGTACCAAATAGATTTTCATGAAAAGTCCCTGCTGCTGAGAAAACCTGCGTCAGATGTTTTTCGCCATACAAACTTCAGATGGTTAACTCATGCTGGCTATTATTAGGGGAAGGTGGGTAGACTTTTTCCCCGGGGAGACTTGATCACCCCTTGTTTTATCGAGAACTAAAGTACCGTCGTGCGGGGCTTCTTTTGACAAATCAGGGGCTACTTTGGACATTTTAAAACAAGAATTATAACAAAAATTACTATAAAATTGTCATTATCACCAATCGGGTGTCTTGTTGATAGTTGGATGGCAACTTTCTGTTTCAAATTTGGTATTTTTTCCGTTTAATTTTTTCAAAAAATCAAAAATCCAAAGTAGCCCCCGGAGTCAAAAGCCCCGCACGACGGTAGTTTTGTTCTAGCATATTTTTTAGTATAGATCCTCTAGACAAATGATTTTTATGTGGTGAGTTATTTTGTGGATTGACAACCTTATTTATTCTGCAGGGCGGTTTGTATGTTTTGACCTTCCTAAAGATTTTTTTATTTGCCACGCAAAATTTGAATAACTTTTCATAACAATGACCAAATGCTTTCGTTTTCACAGCACAAAGCCATCAAAGTTTTAGGATATTCGGGTTTGAAGTTATTTCCTCAATGTGGGGACATCGCGTATATTTATTTATTTTTGGCTGTGATACATCGGAAATTAGAAAAGGGGATCAAGTCTACCCAGTCTCCCCTACATATACGTTAGCACCTCGATACGACTGCGGCGGCGGGTAGAAAACCAACCACTGTATGTGATTCATTGTTTATGGCTCGAACAAAAAGAGATTATTTCCATTACTTTACGTTCTTGATCCTGCTCGCTTTACTTGACATATGGACACAAAAAATCAGCTTTATCTCTGGATATAATTCTGATCATGTCGCCAAATGCATGTTGCAAAATTTCTACTAGTTTTTCATATTAAATTGCTCCACTGCCGCGTAAACATGAAAGTCTTATAAGTGTTTTCAAAAACCCATTCGAAAAAAACTAATACAATTTAAAAGGTCACCTAATGAATGATCTACTAAGCTAATGAAGTTCATAAGTTAATGTAAAACATAAGTTTTGGAAAATATGCTAATGCAATGCATCAGTTTCTTCTTACGTCGCTTATTACGCGGACAGAATTTATTAAGACCAAGAACTACTTAAATTCCCACAGCTTTTTCAATACTACCTCATTTTTCTTCGAAGATTTGTAAATTTTTTAGTGTGATCAACTCAATGTTCTCATTAATTCAAAGGTCAGAAATAAGTATGAGCATGATGACCTTGCATTTCGTAGTTGCTACTCCGTGATCGACCAGAACAATCAAAATTGCACAGGGAACCAATGGATGGAAGCATGGGATTTGCTCTCCAACCTCAATGTGCACAGTCCGAGAGCTCTAGTATTTTGGATGATCGATAACGGCGCTGGCCACGTCCACTGCAAGCCGAGAACACCTCTGCACTCGCCACGAGTTCCTACGAAATTTTATTGGAATCTGGGGGTTAGGTTTTATGGCAGAGGTTCGTCTTGGTTCACGGGTTGCCAATGTGATTGTAAATGAAAAGATAAGATGTAAAGATGCCGAAACGAGCTTTTTTTGCTCATTTCGAATTCTAACAGTTTCCTGCTAGAACTAATCAAGTTGTAGGTATAGGGATAGAAGATGGAAACGGTATGAAAGCACATTTCCAGTTCTAGCGATTGCTAGAACATGAGAAATATATGAAAAGATACAAAGTAGGAGTAATGGAACGGGCCTGGGATTGAACCCACGATCCCCTGTGTATGAGGCAGAAGCGGTAGCTATATGACCACCAATCCCGTTTCATAAATTCAGAAATAAAACAAAATCAGAAATAAACAAAAACACTTTATCCGCTTATTTTTTACAATATTCTAACGTATTCAGAACTGGATATGTCGTTTTGACTCAAATACCGAACAGACTCATATTCCGAACACTCATTACATGAAGCTTTATCTGAAGCACTTCGTTATTTTTGCATAAATAAACGAATTTTCTCGATAGGCTACAGATCAAGAACATTATGATTGTCAAACATCGGAAAATTTGCATTTAAGTGCTTTTATGGTGGTGTTCGGAATTTGAGACAATTTTTTGTATGGGTTTTCGGCATTTGAGACAAATTCCGGCAGAATAAAATGATTCAGTATTGATCAATAAAATAATCATTCAGTATATATCATTAAAATACGAACATCAAGCGCTATATGAAAGTTCAATTCTTTCGCTAGCCGATGCAAACTATTGATCTATTAAAATATTTTAATGCAGGTGCCATAAAGACCTCCGAAGTGCAAAATGTGCTTAAGTGTTCCGAATGTAAATCAAAACGGTATTACTTATATTTTGAAAATGTTTCAGAAATAATGAAATATTGAAGACAAATTTTGAAAATAAATCAACTGTTCAGAAAGTCTACTAGTGATTTGAATCGATTATGCAACATAAGCATATTTTGATACAAACCAAATTTTGTTGACCTCAAGCTAACTTCATACTAGAGCTGCGGTTGCGGAAAGAGGGGACACCAGCTTCCACACAGCCATTACATTTAGTGATGTGCGCTAGAATTGTATTTGATCTTTGCTTCCTGTGGAAACAGTGTTGAGGGATGTCTAAAAAATATTTCTTCTGACACCTTCTGCTGTCAACTTGTTTTGCATCGGGCGGTCATAAGCAAGCTGTTAGATATCTCAATAACAAGTACATGGTCAATTTCACTGTCTAGTACAGCTTTTTTTATGCCGTCCGCTACTTAATTGCTTTCTCGTTTCAGCCACGTCATGCGTCCTAGTCATAAAGACACTCTCTTTAAATTTAAATTCAAATTTAAATACTTCTAATTATATTTCAATATGCAGCCGTTCACTACTGTAACGGCAGGTAAAACATGATTTAGCATTCTGTGCCATCTTTATAATGATTTGGAATCTACTATATTTCTACACACTACCCGAGTAGAAGAAAATAACTCAATAATGTCAAATGTTGATAAGATTGCAAAATAAGATATGGACATGATTGACATAAGAGATAAAAGATCAGACGACAATATCAATATTTTGCACTAAAACGTTATAAGGAGGTCAAGTTATGTTCCTGGCTTCTACCCGGGTAGGTATATTGGAAGAAAAATTACTCAAAATAAAACTAACTGAATTTTGAACATAAAAAAGCGATAATCATTTGGGGGCCTTTCTTTTCGGCCTTCCTTAGCCGTGCGGTAAGATGTAGCAGCTTCAATGCAAAACCACGCGGAAAGCTGGGTTTGATTCACGGTCCGGTTTAGGAAATTTTCAGGTTAGAAATTTTCTCGACTTTCCTGGGCATAACAGTATCATCGTGTTAACCTGCAGTGGCGTTTCCCTAACCTCAATCTACCTATGCACTAGATATACATTTAAGACATTTATGTGCGGAAATGCATAGAATAACTAGATTTTGATTACTTTAACCAATTAACCGACCTATTTTTTCAGTAACTTTTTTTCCTTCAATCTACTCTAACTTGGTCAAATATCCACCGATTTTCATGATTCTGGTATTGTTGGATCCAAAAATTCATATAGTTTTCGTTCCCTGAATCTGGAGACTGGAGACGGTCCGTAACATGGTTCCGGAGATATTCCGGATTCCGTTGGGGTAATAGATTATTTTGGCATGTAAAAAAATTCTTTTCTCAGCAATTTTATGATTTTGAAATATAAATCCATCGACAGATGTTATAATACGTAAAGCAGAATGACCTCATAGATTCCCTATGATTATTAAGCCACTTCAGAAGTACCTGGTGCCTGGTACCCTGGGGGAAGTGGTCACTTACCAACCCAATCGAAACAAGGCCTTGTGACGTTTCAAACTTCACGATTTTGCTATGCCAGTGCATTCCTGGTCATTTCAGGCATTATATTTCTGTCTCTGTCCATCTGGCCATGTCCCCGGATCAGGTACTCTCGGGGAAGTGGACAATTATCGATCCGAATCAAACAACGTCATGCGACGTATCAAACTTCATGATTTTACAATACCAGTTCATTGCTGGCAATGTTGTATGTTTTCTGTCTGTGTCCATCTGGCCATGTCCCCGGATCAGGTGCCCTGGGGGAAGTGGCCACTTATCGATCCGAATCAAACAACGCCATGCGACGTATCAAACTTCATGATTTTATAATACCAGTTCCTTGCTGGCAATGTTGTATATTTTCTGTCTGTGTCCATCTGGCCATGTCCCCGGATCAGGTGCCCTGGGGGAAGTGGCCACTTATCGATCCGAATCAAACAACGCCATGCGACGTATCAAACTTCATGATTTTATAATACCAGTTCCTTGCTGGAAAATGTTGTATATTTTCTGTCTGTGTCCATCTGGCCATGTCCCAGGATCAAGTGCCCTGGGGGAAGTGGACACTTTTCGATCTGAATCAAACAACGTCATGCGACGTATCAAAATTCATGATTTTACAATACCAATGCATTGCTGGCAATTTCGTATATTTTCTGTCTATGTCCATCTGGTCGTACCGCGGATCAGGTGCCCTGGAGAAAGTGGCCACTTATCGATCCGAACCAAACAACGTCATGTGACGTATCAAACATCATAATTTTACAATACCAGTTCACTGCCGGCAATTTCGTATATTTTCTGTCTGTGTCCATTCGGCCATGCCCCGGATCAGGTGCCCTCGGGGAAGTGGCCACTTATCGATCCGAATCAAACAACGTCATGTGACTTATCAAACTACATGATCTGGCTGGCAATTCCGCGTATTTTCTGTCTGTGTCCATCTGGCCATATTCCCGGATCAGGTGACCTGGGGGAAGTGGCCACTAATCAATCCAAATCAAACAGTGTCGTGCGACGTATCAATCTTCGTGAATTTTTGAATCCAAATCTCTGCTGACAATTTTGTAGAATATTATTTATCTGTGTCCGATTGTACATTTTCCGGTTTAGGTGACCTGGGAAATGTGGTCACTTATTGATCAAAATCAAACAATTTCATGCGACATATCAAACTTCATAATTGTGTAATTGTTGCTGGCAATTTTGTATATTTTCCATCAGTGTCCATCTTGTTGTTATCCGGACTAGTTGCCCTGGGGAAAGTGCTCATTTGGGCAGCTCAAACTAGAAAATGTTCGATAATCCCAGGTCCCATGTCTGTATTTTAGCATCTTTTTGACATTCAAGGAGTCCTGGCAAATATTCAAGGAATTTTACAATCCCAATTTAAAAAAAATGATAAATAAAATCCCAGTTCAAACTTCTAATACCTGTATAAACTAAACCAGATCCCAGCGCACCATCTGTGTATCGATTTCAAGGCGGCATACGACAGTATAGACCGCGTAGAGCTATAGAAAATTATGGACGAAAACATCTTTCTTGGGAAGCTTACAAGACTGATCAAAGCAACGGTGGATGATTTCAAAAGCTGTGTAAGGTTTCGATTGGAAACTCCAGTTCGTTCGAATCCCGCCGGGGACGATGACAAGACGATGCTTTGTTACTGTTGTTCAACATCGCGGAGGGCCGGGAAATAATACAGATTTGTATTAATTTAATACAATATTTGTATAAAAAGCTTACAGAATTGTATATGTCCAGATTTTATACAATAATTGTCAGATTTGTTTTTTGGGTGTACATTTCGTAGATGCTACTCCGTAATTGACTAGTATGAATGAATAAACTGAACTAGTGAATAAATCTCGCTTAACTTTTCAAAAGGACCTAAGTAACATTTTTTTCATGAATTAATTTGAACAGCACAATCAACAGAAAAACATGAAAGCTTTTGATTGCAGTACACCCAGGTTTTTTTTTACACGGTTGGAATTCATTAATTTCCCGGCTAACCCGAACTTTCACAGCTTTTTAAATACCACCTGAATTTTCTTTGATTTTTTGTGATTTTTTTCGTGGGGTTAAATCATTATTTCATTGACGCTGAAGGTCTCAAACGACTAAAACCAAACCGTGTAAAAACCTGGGTGTACTCAAATTAATTCATGAAAAACATGTTACTTAGGTCCTTTTGAAAAGTTAAGCGAGAAATTATCAGTTTTTAATTGGTTTCTCATTATTCTAAGGATTTTTCCGAGTTATTTTAAGGAAATCTCTCGCGAAATACTAAGGATTTTCCTCCAGACATTTTGCAAAATTATTTTGAGCTATTCTTTGCAATTTTCTCGGGAAGTTTTCCAGAACTTTCATTGGGAACTGCCTCGCAAATTTTGTGAGAATTTACCCGGGAATGCTTTGGAATATCTAGGGGTAATACAGAATTTTCTTTGGAACTTCATCAGGAAATTCTTTGCATATCCCTTGAGAAATTATTGGAATCTCGTCGGTAAATTAATTGGAACCTCGGAAAACGATAAGTGAGTGAGTCCGAGACACAACAAAATACACACATAAAGAAATAACTATAAAAAAATCAGCAGGGAACTGGTATTGCGAAATCATTAAGTTTGGTACTTCGCATGACATTGTTTGATTCGAATCGATAAGTAGGCAATTCTTCGAAGGCATCTGGTCCGCGGCATGGCCAGATGGGCACAGACAGAAAATACACGAAATTGCCTGCAAAGAAATGGTATTGTAAAATCATGAAGTTTGATACGTCGCATGACGTTGTTTGGTTCGGATCGATAAGTGGCCACTTCCTCCAGGGCACCTGATCCGGGGTATGACCAGATGGACATAGACAGAAAATAAACGAAATTACCAGCAATAAACTGGTAATGTAAAATTATGAAGTTTGATACGTCGCATGACATTGTTTGATTCGGATCGATAAGTGGCCACTTCCCCGAGAGTACCTGGTCCGGGGACATGGCCAGATGGACAGAGACAGAAATAGAATGCCTGAAATGACCAGGATTTCACTGGCATTGCAAAATCGTGAAGTTTGAAACGTCACAATGCCTTGTTTTAATTGGGTTGGTAAGTGGTACTTCCAAAGTGGCCTAATAATCATAGGGCATCTATGAGGTCAATCTGCTTTACGTATTATTATATTTTTATTTTACAATCATTAAATTGCTGAGAAAAGGATTTTTTTCCATGCCAAAATAATCTATTACCCCAACGGACTCCGGAATATCTCCGGAACCATGTTGCGGACCGCCTCCAGATTTCGGGAACGAAAACGGTAGATATTTGACAAAGTTAGAGTAGATTGAAGGAAAAAAAACTCAAAGGTGCAGCCCAATCGGGTTGTACGCAAAGGTGACGTAGGACTACGTAGCTATTCGAAATTGATAGTCTTCTTCTTCTTCTTCATTGGCATTACATCTCCCACTGAGACATTGCCGCCTCGCAGCTGTTCATTAAGCACTTCCACAGTTATTAACAGCGTGGTTTCTAAGCCAAGTTACCATTTTTGCATTCGTATATCATGAGGCTAACACGATGATACTTTTATGCCCAGGGAAGTCGAGACAGTTTCCAATCCGAAAATTGTCTAGACCGGCACCGGGAATCGAACCCAGCCACCCTCAGCATGGTCTTGCTTTATAGCCGCGCAGCTTACCGCAAGGCTAAGGAGGGCCCCATCAAAATGATAGTATTTGCCATAATAATTTGTGTCGTTTTATTAACATTGAGCAAACTGCTCGGAGGCCAACTGAACCAAGTAGTCGAATAGTTGTTCCCAGTTGGATGGACTTTGAGTCTCTAACTGTGGAATTAACATGACTCATTGGCCGCTGAAACCACTCTACTGGCTTTCAGTCGGGGTCATCACAATCCTTACTTTGCCACGAACGCTTACATCGCGGACGAAAACCAAACGTTGCATATAAATATATTTGCGTTTGGTTTCACGCCACTTCTGATTCTGCTTATTTCTCCTTTATTTCGGCTATTTTTGAGGATTGTGTCCTCCAAAAAGGTCTTTATGCATACAAAAGAAGGTTGATCCGACATTCCGATATGAACTTTCTTTAAAGTGCAAAACTCAATCGTAGCTAGCAAATTTGATAGCGCGGCGGAGGGAGATGATGCAATTAATTTGAACGGGTGGAATCACTAACAGCAACCAAGTTACCCGATGCCGCCGAAACAATCCATTTTCGCAATTAACTCTTTCTTTCCATAAAATGCTGGTCCTGAGAAGAATCAATTTTCTTTTCCCAATGCGTCTTTCCAAGAACTAACTGCACCCAAACGCTTGACATCACCTTGCGTTGAAATTGTCCGACTGCCAACCGCCTTCGTGCTGCTGTGTCCGCTCCGCTGCATCGAATGTCGAACCGCTCTCTGTGGAATCCCGATCAAAATGACTCGCGCGCGCCGGAAAGCAGCTTTCTAGTATTTAATAAATTAAGCTCGTTAGCCCCGCCCCTTTTTGATCTGATATGGGTGTAAATATAATGTGCACTCATAAAGATTAATGAAGAGGCGAGGCTAATGGAATTATTTCATTAGATATAAGAAAGCTGCTTTTCGGCGCGCGCGAGCTATTTTGATCGAGATTCCGCAGACAACGGACCGTTCGAAGAATGACAAAATCTAAGAATCCTATAAAATTTTCTCGGTTCTGAATTTGGTTATGAGATGTAGTTTATCATAGATGCGTATTGTTGCGAGGAACGACAACAGAAATTTGACTCGAGACGAAGTTTCTTCATATTGCAAAACATTAGCTTTCGGCATCTGTCTGTCCAAGCGACGTTCACCGATGGGTGGTTGCTGTAGATAGTTTCCACTGAGGTGGCGTCTTCATTGATTTTATACAAAAGAAGGTTGATCCGACCAGGGCTGGCATACTCCTCAGAGTAGTTGTAGTGGTTGCAGTGCCGCGGCTGTTCCTGGAGGATTTTGCAACGGATGGCTTACGCGCCACCTCCGAAGAGGACCACCCGTCGTGTTAGTTTGCCCGGCTATAGACTGGTTAATGAACCAGTCCGGAAATTGTTCAACACACCAGGAACACGAGTAACCGACCACCCACACTCAAATTGTCTAACCCACGATACCGACAGCCAAACTCTTACAATCCTGACCAACGAAACCCAGCACACTCCCAAATCCTATCACGTGTCCACGGTATAAAGTTATCATCACTGGTAACAATCTTCCCACCCCATCTTTCCCTCTCGCTTCGAAAGACGAACAATTCGGATCATCATACGCGGACAGACAATACTAACGCGAAACGTGAAATACCCTTCAGACTCTCTCAATCACATCTGTCTAACTAGGAACTACAATTTACAGAAACAAAAAACAGTTTATTTCGATAGGACATTTTTATAATTCGCTTCAAATCACATCTCTGGGCCGGCCTACTTAGTCCCCTTCACTTCCCTAGCTTGTGCGGTCTTCTACTCTTTCTCTACTTCTAGCGCTTTTCGGTATCACTTGTCTTGCATGCGACGACTTATTCTAATTGGCCATTTCGGCCACTGCGATGGACTCCGACTGGAGCTTACGACGGTTCGCCTATTTTCGCTGACTACAGCACACTCGGAGCCGCGAACGGGTCCGGAAAAAAGAAGGTTTGGAAACACTTACGGTTCGGGCCGACTCAATCGGCCGGGGTTTGACTGGGGGTCGCCGGTTGGAGTGCAGTTAGACGGTTGCTACTCCCTTCCGCCTTCGTCAAGGCGGGAAACCTTGAGTCCAGAGCGTGGCAAGGGTTGGCGATGGCGACGAGCAATGGTGATGGCGTTCAGGCGGTGGCTTTGTCGTCTAGGCTGTTCAAAAATAAAGACAGCGAAGGTCGTTGACCGCACAGATAGGTCATTGACACAATTAGACTACACTAATGACACTCAATTCTGGGTCTGGTTACCTTTAACACACAAGACAGTCGCACAGCTCACAAAAACTCTACCGCACAATTTACAACTAGGCTAGCCTATACGGGGAACACAGAAAAGATTAATTAGCCTGTCGAACACTTCACGTTTAAATTCACGAACCAGTTACACCACGGAACAAACTAAAGGATCGCGCCCTTCTTTCACCACGGTCAGGATCAAAGTGAACGAGTCGATTGCAAATAATCCTCAGATTAACGTTCTTTGGCAATGTAACCGGAAATGGAAGCGCGACGGATTACGTTGACCCTGATTGTAAGAGATAGATTGTAAACATCTCCCTCCCATTCGAAGCGGTTTGGTCTGCTACTCATATTCCCGATTGCAAGTCGAACCCTTTCTCATTGCTCGGACTTTATGTAACGGTGTCACGAATGGTGATCCGCTTCAAAGGCGCTTATGCGTTTCAGGCGTAGCAACTAACCTCTTCACGCAACGTTCTATTTAAATTGCATGCAAGTCTGCACCAGCTACACGGTTCGTTTTATATGGTATTCCATGTTGTGTTGTATCGAAATTTACGAATTTGAATTAGGTCTAGAATAATTATTAACATTTAACAAAGAAGTATATATTTACAGTTTTAGATATTTATATTTACAAATTTAGAAACTTAATTTACAAAGAACTTCAAAACAAATATTGACTACCGTTACATAGTCGAAATGTGCGTGTCTTTCGCACTCCTCAAAAAGACCGGAGAGAGTGTGTTTCGATTATCGCTCATTTTTTCTCTTCCTCAACGCAGTGAGGCCTCTTTGTGTTTTTACTCTGCAGCGAATGCATTTGTCAGACACGAAGAGTTCAGGATAAATGATAAAATAAACACACCGTGTTCCTCAATGAGTTTTGATATAACGGTGAATCGAACAGAATGAAAGCAAACATTGCTAAGTTTAACGTAGCTGTTGATACTTTTTATGCGTAATAAGATATTTTTGTTTTTGCTTGCTTTTGAGATGTCTGTGGGCAAAATATTCCGAAGCTTTTGTGTTACCAACATTATTACGTCACACCCGTCGCTTTAAAATGTGTTACTGATAATTTCTAAATACAATTTCCGTCAGGTAGTCTCAGTCTTCTATTATTTCATTTCAGTGCTCTATTTTTTCTTGATTCATTATGCCCAAAATACTCCTTCTCTAATAACGGGTTTTTGTGTGTTTGCCGTCGAAATATTGATTCACCCTTGTTATTTGAACGTCACCTTAGGTGAACGACCCTAACCGCTTTTATCTAAATTGCTTCTAGAATTATTGAGAAGCGTTTTTAAAATTTCACCGTTTGCTTTCCCGTGCCATTCCTTTTATATATCATATTTTGGCTTCTTCTTCTTCTTCTTCAAGCAACCCTTATTTGCCAATGTTTTAGCATGGAGCGCCAAACTTCATTGAAATCCCGCCGAAATATGTTTGTGTTCCAAATATTTCTGCGAGAATCATGGAAAACAATATCATTTTAAAGAATATTGCACCAAGTGGCAAAACTTTGTGTTGGCCCAACTCTCACCAGAATAATTCTCTCACTCTTCATCTTCGTCCTCACTCATCGTGCTGGCTTTGTTACACGATGAAGATCAGCGTCACTCTCTGTGGTGTGTATTAAAATCTCCTCATTATGCACAGTGTGTGAGGAAATGCCAGCTCTGGATCCGACAATCCGAAATAAACTTTCTTCAAAGTGCAAAACTCAATCGTAAATAGCGAATTTGATAGCGCGTCGGAGGGAGATGATGTAGTGAATTTTAATGGATGGAATCACTAACAGCAACCAAACTACCACGCCAAACCCGATGCCACCGAAACAGTCCATTTTCGCAATTAACTCTTTTTTTTCGTAAAATTTTGGTCCTGAGAAGAACCAATTTTCTTTTCCCAATGTTCCTTTTCAACTAACTGACACCACAATTTAAAATAAATTTTCAGAATCGGCACTGGCGGTGCGGGATCGCCACACTGCTATTTTTATGGTCAACCTTTTCTTCATATGAAATTCTGGTTCGTTGAGGTTGAATGATCTGCAGCAACACATCGAGCACTACCACCAATGCGATGAATTTCCTTTGAAAATGTTATTAGCGCCTCCGTGATGCTGTATCCGCTCCGCTGCGATCGCTTTGATGCGTCTGCTCTGCGTAAAATCTTGTTCAAACTGAGGATTAGATCCAAACCATTTGATTGATTTTTGATGTCTGTGATAGTGATGCATGTACGTGATTGGTTGGTTGACCTATTTCGAAACTTTTTATCAATTATCGATAATAAATAGTTAAAAATCAGTATTTTCATATAAATACAAAGAAGCGTTGACTCATCCTTGATCGAATGGTCCAAAAAAATTGAAAATCCATCGAGAAACGGCTTAGATATTAAAGTTCAAAGTCTATCATATTTTCGTGACGGTCCCCGATTTTCGCAATCGTAAAGTGTACCCCAATATAGAAAACACAGACGTAGTCCTACGTCAAAATTACTGAAAAAAATAGGTCGGTACAGTAAAGGTTAAACGACTCTAATATTTCTATTTTCTCTTTGGGCTGTAAAAATGTCAAAAATTTCATTTTCTGTGTCAGTGCACAGGTAGGGTAGAGAACCATTTGGGCAGCACCCCCTTTTCCCGTCCGCAACATTCATTACTCGATCGCATTACAACCGAATTACTCGTTTCTTAGTACATGGTTAGTTTCTGTCGATATCTAGTGATGTAAAGAAAATCAAGCCATTTGGATTGGACGCGGTCGAGTTATTAACGTTGCGGACGGGAATAGGGGGTGCTGCCCAAATGGTCCCGCTCCCTTTATAGTGAGGTTACGCAACGTTACGGTTACACGGAAGTGTACTGGAGTGTCGGACTCGACCAAAGACAGTGATAACGACTAAACTCACCTTGGGCTCCGTCATTATTTCTCTCAGAAACTGCCTCCCAGCATTGCTTCTGGGGGATAGGCAGTACTTACTGTACTCGTTCATTCACACTCACACAGGCACTCATCCCGAATGAGGCTTACTTGGCTGCTCACTTTGACACACCGTGTGACACTTACGTACAGTGGCCGACAAAATAAAGTGCCCACTTGCCGTTGTTACATTACATCCCCACAGTGGGACAGAGCCGCCTCGCAGCTTAGTGTTCCATTAAGCACTTCCACAGTTATTAATCGCGAGGTTTCTAAGCCAGGTTACCATTTTTGCATTCGTATATCATGAGGCTAGCACGATAATACTTTTATGCCCAGGGAGGTCGAGACAATTTCCAATCCGAAAATTGTCTAGACCGGCACCGGGAATCGAACCCAGCCACCCTCAGCATGGTCTTGCTTTGTAGCCGCGTGTCTTACCGCATTAATAGTTACTTTATCTTTCAATAGATTTCAAAGATTTATATATCAATCGATTCATAAACTTTCCACCAATTTGCTTGTAGGGGAAGGGGGGGCAATATACCCTAGCTAAGCAAACACTGCTCTATTGTCTTATTTTTAACGCTATTCATGGGTATTTTTACATTATGCATCAGTTGAACAAGATAGCTAGTTGATGCCATTCAAAATTGTCAAAAATCTCAATCATATTGATAATATTCACATTTCAAAAAAGTGGTGATATTCTGTTGCCGGAAAACTCATGAGGCAAAACGCCTTTCAGCTGGCAGCTTCTAGGGAACAAAGTACCACGCGTCGGCGAATCAGCATTCTAGTATGGATAGTCCGTGGAGACGCAAGTACTTTGTAGGTTATTGCCACTAGGGCGTTTTGCCTCGCCAAAATGTTAGATGTTTCTTCAAAATGTGGAAATTTTCGGTTTTTCCGACCTTCCCATGCACTATTTTGAAACTTTCTTCGCCTATCCTACATAATTTTAGATCTAGTTTTGTTACGGACATCTTAATGACGGTAAATATGAGGGAAACCACAAAAGGCGTTTTGCATCGGGGGGGCGTTTTGGGGCCTCTTCTCCTACTAATGGAACATTTCTCGCTTAACTTTTTTCAAAAGGACCTAAGTAACATTTTTTTCATGAATTATTTTGAATAGCGCAATCAATAGCTTTCATGTTGTTGTGTTGATTGCGCTATTCAAATTAATTCATGAAAAAATGTTACTTAGGTCCTTTTGAAAAGTTAAGCGAGATTTGAGTATCAACGCTAAACTATTGAATATTCCAGTTCTTTCATGCATCCCCTATGCAGCGCGTTTCAGTCCTTGGTAATTGCCTACTTTTAGGGTATTATCAATTGTTGAACTGGGATGATTGAATGGGGTGGCCCAGCTACTGGACTGTGGGGTACCGTCTCCCTCCAGAGTGGGAGAAGCTGCTAAAGCTGGGCAGTAGTGTCGTTGGGATAGTGCCTTCTCTTCTATAGGGGAAGAGGCCCCAAAACGCCCCCCCCCCCCCCCGATGCAAAACGCCTTCTGTGGATTCCCTCATATTTACCGTCATTAATATGTCCGTAACAAAACTAGATCTAATGTTATGTAGGATAGGCGAAGAAAGTTTCAAAATAGTGCTTGGGAAGGTCGGAAAAACCGAAAATTTCCACATTTTGAAGAAACATCTAACATTTTGGCGAGGCAAAACGCCCTAGTGGCAATAACCTACAAAGTATTTGCGTCTCCACGGACTATCCATACTAGAATGCTGATTCGCCGACGCGTGGTACTTTGTTCCCTAGGAGCCGCCAGCTGAAAGGCGTTTTGCCTCATGAGTTTTCCGGCAACAAAATATCACCACTTTTTTGAAATGTGAATATTATCAATATGATTGAGATTTTTGACAATTTTTGAATGGCATCAACTAGCTATCGTGTTTAACTGATGCATAATGTAAAAATACCCATGAATAGCGTTACAAATAAGACAATAGAGCAGTGTTTGCTTAGCTAGGGCATATTGCCCCCCCTTCCCCTATAGAGCGGAAGAATTGCTTCAGTGTACTATATTTGGTTTTACGTAGTTTACGTCAAGCGGTCGTGTTTTGTATACAACCCCAAACTGTTTTGCAAATCTGATTAAATTGTTATTATATCAAATTCAATTAGTTTTCTTAAAGATAAATTGTCTAGCTCAAACCTTTGTAGGGGTATGTGGCGGGACCATCATCATCTGCCAAAAAAAGCCAAAAAAAATATTATAAATTATCAAACCTTTGTAGGGGTATGTGGCGGGACCATCATCATCTGCCAAAAAAAGCCAAAAAAATTATTATAAAATTATTATTTTGCAAATTGGTTAATCTTTAACGAGTTAAATCGTTATTAACCTTTTCTAATCTCTTTTTTTTTCTTTTACGAGATAGAAGCTATATTTTATATTTTAATAACTGTTTATTATAATTTTCACAGATGACTACGAACGTAGTTAGCTTTACGCTAACAATACTAGCCTTAACATTGGTCACATATGACGTCACTGCCCAATCTAACTATGCATCCCATGCCAATAGTATCGAATATCAGGGTGAAGGATTACCTGAGGAAGCAACGCTTGACGGAAAGGTAGGTATCGGTCATCTGTGTGTATGTCTAGATTTAACAGCGAGCAATATGAATGAAGGTATAAATCAAAACAATAATTTATTATGACAAATTTCCATGAAAAGGGCCTTTAGGAATTTCCTCATCTCCATATGGATAGCCGGAAGATTTTTCTCAATGAATACAATCTAAGCCATCTGATGAGGAAAGCATCTAATGAATTATCTCATTGTTTTTCAACTAGTCTTCTTCTTCTATCCTGAGACCTTCTATCTATATAATAAAAATGAAATGGCCTGTGTTCGTATTCGCATAACTCAAAAAAGGCTCGATGGATTTTTTTGATTCCTTCAGCAGTTTGGTTTGTTATAGTTTCCGACGGGTTTATATGATATTTCCTCATGCGAAAATTACGAGTAGGGTAAAATAAATAGTGAAAAACTAGAACTAGGATTTGTATGGAAATTACGCATGGACAGTTTACAACGCGCATTTTCGCCTACTATGCAGGACAACGGCTGCCGGGTCGACTAGTAGGGGAGAACGGTCCAAAATGCACCCCTTAAGCTTTTTCGATGTTTTCGCCCATATAAACAAAAATACCCAACCATTTCAACGTGTAGGTGCAAAATTTACAAATCCAGCTACATTTCACAATGATCTCCTGTTCAAAACAATAAGGTTTTCATGACTTTCTAACGCATTTAAAAAATGTTTTAAAAATAGGCCTGGTGCAAAACGCCCGAATGGTGGTATAAAATGACTCAATTGCATGTAAAATGATGGTGAACGCATGGTTGTTTGATTTTTCTTAATGGATTGAATTACAATCTTACGGATGTGATGGAAGAATAGCAAATCGTTAAATTTGAGTGAATATGAAAGGATTTTGCTAAATTTTTCCAACGGAGCTCAATGCTGGATAACTAATTATGAATTATAATGGTAATATTCGTTCATAAATGTACTACAACATATTATATGAGTGATTTTATGTGTGAGGCCATATTGCCCCAGGGGTGCATTTTGGACCGTTCTCCCCTATATATAGAAAAATGAAATGGTCTGTGTTTGTATCCACATAACTCGAAAACGGCTGGATGGATTTTCTTTATTCCTTCAGCAAATATGTTCGCCAGGTTCATATGATATTTAATCATGCAAAAATCTCCAGTAAGATTGATTTACTCAAACTTACTGAAAAACTAAAATAAGTATGGAAACTGAGCATGGACAGTTCGCCTACTTTGCAGGACAACGTCTGCCGGGTCGACTAGTTTAGAATAGATTTGAGTATGATTCCACCAAAACTAAGTACTAGTAGTAGTAGAAGAAATAATAGTAGTTCCCGCTATGGAATCGTTTAATACTTACTGCTTGGATTATTATATTATTCTCAGAAAGCTTTTGAGCTTTTTTCAACAGTTCAACGGATAACTCAATTTTTAATAATCGTATTATGAACAACACGACATAGTACAGGAGATTAGGGTGGAATTACACCTGGCAGGTTATTCATGGCATGATGGCGTTCATGGCATGACATGGTAGTTTTTTTTTCTTGCTACTTTTTCGCTCAAATATTTAAACAAAGATCATGTACTATACGACATCACAAAGTCGATGGCGTGTCTATATATTTAATTGTTTCTAGAACGTAATTTATACCTCTGTTAATGTCTGGTAACAGTCCATCATAAAATCATTATTATTTAAAATTTTATTTTCATGTGTATTAAATTGATCTTGAAAATTTTCAACTGTACAAATCCCGTTGTCATAGGTAACAAAACTCGACGATCTCAGCCCTATCATATTTTTAAACCGCACAAAGGCAGCGTTAAATTGTGCAGCAGGTTCTATGCAAGTAGAGCTGAAGTTCAACGAACACTTTTTTGGAACTGCCTACGCAAACTTTGACAGAAATAGTGCGTGTCAAATAACTGGTAAAGGCGAAACTAGCTACAGCATCGAGCTGCCTTTAAAAGGATGTGGGACCAAACAGGTTTGATTTAGCATATAAGGTCAATGGTATGATATGAACTAAAACATCTTCATTTACAGGAGCCCCAGCGAGTATTCACAAACAACATCGTTGTTCGATTTCATCCAGGACTCGAGATGGATGGCGATGAAATTATCACAATTGTTTGTCGTTATCCACCCCCAGTAGCTCCTGTTCCCGCTGGTTTACCCGCGCCTATGTATGTGAAATCTTCAATAATTACTAATGAAACTTTTACTTATTGCTTCCGTGACATGGTCTCCTCAGCTTTTGAAGAAGCTGACGTGCACATGTCGCGTTGTGTTACAGTCAATGTATCTCAACACACATGGACTAATAATTTAATTATTGTTATAGATTGACAAATATCGTTCCTGCATCTATTTTGGAACCACCTTTGAAAGGAATTCAAATTCTTTTCATCATTTGTGCGATTATGTTCCTAACATTATTGCTCATCGGTTTGGGTGTATCCTATTATTGCTTACGAAGACAACCACTGCCTATTGTACGGAGAGTGGTTCATGTTGGAAGCGGATCTGAA
Source organism: Armigeres subalbatus (assembly GCF_024139115.2). Taxonomy (NCBI): domain Eukaryota; kingdom Metazoa; phylum Arthropoda; class Insecta; order Diptera; family Culicidae; genus Armigeres; species Armigeres subalbatus. The sequence goes on from NC_085141.1 coordinate 196,144,863, forward strand.
ATCACTGCACTTGAAACTGGCAGCATAGGTATATTTCTTATATTGTATAATTATAAACTAATTGTCGCGTATTTGAAATAATGTCCAATGCACCACTAAAACAATCGCATTTGGAAATTAACGATATTACTTATTTCATTATTTAGGAAGCATATCAGGACTGAAGATACCACAAGTACATACCGCTTTGCACCAAACACGAAGCATTTCTGGAAGTGATGGCCCTCTGATTCCATCGGACTACCCGAGTGAATCACACTCAGAAAATGAGGAAGTAGATACTGGATCTTTGCCTGTCAGTTCACATGGCAGCTATGAAAATGGGGCTTTTGTTCAGGACTCATCCAGTATCTATAGTGAAAATTATGGCCAAACCCAAGATATACGCACTATTGAAACTTGTGAAGCTTCTCCAAAGTTTGACATCCACGTGCGAGTAAAACGCACACCACCTCCTTTACCGTCACCACTAACATCTGACACTGAAAGTAATACGACCATCAGCCGTATAGAGAGAAACAACCTTTCCACGATATTGGAGTCCCACGAAGATGCCAGAAGCGACAGCGTACTAACATTCGAATCGTTGCAAGAAGCCGGACATACTCAATTCACTTATACCCCTGAGCTGCATACAGTTCCTAAACACATCCAGCAAGCACCTGTTGTTTCTAAAATTGCTAGAAATCAGCAGCAATATGTAATGTCACCTTCTATTAATACTTTAACAAATTTTCAAAATTGGCAATCTTTATTTATTCTTTTAACACACTTTCACAGATTCAACGTGATACTTGGCCAGAAAACTATGTGGATGGCCCTCAAGCATCTTCCTCCCGTAGCATTGTTTCATTAGGCACAGAAATGACCGATACACACTCAATGACTGAAATAGTTGACTCCTCGCACTTGTACCCAGCTAACTATCGCAATATGGTTGACTTGAAATATACAAATAACCTTCTTGAACCACCCGTTAGCCCTATTAAAAAGAATGAAATATCATCCCATGTTATAGATGACGTGTTCATGCAAACAGTTACTGAAAAGACAACCATCGAAGACATCGAGAAACATAAACGGATGGTTACGGAGTACAAAGCTAAACCAGTTATCGACCCCAACTGGGATGTTACCATTAGAAATTATCAAGAAAATTCTCAACCAGAGTGGGAAGACTTTTCGGACGTTTCTAGTGCATCTGGTATGACTATTCCACACTCCGTGCCTACACAAATGACCGTTCCGACATCAACCTATATTTCCGAAAACGATGTTATGCTCCAAAGTCCCGAGCTGGTCGGTAATATGAAACCAATTGAACTTCCCCCTGAAGATAAGACCGTTTCCAATTGGGACGTACTGATTAGAGTGTTGCAAGATGTAGAAATTCCGGACATCGCCGTTACCACTGCGACCCTTCAAAGCAGCCGTGCCCCAGTACCACTTACAACTCAACTCAGCTATGAGGATAAGGCTAAATGGAAGCAAATCATCACTACCGAATCCACGCTCAGGTGAGAGATCTTCAGAAAACAATAGGAAAAACTATTGATTCTGCTCAATAAATAATTTGTACAAGTGGTAGACAAAAAAAAGTTAAAAAAAATCAAGCTAACTCCCCTTCGACCTTGCACTGATTTAAAAAAAAAAACAACAATAAAACTACTACTACTTTTACTAATCATAAATTTGGTTACCAACATTGTTCTAACTTTCTTATTTATCTTTTTTAGGACAATGCTTACGGAAGCAGTTGTACGAGAAGACTTCGAACGCATCCGATCTGACGCACGCTACGAAAAATTATTCGAACCTCAATCGTGGGAAATTATAATGCGCATCCTCACTCCTCCCGATGATGTCGAGCTCCGACGTTCGAAACGCAAGAAGCGAGAAACATGGGACACTCGCTCACGTAGGAGCTCCCTTCCTACTTTATATGAATACGATAGTGACGGAGGGTCATCGGTACGAACTATCACACAAGATCCGATAGTTGTGACCACGCAACACAGAGACAGCTATGAAAGCTCTAGACCTCGCTCAAGGAAAACTTCCCGTTCTTCGTATAGCTCCAACAACGTTGATTACCGTTCGATGACTGAAATGACTGTTGATTTTGCGAAATCGAAATATCCCGATAGTTATTCTGACGGAAGCTCATATTCAGCGCATCCGTATTATGAAGATGACCAGTACGACCACCGTTCAATCCAACGCTCTTCCAGCCATCCCAGTCTTGCTAGATCTGCTAGTGAATTCACTGAGAGATGGATCGCGCCCGAAGAAATTGACTCATCAACCCCGGAAGTTAGTCCACAGCTAACACGACGTGACAGAAATTTAATGGTAAGTAAGCGAAAGATCAACTTCAATGACGTAATATAAGTTACACAAATCCGGAGAGCTTTGGGTGCAATCATTTGCAATCATAAACACATTGAGAAAGCAAATGTTTGCCAAAGCATGTACTTCTGGGAACATGTCGTCTAGTGACGACAAGCGCATTGCTTGGGTTTGGGAAACCATTAATTATCACAACTCGTTTTTTTTAAACCGTTTCCTATCCTTCGACTTATTGACTAGTAAGCCAACTGTGTCCACTAATTGAACTTATGTAGTGAATCCCTATTTAATATTTCGTATCAAATCAACTGGCAAATCAATAAATAATGATAACAACTAGGCATCTTGACGCATCCTCTCGAAATGGCATTGATATAATCAACTACCCTTTTGGGATTTGCCGTCCAAATCTCTTCAGGTTGCATTTATGCACCATTTAAGATTTTGAACCTTCGTTTATGTAATGCAGCACAACAGCAAAGCAGATGCTCCGATGTTTCACGTTCCATGCTACAGAAACGACAGATATTACTTTGAATTAGGCCCATATTTTTCAAATGATATTTACTCAGACAGTGCTAAGATACTAAGCCCGTGAATGTAATCAGAACTCGCTGGTTGAGTTCGAGTAGGCTTTTAGTAAATACTGCTTCAGGCGTAATAAATCTTTTTGATTGAGCACAAGTTGTAACGGCTATCCAGTTGGTCATCACCCTTTGTTCTTCCCAACATTTGAGTTCCATTTTTATCGTGCAATACGATACTGCACAGAAAGGCTCTGGGCCGATGAACTGTAAATTGGTACATTATTTTGCTAACTCGTCTGCCCTTTCATTGACCTCAATATCACAGTGCCCTAAAACCCAATACAAATGTACTGCATTCTTTTGACATAGCGTTCGTAATGAGAGAATGCACTCGAAAGCAAGCTTAGAAGTACATTTATAAGTAAACAGAGCTTCGAGCGCTGCTTGACTATTACAAAAAATACAAATATTTGCAGGTCGGTACTTCCTAGCTATGCAAATATTCGCCCATTCCAACTGTTTATAATTCATTGCAATCGATTTTTTGTGTAACTAAATTATTTATAAATAATGTCATTGCATACTCAAACCTATTACCTAAAGTTTGGATATTAATAAGCATACATCGAGCTTCGTATGATGGTAAAGGAAAATTAGTCCAACTTAGCTTTCGAAGTGCATATAATAAAAGTTGTTTCTGGACTGACTCAATCCGGTTAAAATGTGTAATTGAAAATGGAGACCTGACATATTTAGTTACAGTAGGCTTTTGTTAGACCATGTATTGAATAAAATAATATCATTTTTAAAAGCGATGATATCTTCAGAATTTTTAATTTCTAAATATAGTTTAATATCGTCAGCATACATCAAAATTTTAATTTTTTTTATAATGTAGGATAAGTCGTTGATAAATATAATGAATAGTAGAGGACCTAGGTGTGAGCCCAGTGGAACTCCAGAGGTGGCAAGAACAGGAAAAGATTTTAAATTTCACTACTAAATCGCGATCAGTCAAATATGATTCAAGCCATTTACAGAGTTCTGGATGAAATCCCATCTTTTTTAATTTAAAAAGAAGCAAAGGTATGTCAACGCGATAAAATGCTTTACTGAAATCTGAGTATAGAGCCTCTACATGATTACCGATTGCGAGTATTGAACAAATTCAAGAAGATTTTTGGTAGTAGAAAGACCTTTGAAAAAACCGTGTTGAGTAGAAGTGATTCTATTTTTAATTTGAGAAAAGATTTTTCCATTCACAATTGCTTCAAAATCTTTTGGAATAGAAGATAAAAGGGCTATACCACGATAACTACAAAATTGGTGTCAAATAGGATCTTTTCCATAACTTAGGAAAGACTTCGCTTTCAAGGGACATATTAAATAACCACAACAATGGGGCAGTGAACTCAGTAGCTAAGGTTTTTAGGAAAAGTGTAGGAATTCCATCAGGACCAGGGCTCTTGTTCGCATCTAAACCTTTGAGTGAATCAAAAATGTCATTTACGTGGATTTGGCGAACAGTTATATCACTGTGCCGAGTACGGATGTCGTAGAGGTCACTCATTCTCATCATAAATAGTTGTATATAACTTTGCTGTAGGAGAGAAATTGAGCTCAAAACAATGCTTGAAAGATCCGTCGTCATAAGAAGGACAAAAATGGTCAAATTCCACAAATAATACTGCAGAACACAAAACATCGGTGACAAGCTCCAAAATTGCATATTTAGATTACTTATGAGTGCTTCACTAAACCACAAACATTATGGATACTTGGAAAAACATGGAACAAAAAATCTGTGGTACCTACATTCAAAAGTAGTTGCTAGGAATATCTTGCAGGAGAACCAATTCACCAGCAGATAAATAACATGTTCCAATAAAACAAAAAATCCAAGTTAGCTTAGCTTAGCTTTGACCGACTACACATATCTATGGTTGCTACTCCGTGATTGACCAGAATCAGTGAAATTGCACAAAGAATCAACTGAATGATTGACTGGGATTGTTCAAACATTCTCAGTGTGCAAGTTTCAGTGGCTCTAATATTAAAATGATCAATAATGGCGCCGGCCACGTCCTTGTAGTCAGTTAGGAAGAGGGAAGGAATATTAGTAGGTGGTTCTTGCTATTTGAAGACCGTGTTTACCTCTGCGTCTCCACAAAAACCACAAGAAGGATTATCAGTTAGTTGGTAGGCAAAGCGCAATACCTGAAACACGAGAAATAACGCAGTGCACTGATTTTTATTACCGGCCGCGCAATGCAGAACACAATATTTCGGCCGATGTCGGGCTCACTGTTCCTTGCTCTATCAGATATATAACACATACCAAGTTCAATCGATTGAAGATCATTTGAATCACAAACAATTGAGCCTAGAAAATACGTTCCCATGATTAAATCTAAAGTTATTCGTGGCCTTTTAGTATAAACACCGTCACTACGCTTCAGATTACCAAGTTCGACAGTGTGATCTTTTGCAAGCGTTTTTTGTAGCCTTGCAACATCAGGAACTCTATTTATACCTTCACATGTTTGAACCCAAGTTCGACGTTTGGATTTACGTATTTCTTTGTTGTATTCACGGAGGCATTTGTTATATTGATTCCAATTTGAAGTTTATTTTTTATTTTTTATTGTCTTTATTAACCTCTTTACTGAACATTTTCCAAGATTTTTTTTCGAGTCTTTCCATTTTCGAGTTCAACCACGGCACATCCCTTTTAGTGGACGATTGTTTGATTAGACAGCTCAAGTTAAATGAATCGATTATTTTACCATTTACGTTTTGCGCAAATGAATCCAATTCTTGAATAACAGATATCTTACCACACTTTGTAAATAAATCAGAACTCAGGTGTTATACATATTCATTCCAGTTTATTTTCTTTGGAAATCTGAATGACGGTAGAGAAGAGTAACATCCACTCCATTCAAATGTAATATGTTTGTGATCGGACAGCGAAATTTCGTCCAACTCTTCCCAGTTTACAATTTTTTTAGTAAATTGCAGCACTACAGAGCGTCAAATTTAGAACCTCTTATCTGATTGCGGTTATAAAGGTAGGTTCAGTTCCCTAATTACATAAATCAATGTTATTAGAAGAGCGATATTCTAAAAGGCCCTCCTTAGCCGTGCGGTAAGACGCACGGCTACAAAGCAAGACCATGCTGAGGGTGGCTGGGTTCGATTCCCGGAGCCGGTCTAGACAACTTCCAGTTTAAAAATTGTCTCGATTTCCCTGGACATAAAAGTATTATCGTGTTATACTTAAACTTAACTTATGGGTCCTGTACACCTCCGGTGGTGCAAAAAGCTGACTTGAAAGATCTCCATCCTGAGCGTTGCCCGGCTATCGCTTCAATGTTGCCAGGTTAGATTTCGGTCGACTTCTTTTATTTCTTTATTGAGGCTTCGCCGCCATGAGCCTCTGGGTCTGCCTCTGCTGCGATGTCCCGCTGGGTTCCAGTCTAATGCTAGTTTACAGTACACAGTTTACAGTACGGCCTCGTACTGTGCCTCGATGAGGCCGATGATTTTCTCAGGAACTCCCTTGCGTCTCAGGGCGCCCCACATATTCTTAACATAAGCTTTTTCGTAGTCAATGAATACCAAGTAAAGGGACTCTTGGAACTCGTTGACCTGCTCCAGAATGATACGGAGCGTGACAATATGGTCCACACAGGATCTTCCGGCACGGAATCCGGCTTGCTGCCGCCGGAGAGTCGCATCGATCTTCTCCTGAATCCGGGCTAGGATAATTTTGCACAGAACTTTGAGAACGGTACACAGCAATCGTGTTATAGCCTCATGATATACGAATGCAAAAATGGTAACTTGGCTTAGAAACCTCGTAGTTAATAACTGTGGAAGTGCTTAATGAACACTAAGCTGCGATGCGGCTTTGTCCCAGTGTGGGGATGTAATTCCAATAATAATAAGAAGAAGAAGAATTCTAAAAGACACTCACCTTGGTATCCGTGCTGCCCCATACAAAATGATGCGCATTAGCATCACACCCTATGATGAACAATTTTTTTTTTCATTCTGCAGTACTCAGTGAAGTGATTTCAGGATGAGGCACCTCAGAAGCATCACCAGGGAAATATGCCGGAGCTTCAACAACCTCAGTTTACCACCCCCCTGTACAATGGGAAAAAAATAGTCCATAACGCGAATAAATTCAATATCTCGGTTCGGTACTGGCGGATTGCGCTGAAATTTTGTAAAAAATCGTAGAACTTTCTGGGGAATCGTGCAAAGGTGGTTAAGTTCACTGCATGAAGCTGCAAGATCTCGTTTTACCTTAATTTCTTTATTTGTTATGTTTTCTGGAAGACCTTGGCATTTTGGGTAATAGATGGAAAATAATAGAGCGTGGGGTAAAATGAGCAATATTTTAGCTTCTTTAGTCGTACGGGGGACTAAAATAACTCCCCTCAATTCCCTGGAAAATTCTATATCAGTCTAGTAATATAAGGTTATTAGTGAGCAATTTGAGAAACATAAGAGCGTGGGGTAAAATCAGGAAGAACTAAATTTCCAACATCGTGCAATAAACAGAGCTCACATAACACGATTTTTTTAAATGAAATGTGAGGGCAAATATGTCATGTTTTGTTGATCATTTGTAACTTTGAACTTGATGAATTACATAACAAATAAAGAACATTGGGGTAAAAGGAGGTCTTGCAGCTTCGTGCAGTGAACAAAACCTCCTTTGCATGATTCCCCAGAAAGTTCTACGATTTGTGACAAAATTTCAGCGCAATCCACAAGTACCGAACCGAGATATTGAATTTATTCGCGTTATGGTCAATTTTTGTTCCATTGTACAGTGGTTGATACCTCAATCATAACCGCAACAATATCACGTTCGACAAATTATGAAACAGGATAGCATTTTAATGTATTATCAACTAGGATAGCACTTCTCGATGAATTGTGCGTTTCATCCTAAAACAACTTACAATCTTTTTTATAAATGCCCAATATTTTTCCTTTATTGGACCATGGCTTAAACGAGTACCACATCCAGTTCCTTCCACTTACTTAACGGTTGTATCCACCTAGAGTGGCGCAAAGCGACGATTTGGAAGATTTGTATGTCAGTCGGCTTTCGTTATAATCTTCTGGCAGGATAGATTATGGTCGACATCTTTAATTAGTTTTTGGAGGCATCGCCGCTTTTAGCCTCTGTTAATAAAATCAAAGCCGAATTTAAAACACTACTTATATAACACTTGTCATAAGACGAGTTCGCACAATTCCATTTAATTTCACCACTTGATTGTACCTTTGACAGATACGTTTTTTGACCTCAACAGTAAGGCCGTCTTCAGTGTTTTGTACTTGTCTCTAATAAATAATGTACTAATGAAATCATTTTTTTATTAGCTGTTTCTTCATCTATGGGAAATTAAAGGTTAAAATTGAAGCCACACGATCAAAAGTACGACCAGAAAAAGTCGTGTAAAAACAGAATTCTATTTTTTTATTGAAAATATCCTTTCTTCAAGTTGAATTGGGAAAACATAATCAATCAGAAGCCTAAATACTTTTATTTTTAATGAATTAGAATCCAAAAATTGTGAAAAAAAAACTCAAATTAAATATTGTTTCTAAATCTCAACAAAATCCACAATACTTTAAAGGTATTGAGAATGCATTCAACACTATCTTGAGAGACTTTTCAGAGCTTTAATACTTTATAAGTAGTGTCTCATTTCAGAAACCAAACATTCTTGGTATGGAATAAACGTAAGAAGTTGTGACAAACTATATGAGACAATGGCAATCCTACGATTGTTCGCTAGGTTAACTAGGTTAACAATTTCGTTTATTAAGTGATGAACTTCTTTTTCACGAAAAAAAATCGTTTATTAAAATTAGTTGTTTTTTTTTTAATTTTCATAAAAATATCTGCTTTCTCCGGCCTCTATTTATCTCTATTTGAAAACGCTGTTTGTGTTTGAAAAATAATATTTTGGATAATTTTGTTAAGATTGGGGTTCAATCTAAATCATTGTCTATACAAACCAATGGTACAGTTGTACAACTTGTTGCAATATTGATAAAAAAAACCCAGATTAATCCACCTAGCGTTGGTGGTGCCTTTCTCGCATTTAGTTGAGACACCAACCTTATATGTAGTATATATGGTCCGATGTACCATTTTCTTCATAACTTCCAAACGCAATGACCGATCGTTATAACTTGTTGCGAAGAAATCGGTTAAGGATTACTATACGAAAAGTTGTCTAATGTTTTTTATAGCTTTTGTGCACACACATACACACACATACACACGGACAGACAGACATGTGCTCAGCTCGTCGAGCTGAGTCGATTGGTATATAATACTATGGGTCTTCTATAAAAAGTTCGTTTTCGGAGTGAAATGATAGCCTTTCGGTACAACTTAGTTGTACGAGAAAGGCAAAAAACTTTGTTTTTGGTGCAAATGTAAAGCCTTTACTCGTACTTAGTAAACGAGAAATGCTTTCTCGAAACAATTGAATAGAATAGAAGAAATTAAAAAAATCAGGAATAAAGAAATCAAGGTAGAAGCAATAAATAAATATCAAATCTCTCTCAATAACGCAAAAAAGTGTTCATTAATGAGGGTGTGGCTTCCATGCATTGGTTTACTGTGTAATTTCAATTGTTCTGGTAAATCACGGAGTAGCAACTTCAAAATGCACGGTCATCATGCTCATGCAGTTTCTTCTGAAGGCTGTAGTAGGACCGACTTCCACTAATGACGCGCCTTCGTATTTCACGGCGAACATACTTATCAGCCGTTAGTTAGGATCCAAAGTAGACGATGAACTTGACCTTCTTCTTCTGCTTCTTCTTCTTCTTCTATGGCTCTACATTCTACATTCTACATTGGAATTTTGCTTGCTTTTCCACCTGGTATTTTATTAGCATTTCCTCAGTTATTAATCAAAAGCTTTTCTATGCCCGCCATTTCACGTACGTACCTTGTGTAGCAAGCACAATATTGAAGGCTGAAATGTAGGATTTTTCGATTGAAGATATGATAAACAAAATTGAAAACCACCACATAAAGATGATCTTAAACCGGACCGAGAATCGAACTCGCCATCTCAGGATTTGCAATCCTACGCCTTTGCTTGCAAGGCTAATTTGAGACCCCTCCCTAACTCGACTACCTTGAAGGGCGCCAATGCATCACCTCACCCATCAGTGCTTAGCTGATAGTTAAATATTCTCAATTTTCTTCAGTTATCCTTTTGTATTCTATAGAGATCTGGAATCAAAAATCTATTGTACTACGCGTGCTCTTAGATTTGCCACCCTCCCCGATCAAGAATGCACAACAAAATTATAACAAGGGGAGTTATTTATTTCAGAAAAATAATGTAACAAAATGTGTTATAAAATTGGCTGGTTTGTTTGTTAAAATAACAAAAATTATATCAAAATTCCCTCTAGCCGTAACATAATTATATCAGAGGTTGTTACCTTCATTTCAACATTATAACAACCGTTGATATGATTATGAGGTACAAAAATCTACTTTCATGGTAATTGCCTACATCACGTATAAAAATGTGGTACGCTACAACGCCGGATTTCCATCCATAATGTAGGCAATTAACTTTGTACTAGCTATTAACATCGAACATTGAGTCAAGTTATACTGGAGGTGATTACCTCCGCTTTTTTTCCAATACCAAAAAATGTAGGCAATTATTTTGTGTAAATATACATAACTAATGTTGTTATAATTTTGATATTAAATAAAACTGGTCGAAGACACATTTCTATCGAATTATCTAATTATAACACTCGTTGTTTCAAATAACAACCATTGATAGAATTGAGTTATAATTTTATTATGTATTCCTGATCGGGTCGTTATCTTCTTAAACGAACCGTACTGTTTCTATAACAGACCTTTTACTGTTTACAGGTATTTCGTATAAAGACACTGAACTCCAATATTATGTTTATACTTACAGGTACACTCTAACGTTGCTCAAATGGGAGATAACCGTCAAATTATCCACGAGAGCCAAACGCAGTACATTGAAACCAGAAAAACTAACTACAGAACAAATCGAGATGATGAATGGTAATGTAAGGAAGAGAAAATTATCCAGAAATAGAGAATTAGCAACGTGGTTATCGAAAAGTGCCAATAGTAATATCTACGCCTCGAATAAGTTTTAACTCGAAATTTACTAACACACAAACGCGTTATCAAACCATATAACTAATGACAAGGAACTAAACCGAATTTGGTAGTAATACCTACGCATCCTTATGATCGAAAAGAGCACATTTTAGATCATTAATATGTCACTATAATGAATGATTCACATTTTATTAGCATCTGTCTTTTTGAAAGTATATTATTGTTCTATGATTCATGAATGAATAGGAGTTTTACTGTCTAGAAGAAGTAACCAGAATATAGAAGAAACTTGAAATGTATTGGATTGTTTTAGCCATTCATTAAAAGCAATTTTTAAATAAGTTTTTAGATATGGTAAATAATGAGGTGATGCTTAAAAGTCTAATATTTTAGTGTATTACTGTGTATTACTGTGACAAGCAGAGTGGATTTAAAAGTACATTTTTCAATTGACTAAGTATATCAACATATTTTTATGTATCACAAACATAAGTGAAAGATCTGCATAAAGGCAACACTGTATGTTTATTATGTCATTTTTGACATATGGTCAAATTTGTCCAAACTCACCGCACTGCCTAAACTTGTTTGTAACTGCCAAACAGATTTGTGTTTCTGCCCTATAAGACATTTATTATTATTTGAATAAGTGCCTTGAACACACAAAATTGGTCCCTAGGATAGAGCTATCCATGTTAATTGGAACTTACACATCATTTTTGCATCCAGCAATTCGGAAACATTTTTTGAATAACTTATGAGATGTTATAAAGTCTAAATCTATATTGATTAAACTACCGTCAAATGCATTTTTGTCCTATGTTCCATTGAATAACGTCCAAGAACTTTCAAACTGTAAACCAATCTAGGAAATGTCCTTGAATAAAACTATGAGGATCATTCGATAACAACCCAGTGAACTTTTTGATCTAAGGATGTTTGCATACGATAGTTAGCTTTTATCATATCGACAACATACCATTAAACGATCATCATTATACTTAAGCATCTGTATAAATTCTGTTGTTGGTACAATCAAATTGAACATGAGCTCAGAATGGCTCGAAAGACGTAATGATTTGACATACGAAATCTGACATGAAATCTGAAGGAAAAAGTCAGCTTCCATCAATTATGATATCTGACCATTGGGGAACCATCGTTCAGGCGTATTTACACGCGAGTCATGATGAATACAAGATATTTTATAGTACATAGTACTTGATAGAGAAACAGTTTTTACTCTCAAAGCCTGTATAATAACAGTTTTAAAAATCCGTACTACCCAGTGTTAAACAAAGACGGTTTTAATTACATCAATCGTGTTTAAAAACCATGCCAGTAACTAACGCGTTCGACTTGTGTACAATGTAATGTTTTCAAATTATGTGATTATTTGGTTGAAAATCTATGAGATTTGAGATTACACTTGTTTCCTTTGAAAATATGCTGCGCATTGACAAGCTTTCTATGTTACAGACCGTACTGAACAATGAGTTATTGAACCACATTGTAACGAACGTTGCAAACGTACAACATGTTTTAATCATATAATTTGCTTTCGTCATATTCAAACGGTGGAGGGATTTCTCGATTCTGATAGTTCGATGAGTAAATGCAATTTCTACAATTCGCACAATTAAATCAAGCTAGAGTTATAATGCAAAAAATCGATCGTCTAACAAATTATTATATAAAGTAATAAATGCATCTTAACGCACTAACAAGTTCGGTTGTATTTACAAATTATATTAGAAAGAACGCCCTTATTCTTCAAAAGAAATATCTGCATTACCTATTGAATAAAACTATTCTCCCTTCAGCTTTATAAGTGAACATTCAAATGACGGGCACCACCCGATCTATCTTCCCTTCGAAAAATTGCATCAATTTGTCCAGAAACCCGTATCTGTGCATTATCAAAAATAGCAGGTCTTAATCGGTTGTGTTGTATACCCGAGCAAAGCTTGAGAGCAAATCGATAACTTGTTATGATGTTGTGAAATCGCCAAATATGATTACCTAATTTGATATCTTTTTGTCGTTTTAACGGTTAAAATAACAAAATGTATAGCAGAAAATTTTTACTGTGACATCAAATCGAAAACTATTCCTGCTATCGATGAGAGCAAATCAAAAACTAAATTTGATATTGATATCGATGGCAAAATAAGTACACAGTTTGATGTCAATATGTCATTCAATCTAGAAATCTACAGCAAAATTAGATCAAAATATGTAATCAATCATGATGATTCATATTTGAAAACAAATTATGATTTCAATTTGATGTCAAAATCAAAATGTGTTTTCTATATGCTCTCATTATGTTTTCAGATTTTGCTCGAGATGCAGCTCAAAAGTCGATGAATATATACTCGAGCAAACCGACAACTTGTTTAGATGTTGTGAAATCGCCGATTATGATTACTTAATATGAGATCTTTTTGGTCGTTTTGACGGTTAAAATAACAAAACGTATAGCTTGAGCTTGAGCTTGAGCTTGATTGACTGCTCGTAGTTGCTACTCCATTATGCACAGGGAACCAACAGATGTTTGCTTGGAACTAGCACACATCTTCAATGTACAAGTAGGGTAAGGGAGGTATTTTGGACCACCAGTTCGACGGCTCATATTTTGGACCACTGAGTGCAAATTCCTCTTGGTGGTCCAAAATAAGAGCTCTCGTAAGGGTGGTCCAAAATACATCCTTTACCCTACTGGGCAGAGGTCCGTCTTGGTTAACGAGCTGCCAATGTGATAGATAGGAGAAGGCAACTGATGGAATTTCTAATTGGATGTAGGAAACGAGCTCTATATAGTTCATTTCCAATTCTAGCAGATTACTGTTAGAATACTCAAGTTGAAGGTATAGTAATGGAAACGGTATGGAAGTCCATTTCCAGTTCTAGCGATTGCTAGAACATGAGAGATATAGAGAAAGATACAAAGTAGGAGAATGGAACGGACCTGGGATTGAACCCACGACCTCATGCTGATTCATATTTGAAAACAAATCATGATTTCAATTTGATGACAAAGTCTAAATAAGTGTTCTATATGGTCTCATTATGTTTCAGACTTTGCTCGGGTAAGATGTAGACACATTGCGCTCACGACATTTTTTGCAGGGAGGGAAATTCATGAAACTTGGTAGAAAACCTTAAAGGCGGCTATCATCAATCGGGTCTTTCATCAGGATTAGACGCCGGCTAAAAAGTGAAGAAAACCCATCCGAGGGGTTTTCAGGAGTCATTTCGAGCTAAGAGCGGCCAGCGAGTTCGCCGGACCAGAACTCTGAACTCATATATGAACTTCACTGTCTGGAGTTGCGAGTACGACATCTGCCCAAGCCACGACGTCAAACTTATCACAGGCGATTTGAACGCTCAAGTGGAGAAGTTTCGACCGATAATTGGAAAGCTAAACGCCCACTGGCTGACGAACGAAAACGGCACACAGCTAATTGATTTCGCCGCCTCCAAGAATATGACCATTCGCAGCTAGGGTAGAAATATTCGGCAGCACTTGATGAAGGTGATGTTTTTGACGTAAACTACCTCTAAGGGGAGACTCGGATACAGGGTGTAAAACGGAAATGTCCAAATTCGAGACCGTCACGAAATTAGGAGAGATTTCAAACGGTAATACCGTTTTTATCTTTCGAAGGAATTTCGAGATATTCTTATCAATCGATTCATAAACTCTTCAGCAATTTTTCAACTTCATCGATACGATTGATTATCTAATCTAATCTAATCTAATCTCATACTTGCGTAGCCAATACTTGAAAGCATCCTGGAAAACGACGGTTTCTATATTCCGTCATTTTTCTTTTCATATGGCCAGGCCAACTACGCAGCATGTACCGCAGAGATGACTCCTAGATACCAGGCGACTGCAGGCATGCCTAAAGTCGCTCAATAGCTTGGAATCGAAAGGGAAGGAAGAAAGCGTGGACCTCCCGTATCAAACGCTTCCAAATTATATACACTGACTAACAAAAGTATTCCTCATGTTTTCATAAAAAATACCATGAAAACATGACGAATACGTACGTTCATCAGTGCAGGTACCTAATAAAATTATACAATATAAAATATGTTTGTAAGGATGTGTATGTGTGTAATCGTGTGTTATGTGCATATACGTGTATATTTGTATGTGTGTGTATACGCTGTTGGACAAAAGTATTCGTCATGTTTTCACAGAAATTACTGTAAAAACATGACGAACACCCAAGTCCATCAGTATATATGCATATATATGTGTGTTTTTGTGTGTTTTTTTTTTACTTTTTAAGGTTTTTTGTATGTGTATATTTGTACATGTGTATATGTGCATGTGTGCCTTTCGTTTGTGTGGGTGCGAGTAAAAGATATTTTAGTCATTAGATAAAGATTGTCGCTGTCGTCGCTGTCCGGAACATCTTTTGCTGGCGAGGATAGGGGAGCTTAATGTCAAAGAAGGAAAATCCATACGATTTGACAGGTATGTACCACACATGTTTCGGACAGCAGAACAAAGGGAACAGAAGCGACAATCTTTATCTAGTAAATAAAATATCTTTTGTGCGAGTGTCTTTAAGTTTATTTACATTTTATCAAAATCTTACCTCTTTCCCTGATAATCCTTACGCTGAACATGTTTGCGCATTCGCAATGGATTGATCGGAATTATTAACAAGGGCATTGCCTTGACAACAATCGATCAACCTTTAGCTTTCACGAACATGCGCGCAGCTCCAGCACTTCTTTATAAACTTTAACTACATTTTTGTTTCGACCGCGGTCAATGCTCTGCTTCCTTTTTCCTGTGTATAAAAAGACCCGACACGCGTCATTTCCATTCAGGATTTCACGTAGAGCAGACCAGGAGGTCCAGAAGCGGTCTCAGCGACAATGGCTGTTGCAGCGGTGGTAGTGCAGCATCATCGGATGCCGGTCACGTGGGCCAGTGATTGCTGTTAGTGAGGCACATAAGTGGAGATTCGTTCTTTTCAGAACCATCATTATATTTGGAAAGATGGTTAAGTTGAAATCATTTTTCCATTGTGCAATCGCTAGGAACTGGAAGATTCTCCAATGAAAATTTTAAACTTGATTCTGAGTTCCGTTATATGCTGTTAGTGATTGAGAAAGTTGATTTTAAACGTACTTTTTACATAGAACATAGAACGGGATCGTAGCGTCAGTGCCAGTCCGAGTGTCGGCGGGTGGTTGCTACAGCAATTTATTCACTATTGAAGTTCAGCGGCATATAAAAGTACCCACTAATGGGTAAATTGAGTTTTTCCGTGTAATGTGGCACTTGCAACGATTTGGATGTCGTCCTCACAAAATGAAATTTTCCTGCGTACTCTACTTTGACGTACTCTACTTGAAATTTTCAGAATAGGGAACAATCATGAAATCATGTAAGATTTTAAAAGTTAATAACGCCTTTATCTTTTGATGGATTTTCGAGATATAGGGTAAATCATGTATTTTGGACACCTGAATAAATTTTGGACTTTTGGCTATATTTAGCGTATTTTTCTATTCACCTTTCTTTAAGCAAATAGGAATCATGTGTCTGTTTTACCTCATTCATAATCACATGTCGAAATATATTTATGTGCGAAATAAACAAAATATTGCCAAAAGTCCAAAATACCATGTCACCCTATACATTAAACCATTCGGAAACACTTCATCAATTTGCAAATTTTATTGAAAATTTTGATTGTCAACATCAAACTATTGAAAATATCAATTCTTTCTAAATCCAGTTAAATATTCAGAACTAATCCCGTTCATGCATCCCCAACACGGACATCAATTCAGTGTAAGCTACGGTTCTTTTGACCCATTGCTCTTTTTCTCCATGCATAAAAAAAACCCATGTTACGGGCGCGCGCGTCAATTTCGTTCGAGCATTCCCGGATTTCGAGCATTCCATCGGTAGTTATGAGCCAGCATCGTAGGCGATTGTCTGGCGAAATGCAGACCATCCAAGACGTCGTTTCCCAGTGTTGGAGCGACAGCATCAATCGAGTAAAATTTTCGTCCGGTTGCAGTACGATAGGGAATTGGACATAGATCGGTTCTTCTGAGGACCATTAGTACATTGGGAAAGAAAGTGTAAGGCTGAGAATATTTTTCCAAAGTGCTAACACTTGTGACCGGCAAATAGTTGACGTCCAGTGAAATTTTAGCAAGATTCTGAATTTGGTTTTGTGCTGCCAGTGATTTGAAAAAGCGCATTTTTGAGAACATAAATAAAATATTGACTCGAGAATCACTTCCTTCAAAGTACGAAACATGATTGATAGGTATCAATAGCGGAATCATTGCGTCAGTATCGGTCCGAGAAGCGGTTGTCGGTAGATAGTAGCTGCAAAAAGTTCACTCACTATATTCATTCATTTATTTAGTCTACATCTAAACAGATAACACTGAATCAACAATTTGACGCCACAATACACGGTTCGAGGCCGCATCTCTCCATCCTCGAATACGCCCCACGCTCGCCAAGTCGTTTTGCACCTGGTCTGCCCATCTCGCTCGCTGCGCTCCACGTCATCTCGTACCTGCCGGATCGGAAGCGAATACCATCTTTGCAGGGTTGCTGTCCGGCATTCTTGCAACATGCCCTGCCCATCGTACCCTTCCGGCTTTAGCTACCTTCTGGATACTGGGTTCGCCGTAGAGCTGGGCGAGCTCATGGTTCATTCTTTGCCGCCACACACCGTCTTCTTGCACACCGCCAAAGATGGTCCTAAGCACCCGTCTCTCGAATACTCCGAGTGCTTGCAAGTCCTCCTCGAGCATTGTCCATGTTTCATGTCCGTAGAAGACAACTGGTCTTATTAGCGTCTTGTACATGACACATTTGGTGCGGTGGCGAATCTTTTTTGACCGCAGTTTCTTCTGGAGCCCGTAGTAGGCCGGACTTCCTCAGATGATGCGCCTTCGCATTTCACGACTAATATTATTATCAGCCGTTAGCAAGAATCCGAGGTAGACGAATTCCTCGAACACCTCGAAGCTATCCCCGTCTATCGTAACAATGCTTCCCAGGCGGGCCCTGTCGCGCTCGGTTCCGCCCACAAGCATGTACTTTGTCTTTGACGCATTCACCACAAGTCCAACTGCCAGTTCTGCCACCTTTGCAAATGTTCGGCCGACAATGTCCATGCCATCCACAAAACATATTAATTGACTGGATCTGTTGAAAATCGTACCCCGGCTGTTATACCCGGCTCTCCGCATGACACCTTCTAGCGCAATGTTGAACAACAGGCACGAAAGTCCATCACCTTGTCTTAGTCCCCGATTGCGATTCGAACGAACTGGAGTGCTCGCCCGAAGTCTTCACACAGTTTTGCACACCATCCACCGTTGCTTTGATCAGTTTGGTAAGCTACCCAGGGAAGCCGTTCTCCTCCATAAAGCCTTTCCGGATGCGTTGAGCTTCTAGTAGAACTTGCGTGTTTTTTGAGAATGGCACAGCTGTTCAATCTCCTCGCACTCCGCTTCTTCCAGGCGGCGTTTCTTCTCCTGAAAAAGGCGGGTCTGCTGTCTCCGTTTCCGTCTATAACGTTCCATGTTCTGCCGGATACCTTGCTGCAGCGCAACCGCCCGCGCTGCGTCCTTCTCCTCCACAATCTTTCTGCACTCTTCGTCGAACCAATCGACTTCGTCCCACATACCCGACGTTGTTCTCCGCTGCGTCGTTAATGGCTGCTTTGACTGTATTCCAGCAGTCCTCAAGAGGGGCCCCATCGAGCTCACCCTCTTCCGGCAACGCTGCCTCGAGATGCTGCGCGTAAGGAGTGGCGACATCAGGTTGCTTCAGTCGCTCTAGGTCGTACCGTGGCGGTCGTCGGTACCGAACATTGTTGATGACGGATAGTTTTGGGCTCAGTTTAACCATCACCAGATAGTGGTCAGAGTCGATGTTAGCGCCACGATACGTCCTGACGTCGATAATGTCGGAGAAGTTCCGTCCATCAATCATAACGTGGTCGATTTGTGATTCTGTCTGCAGTGGTGATCTCCAGGTGTACCGATACGGAAGGCTGTGTTGGAAGTAGGTGCTGCGAAATGATTTTGACGTCGTGGCTTGGGCAGCTGTCGCACTCACGTTCCAGCTGCGCGTAGAATGCGTCCTTATCATCATCAGTGCTTCCGGAGTGAGGGCTATGGACGTTGATTATGCTAAAGTTGAAGAACCGGCCTTTGATCCTCAACCTGCACATCCTCTCGTTGGCCAGCTACCACCCGATCACGCGCCTTTGCATATCGCCCATCACTATGAAAGCTGTTCCCATCTCGTGTGTGTTGCCGCAGCTCTGGTAGATGGTATGATTACATCTAAACGTTCGCATCATTGATCCCTTCCAACAAACCTCCTGCAGCGCTACGATGCCGAATCCACGGCCCTTGAGCACATCGGCGATTATGCGTGTGCTCCCGATGAAGTTGAGAGATTTGCATTTCCATGAACCGAGTTTCCAATCGCTAGTCCTTTTTCGTCGCAGTGGTCTTCGCCGATGGTTCCGGTCCGTACTCTCTTGTTGATTGTTCGTGGCGTGAGTTTTTTGGCTGCGTGCGTAAGTTGGCTGGCTTGCAGGGCCTGACACCAAACCCCCTAAATTTCCGGAGGACCATTCCTCCTTATTTCCGGTGGACCATGGTGCTTTCATGGTGGTTTCACTTAGAGTCCCTCGCTGGCACTCGAACGATGATCAGCCGCCCCTAACATGGAGAACAGACGCTGTTGTGAGCCGATCCTGACATAGAGAACAGATGCTCAATAAGATTTGCACTTCCGGAGTGGAGCAAACCCCCCCCCCTCCCCGTTAGCATACGACCATAGTTCCCACCGGGGTTGGTTATCCAATCTTCCCTAAGGTTGCTCGTATCCCGGCCAGCACCACGGGGACGTAGGGATAGGAGTTGCTGGGTAAGAGGCTAAGGACTGCGAGATGGGGTCCTTAAGGTACGCGAAATACCAATGGTACGCTTTACCCAGCATTTTCCGTGCCTCACTCACTACATAAAACCACAATAAATCTTAGGCTGACATCTTTCTCATCATCTCTTTCGAGTAACCCCCTTTCTTATTGGATACGTTTTTGGTGGCCCCAAATAGGGCCGTTGGATACAGCGTGCGACCCTGGCACTTCAGTGCGTAGACGACATTCATGGCAGTGACCGTTTTGTGCTTGGAGTGCTCCGTGTAGGTTAGAGCGTGCCGGATAACATTTTCGAGGAACACTTTGAGCACACCGCGGGTTTCCTCGTAGATGAGCTCGGAGATACGCTTGCCCCATCCAAGGCGAGCCAGCCGCCGGATTGCGGGTTTGGGGATACCCTGCATGTTGTCGCGCAACACCTTCCGATGGCGCTTCGCCCCTCCTTTACCGAAACCCTTGCCTCCTTTGCCACGGCCGGTCAGTATGATGTTGGTGGATTGGTGGATGTGCGTGTTCCAGACAGCAGTTTTCTTATATCCAATAAAGTAAAACCATTAGCCCAGCCCCATTGGTAAACGTTACCGGTACACATTTTGATTCACTGTTAGGGCGGAGCCCACCGCATCATTTTCTCTATTCATAAAAAGAACCGTGTTTCTGGCGCGCACGATATTTTCGTTTGAGCATTCACGGAGAGCGGACACGGTGGTCGGGGCGGGCATCACTGAAGGTAATTTTTCGTCCCAGTGACAACTGCCGCAGCGATGGCGAGGGTGGCGTCATCGGTAGACCTGCGCGCGGTGGCTGCTGAGCTGATAGTGATTGAAGACATTGCTTTGAAATTTTTATTTTGTCTTTTCAGCCCTAGGCTGGCTCACCTCTAACCATTTTCAACTTGATATTCTATTCGCCAGTGCACGTTGGTCCTCCACGAACATCTTTCAGGTCTCGTTTCCGTATAGAATTACCGGTCTAATGAGCGTTTTGTAGATAGACAGTTTGTTTGGTACGGCAGTGAACTCGATCTCGAACTCGATCGGAGCGTTTTGCGGAGTCCAAAGTACGTATGATTTCCTGCCATGATGCGTCTCCGAATTTCTCCGCTGGTATCGTTATCGGAGGTCACCAGTGAGCCCAAGTACACGAATTCTTCAACCACCTTGATTTCCAATACAAACTCGTGGTGGGTGGCTTGCGTTATCTTCTCTTGAGATTCTTCCTATCATGTACTTCGTCTTCGACGTGTTGATAACTAGTCCAATCCGTTTAGCTTCGCTTTTCAGTGTGATGTAGGCTTCCTCCATCCTCTCAAAGTTACGTTCCATAATATGAATGTCGTCGGCGAAACCATAGCAATAGTAAACACGAAAGATAATCACCTTGCCGTAACCCTCTGTGCGTATCGAAGCGACTCGAGAATTCCCATTAAACTCGAACTACGCACATCACCCGATCCATCGTCGCATTAATCAACCGTATCAGTTTATCCGGAAATCCGTTTTCGTGCATTAGATGCCATAGCTGGTCCCGATTGTTTGTATCATATGCGGCTCTGAAGCCGATAAATAGATGATGTGTGGGCACGTTGTATTCACGGCTTTTCTGCAATACCTGACGTACGATGAACACCTGGTCTGTGTAGCTGTGGTAGAGCGTTCACCCATAAATCCCGCCTGGTACTGCCCCACGAACTCTCTTGCGATTAGTGTTAGCTGGTAGCATACAACTTGAGATTCGGAGCCGGAACGCGTATACTCCCAGGTCATAACCAACCCAGGTTGTCTACCACATCGCCAATCAGGTGCCCTTCTTAGTACTGCTGCCACCTTTGGATCACCTCACGCTCGTCCGTTTATGTCCTTACACATATCGGGCTATGGCACGTGGCCTTTACGTGAACGGTTCAATTTCTCATAGAACTTTCGTGTGTTATTAGCGCGATACAGTTGCTCCGTCTCTTCACGGTCTCGATCTTCATGCTGGCGCTTTTTCCTCCGAAATATCGAGTTTTGTCTGTTCCGCGCCAGTTTGCATCGTGCCTCGTTTGTCATCGTGCGGTGTTGTAGCAATCTCGCCCATGCTCATTCTTCTCCTCAACCAACTGCTCCCATTCGCCGTCATACCAGTCGTTTCTTTGATCCGGGGAAACCATTCCTAGTGCAGCGGTTGCGGTGCTTCCAATAGCGGATCGAATATCTCTCCAGCCATCTTCTAGAGACGCTACGCTTTGCGGGGGAAGAAAGTGCTTCGGACATTCCGCGGGAGGCTGCAAAGTTTATGCATCGTTGACCGTTGCCGTTCGATACGGTGTGCAGACTATGCGGTCCGATGACCAGTCTTTACATTTCTTCCCTTCCTACCTGAGCGTTCATGTTGACGATTATATGTCGTTCGTAATGACTGTTTTTAAAGGCGGCTTATTGGGCCTGCACAAACCCCCAGTTTCGTCGGAGGTCCGTCGTGTCAGGTCTGTTTAGCGTCCCACCTAACCCCATGACTTGGGCTTGCGCGCTCTGAGCGGCACACGGTCGCTTTGCAGAGCCTTCTTTTGGATACATGCAGCTTTTTAAAGAAGTTTAACAAGGTCCACTGTAAAACCTTACCACATCCTAGGTAGGCACCACAACTCGCAGATGGCCTGGGGAGGGATCGCTAAGCCCTTGGACATAGTCCCTGCTACCCGCGATAACATTGATGTCACAATTTAAAAAAATATACTTGATGCAAGTTAAACCAATTGACGATAGGTAATACAGTCGCCTCTCCGCATCTCGATATTGGAGGGACCATCGAGATAAGGAGAGATCGAAGAATGGAAGGACCACTGAAATGGGTACTATATAGAAAAATGTGTATCTCCAGTAGCCTTGCGAGCAAAGAGGTAGGATTGTCTACGAAGTCTACAAAGAGGTAGGATTGTCTGCTTCAACAAAGCAAAAACAGATAATAATGGACTGAATCGGTAGCTATATGGACATAATAACTCAGCAGGCTGTAACAGATGTATATTCTGAGAACACAGAGCGTCATTTCATGTATAAAAAAAATAAGTCTTTGTGAATGCTTTTTTCCGGTTTTCCGAACAAAAAGGATTGCCTTCCTACTCACCCGATTTGGATTGAATTTATCATTGGCTATGACCCATCTTGAAATCGACAGCTATCAAAACACCGAACATATTATCGAGACATTTGAAATCATGTCACAATCGTCAAAAATGTGTGAAAAGTATCTGTATAGAAACGTGCGGCCATCGTGATTTTTTTCCAACACGATCGAAGGCGTACAACTCAGGATACAGGAGTCATTTTAATGTGAACAAATTCAGCTTGGTTTATGTAGTCGTATTATAATAACATGCAATGCATGCTGGTTCTTTAATTTATTCCAAAAAATATTTAAAAACCTGTCTTGTTGTACGGATAATTTGCAGACACCCTGCATTGTATAGCTAAATATATAGTACAATTTTTAGCAAATCCATTCAATTTATTTGTTTCGCGGATGACACGAGCATTGTCGGCCGAACATTTGCAAAGGTGGCAGAACTGTATACCCGCCTGAAACATGGACTGGTGGTGCATGCATCAAAGACAAAGTACATACTAATGGACAGAACCGAGGCCCCATGCAAGCAGTGTTCCTCATCGTAATCGACGAGATTCTGGTAGGTTCGATTGACCGTGAACCAAACCGAATGCTGCTATGGTAGCCTATAACCATAGAGCACCTAAACGACTTCGAATTGGCTGATGACGTTGCACTCCTCGCTCAGAGTATTCAGAGTAAGCTAAACGAACTTGCGGAGCACTCCTCTTCGGCAGGCTTAGTCATCAATTTCAACAAAACCAAATCGTTGGAAGTAAACAAGGTAGCCCCTTCCAGTTTCACAGTAGTCGGGCAATCACTGAAGAATGTTGAAAGCTTCCAATATCTTGGTAGCCAAATCAAGAAAGCAAGGGCTGCATTTACGAGTTTAAGAAATATCTGGAAAAACAGGCAGATAAGTGAACGCACCAAAATACGAATTTCCAACTCTAACGTGAAATCTGTGCTGTTATACGCTAGTGAAACATCGTGTGTATCAGTGAAGAACACTCAGCGGCTGAAGGTGTTCAACAACAGATGCCTGCGGTATTCGGGCCTGGTGGCCTCACAACTGGATCTCAAACAACGCGTTACATCGTCGTTGTCACTAGAGGCCGATGGCAACAGAAATTCGGGATCAGATGTGGGCTGGGTCGGCCACACTCTACATAGCGGGGGGGAAACGAAATTTGTAAACAAGCATTTGTCTGGAACCCAGCGGGACATCGCAGCAGAGGCTCATGGCGGTGAAGCCTCAATAAAGAAATCAAAGAAGTAAACCGAAATCTAACCTGGCAACAGGTTGAAGGGATAGCTGGACATCGCTCAGGATGGAGATCTTTCAAGTCGGCTCTTTGCACCACTGGAGGTGTACAGGACCCTTAAGTAAATGTGGGGTCGTATCCAGCTTTCCACGTTAGCCATAATGGCGGCTGCCATAAAGAATTCTGACAGTAACTGCTTCCGACGCTGAACTGCATGCGACGCTTGTAATAGTAGCTTAGCAACCATTCCACATTGTTTATTTATTCTTACGAAAATGGTAACGAAAAGAAAAAAATCTGGAAGAACAATTTCGTAACAAGCATTTCTGAATAAGAGGCTGTTTATTATATCAATAATAATTTAATCTTTCTTTATTATAGGTCGACGTAATTTTCCCAGATAACTTTGCACTGTCTGGCTGAAACAAGCAATGTTAAGCTTCAGTATAAGATGAATGAAACACAATTTTCAAATCTATCTGCTCTGCATAAAAAAATCGCAACGATACTAAAGGAAAAACACAGTGATTTAAATTAGTTTCAGTAGTATAAGTGTTTCGGTTTGAATAACACGGAGATATGCACCCCGCTGTACATTGTGCTTGTAACCCATACGATATGATTCTTGGTTAAAAGACTCCCAAGAGGTTTTTCAAGTATACCAAATTAAATAATGTTTTACAGATTAGTGATACATTCTAGCGCACATCGTATAAGCATGAAACGTATTCGTGTAAGAGAAATAGATTTGCAATCGATTTAACAATTCGTAGGTGTTTTACTTTACATCTTATTTTTTTTAAATAAAGGTTTTTATAAAATGGCTGGTTAGTCATATTTGTCACCTATGCATAGCGTTTCTCTGCTAACTTATGGTCATCATTTTTTGTGCTTATGAAAAATCATCAATTCTAAGCTTAGCTTAAAGCACCCGTGGAGTGAATAATACCAAGGAATTGATGCAGGTAACTGTGCCGCACGTTCTGCCCCTCCATGGCGCATGTTGAGATCCGCTTTCCGAGTCTGATTTTCGGAGAAAGCAACTTGCATTTATTACCTCTCGTAAACGCAGCTCAACGTAGATCCATATTGTAAAATATAGCTGAAAATATACTGCTGGGTGCATATGTCCGTATTACTTAAGCCGGAGTACCTCAGCCATATTCTTATCCGACTACTGAAACTAATATAAATCACTACACTGTGCTGTACCATTAGTACCTGAGACGTTAGTACCATTGCGTATTAGTTTCCTTTGTGCAGATAGGACATTCCAGTCAAATTGTGCAGTGGAGAATTACGTCAAGCTGAAATACAGAAATAATGAATGTTTTGATCATATCTGAAAATAGTTTTTAATAAAGAAATGCTTGTTACGAATTTGTTTTTTCCAGATTTTTACGTTTCGTGACATTTTTTTAGGGAATAAATAAACAATGTGAAATGGTTACTAAGCTACAACAAGCGTCGGAAGCAGTTACTGTCAGATTTCTTTATGGCAGCCGCCATTATGGCGAACGTGGGAGGGGGGTCTGTCATTTTCTCACGTTCTATATAAATAGAAAATGATTTGTATGGGAAAAAAATTTACATGGCGGAGAGGGGGCTAAAAAAACCAGAAAAAATGATTACGTTATTAGTGTACTACCCGAAAAAATGCTCAATCATAACTTTTTCTCGAAAGAAACAACCGATTACCTTTAACGACTGCCTGTTCGGAGAAACTATTGAAAGAGTGCGCTGTGTGAAAGATCTCGGTGTTCTATTGGATTCTAAACTGACATACTCGGATCACACATCATATGTTGTTGATAAACCACCCATGGCTCTTGGATTTGTGATCGAATTCAGAATTTCACCGACATTTACTGCTTGAAGTGACTCTATTGCTCACTCGTGCAATGGAATACTGCTCTGCAGTCTGGAGTCCTAACTACAACAACGGTGTCGAACGCATCGAATCCGTTCAATGTCCAACGTTCACTAAACAATCCTGGATTTCAGAGCCTTGGATATGTCCAAATCGAATGTTCTGAGCTCTCTAAATTATTCTGAAGTTCAGACTTATTGATCTACCAAGACAACTGGTCTTGATACAAAGCCAATAGAAACTCATGGGGACCATACAACCCCCTAGAGGGCCTGCGCATAATTTACGATCTAGGGGAACTGTTATGCTAACGCTCATTCCTATGCTAGCGATCTATGTGTGTCCAAACCGGATGTTGTAAGTTCTCCAAATCAATCTGGAGTTCAGACGTCTTGGTCTACCAAGACAACTGGGCTCGATATCATGCCAATAGCAACCCTGGGGTCCATATAGGCTCTTAGACGCCATGCGCATGATTTACGATCTAGGTGTATCCAAACCGGATGTTCTAACTTCTCCAAATCATTCTTGAGTTCAGACCAATTGATCCACCGTGATAACTGGGCTCAATACAAAGTCCATAGCATCCCATGGGGTCCATACATGCCCTTAGAGCCCATGTGCATGATTCACGATTTGGATATGTCCAAACCGGATGTTCTGAATTCTTCAAATCATTCTGGAGTTCAGACGAAAAAAGAAACATTCTCAGAAATATGTGCAACTGATCGAAGGTGCCCAATGTCCATTGATAAGATCAACGTCGCTGATTAACTCAGGTGAAAAGTATGTTGCACATAGGTACAAAGTATGATTCTTTAAGTCAACAGAAATCAAAATTTGCTCTACCACCTTTCATGATTCTTTTCTAAGGGGCCGTACACTAATTACGTAAGCATTTTTTCTGGGTTTTTTAACCCCCCCTCCCCCCATGTAAGATTTTTCCCATACAAATAAATTTTTATTTATATGGAACGTAAGAAAATGGCAGGCCCCCCTTCCCCCTATAAGTGCTTACGTAATTAGTGTACGACCCCTAATGATGTGCGCTTTGATACCAATTCCCTGAATCTTTCCGACTATTTTGTGCACTGCGGAAATACCTCACAGAATGAACCAAATACTGCTATTCATGTTTGGAATTGTAAATAAGGATTCTCTTGCAATATTCAATACAAGGACGTAACTAAGCAATTTTTAATTATGCAATCGAATTTCCTGCCCGATCACAAATGATGACTGGTTATTCGTTGTACAACGAAATCGCATGATATCTGATTCATATTATGATGAACGAAAAACAGAAGCTACGAAGATAAGTCAATGGCTGTAATTATCACTGAGCCTAATCGAATGTATCAGTCAAAGCCCATTCGTGTCAGTTATGTTTTGTTTCAATTTCGACACGTGCTTTATCTCAGCTTAACTGAAATATATGGGTCGATTCAAAACTGCAGAGTCATTATGCAAGCGCATTTTACATGCGCTATTGGCAAAAATTCAGCAATGATGAGATTTAGTTACGGCAGCGGTGTACAACGACCATCAGACGAAATATTTGCTCAAGGGCTTCAGCTAAACGGTAGACACAACATTTGGTCCATTGCTGCCTCAACCCGCCTACAGCAGCTGGCGATGGCGGTTTTTTGATCAACAGAAACGTTTTTTTGTGTCGTTATCGCACTCTGCTGCGGCAACAACAATTGGGTAGGATTGCAGTTTTCCTCTCACTAGGTATGCTGTGACATCACTTTCGATTGGCATCGTCTCGGTAATGGCTTGGCTACGGACAAGCAAAACCAAGCAAAGAGTCCGTAAAATCACATATTACCACATATAATAAATAGATTGGAGCACAGCTGTTTGATATTTGTGTCATTGTGGTTGTATGTCGGAGAGTCTTGATTTATTATTGTGTAACATTCCTCTAGCAACTGATCGCATACAATCAAACCCTGCAAATAAGGGAAAAGAAAGTTTCACTGTAAAATTTGAAAATTATTTAACTTATACTTCCATGCAGCTTAACCACAATATCGCTCACAGTACCATGGAGCTTTTTCGTCAGCCGTTTTTTTTATGAAACTGTTGTGTATGCTGTAATAAGGTAAGCAAACACGTGAAATGCTGAGAATGGTGTGTTGTGGGGTTGCCACCTCGACGCCTGTTCAGTTCGCTTTCGTCTGTCTCTATGTTAAGTCATCCGGCGTCCACCGACAATAAGCGGGACCACACGAAAGGGTACGCGCGTAAAAGTTGGAAACTTGAACTTTAACACGTTTTGTCGTTGGTGATGATTGACTAAGATGCTGCGATCGTTACCGTTGTTGATAAAATAAGTCAGTGATTAACTGTTATGCTGCACATGATAACACAATTATATGACAGTGTACATTTGTGGTAAAGGAGCGTGCAAACCATAACCGTTCGAAAATGAAGATCCTAGCAGCAAAAACGCTGTTAATGTGTTTATTATGTGCGGATGTAATAAAAGCCCAGTCCACTTCGCAAACTGCTAGTGA
The DNA here is from genome assembly GCF_024139115.2 of Armigeres subalbatus. NCBI lineage: Eukaryota > Metazoa > Arthropoda > Insecta > Diptera > Culicidae > Armigeres > Armigeres subalbatus. Next base: position 196,173,622 of record NC_085141.1, read on the forward strand.
AAATGCAAACAGTAGTGTCGCGTCGTTTGAAAATCTAGTTATTCTGGATGAAGTTCTCAATGTGTTTGATATTCGCAACATTGGAGTGAATTGGAGTAACATCAGCAGACGATTGACAAGCAGTTGTTCCCATGAAATGGAGAACTATTTGCGAGGATTACAAGCTGGAAAAAACTGGGCCGTGAAAAGTAAGTGCATCTTATTATAATCGAATGCATCACTTCAAACACTTGTTCTCTTCATTTTTTTTTTAATATTTTATTCAACCTTGAAGAATCTACCGATGAAGAGATGCTACGAGTTTACGTAATATTTCACAAAAAGAAACTGCTATTCTCAATCTTCACATGCGTCCTTGACACAGAGTATCGCCCAAATATCTCGATTGCCTTGGTTTCGCTCAGACGACTATAATTATTGTGCCCAGGGCATCCCAAACAAAAGGCCGTGACTCACATGGTACCAGGTCGCCGGAAGGAAAAATGTCTTTTGAGCAAGTATGAGCTTATGACAGGCGTAAACGTGTGAATAAATGAAATTTATACACTGGAATTGCGGTAAATACGCGGTTTTGTTCAGCTTGTTTCTGAATTTTTAAATTAATGAACATTGAGTTGAACCCACAAAAAATCCATCAAAAAAATCTAATAAAATTCAGGTGAAATTTAAAACGTTGTTGAAAACGAAAAAACAACGACCACAGGGCCCACAGAGCATATGTACATGTCGTATGGAATACAATTATAATCTTTTTCTCGTCAACATATTCTATACAAGAAATTAGATACATTTCAGTCATTGTTGCATATTCAATTCTATTAGAACAAAAAATACCTCTTGTTTCCAGTATATTGTGTTTTTTTATTTGTTTTATCAGTTTTTATAAGATCTTATGAATAACAAAATTTTATTTTTTACGGTATCTCAGTAAAAAATTTTGATATTATTTTCTTTTAGTTCTGGTATTCAATTCCATATCTCATTTTACTATCAATATTACAATTTGCAATTATTGAGTTATTTCTATTTGCACGGCATGCTAGTCCTATATTGATAATAGTCTATTAGAAGGTTTTCATGTTCTGATTGTCCTGAAGTCTGCGCTCCGCGGGCAAATGGTCGACTTGATGATTCCCGATCCTAGACGATTGCCGCTTCCGCCTTAACCTGTTCCCTGTTTAGCTTTTGGTCAATGCTGGTGACAACGACGATGGAACGCTATGTTTTAGGTCCAATTATGAAGTCATCAGTTTCGAATCATATACCACATAATCTGATGATAAAGATATGCAGCCGTTGAGTGTTATTTACTGATACACACCATGTTTTGCTACCCTATAGTAGCACAGATTTATTTTTTAAACCCTTACCTTCTTGATTTTGGTACCCTTGTCTGACCCCATTTGATTGCAAACCAAGATATTGGAAACTTTGAGATTCTCCACTGTTTGTCCGGCTACTATGAAGCAGGAAAAGGTCGCAGTGTTGACATCCAATGATTTGGTTGGTTGGTTGTTGACGATGATGATTATACCTGCCGATGAGAAGAGTTTGGCAAGGACGTAGAGCTTTGTCTGCATAGCAGAGTGCCATTGGGCTAGGATTGCAACGTCATCACTCAATTCGAAGTCGTTTAGATGTTCCATGGTAATAGGTTGCAATACCACGATTTGGTGCACGGTAAATCGCACCTACCAGAATCTCGTCCATTACGATGAGCAACAGTAGTGGTGATAGAATGTATTCTTGTCTAACACTAGCCTCTGGGTACGATAGCATATTCTCAGAGACTTCCATGGTATTCTCATAATTGACACGGTTAAAAGTTTTTGTATTCTTTGAAACTGACTTACTTGCTATCGATTTATAGAAAGGTATGTGGTGAACGCGACACATGACCTGCTGTCACCGGAGAGTAGCATCGATCTTCTGTTGAATCCAGATTATAAATACTGCATAGCACTTTGAATGAGCTATAGCTACCTTAGCAAATTAGCTCTTTAACGCGTATGATAGCAATACCCCTTTTGAGCATCTTCACTAAGATACCCTACATCCATTTGACCAGAAAAGTTGTGTTGTGCCATATTCGAACGATGCGATCGCGATCGATCACTAGAGGTACGATTTCATGATTTTTTTTGTGTTGATCTGTGGGACCCTAAGCGGATCATACCGACGCGACGGCCTAACTGGCATTTAGAAACGTTCTTTGACTGTGTTCTAACCAGCTTACTAGCTATACGGTTACGTCGTTCAGCAGCTGTCACGTCTTTCACGGGCATCGTTGTATTATGCGTCTCTTTTTTTATCTTTATTAAAGTGATTTTTTAATTTTAAAATTCAGTTCATCACTAAATATTATGCGTCTCGAGAAAAACACTAATATTGCGGATTCCTGCTGGTTGCCTCTCAGGTAATCACAACAGCCACTAAATACAACAGAGTGAATATGAATCTTCCCCATCGTATGCACTTGCCATGAAAAACACTCATATATGTGCTCAGTGACTCCAATGGTCTCTCACTAATACAATCGAACAGGAAAATTCTCCCTATCTTTTAACCCGGCGGCTATCTTGACGTTTACATTCGCAGTCGAGCGTAAGACCGCCGCGGTATTCTAGAAAAAGATAAGCGGGACAATATTCATTTTCACCCCGCATAGTCGTCGTAAGCACATAGCTAATTTTTGCTGAGGAAGTTCCAAGACTCTATAATAGTAATAATATCGGTACTGGGAGTTAAAAGTAAGGCGGAACTATTCGTTTTCTAAACAAAATACCTCCCACCACCCTTCCCCTTTTCCAAATGACCTCCCAATCCCTTTCTTAACTTCTCCTGTGGATAGATAATATGTGTACCAAATTTGGTTGAAATCGGCCAAGTGTTTCAGAAGTAGTTAGCGAACATACATACATACAAGTTAAGGTTATATTATTTAAAGGTTATATAGATTTCGTAGATAAACTAAAAAATTGGAATACTATCTCTGAATCTTCTCCCGAAGGCTGTTTAGAGGATTTCTTGAATCTTGGACAGTACAGTTTGCATTTAGAGTATCCTGAAGATAAATTTTGGGTCTCTGAAATCATTATTGCTTGCTTGAAAAAAAAACACGAATCTCATTTGCTTTGATTTCCTTTGCTTTATTTCTGTCGTATGTCTTCCTCTCCTGACATTTAGCATCAGAGGTCTATTAGTTCATTCCGTTATCTCACATGTATTTGGTAATCAATATACCGCCATCGGGGGTGACAATGGGTCTGGGGGTGAGAATGGGTCATCGCTCTCACCGGCAGTCTGGAGGTCGTACAGCAAAATCGTTCAAAAAGGTCTGTTATATTTTAGTCTTCTTGCCCTCAGATACATTAAATATATTCTACAAGCATTCTAAGTAGTTGAAACAGTGACCCATTCTCACCCCCATTTGACCCATTGTCACCCCCGACGACTGTAAACCTATTGATGTAAATAAAGTAGCTGCTTTTGCTAGTTAAATGTATGTTCTTATTATTACTACCTTTATTTTCATGTTTTATTTCCGTACGACGGCTACGCGTATTGATTACCTAAATTAAACTCACAAAACATGAATGCGGTATATATTTAAACATATTTTTGATGTTATCAAAGTCTGCCACAAAACCCAAGTGTTCGAGAGCCACTGACAAAAGCGGTTTTTTCGATGCATAGTGATATGAAACGATCTAAGAAATTTTGAAGATGAACCAGGTGTTTCGATGCGATCTGTTAAAGATTAGTTGATCACGGTTCGGTGACATAAATACGAAGCAAAAAAATTACATGGGCACCTATCTGTGCTGCCATGCACTTTATACGATGCTTAACGCATATTATTTAAGTCGTACACTTAAACCGGCAAAACTGAAAGTTGCTCAAGAGCAAAAAACAACAAAGAGATAGGTCAAAACGTGTTACAGAAGGAAATAACCTTGAAGGATGCATTCATCAAGATCGTTCGTTATTCATGACAAAATAGTCGCTTCTAGTGGAGCCGATACTGGCGCACCATCTTTGTTGGTTGTTGCATTTCCATAAGTAAAACATATGATCCCGAAGTTAGTCCAACTTGTTTCTGCAATTTCATGTTTGAAAATCAAAATGGATTTTTCTATGCATGATAAAACCAATTAAGTTATTTTACCATCCATTTTCTATGCAAATCGTACGTACCCTATTGGCTTTGATTCGAATTGGTTGCAGCACATTATGTAACTGATGGTAACTGGGTTGAGTTTTGGCTTGATTGACTGCCCTTAGTATTTATTCGATTGGTTCAAAGCCAGATCAGTTGTGTAACAGATTAACATAGAAACCCACAGGTGATTGTTGTTCATTTTGTACTCGTTAACTGGAATATCGGCAACAGCCATGTATCCTAACTAATATGTGTCTGGAAGATGAATAACAGCTTTCTCACTTGTATTTTTTTTTTTTCATTTTTGTATTTCGCACAGTTAATACCTGTTTTTTGATTATGTTTCATAATATGGCCTACTTTCCTTCATCTTATCATGCAGCAATGTAGAGCTATATTATTTATTACAAAATCACCTTAGATGTGGGTTGGGTATTGTAATGTAAGAATAGCGTTAGTCAACTGATTTGATATGCCGCAAAAATATGATGTTGGACATGAACATATAATTTATGAGAACTGCGATTCCGTCACGTTTATCCTTGAAGTAACACTAAGAGATGCTGGCCATTTTAGCTCTAACACCACTTTGGCAGATTGCGGTAGTTGAACTTGCATAACATTAGAAACCTCTTGATGTGAAAAAGAACACGGGGAGAAGAGGGTCTAGATACCCCCTAAACACAACTACTGATAGTATCTGTAAAGCAGTCTTCTTTTTCTTCGATTCCTATCGCAGTTCTGCTTTTAAATAGTTATCACCATTAGCAGCAACATGTTTAACACCTATAGGTCATTTGCTGCATGTTGAGATTCTTCATTAGCACTTCCATTGAATGCTTTTTGGAAACGTCCAATGTTGCACATTACTACTAAGGCAATATCATTCGTGAATGTTAAAATCAAAATGCTTCCTTCCTATCAAAAAACGATGTAAACCAATCAACAGTAAGCGATGTTCCAAGCATAAAGAAAAGTCATTCTTATATGTTTTCAAATGCTTAGAGACAATATGCGGAGGACATTGAACTCAAGAATGGATCACATTCAAAAGTCACACACTTTTGTGTTGAGCCCGGCATTTTTTCAAAATGTTGTTGTAGTTCTCAAGACTACAATGAATAAACAAAAATTATCAAATTGTGTACAGTTCATAATGTGCACATTACCATTATAACTGAAACATATTTTTTAAGACCTGGTCTTTTCATCAAAAACCACACAGTTGTGGTCGAAATACGTATCTTCAAAGATATCAAAATAATTGATGGAATTAAATGGAGAGTACTAAATTCGTCTTAGACGGTTGAATACATTCCACTAAAAAGAGCTTAAAATATTTTTTCTTAATCCAATCAGCTCTAATTTTAATTATCATAGGCTGATTGGGAATTATATAGAACGTATATCGAAAGGAATTTTGATGTTGATATACCTCTCGATACCAAAAGTGATACAGTAATATCCCGATTGTATCACCCCCCTGGTGAATTTTGGGGCGATAAAACAGGGTATGTGTCAAAAATGGAAAAACAAATATTTCCAATTTTTTAATTCATTCCACAAATATGAATCATTTTATGTCTTGGAAAGGCCAAATGCGTGAACGGTACCCGTTATTTCTTGTCGAAATTGCTTACAGAATATTGCTCAGGTACTCAGAAGTCGTTCGTAATAAACTACAGGCGGTGAAAGTTATTATGTGGTATCATTTACGAAAATGAAAAGAATGGGAAAATTTTTTGGGGTGACAAAATCGGGTCGAAAACGTTATAAAATCTGGTCGAAAACTTGACAAAATCGGGACGTGATAAAATCGGGTCGAAAACGTGATAAAATCGGAGGTAGACAAAATCGGGGAGTGGAGTGACAAAATCGGGTCAACACTGTATTGATAATGCGCTCGTATCTTTGACAAATTTAATTGTCGAAGCCAGTGGCATTGCAATTCCTTAATGTGAAATTAAATTCAACTCCATTATTATTGACGACGATCTTCAACTGGGCAAATTAAATATATTAATAATAACTAAAAATGTAACATAGCAATAAAGGATGATAGTGTTAAGCAGGGATTGAATCCTAAAGAAAAAGAACAAGTCTCTCACTTATAATCTCTGTATACATATACGATATGTAGCTTACCGCGAGAGACTTTTTTCGCAAGCCTAGGCTGACCATACGTACCGTATTTAACGGGACAGTCCCGTTTTTTAGACCTAATTGTGCTGTCCCGTCGTAATCTAAAAAATCCTCAATTTGTCCCGTATTTTTATTGATTCTTTCAAAGAGCTCCAAAATATGATTCAAACAAATACATAAAATAATTATTGTTCATTTCGGCAATTAATGTTCATTTTCGATTATTATTTTTGAATCTTTCGAAGTAGGAAATTAATTTTTTTTTGTTCATGTGAACAAAATCAATAGACAAGATTCCCAAGGTGTGAGGCTACTTTAAGCATAATTTAAATCAATTTCGATAAAAAAAACGTGAATAGATAAGATTTAACATCTGCCGGGTTGTTACGGGGATCCTGAAATATTTTCCGTGCCAAATCCGCGCTGACTAAAATCAAATCCGCACCATTTCCGCGCGACATGAATCCATTTCGCGCCAAACTGCGCGACCCAGAACTAAAATGTTACAAATACACGAAATATCAATTTTGGTTTCTACAATCTACTAAACGTCTTCTCTTGGAGATTGTTTTTAATATTCTTGATTTTAAATATGATTAAAAGCTTCAATTTTGCACTTGTTTGTACCAAATTTAAAAAAGGACTAAGGAAATCTTAAAGTTAATTTAACAACCCTCACCGACCATCTAAGTTTTTACCACTAGAAATACTGAAGCTAAGAAAACAAGAACTAAACAGCCAAAACTATTTCAATACGCACCGCTTTTTAAATGAGATGATGATTTTGACATTTTGTGTTCCGTTATTGTTAGTGGCACTCGGCACAAAGATGCAGATCATAATTGATGAATAGATGAACTTTGGCAAATAACAAACAATAACAAATAACAAAAATCTTCTAAAGTAAAAAAATAATACAACTTTGTTGTAATTATAAAATTGCGTAGAGCTTCAAATATTCCTGAGAATATCTGTCGAAATTATCCTGGTATTTCTGCAAAAGTTCTAGGGAACTTATGCGGAAATTAATTCTGGAATTTTGTTATAAATTGAATATAATAATTTGATGACAATTCAAGTAAATTATTCAAAAACAACCTGCGGAAAATCTTTAGAGACTACTTGCGGATACCCTTCATTAATTCCTGTGGAAAACGGTTTGGAAATTCATGCAGAAATTGACTGCGGGTTACTTGCTGCGTAAAAACATCCGAAAAACCTTTCGTCAAATTCGAGGCGCAATTTGTAAGGTTTTTTTTTACAGATATTCCTGAGATTACCGCTAACAAAATGTTTGAGAAAATCCCAACGTGAATTCTTGCGGAATTTTCTCTGGGAATCTGGAAAAAAATCTTCCGGAAATACATTCGGAGTTTCCCCTTCATGAATTCCTGTGGAAATCGGTTTGGAAATTTCTGAAGACTTCCTCTGGTGAATGCCGGTGAACAACATTCCAAGAATTCTTTCGTAAATTCAAGGCAACATTACATTAATTGCTGCGGTCAGCGCTGCGGTCATTTACGCAGAAATTCCCCCATTTTTTATAATTTAACGGATTCTAAATGATGCAGAAATCCTTGTAAGGCTGTAGACATTTATTTATTAAATTAATAGAATCCTTGTTAAATTTCTTAGGAGGTTTCGTAATTTTTTTGTGTATATTCCTGTAAATCATCGGAGTTATCCGAAAACATTGCAAAAATACTCATGAAATTACCGCATTTTTACAGGAATATCTTTTAAAGATCTCCTTCTAATATTTGAACAAATTTCTGCGGAAGCACTTTACTGTTTTGACTTCTGCATTTGTTCTCATGCGCCAACAATATTCATGGAAATAATTAAAATTAGATTTTCTTGTTTGGATTCTTGTTATTCTTATCTGCAGATTTTTTCCCACTTATATTCATGATAAAGAGATTTTCGCAAAACCATAGGCAGAGTACTGTTATTTTCAATTGTTCAGAATTGGAAAAAAAATTTATATTGGTCAAAATAAAATCCTTTAATGCATGTCTAAGAGTAGATCAAAATAAAATTTCAATATTCTACTTTATTTTAAATATTGAAAATTGCGTAATTTTCGTTCCTTTGTGCTTTTGTTCGCGTTCCTTTGAAGAGTGAAATATTTGTAGTTGCGTATTTTTCCACAACTAACTTAATTCAATAGAATGTTATGGTGGTGAATGACTCTAAAATATTTCTGATTTCTTAAACAGAAAATGAAAATTAAGCTCATAAATTTTCAAATTTCCACAACTTTTAAATTTAATCACAAGGTTTATTGAGATGCCCCGTTTTGCAAGCGCGTTTGTCCCGTTTTTTCACCTAAATGATCTGGTCAGCCTACGCAAGCCGTCATGATAGAGAACTGATTCGGGATACTATACCCCATGATAAATTTCTTTTAGAAAGCTCCAAATGCGGAAAGCACTGGCTCTGATGATGCATTTCAACTGTTTCAACTGTTCTACACACCTCTGCAGTAACCAACACGAAAGGAGCAAGAACAAAGCGAGAATCACCATTTTTCTGTGGGGGCTGCGTATCCGATTCTGTTTTTTCGCACTTGTATACAAGTTTGATAAATTTGCTATCATGGCTTGTTATGATTCGGAACAGTTTTTGCCTCTCTTTTATCGTTGTTCGTTATCTGCTGAGAGCGATTTCTGCAAACCCTGGTGTTAAGAAAACACGGAACATCTAGTCTAAGAGATGAATGCATGTATTAGATAATTAGCAAAAAAAGAACCGAGAGAAAAAGAAAAAGCCCAGAATCACAGTTCTTATGCTAAACTAAGCCTCCTGTCAAATTTTCAACTAATTCGGATAAAATTTCGAGGTGGCTCAAGCATAGCATAGCATAGCATAGTTACGGTGTACTTCGTAGATTGGACACTAGTGATACTCATGTTTTTCTTTTGAAATCCTTATTCACATTGCTATCATTGGGTGTGATCATTGATTTCAAGCTAGGATAAAAATCACAAAAGCATGAGGATTACTACTCCTGGCCACGCCCATCTTCACCGTAACTTGGGAGGGGAAGGAAGTGTTGATGTAGTACTTACTTAACGAGAGGCCCCCGACTCAGCGACACCCTCATAAGTACCACGGAGTTGGTTATTGGGGAAGGTATTCGTTAAGTCAGGATTTGCCTGTAGCTGACAATGTGACCGTGGTAGATCTTACACCACACACCACGCAAAGGTGTCTACCCAGCGTTACGGGGATTAAAATTTCGAGTTGGCTCAAATCGATTTAGTGTTTTTGGGCTATTTTCAATTTTGGAAAAAATCCAACAAAAGATATAAACACCAAAAACTATCGCAAGAACCTTTTTACGGGATCTTTTGACGTGCTCTTCAAGTCTTGTAAACATTGCGATTCGTTTCGTTCACGTGTTGACCATACTAAAGTGGTTTTCGTACTTTTAAGTGCATGAAAACACTATTTCCCTTAAAAGTCGTTGTTCTACAAAATTCTTGAATTTATGACAAATCATTGCTAATTTAAAACAATACTATTCCTCTTTTTTCCTGAACATTTGAGTAATATAATTACTAATGAACAATTTACCTTTAAATTCTTAAAAATCAGAAGCTGAACATTTGTCATAAATTTGTCATTAGGTTTTCTTCAAGCAAGTTGTTGTACATGTACGATGCACTAAATGGTAAAAGCATACAGACATATGATGAAATAATCCAAATATGGAAGTCGTTTGTTCTATACATCAAATATCATATTATTTGATTTATGTTTTGTTCGAATAACTTGTGTGAAGAAATCCTAACGTGCAAATTTATGACAAATGATCAACTTCTGATTTTTAAGAATTCAAAGGTAAATCGTACATTAGCAATTACATTATTACTCAAATGTTTAGGGACAATAGAGGAATGATAATGTAATAAATTAGCAATGATTTATCATAAATTCAAGAATTTTGTAGAACTACGACTTTTAGGGGAAACAGTGTTTTTATGCACTTAAAAGGTTGAAAATCATTTTAAAATGGTCAAAACGTGAACGGAACGAATCGTAATGTTCACAAAACTTGTAAAGCATTGTTATTGCGACAGTTTTCGGCGTTTACATCTCTTGATAGATTTTTTTTAAATTAAAAATAGCCCAAAATCACTAAATCGATTTGAGCCACCTCGAAATTTTATCCGAATTAGACATAAGACAAGTTTAGTACTATTCCATTTAATTCTACCACGTTGTAATCTTTCAAGATATGTATTTCGACATTAACAGTACGGCCGTTTTCGGTGTCTCGTACTTCACGCGACTCGAAGTCGGCCTTACAGTTGAGGTCGAAATACGTATCTGTGAAGATGACAACGTAGTGGAATAAATTGAAAAAGTACTAAACTTGTCTTATGACAGGTGAAGGCATCCCACTAAAAGAGCTTAGTAATTCCCTTAAACAACTACCACAATCACATGTTTTCGAAGGACGGAAAGAGACAGTCGACACACCGCCGCACAGTGGTCAAAATTCCGAAAAACATGATCGTCAGCTTTGTCGGTATGAAAACGTGTTTTAAATGACATAGTATGTACAGCAAGTATGTTGCATACATCAAGGGATACATCAATTTTATTTTTAATATTTATTTTTTTAAATTAATTTTTCAAAATTGGTTGAAACAAAATGGCGTCTTTGGGAAAGTTGTCAGAAATAATGTACAGAAAAACTTTGTCAAAGACACTACGGGTCTATCTATTGAAACAAACAAAATATGACTCAATTTCAGATAATAGCTCATTCAATCCTATAAAAACTGGTACACATTCGATTCTGTTTTTACACGGATTTTTTTTACACGGCCGTGTTAAAAAATCCCATTCAAAATTTTTGCAAGCAACTTTGCATGATTCGTCAAGAAATCATAAAACTTTTTTCACACGGATTTTTTAATTTTGAACTGAAAACTTTTTTTTACACAGAACGTATCCCCCGTGTAAAAAAAGGATCGGGTGTACAATGAATAACTTTGGATTGTCACATTTTTTAGGTCAACAATGTTCTAGAAACTTATTCATCACATGGAAATACAGCATTCAACTACGAAATCATAACAATAATTCCAATTTATGGAAGGAAGTTCAAGATTTACGATCAAAATTACACATGTTTTACACCAAAATATCTCGCAAGGTTGCAAAAAGTGGCAGCCAAATAAATGCACATTCAAAAGATAAGCTTCAAAGCTTTCCACTCCAAGTGGTTTTATTAGTATCTCGTTGTATCCTCGTCAGATATTTTTTATTAAAAAATAACTTTTTTTTCTACATGTTTGGGTTAGTTATTGCTATAAGATAAATATTTAAATGTCAAAAATCAACTGGCCTTTCCTATATTTTTTTTTATTTGCCCAAAATATTAACAAAAATAAAATTTTCTCAAATGATAATGCAACATACTTGCTTAACATGCTTTGCCATATAAAACACGATTTCATACCGGAAAGCTGACGATCACGTTTTTCGGGATTTTTACCACTGTTCGCCGGTGGTAAATCATTTAGAAAGCTCTTCTCATCTTTTTCTTGAGCCTTAAACGTAATGGTCTTGAATTGTAAAACGGTCTTGAATTTTCCGATGTATTTCGTCCATTTTTCAGCCTACACGATTGTTTTATCCAAAACGAGAATGGAATAATTATCCTTCAAAGTTCTACCGGACTGTCTACTAGACCTATTCAAAATTAGATTTTTTTCGCTCCCCTATGCTTTAACAATGATATTCGCGGTTTTAACAATCCTTCTGAATTTTCAGCTAATTTGGTTGCTAAGTTTTTTGAATGAACACGCGCAGTATGAATTTTGTATGGAAATTACTATAGAAATCGCCATTTATGTGAAACCCCGTTTCGTGAGATGTCTCAATAATTATTTGAATACTATCAACCCGTTGACTTAATAGTATATTTCCTAAGCTAGAAGACAGTTGATGTTGCGAAGCGATCTGACTATTGTAAACAAAATTACCAAAATTTAAATACCAATAGGCAATAAAATAGATAAATTTTATTATTTTTTCGTGGAAAGTTTTAATTTTTTGTAGGTGTCCAACTAACCATCCTTTCCCTTCCTCAGCATACGCAAGGACGTGGCCAGGACAGATCTCGACTATTGGAAAGTGCATTGCTTCTATCTATGAGTCAATTTCGAAAAAAATGAGATTTCTATATTAATCAACATTTTAAAACACTCATCTAACATTGTTAAATAATTGTTGCAATTTATTTGCAATTGGCAGCTTAATTTTTTATCTAGGGGGAATGACGGCTTTAGCAGGTTTTGTTCTATTATTGGCAGGGGTTTTTTTATGACTGACTAGGCTCAAATTTGGCCTAAACATTCTTTGCATGTCAAAGAATATTGTGGCCAAATTTCATAAAATTTGGTCGACAAAAACCCCCCTGCCAATAATAGAACAAAACCTGCCAAAGCCGTCTTTCCCCCTATGTAATGATTGATTCTGTCGAAAGTACGATATATTTAACTTAATCTTAACATTGGTTTATAGTAAAAGTACCAAACTCAAATAATCCACTCTAACGTGAGATCTGTGTCGTTTAACGCTAGTTGTACTTGGTACTAAGAAGCTGCAAGCATTCATTAACCAATGAATACGTTTTATATATCGAGCTTGGTGTCATCACAACTGGATCTCGATGCCATCAAAAATTCGATATCAATGAAAATTTGAGAGCATAAATGAAGGTGAAGGCATGATATACGAATGCAAAAATGGTAACATAGCTTAGAAACCACGCGATTTATAACTGTGAAAGTGCTGAATGAACTGAGAGGCGGCAATGTAGCAGATGCAATGCCAATGAAGAAGAGAAAGAAGATCATCGAAATCGATGGTTGTTTTCAAAATAAATCCAAGCTGTCGATTAGCTTTGTCAACTATTGACGAATAGTGCATCTTAAATGTCATTCGTGTGTTGAGAAGTACTTCAAGGACTCTCACTTTATCAACGCTATCAAGTAGTTTCCCATAAGTGGGGCAATTGTGAGTAATAGGCCTTCTAGTGCCTTTTACAATGATGAAACGAAATAACAGAACATTTTGAAACACTTACTAAACACTTTCCGAGTCACCATAATTCATGATTTGCAATGTCGAAAGTCGCTTGCACGTCCTTATAAACAGGATCACTGCACTGCGGCAATACAGGAAGATGTAAACTCACAAAGCTTATTGTAGTTCGATCGTTTTGAATAACGCCAGAGTTCTTACTAGCATTTCTTAAGATTTTTACTTTTCTTGCCTATCGAACTTGTGTTCTTCGTGACCGTGATACGTATCTGTCAAAAATACAATCAAGGGGTGGATTTGGATGGAATTGTACAAACTTGTGACCCCCCACCCTTTTTGTATAAATCTTTTAAAATTTTTGTATGGATTGCCATACTTTTGTTAGCCAGGGGGGCCCCTCTTAGCGTTACGTAATTTATGCATGCTCCCTAATAACGACGTCGTTATTATTTGGGACACCCTAGTCTCCGTTCTACATCATGTAGTGAACATAGATTAGCTTAATTTCAAATTAACTGCATTGCTGATGGTTTCCCTGCGATTTGCCCTTAAAGCACGTGATTTAGTACTTGTACTTGTTAGTATTTGTTCAATCAAAACGTACCTTCAAAAATGGTTTATCACTTAGTCTTTAGCTCAAACTTTCTATCTCGTTTCAATTCGCTGCTATTTTGTTTTTGACACATGTAGTGTCTGCAATTAGCGGGTGCAAAAATTCACGAATATAACACAACAGTGTGTTAACGTTGACGCCTCTATGCAACGCGCATTTGATCATCTGATCAAAGCGCGGAGGGACTGGTGGTTTATTGACAAAGTTATGGCACCACGCGCCGCATGCCGGAAATCTTCCAGAAACTGATATGCAACATTTATGTTAAAACTTTTGAGGAATGTCGTACCGTAGGAAAACAAGGTTGTTAAACTTGAAACAAATAATACAAAAAAATCATGTGAAATAATCTAATATGCAAACCATGAATTCGTCAATTGCGTAAACAAATAAAAAAATATTTTTCTGCAGCATATTTTAATGTAATTTTTGTTTTACCGATTCAAAAAGTGATGCAAAATATTATATATTAGATGTATGTGGATTTATCAAGATGTTATAGAGCCTCCAAACGTTTCTTCTTCTTCTTCTTCTTCTTATTGGCATTACATCCCCACACTGGGACAGAGCCGCCTCGCAGCTTAGTGTTCATTAAGCACTTCCACAGTTCTTAACTGCGAGGCGAACGACAAATCTTAATTCATAATTTTGTTACTATTTTGTCCCACAAATCTATTTCATATTTTGAATTAAGATCTAACTAATGATTGGATGATTTAAGAACAACAAATCTGACGAGGTCAACGGCTTTTTTTTGTTATACGATATTTGGGCAAGTAGAAAGGAGTCCTATACAATCCAAATGTGAGCCCCGAACCCAATCCACAACCAATCCTTATCCAACTCGAATCCGATCTAAATCAAATCCAAATCTATTTAAAATCCAATCTAGTGATGAACTTTATTTATAATTTTAAAATCACTTTAATGAAGAAATAAAAAAAATCAAATCCAATCCAAATCTAATTCAAATCCAATCCAAATCCAATCTTAATCAAGTCGAAATCCAATTCAAATCCAATCTGAATAAATTTCAAATCCAATCCAAATCCAACCCAAATTCAATTCAAAGTCCATCCAAATCCAACCTACATCCAATCCAAAAAAATGACGAATTTAAAAAAAAACAATGATGGGATAATTTATTATAATTTGTCCAATCGAACGCGAACTCATTTCTATCTAATTTCACAAAATCAATGCATAAAAAGTATCATCGTGTTAGCCTCATGATATACGAATGCAAAAATGGTAACTTGGCTTCGAAACCTCGCAGTCCATAACTGTGGAAGTGCTTACTGAACACTAAGCTGCCAGGCGGCTCTGTTCCAGTGTGGGGATGTAATACCAATAAGAAGAAAAAGAAGAACTACTGTTCTGATGTTGGTTTTGCATTATAGCACCCAAATAATGGATGGACGAACTGTAAACCAGGTATTATGATCAGGAACTGCAAAAAATCTAATATAACACTCATTTGGGTGCTACAATTAAAAACTAACTTCAAAACAGTAGTTACATGACTACATTTTGCTGAATTGGCTTGGGTAAGTGCTCAAATACTGTATTCTATGCAACGCGAAAAAAAATTGAAAAAAATTGATGGACATGACATCAACATTTTCCAAAGACATCTATCGCTTCATGATTTGTCGAGCTATGCTGACACAGAATCTGATTGATCGCTGCAGCAATATAATTCATTGGCAAGAATGATCATGTGGAGTAAATTAGACTGTACAATTTTGGTACAGATTTAGCTTAGCTTATCTTAGCTTTGCTTAGACTGACTGTACAATGTACATATCAATGGTTGCTACTCAGTGATTGATCAGAACTGGGGCAAATTGCACTACGATCCAATTGAATAATAGTTGGGATTTACCATCTATTCTCAAAGTGCACGTTTCAGCAGCTCGCAAACTTGGATCAATAACGGCGCCGGTCAAGTCCTTACAGTCAGTTGGGAAAGGGAAGGATTGTTAGTGTGTGGTCATTAGACTGGCCCAAAATGCATGAAATCCTGAACTTCAAACCTTGCACCCTTAAATGACAGTTTGGGGGTCCCAGAAGCTCCCCTGAAAATTTCAGCTCATTCGGTCCAGTGGTTGGCGTGCGCAAATGACTCAAAGTTTGTATGGGAAAAGTGATCCAAATGTATGGGGAAACGCAACCGTTTCTGTTTTTTGCTTCTAGGTGGCGCTGTAGTCGACGGATTCCTGTTGTGGACAAAATGTAGAACCTTTTTCATATAAGGAAGCGACTGGTGAAGACCGGATGTAAATCCCTTTGAAATTGCCCAAGTTATAAGCATCCAAAGTCGAGGGTGTCGAGCGTGTCCCCCAGGGGTGTTTAAAATGAGAGCAACGTACCACCGACCATTGCGACGGCGATGCAGGCGTATTCGGTGCCGTGCGAAATTAAATGCATGATTATCACGCAATCTCGCGAATTTTTATCCGATTGGTAAATACTTTCCGAGCTCTGTACAGTAGTGTAGCTAGAGAGGGATGGAGTGAATAAGGGGGGCAAGGGGGGGGATCTTTTTTTTAGTAGAAAAACACATCCGGGATATTGTTCGATGTTTAATCTCGCAATTTTCTGGCGTCGTTTTATCTTCGAGCTAACACGCTAAAAAATTTACTCAAAATTGACATAAATTGAAGAACTCAAAATTTGGTCAAGTTTGGTTTATGCTATAGTTTAGAGTTCAATTTTCGAAGCGCGAATGTAAATATTTTGTTTGCGTCAAATAAAAATATACAGCCATCCAGTTCCAACATTATTGATATGATCCCTCAAAACCACATTATATTTGGTAGGATCGTTCCTTAAAGAGCAATATTGGACCCATTTTATTATTTCCCCTTTATGGTGACCAATTTCAATATAGGGTATTCAGAAAAATCGATCATTTCAGGAATTTTAATTTTTCATAAAATTGTAACTCCCAAATCATTAGGCCTATTTGTTGTATTAACAAATCAAATAAAAGCTCTTTATTTCTACAGGTATACCTCGATATAACGTAACTAATTTTTCACTCTTCAAATCGTTGTATCTCAAAAACCACTGGTCTTGCAAGAAAAATGTGCTTCTTGCTTTTGTGAAGTGATATTTGATCGTGCAAGTGGAATACATAAAATGGATTCAAAACCTAAGGAAGAATTAAGTATGGGACACCAACCCAATTGAAAGTTTTAAAGATGTAAAGTTGCCTTCAAACGGTGATGTGCTTGGTCGGATGCGTTTTATAATGAAAAATCAACACTAGAGTATAAAACCAGCTGCTAAAACTGTAGTAACTGAATTTCAAATTTTTGTGGGAGAAATATAGAATTCCTCTAATGCAACACTACAATGCTGTTGTTAAGCTCCTACAATTATTTAACAAAATGCGAGCAATTATCAAAAAATCTTCTCACGCGGGAGATAAACAGAAAGAGCAAGAGTCTAGTTTCATTAATAATTTGGATCGATTGTTTGACATTGCTCGACGAAATGCACATAGCAATGCCAAATGGATGGCGAAAGCAATATATTGTCTTAAAATATGGCTGTTTAGAGGCCAATTTGACATGACCGATGATGAAAGGCGAAAAATTCCAGTAATGTGCGCTTTTATTTTACGAGTTTACATTTGGTCTTGGTTTAAAGCTCCTTTACCCTCATCAGCAGCACGAAATTATCTAAACCTGGCAAAACAATTGATAACTTTACGAGATGCTTTCTCTGATCAATCAAGAAATGTGTATATTAGACTGGCCCAGGAAACAAAAAGTTGTCTAATTCCACGGGGCACCCCCCCAGGATTGTGTCTTTGGGTGAGAAAATCAATCTCTGAAAATTTCAGCTCAATCGCTTGTTGCATAAGCTGGCGCATTTGATTTGAAGTTTGTATGGGGATTTCAGCAAAAATGTATAGGAAAATACACCTCCGTCACTCATTTGATCTGGAAATTGGTTCTGATTGCTCGATTGACCTTAGAATTGCAAAAACGGCAGTTGGTATGCTACAGAGCAATTTCACAGAATATTGTATGATAATTAAATGAACTTTTATATAGGTTTCGGCTGATGCGATTCGATAAAAAAAACTCAAAAATACACAAATCAGCTCCTAATAAATCAGCTGAAAATTATATAAAAGTTCATTTGATCATCTTGCAATGTTCTGTGAAATTGTTCTGTAACATACCAACTGCCGTTTTTGCAATTCTGAGGTCAATCGAGCAATCAGAACCAATTTTCAGATCGAATGAGTGACGGAGGTGTATTTTCCTATACATTTTTGCTGAAATCCCCATACAAACTTCAAATCAAATGCGCCAGCTTATGCAACAAGCGATTGAGCTGAAATTTTCAGAGATTGATTTTCTCACCCAAAGACACAATTGTGGGGGGTGCCCCGTGGAATTCGACAACATTGTTTTCTCCCCATAGTAATCTGGGCCAGTCTAGTGTATATGGCTGCGGTTTCAAGATTTGCAAATCATCTATGGTACTTGAGTGAAGAACTAGTCGCTCTGGCTTTTTTCGACCCAGAAATATCTACTGATGAGAGAAAAGAAATGTCACACAATTTAAAATCTTGTAAGAGTGATGAAGTAAGAAAAATAAAATTGAAAGTATCTACGATCGATAAGTTGACTTCTTGTACGCTTTCGGATTTTGTTTCTCAAAATACGATGAATTTTTTTGAAATTTCTGGAATATCTGCAAATTTTCTCCTAGTATATGGGATGAATTGGAAGCATTTGTTGAAAGTAGAAATAAAATTAATTCATTTTTGGTAGTGAATGACTGTGCTGAAAGAGGAGTTAAACTAGTTCAAGATTTTTGTGGAAAACTGACAAAAAATGAAGAACAGCTTCAATATCTTCTCAAAGTTGTTCAACAGCATAGGCAAAATTTTCCAGGTTGCACTCGCTCTGTTATAAAGGAAGGCCTAGCAGTTGAAATAAATAATTAATATAGGTATAAGTGTTGTTTGTTGATAACTTTGTAGTTTTATACATTTTATAAATTCTGCTATAAACATTAAAACTGTTGTTTGAAAAATATATAACTTATATAATATCCCAGGTCTCTCTGTCTTTCTGTCCTTCTGTCCCTCTGTCTGTAACGATTATATCATATCGTTCTAAATTTGATGCAACGGGCATCACGATGTCCAAAAACAACTCGTTACAAATATTTCATGAATTTTGTCTCCCCTTAAAAACTTCAGCTCGTTGGCTTCAGTGTTAAGTCACCCCCTCCCTCTCTAGCTACACTACTGTACAGAGCTCGGAAAGTATTTACCAATCGGATAAAAATTCGCGAGATTGCGTGATAATCATGCATTTAATTTCGCACGGCACCGAATACGCCTGCATCGCCGTCGCAATGGTCGGTGGTACGTTGCTCTCATTTTAAACACCCCTGGGGGACACGCTCGACACCCTCGACTTTGGATGCTTATAACTTGGCCAATTTCAAAGGAATTCACATCCGGTCTTCACCAGTTGCTTCCTTATATAAAAAAGGTTCTACATTTTGTCCACAACAGGAATCCGTCGACTACAGCGCCACCTAGAAGCAAAAAACAGAAACGGTTGCGTTAACCCATACATTTGGATCACTTTTCCCATACAAACTTTGAGCCATTTGCGCACGCCATCCACTGGACCGAATGAGCTGAAATTTTCAGGGGTGCTTCTGGGACCCCCAAACTGTCATTTAAGGGTGCAAGGTTTGAAATTCCAGACTTTTCACTTTTTCCATATAAGTTTGGGCCACTCTAGTGGTCATTGTTGCTACTAGAGCCCGAGAATACCTCTGCAGCTCCACAATTACTACGGGAAAGAAGTTGTGTTAGTTGAGTGAGGTAATCAGTAACATAGATACGAGACGAGCCAGCCTAAGGCTGATAGTCTCGATAATAAAGACACACAAAAAAAAGTAACATAGATCGGAATTAACCATGGAAAGTTATGTGACCTATGCAACTTCTACACAATAGTATTAGCATTTCTTTGATTTGTTCAATTGTTCATCCTTCGCGAAAATAAATAACCAATCGCTCAAAGTGAGCGATTGTTCATTTGAATTCCGGATTAGGCGCCCGTGTCATCATTTCTTTAATGTAAGAAAAGTAACAAAGAAACGGGATTAAAATTGAAAATAATGTAATATTCACGGCTGTTCAACCAGCTGTTGACAGTAACCGGAAAGCTAACGTCAATCGGCAACCCTTATTCTATCTCTATTTGAGGTCAAATAAGAATGTTCATCCAGACATATTTTGTTAATTTACGTTTATTTTACATGTCGTTTATTTTGCATTGCTTTTGCGCACGCGTGTGTGTCGCTTTCCGTGACCAGTATACCGTAATCAGGATCTCACTGGTATTAATCCTGATGTGCCGGTTGGCACTCGTGTTGGGCTTGTGCGCTTTGAGCGGTACAATGCCGCTTTCCAGTCAACAAAAAATCGTACATGGTGCAATACAAGATGCTAAACCGGAGACGATATACACACATGTTGTGTATCTCTATCTCCTCCACTTCAACATCCTACACGACACCATATACGTTCATATGTTGACTGGGTTTGATAGGGCCTGCTTATAGACACATGCATCTGTTTTGTAGAGGTTTAACAGAGCACACTGTCAAACCCCACCACATCCTAAGCAGGCCCCCTAACTCGCACTGACCATGGGGAGGGGCCGTATAGCCCTTGGACATAGTCCCTGCTGTCCCTTGTACAATTTTGGTACAGATTTATCATATTAAAGCCCATTTTTAGTCACTGCAAAAAATAGCGTGGGAAAAACTCGAAATTTTCAGCACTCGTATATTTATCACACTCGTCAAGCCTCGTTGGATTAACCTACAACTCTTGCTGAAAAATTCATCTTTTTGTCACTAGTTGCACCAACTATTTTAGTATTTCAGTACCCTTGATATACGCATACATTAAAGGAAGAGATGAATATTGGAATGCATTAAAAACATCCTACGCTCAATTCTGTGAGTAACTGTATTTCAAAGGCAAAACTGAAATCATGCCAACATATGGCTTTGCTTTAGTCTAAATGTTGACAACTAATACATTTTGTTTTATCGAAAACCGCATCGATATCCGTCTTTTCTGTTGACGCGTGGCAGTCGATCATTGTCCTATTCCACTGCATTTTGAAACCATCGCTTGTTGAGAGTTGTGTTTATCCTAACATTTACAAGAGAGGACAACGTTGTCATCGGCAGTGGGGCATTTTTCCTCAGGCCCAAATTTCAATGCTAAGGAAAGCCAGAAAAAACTAGGGGAATTTGGACCATCATTCCATAGATCAATGCATTTTATTGTTTATTTTGCCTCATAGGTCATGTTCAACTACCCACATTTACCTTCGTCGAAGAGCTTTTTGAGAGCTAAGTAGAAAAAAGCAGTAATCAAAGGCTATAGGCAATCTACTATAGAAGACAATGTATAGCGCTAAATACTGTGGGCGCGAAAAAGACCATCAGCACCAGTTAGTCGTTGGGCGTTTCGATGAAAGCAAACGGTTCAAATGAGATAATTGTAAATATAACTAGATTAACATTTGAAAAGGGCGTAACAGCTAAAATGAAATCATTCCATTTTTTTCGTCCATTTGTTATCCTCTATATGGGGATGAAAAACTGGAAAGATTAGATTTTTGCTGTTACGCCTTTTCCAATACTGGTCTATATAAGCCCTACAGTCCATATAACCCTCATTAATTAAAATTAGCATAGTGCATAAAAAGTAAAATTTCTTGCATTAATGTGGGAAAATATGTTCTACATTTGATGCTTCTAACCGCTACAATAGAATGTAGAGAATGAGCTAACTTGGAATCAAATAATTAACTGGTTCCGAAATAACACAACAATTGCACCGCGAAACCAATTTCTGCGGCTTCGCTGTTGACCTACTACCAGCAGAAGAACCTTTCGTGTTGATTACGAGCTCAACTGTATAGCTTATACCAGCGCAGTTAATCATGCGTGATATGGTTAACATACTAAGGCAAGGTCATTCCTCTGCTGTCTGTATGTTACCTATTTCGTTTGTTTGTTAACATAAGATTCCCGTATCGGCATGCCTCCCGTCAACTTGTAATAGTAATGTCTATCAACTCAATACCAAATTTTCAAAACGACTTATCTGCTTTTGTAAAAAAAAAATCAAACGTTGATTTGACGAAATTGATAGCACTCCCACACAAATCAACACTACAACAGGTATCAGCAGCCTTCTCCTACGTATTAATGGTTTTGGTTTGCGTGGGAGCGCTATCATATGCGTTGAATCGATTATTAAATCCTTGTTTACAAAAGCAGATAAGTCGTTTTGAAAATTAAGTATTGAAATTTACGATCATGTTTTTTTTACATTGCCAAGACCAATATTATGGTATTTACACTTTTCGTGATAATTATTTTGACAGTTTGATCTCCAGTTTACATTTTGCTTCAACAATATTATAAGGAAGGCCAAATATAGGTCATTACGTTATTCATGATCATCGAATTTTCCTATTTCTTGATACTACTTCTACTCTACTAATTTTACATACATTTGTATCTCGCGTGTTTGACTTCGTGCTAAAATTTCACTTTGCTTTGTAGAACATCGATTAGATTGGCTTCAGCATGCATGCTATCGGTGTCATGCGGTTCAGAACCTGGTTATCGGAGCAGAAACGATTAATTATTAACCTCTACTACACTCTACCGTGCATTGTAGCCCTGCTTCACTTTTATAGCCTTCAAACACTCCTTTGTAAACAAATTTGAATTTGAAAGTATTATGTAACAGATTACCGTAAATATTCTGATAAATTATTCAATTTTCGCCTATCTTATACACTAAGTGTAGCGAAAGTCTGTATGTTTGCTCTAAAAATATTTTTTTTATAGAAGGCCCGAAAATCCATAGCATTACGAATCAGTTGGACAAATTATAATGATGTCTGTGCATGTGTGTATGTATGTATATGTGTAATGTCTCATTTTTCGAGTACTTAACCGCACTTAACCTTACTCGCATCCAATTGTATTCGAAGGAGAATCCTGCTAGATTTTACTATGGACTTAAAGGAAGTTATGAATTTTTTTTTTGCACTTTTTTTCCATTACGTGAATTAAGAAGCGCTTTTTACTGTTTAGATAACGTCTGTGCAAATCAATGGTTTGCAGATCTATGGCATGAGGATAATGTTAAATTCTTCTTGTTTATACTGTTTTGTTATGCTTCAACATTCATTAGGGTTCTCAGCTACTACTTATCGATGTCGCCGAGTTGCACGATCGATTTTAGTAATGCTACCGGAGACGAGCCAGCCTCGGGCTGAAAGTCTTCTTAATAAAGACACAAAAAAAGATTTTAGTAATGCAATTCTGGTCGATTTGGTCTCAACGACTCTAATATAACTCTAATATGACAACGACCTTAATGTTGCTCGATAATTTAGTTCACTTTAGTTCACAATTCGGCACCAGCAATAGTGTTTTTTTTTCATTTTTTTTTGTTGTGAGTTAAT
Source organism: Armigeres subalbatus (assembly GCF_024139115.2). NCBI lineage: Eukaryota > Metazoa > Arthropoda > Insecta > Diptera > Culicidae > Armigeres > Armigeres subalbatus. The sequence goes on from NC_085141.1 coordinate 196,197,161, forward strand.
TAAATTAATTAAAAGCATAAATTCCGTATTGAGTCAGGCTGATTATTTTGACACAATATAACTTTAGAAAAGGTACCCTCATTAGCCTAGCGGTAAGACGCGCAGCTATAAAGCAAAACATGCTGAAGGTGGCAGGGTTCGATTCCCGGTGCCGATCTATACACTTTTCGAATTGGATATTGTCTCGATTTTCCTGGGCATAGAAGCATCATCGCCAGCCCCTCCACCAAACTCTCGTCAGTCGCCGGATCCGCAGCTCATTCGGTGGTGTTTGGGGTACGCGCCTTACCGTCACGGCTGCCTAATGACGACTGACAACTTGTTCTTTTCGGAAGCATTCCTCCAACGTTACCCGGATAAATGGCAACCGAACAATGCAACGATCATCGGATGGACGACATGGACAAACGGACACAATGGACTCACGATGAGATGGACAGGCAACGACAACAATAATGAATAATGGAAATCTAAAAATAGATTCTGTGTGGATTCTGTACAGCAGAATAACACAGTAGATCTCGGCACAGTAGCGGTTAAAAAACACAGAGTGCCTTCCAAATAAAGAAAGGAATTAAAAAAAGAAGCATCATCGTGTCAGCCTCATGATACGAATGCATAAATGGTAACTTGGCTTAGAAACCTCGCAGTTAATAACTGTGGAAGTGCTGAATGAACACAAAGCAGCGAGGCAGCAATGTCCCAGTGGGGGATGTAATGCCAATAAGAAGAAGAACTTTAGAAACACCAATTTCTGTAAATTTCTCATCGAGCTTTCAAAAATACTTCATGTATCCTCATTCGGGCCTGTACGGCGAAACAGATACGGACCGGTCTGCAGAAGTCACATGGTAAATGAGGAAACTCTACTATCGGTAAGCTCTAGTGGAATGATGGTGATAGCTCAAAAGCTGTGAGAACATGCACTAATAGTTAGGAGGGTCCAGTACCATAGTTGGCTACACGTTCGCCTTATAAGTGGACGGTCATGGGTTCGATTCCCAGCCCCTCCACCAAGCCCTTGTCCGTCACTGAAGGTGCAGCCCAAACGGTGGTGTTTTGGGGTGCGCGTCTTACCGACACTGATGACGACTGACCAATTCTTCTTCTCGAAGGCATTCCTTCAACGTACCCGGATAAATGGCAACCGAACAATGAAACGAGTAATTGGATTTCACGATATGGACACAATGGACTCAGAATGCGATGTACCTCGGCAATGATAATAAAAACGAATGTCTAAAAATAGATTTCTGTTCAGCAGAATACCACAGTAGATCACGGCACGGTAGCAGTTAAAAAACACAGAGTGCCTACCAAATAAAGAAAGGAATAATGCACTAAAAATTCAAAGCACTATGATACTGAAATATTCATATAATTGGGAGATGACTCACTTTCTTTTTCCATTGAACTAGAAACTGAGTTGATCAATAGTGTATTCTCTTAGATGTTATCATTTTTACACGTATCGTACATGTCACATATTTTACTCTTTGCTTTGATGACACTGAACAGCCAAACAACCAATTCACTTTCTCTGGTGTTAATTTAATTTGCTGTGGTTTGCGACACAGTCTCTAGACATAGTGGATTGTGACATAGACTAGTGATATAGCAACTCATGATTACGCTTTAAGTAAAGCACTTTTTTTAGAAGTTGAAACATCTTTTTTATTCTCGAAACGATTGTTTTCTTAAATTGAATGTTGAGAATACAAATCAACATAAGCTGTTGGAGTTCATACTCCGAACAATGGCTTTTTATTCTTAATTTTGATTTCATCCATTTCTACCATACGATCTTGAATTCCAAACTGGAAGCAATTGAAAATGTAGTTTCAGTTTGTTGAAGCTACTTCTTCTTATTCTTCATCTTCTTCTATGATTCCAACTGGGCTTGACTTGCTTTTCAACTTATTCTATTAGTATTCTATTAGCATTTCCTCAGTTATTAATTGAAAGCTATTCTATGCTCACTATTGCATTGGCAATCCTACGCTTTCGCTAACAAGTAATGTTGAAGCTTCACGGTTTGAAATAAGAGTCATGTTTGATTCGGCACCATAGCTTCGGTTTGTTGATGTCTTTTGGTGATAACTATAAATTCACACTTTCGTTTCTGCATGGCGTTCCGGCCTGCTGTATTTCAACCATTATCAGATTTGCACAAAACCGATCGTTCACCACCAGTATAAAAAACAACAACAACAACAACAACCAGTATGGTAACAAAACTAATGGGAACAGGATTATTCCACTTTTTATATTTTCTATGTTAGTAGGGCTTTTTCATGGATAAAAGTGACAATATAACTAAATTATTTTAATCTGTTAAACACAACCATAAAATTGTAGAAAATAATAAACCACAGAGGAAAAAGAGAGAAAATATTTACCTCTTCATAAGGAGTTATCAGGTTTCTTATTATTTGACTAGCTGTTTACTATTTTCTATCTCTTATTGTAGATGCCAATGTTTGACAAATGGACAACCATACCTCATGAGTATGAGGCAGTCGCGTGTATTCACATGTATTCCGCTGATTCCTATTCAGCACTCTTAAACGTTGACGGCTTCTGAGAAACGCCTAAACGATCTTGGTAAACATAGCTGAAGGTTACTTTGGACATCAAAGATGAAAATTCCTCTTCACTAACTGAAGAGGATTTTGTCATCTCTCAATGACGCTACAACTACAGGCGTGTCATAAATTTTATCTCCGCGATGGCGGGTAAACAGAGCTCTAAATAAATTTTGAATGTCTTATGAACAAATTTGTTTGGAGACATGTTAATTGAAGTAGCAGGAAATAAATACACGTGTTGTCCTACACTCTGTGCAAAAAATATGCTCTTAGATTGTAATCTAAAGTTATTAATCTTAGACTTAGTAATCTTAGATTAAATCTAAATCTTAGATAGAATCTAAACGATTCTACAATCTAAACTAAGTAAGTGCTACTAATAGAAGGATATTTGAATTTTCTAAATGTCATGCCAAACTAGCGCGCGCTCCTGTTGCTTTGACGTGCATTTTTTGACAGTTTGACATGCCATTTAGAAAATACAAATATCCCTCTATTAGCTACTCTTACTTACTTCTGATTGTAAAATCGTTTAGATAGAGTAAAATCTATAAGCAGTTTTTTTGCACAGAGTGTTGGACAACACTCAGTACATACTTTAATATAAAACCTGAATATTATTTCTCTTGTACAGATTATGAGAAGATTTAAAATGGAATGTTTTTGGGAGATAAAGATGTATCTTGCTTGGATATGGATTAGGTAAACTTTGATAAAAGAAAATACACCCAACATTTTTTACACTGTTTGCTGCGGAGAACAATCAGATTTCATGTTACCGTGCCAGATTGCATAGTTCGATAAACCGTGAAGCGATAGATGTAGGGGAAAAGACGGCTTTGGCAGGTTTTGTTCTATTATTGGCAGGGGGTTTTTGTCGACCGAATTTTATGAAATTTGGCCACAATATTCTTTGATATGCAAAAAATGTTTAGGCCAAATTTGAGCATAATCAGTCATAAAAACCCCCCTGACAATAATAGAAGAAAACCTGCCAAAGCCGTCATTCCCCCTACTTGACTTTGGAAATTTTTGATGTCGCGTCCACCATACACTATTTTAGCACTTACCGAAGCTAATTCAGCAAAATGTAGTCATGTTACTACTGTTCTGATGTTGGTTTTTCATTATAGCACCCAAATGAGTGTTATAATGAATATTATGCAACCCATTTTAGTTGCATAATGTTCATAAAAGCACCTATTTCGTTGGTTGTTATGGAAAAGTAGGCCGTTTTATCACTCAAAGATAAACTGTAAACCAAATATTATGATCAGGAATTGGTCGGGGTTCAGCCAAACCGCACCAAGCGGTTTTTCGACTGGCTTGTGATATTTTGTTCATTCAAAGACAACGGAAATAGTTTCATACAAAATTAAGCGTACATTTGCAGTAGGATATCCTCAGTTATGGGGTTGAGGGATATCCGATACGACTTGCGACTAATTAAATCTGCTAAACGAAAGTTTGAGCAGATAAATGGGTAATTTTTCGTTGGCGTTTGGTGCGATTTGGCTGAACCCCGACCAATTGTAAAAAATAAATTTTTAAAAACAATATTATTGCCCGATTCCGAAATTATGATAATAAAATACGGTCACAAATCTATATTAAACAATTAAAAGCAGCTGATATCCTTATGTTTGTTAATAACAGCAACAAGTTTGAGCTTTATTCAAGCGATCAAAAATGCTGAATAGAACACAAGAATAGGCTACATGTACGGCAATTCAACAACAAGGTTTCCCAGGAAATGAGATATTATTAGACCGTGTTTTGATCAGTTTCACCTTAAATGCCTTCTGAAATAGATTTTTAAAGGCCGGTAGTATAATAATAAACATATAAATATGAATAAACCTGTTTCAATATCACAATGCATTAGATAATAAATATGTATGAATATTAAATATGCATGAATCCGTAGCTCAGCGGTAAGACGCACTGCTGAAAAGCAGTTTATGCTGAAGGTGGCCGGATCTGAATATTGGTCAGGTCTTGAAATTCATCAGGTGGTAGAATTTATCGACTTCTCTCAACTGCATAGAAAAAATATGACTTATATAGCATTTAATAACTGTGGAGGTGAAGAACTGATGACATGATAACTAATCCATGCCTCAAAGACTTTTTATATGATCGTTATGGGGCCATCCAAAATCCACGTGGTCACACAAGGGGCGAGAGGGGGTTTGTCAAAAGACCAGGGTAACACACATCGAGGTGGGTTGGTGAGCGGTGAGATGGGGGAATTGACGGCTGAACCACGTGCTATATAAATATTTTATGACAGTACGTAAGTAAAAAATAATTGCAGTGCCACAACAACGAACAGTTTTTGGCATTTCATCTCCGCCAACATGTTTGCTTCGGAGTGCCAAATATAAGCACTCGCCTAAAAGTGAATGATTTCTTGGATTTTATTTCTAAATCTAGTTCATGTGAAAATTCAAAGGAATTTATGTGGAATTTTTTTTTCTAAAACACTTTTAACGTTTTTTAATTCAGATTATTTACTCGTGGAAAATAACTTAACGAATTTTCAAAAAAACTTAAAACAAGTAACGTAAAAATTCGCATCGATATTCCGAAGAATTTCCCGTGCAACTCCCGTGTCGAGCGAAATGGCCGAGATAATTTGTTCCCAAAACAGTGCGTTGTGTGGGATTGCTGCAAGACCCACAAACGAAGAAATCTAATTGTAAACCTTATTCTAAGCAATTACTTTCTTATTATTTTGCATATCTAAAAAGCTACTAGATATTATTACGTAAATATTCATAATTACAATGATTGAATGCTTATTTACAACGCTGCATACAATGATGTTTTTAGTTTAGTAAATGCGTCTGACTCCACTCTTCTCTATATCGATCAGCTGTTCCCGAGTAGATGAAAATAGCTCAATAATATCAAATGTTGATAAGATAGCAAAATGAGATATGGACATGATTATTATAAGAGATAAAAGATCAGACGATAATATCAATATTTTGCACTAAAATATCATATGGAGATCAAGTTATGCTATTTGTAAGAAGTAATCAATATCATGTGCCATAAGTTTGTTCTTGCATAAGATAGGTAAAAATAACACTTTAGAGAGATAAATCCCATAATTTTCAACAATTCCCTTTTGTTTGTATCTTTGCTAAACATTTTTGATCAAAACGAGATGTATTAGTGGGATGTATTCCCGGGCAGAAGCCATGAACAGAATAACAAAATATGATATGGACTTGATTGATATAAGAGATAAAAGAACAGGCAACAATATCAAAAATTTGCACCGAAATATCATTTAAATATCAAGATATGCTATGGATAAGAACAAACTAATGGCACATGATATTGATCACTTATTGCAAATAACATAACTTGATCTTCTGATGATATTTTTGTGCAAAATTTTGATATTATCGTCTGATCTTTTATCTCTTATATCAATCATGTCCATATCTCATTTTGCTATCTTATCAACATTTGATATTATTGAGCTATTCTCGTCTACTCGGGTTCAACCGCCTAAAACTAGTTAACCTCCATTTAATTCCACCAATTATTTCGATATCTATGCAGATACGTATTTCGAGAACACAGAAAATGTTTTTTTTTCGATTTAATTTTTTTTTCAAAGGTGGGACTCTTTGGGAAAAACAGTAATTTGGAAATAACTCTGGAACTCAATGGCGATCTGGCCAATTTTCAATGGACAATGGGACCGGATTCCACGTTGAATGCAACTTGTTGCGAGCAAATCGGTCAATGATAAGAACCTAAAAAAGAGTGAGTCTTTTGCGCACATACATAACTACACTACACACATACACACACAGGCAGACATCACATCGGTTCGTCGAGCTGAGTCGATTGGCATACAACACTATGGGTCTACGGGCTTACTATAAAAAGTTTATTTTTGGAGCGAAGATATAGCCTTACGGTTCACTTAGTGTAGGAGAAAGGCAAAACACACATGAATACCTATCAGTGATTGGACACAATTTCTATCTAAGTTCGAAAAACTTTGAAACCACATCCACAATCAGCAGTTATTAACCAACTAAGGACAAAAGAGACTCTCCGGGACTCTCCGACTCTCCGAGACTCTCCACCAATCCTATGATCGGCTAGCTATTGGGTAATCAAGGGTTTTCCGCAAAACAAAAACTCACAACCTCTTCAAGGACAGTCGGTGTATGGTGGATCCGGACCGTACGGTACCTACGCCTTTTCTTATTGAAATAATTGGTCAACCCTGGCTTAGCCACCTTCGCTCGACATCCTTGGCGATTGAAACCAACGGCCAGCAGATTCGTCCGATAATGAACAACGGGATTTTTTACGGTTTAGGAGAACCTAAAGGCCTTGCGGAAAGAACCGAAAGAACGGATGAGCAGTTCAAAAAGAAAAGATCCTAAAGGACTGATTGTTGATAATATCAGATTTTGCTCCACTCCGTGAATAAACTCGACAGTACAATATTCCATCTAGCTTCTGCTAGGAGAGGATGTGAAGGGCGATTCTCTAAGGCACTTGAAAGTCACGTCTTAACCATACGTCGTCTGATATTCAGAAATAGCTATATCGGGTACCGTTCCAACCGTTTCATTTCAAGGAGAATTATTGGGTCTAAAATGTATCGACTTTTCCTAAACTTTCATATATTATGGATACTGAATTCCTTGGGAATATTTTGAATTTCAACCACTTATTTATTTCTAAAAATGATTGGATCGTTAAGTGCCCAACACAACACCACCAATGTTGAAAAATCCCCGATAACTAGCAACACGGCGAAAGCCGTCTGGAAAAGAACACGACGCTGTGTTTGCCGGAGTTTGCCAAATCGGCAAATAAAAATTGATCTTTTCTGACTAAAACAGCAAATAATTTTGAAAACTCAACGACGTGTAAAATTTAGGGGGTCCCGTAGCGTAGTTGGCTACACGTTCGCCTTACAAGCGAATGGTCATGAGTTCGATTCCCAGCCCCTCCACCAAACCCTAGCACTATGGGGAATTCTCATACAAATAGGCGGCCAAAAATATTTTTTCAATGAAAACTGTTTCTATGCAACATATTTTATGGGCAGGAATATTGAAGAACCTTTTTTAACCCTTTAAGGGCCATCGTTAACCCTTCAAAAAATGTCGGCGGGGTATTGCTAAGGTATCGATCAACTCAGTGTACCTTCTGAACCCCTTGGCCAATTCCAACCAAATTTGGAACACACTATCTTTATCTTAAGGAGACGACGATGGGGGTTAGGGTTGCTGTTTGGAAAAGAGGGAGGGTATGGGGGGAGGGGTATTGCTAAGTCATCGATCAACTCAGTGTACCTTCTGAACCCTTAGGCCGATTTCAACCAAATTTGGAACACACATTCTCTATCTTAGGGAGACGATGATGGGGGGTCAGGGATGCTCTTTGGAATAGGGGGAGGGTGTGGTGGAGAGGGGTATTGCTTAGTTATCAATCAACTCACTGTACCTACTGAACCCCTTGGCCGATTTCAACCAAATTTGGAACACACATTTTTTATCTTAGGGAGACGATGATGGTGTGTCAGGAATGCTCTTTGGAAAAGGGGGAGGGTGTGGTGGGGAGGGGTATTGCTTAGTTATCAATCAAGTCAGTGTTCCTTCTGAACCCCTTGGCCGATTTCAACCAAATTTGGAACACATATTCTTTATCCTAAGGAGACGACGATAGGGGGTTAGGGATGCTCTTTGGAAAAGAGGGAGGGTATGGGGGGAGGGTTATTGCTAAGGTATCGATCAACTCAGTGTACCTTCTGAACCCCTTGGCCGATTTCAACCAAATTTGGAACACACATTGTTTATCTTAAGGAAACGACGATGGGGGTTAGGGATGCTAAGTTAAGATTGGGGAGTTAAGATTGCTGTTTAGAAAAGGGGGAGGGGTATTGCTTAGCTATTGATCAACTCAGTGTATCTTCTGAACCCATTGGCCGTTCTCAACCAAATTTGGAACACACATTCTTCATATTAAGGAGACGACGATAGTGTGGTTAGGGATGCTCTTTTAAAGAGGGAGGGTATGGGGGGAGAAGTATTGTTCAGCAATCGATCAACTCAATGTAAGTCTTGAATCTAATGACCGATTTGAACCAAATTTGTATCAAATATCGTATGTCCTAAGGAAACAATTTTACTGGATGTGGGTAGGTCATTTTAAAAGAGGGAGGGTGTGAGAGAGGGGTATTGTTTAGTTATCGGTCAATTCAGCATAACTTTTGAACCCATTTACCGATGTCCACCACATTTGCAACCCATATTCTAAGTTTAAGGAAGACTATGTCAGACTGGGTGGGAGTGTCATAGCTGAATGAGAGAGAGGGTATATTTAGTAAACGAACAGTTTAGTATACCTTTTTACTGAATGGGTCAATTCACACAAAATTTGTAAACACGTAATCTCTGCCCAAAACTATTAAAGAGAGGCTGGGAGACACTTTTGGAATGCGGGAGGTTATTGGGGTTGGGTATTGTTTAGAAAACGACTAAATTTAAAATCCCTCTCCGGTGTTGAACTTAGTCTGTAGATTGAAAAAACACCTTAACAAAGATTAAAAAAATAAAATAAAATAAAATCCCTCTTATTTAGTTCATTCGAGGTTCTTTGACATTGTACAATGCTCCGAAAACAAATTTCCTGAATTCCTCAAAAATAGCAAATCTTCGACAATAACATTTTCCCGGTAATAACATTCCCCGAAAATGACTTCAACGAAAATGATATTTCCCAAAAATGATTCTTACCGATACACATATCCCAGAATATGACATTTCCCTGAAAATGACATATCCCTGAATAAAGCAGGCCATTAACATAACACTATTTGGCCTAAGGTCATTCAACATGAAGGGCATTTGGGATATTTATGAACAGCATCAGAAAAACCTTTCATTGAAAGCATGCTGGGTATAGAACAATGGTAATTGTTACCCTTCATCGGAATAATGGTTTGCCCAGTGAAAAGCAATGATTCATTTGTTTCCTTCTGGATGGTGGATGTGATTGCTTCTTTAAAAGTAGGCATTTGCCCGGAATAAGGCAATGGTGAGTGTGATCCCTTCTTTAAAAAGGGGGGTTTGCCCGGAATAAAGCATCGGTGGATGTTTTTCCTTCTTTAGCAATTGACGTTTGCCCGGAATAAGGCTATTCAAACCAACGATCTCTTTTTCAAGATCAGTCAATGCTTCCAAAAGCCTTTTTTAAATCAAATGATGAAGTATCAATAAGTTAACACAATTACTCTGTTGACCAATTGGTTTTATCTTTTTTTGTTTGTGAAAAAACTGAAAACCATACTGGTAATTCCGAGCAAGGCCGGGTACATAAAGCTAGTAGAGAATAAAAACCTCAATTTTCAAGAAAACTTTAATCACAGTGTTCTCGTAAACGCGCAAATATGCGAAAGCAAATTACTCACTAGAAGGTGGTACAAGGGTTATATTTCAATCCCCCATTTACAGATCAGGGGACATTTGAGGACATTAGGTTTACGGGACCATTTTGTAGCAAAGAAATATGATAATTAAAGTTTTTCTTCTACAACTTTTTGATATTAAACTTCGCGTGCAAAACAAACCAATCTATCGGAAAGCTAAAGTTTTAAGCTTTGAAATAGTATATTAAACATTATATTTGGAAAAAAATGACTTCATAACATACAAATCAAAGTTAGTAATGATTTTTTATTTTTATCAGATTTTTTCACTCCACCAGTCCATATATTTTGACTGAATAAACACAGCGCTTCAATATTTTCTGATTCTCTTATCTAGGGTATATACTTTCTGATGATAGACAATTCTGATGATTTCCAATTTAGACAAATTGGAGATAGTAAATTTTCCGGTTAATGGCCACCCTTTTCCCCATAGTGCCTCGTCAATCGCCGAATCCGCAAACGGTGGCGTTTGGGGTACGCGCCTTACCGTCACGGCTGCCTGATGACGACTAACAACTTGTTCTTCTCGGAGGCATTCCTCCAACGTTACCCGGATAAATGGCATAAATACACGAAATGGACAAACGGACACAATAGACTCACGACGAGATGGGCTGGCACTGACCTGAGACGAGACCTGCAAAGACGGCTTTCTTTTTCCTTGTGTCAACTCAAGAATAAACAGTCCAACTTTTGCTAATTTATATTTGTTTCCTTTTTTACGAGGAAAAATGTTATGATAAAACTGGAATACTTTGAATATCCACTCTCAATCTTTTCGATGGAATGGTTTTTGGAACAATTTGCTTGATTTTTTTTTCGTTTTGATCATCTATATATAAAAAACAAGTTGGCATTTGTACAACCGCGCATCACTCAAGAATAGAAATAGAATCCAACTTTTCCTAATTTATATTAGTCCTTCTTTTTACGAGGAGAAATGTTGGGATGAAATTTGAATGCTTTGAAATCAAAACTCAATCTTTTCGATGAAATGGTTTTTCATACAATTTGGATAGATTTTTGTTGACCGTCTATATATACAGGGAAAGGTGAGGAAGCTAAATTCCCGGGGAGACTTGATCACCCCCTGTTTTATCAAGAACTGAAGTATATATTTTAAAAATCTTAAGCACTTTCTACTTTTATCAAAGCGATGTCTTGGAGAAGGATCTATTTCCCCCGAAACCGATTGTGCATCAATAACAACAATAATTTATAGACTGTCATATGTACATCAGTAAAGTGAAAAACTATATTTCTTAGAGAGTCTATGTAAAAATCGCATATGTTTATTCATTTTTGGCTGTGATACATCGGAAATCAGAAAAGGGGATCAAGTCTCCCCAGTCTCCCCTACAAAACAAAGTTGGTATTTGTACGACCACACATTATTAAAGAATAGACATCCCAATTTTTGCTAATTTATAATCGTTTTCTTCTTCGTTTGACGATGAAAAATGTTATGATGAAATTGAAGTGTTTTGAAGATCAAAACTCAATCTGTTCGATGAAATAGTTTTCATAATTTCAGTAAATTGATCAACTTTTGGACAAAGTTCGCCGGGTCAGCTAGTTATTTATGAATATAACGAAATATATCTAAGATTCAGATATGTATTCATCATTATTCACTTTACTAGGGAATCTCGTACACTAACCCATAGGGTAAATCCGGTTGAGATGCCATGCCTTTTATGAAAATCGATATTCGGAAAACAATACGTTAAATTGAAACACTTCTTATTGTTTTTGATAGTTTACGGATTCTACTAAACTGTGTAGAAGTCATTTGCAGAACAAATAAAATCGGACTGCGCTATTTATATTTTTATAATGAAGTCAAATCCGGGTGAGACGCCACACCTCGGGGTGCGATGCCGCACGTGGGAAATGTTGGAGAATTGAGATTATAATTTGTTTTTGTCGTTGATGGTTAGTTTTCAAAAAAGTATAATTACTTATATTTGTATTTCATTTCAAAAAACAAATCAATTTCTTTGCGTGAACAATTTCTTATTTCTACTGTATTACAATAAATAGTCGAGGATATTAGTCATTAGGAAGCTTTTACTTTGTTGTTTTTCTCCCACAATCAATAACATAAATCGTCAAAAATTGCGCATATTGCGTTCCTGTGTATCCACGACGTTCATTCAAATTGTATGACATTCCAAGATGGCATTATATTCTTCATTCTAATACTCTCCCATGCCTGCTTTTCCTTCGTGTGGTATCTGCTCTTGCAATTCTTAACATGTACTCAGATTAAATGCAACCAAAAAAGAAGAAATGGGGCACAAATTGATTTGTTTCTCATTATTCTGATGTTTTCAGTAGTGAGCGCGCATGATGTCAATAAAAAACGACAGAGATTAAGCTGAAAACGTTCGTTGTACAAATATAATTGATTTTGGAGCATATTATCAAGAAAGGAACAAACATCCTAAAACATCTGGATTTTCTGGGCAGTATTCTCCTCGTGATCCCTTGCAATATCTTGGCCTTGGTATTTCACATGAATTTGCTACCAAAAAATAATATCTCTAGAATATGCTGATAGTAGGTAGGTGAGGGCCCTCCTTAGTCGTGCGGTAAGAGGCGCGGCTACAAAGCAAGACCATGCAGAGGGTGGCTGGGTTCGATTATCGGTGCCAGTGTAGGAAATTTTCGGATTGGAAATTGTCTCGACTTCCCTGGGTATAAAAGTATCATCGTGTCAGCCTCATGATATACGAATGCAAAAATGGTGACCTGGCTTAGAAACCTCGCAGTTAATAACTGTGGAAATGCTTAATGAACACTAAGCTCCGAGGCGGCTCTGCCCCAGGATTTACCCGTACGTAAAGTCTGTATTAAAGGTTTGACGCAACACTACTAGGTTTATGATGCATTTTGAGAAGAGAATAAGTTTCAATGTCCCTGAAGGGGCGTAATGTTTATGTTGGGCAAACTTATTCTCACTACCATATCTCTCTTATGAGCCAGCTGGTAAGGGCGATGACAACTAAAACGTCGGGTGCCAAGAGCGCGAGTTCAAATCCCGCTCGAAGATAGTAAAAAGTTGTGTTCCAGTTGAATATGAAAATACAATAACGATATAATATGAAAAACAACCCTGATTAATCTTCCTGGCGGTGGTGGTGCCTTTCTCGTGAAAAAAAAACTGAAAAATATGAGTGCGCGATTTTTAGCGTGTTTTGCGCTAAGAAAATAGTATTTTGGCCATAACTCCCGATCCCATAGTCTAATCTGGCAAATTTTCAATAGCAAACAATGGGACAAGATTCTCAGTCCAATGGAATTTGTTGCGAGTAATTCGGCCAATGCTAAGTTCCAAAAAGTGTTGCTACAAAATTGTGTACACATACACACACACACAAATACATACATACACACAAACAGACATTTGGGGCAGCAGGGACTTTGTCCAAGGGCTTGACGACCCCTCCCCATGGCCACTGCGAGTAAGACCGGGACCATCGTCCCTAACCCCTAATCCCAAGGCGTCAAGCGACCCGTGCCGAGGGGATGCATGGCCAGGGGGGTGAAATAATGAGCTAGGCCTTTAACGGAGCCTGTGGGGTACCTGGGCACCCTCCACAGTAATTGTCCCTTACCGCGTCATGCTGGGCTCTGGCGTGGTGGACCTCCCTCTCGAGCAACTCGTGGGACCAAAATGCAAAACCAAGTCAATTCTTCAATTAGTGGTAGTAGTGTAGGCGACAACCCCTTCGCAAGAGGTGGGTTGTTCAGGTCTCCGCCTAGGAGGCCAGAGGCAATAGTTGGCAGCTTAATGCGCAGCGCCCGCGTGGGTCACTCAACCTTCCTCTCGGCTATAAAAACGCCGGTAGGGGTTATTGACGGCCCATGGCTTGTGGAGGCGATGAACCGCAAACGCGATGGGCTTTCGGCCTTCGAGGTGGCGACGGAACAGCTGGACGCCATCATCGACTTTGCGTCATCGAAGCATAATATCAGCAAGGACCTCAAGAGGAGCTTGCAGAAACTTCGAAAGTCGATGCTGGACGCCAAGCTGGAGAGGGCGGTCAGGACGGCCAAGTGTAAACCCGTGAAATCGGTGGAGTCGAGGTCTACCCAGACTGAGGCCCAAGGATTCGCGGACTCAGGCAAGGTCAAATCGACCGAAGGCGTGCCAGCGAAGACGGTGTTGCCAAAGTCTACCCAGACTGAGGCTCAAGTATTTGCGGGTACGTCGGGGGTGACTGTTCCAACGGAGCAGACACAAAAACGGGGGAGACAGTCTCCAGGGGATGAGCTCCCTGGGAGCCGCTCCAAAACGCGGAGGGTTACTACCCCGAACAAGGGTAGTGGGGCTGGGAAGCTGAACCCCGGCCAGGTACCTCCAAAACCGGGGGAGGAAGGACCTGGAAAGGTCCGTCCACTCAGGAAAGACGGTGGCAAGGGGTTACGGCAGACTGAAAGTTCTCAGCCGCACCAGACCAGGGAAATAGAGGGGGATGACGCCTCCTGGTCCCTGGTCAAGAACAAGAGGAAACCGAAGACGTCAAGGGTCGAAAAGAAGGCCCAGGCGAATGAGGGTAGCAAGAAGTCTAGGGTAGGCGCCAATCACTCCAGGGGCGATGCCCTAGTCATCACGGCGGACGAGGCTAAGTACTCGGAAGACGTACCCGGATGGGCGAGATGATCCTCGAGCTGAAGCGGGGCGTCTTGCAAAAGGGCGCCGCCTACAAGAAGTTGGCGGAGGAAGTCCTAGGCGAGACGGTCAAGGTGAGGGCACTCACGACGGAGGTGAATCTAAGGGTTAAAGACCTGGACGAGATCACCGAAGTCGAAGAGCTCGTCACGGCACTGTGGCGACAGTTTGAAGTGGAGACGCCCACCGCAGCCGTTCGGCTACGGAAAGGTCCGACAGGGACGCAGGTAGCATTGGTTCGGCTATCTGCAGCGGACGCCTCCAAGGTAGTCAAGTTAGGGAGCGTCAAAGTGGGATGGTCGGTATGCCCTGTGCGCATATACGAGCAACCCGAAGTTTGCTTCAAATGCCTGGAACCGGGGCACAAGCAATGGGACTGCAAAGGCCCTGACAGAAGCAATCTCTGCCGACGCTGCGGATTAAAGGGACATAAGGCACAATGCTGCACGAACCCTCCCAATTGTTTGATTTGTTCCAGCAAAGCTGTGAACAGCAAGCACCCCATGGGGGGTTCGATGTGCCCGGCGTTTAAGCGTGCTGCAAAATCAAAATGCAGGTAACGCAGCTGGCTTGCTCGGCCTCGCCCGAGTGTTTGGTGTGCGCAGGTTTAGAGGAAACGGCGGAACACGTGTTGTTCGTGTGCTCACGTTTTCGCGCAATGCGTGACCACATGCTTGCCACATGTGGTCTGGACACTACCCCGGACAACCTAGTTCGGAGGATGTGTAAAAATGAAGTTGGCTGGAACGCCGTTTTATCGGCTATCGCCCAAATCGTCTCGGAGCTACATAGAAGGTGGCGCGTGGACTCAAGGATGGCTAGTTCAGGCGCAAATAAGAGGTGGTCCAAGGGATCGGAGTCGGCTTCATGGGTCATACCGGTGGTCATGCTCTGTGGTCGAACTCGATCCTTTTACCGAACAAGTGGCCGCGCGAAGAACAACATGGTATCGTCGCTTTCGCGGCGTTGGTAAATCGGGCGGGTTCCGAGCCCGAGGACGGAAAGGGGTCCTCGTCAAGGCTGGGGCAGGCGTAGGCACCGCGTCGGCAAGTCCCTCTGTGTGCTGGCGAATAGGCCCTATTGCAGAAAGGTCAATTTGGGGTGCACGCGGCATCATCATTCTTGATACCAGTCGTGCAGTGGGAAGCAGGCGCGAAGTCGACCCTGCCCGAGGACATAGGGCGTGGTAAGGCCACCTAGAAAGCCGGCAACGCGCTGGCACGATACCATGCTGGCACGATGTTTTGGTGCGTGAAGGAGCATATAATGCTACTTAAATGCTTTATTAAATGCTTACTGGTTACCTGGGAAGCTTAATTTAACGGATTTGTGATTGTTCCGATATTCATGGATCTTTGGGCATGTGTTTAAATTCGAACTAATCAAGAACCTAGAAAATAATTAAGAGAGTTCGTAAATTTTTCACTAAAGTTTTTAAACGTGTGCGACAATAATAAGAATCGTATGCTTTTATCAAAACTTATCTGATTCTGAAAATAAGTGAATCATGTCTATTTCGTCATGTCGAAACCCTAGAATGCGAAACGACTTAATGTAAAATAAGTCATTGACCTGCGAAAATACACTCATTTTAGAATGCTTAACAGGGACCATTGATAAAACGTAAAAAAAAACTGTTGCAAATTCATTTTTAGGAAGGCTAATAACTTGTGTTAAAGTAATTGTGCAGATAAACGCAAGCAAAACTTTTATGCATATCATTCTGTTGACGCCTAAAGTTCAATGACAAATGCCGAAAAGCTGTAAAAATGGGTCAGTGGGTAATAGCCTCAGACAACATGAACTTGTAAACCACCGCAAATGTTTGATTCATTTTTTGCTTTACTCTTCAATTTCACTTTTGTTGTATGCTTTGTGTATGATTGCACACATTCACTCATCGTACCAAAGGGGTAGCGCGTTAACCGGCTGAGCTTTGAGTCCGTGCGTATTCATTGTTAAATAACCAAGGCAACCGGTTTCTTCATTCCAACTACAGACGTAACTCTTTCGCTTTTTTGAGTCATGCGGTGGCCACATCAACGATAACAATTATGCAATTCGTTTTTCTACGAACGCTTTCCATCGGTCAGTGGAACATGCAGATCCATTCACGTGTACAGTCACCCTACAGTTAGGGATCGGCCAACGGTCATATTATAAATATTTGCAAAAATGAAGATTTCCAAATAAACCCTGCATATGTGACATTTTTGGTCAAAATGAGATTTTTATATATATTATATAGTCCAAAAGTAAAAGTAAAAAAGTAAAAAAAAATCGCATTTTGAAAATTTCGCACTTTTAAGAGCTGCCCTGCCGTAATCTGAAAAAGTGACTTATATGCCATTTTCCAAAAATGGTTTTAACGAGTAGTATTAATCGAGGTCTGCAACAGAAAAATGGAAAACATGCATGTTGTAATTTGGCGCTTGCGTCACTTTTTCATATTACGGCAGTGCCAGTACTGCCAATCAAACAAGTCAAAAGATTCGGTGTCAATCTGATCAAAACAGTTTTTTGTTGTTTTATCGGAATTGTGTAAAATTGATATATGTAGTTTCTCAAACAAATGATTCAAATGTTGTTACGTCTACTTCTAAGAAAATGATTCAAGGCTCAGGTATTCAAGTTCAGAATCAATTATTTGAAGCAAATCTATAAACTATTTAAAACGATTTTTTGATTATTAGTTGGCAAATGACGTTTTTAAGTAGGTTTTCGAGATTCGTGATGATCTATTCAAAAATATCATTCTATTAACATGAAAAGGTATGTCAAAAAGGGCAGGGGTGAAAATCTTATTTTCGCGTCACTTTCTTTGTTGACAACGATTTCCTGAATCTTAAACGCCGCATCACAACTTCGATAACAGGTACAAGATTTTCTACACACTTATGCTTACTGGGTGATAACTTAGAAGCAAGAATTATGTCGGCTATTGAGCACATACTGCTATGCCAGCAAAAAGGACGCGCGAAGCTATGGTTTATAAGACAATCTATAATAAATACATCACGCAAAATGTGAACGAAAATGAATGGCTTGATGCGACATTTTATTATCCTGTCAATACCGATTCATAACTGTGGTTGATCCATACTCGTGTGATGACTGTATATATGTGCTATGCATGGCACATTTAAAATGCTTTCAAACGAATATGTGGTGTAATGTGCATACATGATGTATGCGTGACCTTGTGTATACTAAAGGAAGGTAGTGAAACATCATCTTCACGTGTTCGCCACACCTTTGCTGTCATTTGATATTGACCCACATCCAAAAATTTAGGCGTGATACTATTTTGCTGCTGAACTGAAGTACTTGACTAGAGTGATCCTCATCTATTTTGAGCCAATAATAATAACAAAATTTTGGGATACATACTGTGCTTCTTCTATATGCATTACAAATATTTGTTTTGATATAAGGTACACTGGGGGAAGTGGAAAAAGGGGGTAAGTGTAAAAATCGACCCAAAAAATTTCAATTTTACAGACTTTACAGTTTTTACCACACCATAACATTGTGTAAAAATATACTTTAATGTTCACACTAATACTATGTTAAAATCTGTGTTATAAATACACTAACACAGTTTACGCTGGAGCTATCATTTAAGGTTTCGCGAGAAGTTAATTTTTGCATTCATAAAATCAATTCTTACTTGCATAAATTGTTCCTTTTTCCGATGATTTTAAACCACATTTGACCGTTATAATACAGTTAAACTAATCACATTCAATTTGTAGTGGTTTGTACCATGAGAGCAAATAATTTAAAGATTTTACACTTACCCCTGGTATCAAACACCGCGGGGGAAGTGGATAATGTTCTAATCACGCAATTTGTTCCTTACCTCCAGGGTTTATTTCGATAGCTGTGGATCTTAATATGTTCCTTCTTTGTTATCATTGTGATTTCAGTGGTGATTGGACTAATATACATAAGAAAACGCCTGATTAATCCACTTATCGGTATTGATGCCTTTCACATGTTTTACATATGAAAAAAATGTATGAGAAAGATAAAAATAGCTCTAATAGGTGAATATATTTCATAATACATCTTCTTCTTCTTCATTGGCATTGCATCCCCCACTGGGACATTGCCGCCTCGCAGCTTAGTGTTCAATTAGCACTTCACAGTTATTAACTGCGAGGTTTCTAAGCCAAGTTACCATTTCTGCATTCGTATATCATGAGGCTAACACGATGATACTTTTATGCCCAGGGAAGTCGAAACAATTTCCAATCGGAAAATTGTCTAGACCGGCACCGGGAATCGAACCCAGCCACCCTCAGCATGGTCTTGCTTTGTAGCCGCGCATCTTACCGCACGGCTAAGGAGGGCCCTAATTCATAATACATATTCATTTATATTCATAACAAGTTTCGCCGTTGAATGCAATTTGTTGCGAGCAAATCGGTTAGGGACAAGTGCATGAAAATAGGTGATAATTTTGTACGTGTATCGCGCACACATATACATGCAAACACGCTCACACAGACACCATCTTAATTCCGTTAAACTGAGTCGATAAGATTATAACACTGTAACTTCTCTCTTCAAAAAAAAGTTCATCTTTGGGGCGAAATACAGATTTTACGTACACTTAGCGTTCGAGAAGGCAAAACCAGCCCTCCACTAGCTATTACAAGAATTCCATGGGGAGCTATTCCTTTAATCCAATGAAATTATTTACAAAAGATACTCAGAGCAATTACCGCCTTGATTTCAATCATATATCACTACTCATCACAATTGAAAGTCAAGATAACTTGGGTTTTCCACTTGCCTCATTCCACTAGGGTTCATTCCTCCTCAATTTCGAATCTGTTTTTATAAATTTCAAGCGACTAAAATGGTATGCGTGCTTTGCGTGCTCCGAATATGTGCATGAAAAAACTTTCAAAATCACAACATATTTATATCTGTGTAGAAGCCGTTTGTTTGATAAACTCCATATTACACGCACTTTAAAGAGCAATTGCGGAGTATTGATTGCAGTTTTTAAACTGTTACTGGCTACTAAGTTTTGTCAATAACTATTGACCTGAATCAAAGAAATCAATGGAAGCGTTTTATTTTTATTTTTATGTGTTTTTTTTGCCTTTCTTTTATACTAAGTGTACGTAAAGCCTTTATGTTCGCTCCAAAAACAAACTTTTTATAGAAGGCTCTGAGACCCATATTGTTATATTCAAATCGGCTCAGCTCGACGAATTGAGGCGATGTATGTGTTTTTTTTTTCTTCCTAAGCAATGGAGGGGGAACCTGCTCAACAGACATCCTGGATGCGGGGTTAGGGGCCACCTCCAACAGCAAACGAGGGACTAAACCGCTAAACCGTTTCCATTGCCGCCAAGCCCATAGTCCCTTCGGTACAACCAGAAAGTGTACTTCAAAGGGGGGCCAGAGCACAACGCACTCTTGAGGTTAGCTGCGTGTTCTTGCAGCATCGAACACCGTGACTCGCTATTTTAGAAGAACACCATGGTATCGTGTCAACGCATTGCCGGCTTTCCAGGTGGCCTTACCACGCCATATGTCCTCGGAAAGTGGGAGGGTCGACTTCACACCTGCTTCCCTCTGCACGACTGGTATCAGGAATAATGATGCCTCTTGCGCCCCAAATTGACCTCCTGACTTGCCGACGCGGTGCCTACGCCTGCCCCAGCCTTGACGAATACCCCTTTCCGTCCTCGGGCTCAAAACCCGCCCGGTTGACCGACCCCGCGAAAGCCACGATACCTTGTTGTTCTTCGCGCGGCCACTTGTTCGATAAAAGGATCGAGTTCGACCACAGGGCACCATTATGACCCATGAAGCCGACTCCGAACCCTTGGACCACCTCTTATTTACGCCTGAAATTCCTCGAGTCCACGCGCCACCTTCTGTGTAGCTCTAAGACGATTTGGACGATAGCCGATAAAACGGTGTTCCAGCCAACTTCATCTTGACACATCCTCCGGACTAGGTTGTCCGGGGTAGTGTCCAGACCACATGTGGCAAGCATGTGGTCACGCATTGTGCGAAAACGTGGGCACACTAACAACACGTGTTCCGCCGTTTCCTCTAAACCTCGGGCGAGGCCGAGTGTCCGAACCGGTGTAGATACTGTCTGCAGCAACCATGGCCTGTAAGGACCTGGGTCAGGTGGAAAGTGATTTCCCCATGGCGCCTCTTGATCCACGTACCTATCTCCGGTATCAACCTAGGGGCCGTACACATATTACGTAAGCACTTATGGAGGGAGGGGGAGTCTTTTTCTTACGCACCATATTAATAAAAAATCATTTGTATGGAAAAAATCTTACATGTGTACGACCTCCTATGTATCCATCTTACCTGCACTGTGATTTTGCAGCACGCTTAAACGCCGGGCACTTCGAATCCCCCATTGGGTGCTTGCTGTTCACAGCTTTGCTGGAACAAATCAAACAATTTGGAGGATTCGTGCAGCATTGTGCCTTATGTCCCTCCAATCCGCAGCGTCGACAGAGCTTGCTTCTGTCAGGGCCTTTGGAGTCTCATTGCTTGTGCCCCGGTTCCAGGCACTTGAACCAAACTTTGGGTTGCTCGTATATGCCCACAGGGCACACCGATCACCCCACCTTGACGCTCCCTAACTTTATTACCTTGGAGGCGTCCGCTGCAGATAGCCGAACCAAGCCTCAGTCTGGGTAGACTTTGGCACCACCGTCTTCGCTGGCACACTCTCGGTCGATTCGACTTTGCCCGAGTCCGCGATTTCTTGGGCCTCAGTCTGGGCAGCCCTCGACTCCACGGATTTCACGGGTTTGCACTTGGCCGTCCCGACCGGCCTCTCCAGCTTGGCGTCCAACATCGAGTTTCAGCAAGCTCCCCTTAAGGTCCTTACTGATATTATGCTTCGATGGCGCAAAGTCGATGATGGCGTTCAGCTGTTCCGTCGCCACCTCGAAGGCCGAAAGCCCATCGTGTTTGCGGTTCATCGCCTCCACAAGCCATGGGCCGTCAATAACCTCTACCGGCGTTCTTTAAGCCAAGATGAAGGTTAAGTGACCCACGCTGGCGCTGCGTACTGAGCTACCGACTATTGCCTCTGGCCTCCTAGGCGGAGACCTGAACAACCCACCACTTGCGATGGGGTTGTCGCCTACACTACTACCACTAATTGAAGAATTGACTTGGATTTCCACTGTGGTCCTACGAGTTGCTCGGGAAAAGAGGTCCACCACGCCAGAGCCCAGCATGACGCGGTAAGGGACAATTATTGTGGAGGGTGCCCAGGTACCCCACATGATCCGTTAAAGGCCTAGCTCATTATTTCACCCCCCTGGCCATGCATCCCCTCGGCACGGGTCGCTTAACGCCTTGGGATTAGGGGTTAGGGACGATGGTCCCCTTGATCGTACTCCCTCACTCTAGCTGATGTCAGAAGGACAACAGTGCCCAGGCTGCACTACCAGCTAAGTACAAAACCCTTAGCTGGCGGTCGATTGTCATCGGAAGACCCGTGGAAACGTGAGATTGGAACTTGTGAGGACCAGAGCTGTGTAGGTCGCTCCTTCCCAGACGTCAACTCACCATTTCGCAGCCCTGGGTGATATCTGTGTATGTGTATGTGTGTGCGCACCAAAAGAGCAAAAAGTTTAGTATCCCGCCCCATTGTTTCCTATTGAAAATTGGCCGGATCGGACTATGGCCTTGGAAGTCATGGCCAAAATACTTTTTCCCATAAAAAAGTGCGTAAAAAGACTAGCTCATTTTTTTTGCATTTCTTAGCAACAGGTTACACTCAACGAAAAATCCTACTCCATTGTTTCCTATTGAAAATTGGAAGGCTAGGAAGTTATGGCCAAAATAATATTTTTTCAACGCACGAAAAAGGCACCATCACCGCTAGGTGGATTAATCTGTTTTTTTTTTAATTCTAGATTAAGTTTAACACATCAGTGCTAACTTGTTCAAAACAGTTTTTGTGATTTTTTTTTCCGAATTGTGTAAAATGAATATAGGATTACCGCCCCTGGCGTTCATCACATTGTTCCGATATTCATCCCACAAAAAACAAAGCAATGAAAATATATTTGATTTGTTAGCAAAAAGAAGCGACGAAATTGGTGTCGTTTTTCTATGTTTCGCAATGAGATAAATATACACCCAGTTTTTGTTTACGCGGTTGGAGTTCGTTAATTTCTCGGTCAACCTGAACTTTCACAGCTTTTTAAATACCCACTGAATTTTCTTTGATTTTTTGTGATTTTTTTCGTGGAGTTAACTCATTGCTTCATTGACGCTGAAGGTCTTAAACGACCAAAATAAAACCATGTAAAAAAAACCTGGGTGAATGATCAGTGAGATGGAGAACGGAACATTATTCAAATATTATAAACCTATATTTTTTGCACAAAAAGCTTAGTTACAAGTGGTTAATAGCCCAATGCACCATGCGTCTCCACATACTTGTATGCTTTGCTTATGTGATGACGATGTTAAAAGCTTTTTTTGCATAAAAAGTAAAAGATCTCCAAAAGTAATGAAATTACGAGCTTGGCGTCTTCGACAAAGTTTTTAAAAGAAAGAATTAAAGAATTTTTGCATCACTTTTAGAGAGATGGGTCATTAAATCCTCCAAAGTAACAAATTAGCTTACTGATTAAATATCTGGAAGACACCATAACGCTAAATTGCGGAACTGAAGTACCAAATAAAAAGACGATTTCAGCTACTATGCATCAGTGCTTTTTTACCAATATTCTATAGATAGATAGCTATCAATACCGCTAGGTGGAAAATCAGATTTTTTTTTCAAAACTTGTGAATGGGTAAATAATTAACCATCATAGCGTGAGATTGGCGTTTTCTTTAGTACAACTGATCTGGCATATTCATAGCTTTGTGCTGTAAATATAACGAAAAGTTATTCAGACTTCATATGAAATGGCCACCAAAATGTTTGCCAGATGGGTAAAAGCAAACAAACTGCCCAATCACATCAATGCTTGTCCATGTAAAGCTTCCATTGAATAAACGTCTCTCCTATTGATACATCTCGTTCTCTTCCGCTGCGTGCAGCCAACGTATTGGTAGTCTTTAGGCAATAGTATGGGCAAATACTTAAACAATGAACAGGATTTTATCATATTATTTATCAATACATATAATAGACGTCTTCAAAAAACATGTAATTGTACATGAAAGGTATTTGCTTTAATATTGTAAATACTACTAATTATGACTCGGCGATTGTAGGAATATCAACATTTATTCACTAGTTATCATTTCCCAGCCATGATACGAATAGATAATTTTCATAATTTTTAGATTTAATGATAATCAATGCAATTGAAAGGTTGAAAAATTCTGCTAAATTTTTTAGCTAAAATTCATTTGCATCATTTAGATTTCGTTACTTTTCAAATTGGCACAAATGAATGCTGGACATCATGTGTATAACAGATCAAGAAAATTTCCTAGACCGCACCAAGAATCGAACTTAGCAGCCAATAACGTTTTCATTCTATCGCGGTTCCTGGTCTCAGAAAAACCTATTAAAATCGAATGGTTTCATAAGAAATTCTCGATTTTTCGTTTGATATAACCCCATTTTATTTCAATGTTGTGTCGAGAACTACATAAATATCTGACTTATCTATCTTAATTTTGATCTTGGGAATATTAAATTGGTTGCAACTCTTGTATGAAGATCTCCTTTTTAAAATTTGAAACAAAAGTACGCATTTATAATTAAAAATATTTCAAAATATTCTGGTGCGTAAGAAATTATTTTCGCATTAGATGTATTGTTGAAAATGCACAATCCATTCGTCTGAAGAAATTTGTATTATTAACTATCATGCATGTGAATGTAGCGTGAGTAGCATTTCATAGTGATTATAACAGGAATATTAATTATCGCAAAACGGCTTACTATCTGTCGAGCTCCAAAGTTGAATTACTCGTTTGGCCTTGAGGGCACAAGGGTGAGGTAAGTATTATTTGCGCAATTTATTTTTATTTTCTTGATGGATAGTCTGAGATACCTTCAATGAGTATGATGTCACTTTGTTGATTTTACTAGCGCCCTTTGCTCAGTTCCCTACAAATCATAATACCAGCAATAGCCGACAGGACAACGAATGTGTTCGACATTCAATAGTCTTTACAATGTTTTATATAGATACAGTGTTGTGAAATTATTGATATATCACTATAGATAATTCACTATAGTGAATTAAATAAAAAAAATGGTGAGATAAAAAGTACAACGCTCTTGAATTAATGCAATATTTTTATACTACAATAATTTTCTCCACGGCAAAAAAATAAAAATTCAAATAATATTTATTTAATTGTTTATGGTTGATAACAGAAAACACCTGCAGCATTACTGTTGTTCTTTGTGACGCGATTTTGTACTTACGGTCAAAACTAAGGAAAATTTTGGCATTCTATTTTAATTAGCACAGCTTCAGCAAACTTAATTAATCATTCATCAGTAAATATGCAAACAATGAAGCATGTACCGTCTCACAACCAGTATTTTACCATACCGGCTATTGTATGCTTTGCTTCATATCGACATTCTCTTCGCCGTTTGATTTGCTTGCGAAATCAAACCGTTTGAAATCAACGATTTTCGAAAATTCAATGTCACTGCCACCGTGAAACAGACGAACGTGACATAGCTTGAATCGGTAATTCACAATACTGTAAGCATGTTGCCTATTATCGATGCAGTCAGCAGTTTAAGTCAATCACTCATAGAGTAATGATATAGCCTTCCCATTAATGTTTCTATCCTTGTTATTGATAATAAAATATATATTTGCAAAGGCACACTTTTAGATCATTTATTTCTTATTGGTATTTGATAAACCACAGCTTATAAAACTGAGAAATCTTCTTCAACGCTAAATATGTCTGTGGTTTCCAACTGCATTCATATTATATTCGACAAAAATACGATGGGTGAGATGATGAGGATGAATTCGTTCCAAAGATTTTCACGTCTATTGACTCCTACAGACGTTTTAAGTTGTTGAAACAGTGGCCCATTGTCACCTCCGATGACAGTACTAAGGCAAGCTAGGCCTACAATAGTGGGATAATGATCATGCTGAAGGTGGCCGGATTCGATTCCCGTTCCGGCCTAGGCAATTTTCACGACTTTTTGTCTTTCTCGTACAACAAAGTTGTACCGAAAGGCTATCATTTCACTCCGACTACGATCTTTTTACAGAAGTCTTGGTGACCCATAGTGTTATATACCAATAGACTCAGCTCGACGAGCTGAGTAAATCTCTGTCTGTCCGTGTGTATGTGTGTGAGCAAAAAACCATTTTCAATTTGATTACGATTGACCGCTGCGTTTAAAAGTTATAAAGAAAATAGTACATCGAACCACATTAGCACCATATGCGGTTGATGTCTTTGCTAAATGCGAGAAAAGCAGTATCACTACTCGGTGAATTACACGCTAACTTTCACTTACTCAGTGACTGAGTAAAATTGTATTGCCCTCTCTTTTCTTCTCATGGAAATTTTACTCAGTTTCCACCAAAAGCAGGACAACTCATAGCTATGAGTAGTCCCGCTTTTGACGGAAACTGAGTAAAATTTCCATGAGAAAAAAAGAGATAGCAATACAATTTTACTCAGTCTCTGAGTAAGTCAAAGTTAGAGTGTAAGTTGGGTTTTTGAGTATAAGAATATCATCGTGTTGGCCGCATAATATACGAAAGCTTTCTTCTTTAATGCACCCGCAAAATTTTGTAAGACCTTTCCCGTCAAAATGTTCAACATCGGATATAAAAAATGGCGTATACGCCACATGATCTTGAGCTTCTATGCAACAATTGGGGTGTGTAAAATAATCATCCGTGGGTAGATAGACCTTGTCATTAGGAATATGATGCTCGGATGCAAACTCGCGATGCAATGCGATATTTGTTCTTTGACAAATATATATGAATGTGAATTTTGGCAGCTAGATTTATTGGGCAGCGTATTTATTGAATCAACAAATCTATTCTTTCTTTCGAAATCTATCAAAACTATTAAAAGTTTCGTTAATTTTGAGTTTATCGACAGGTACGCTACGCCGAGAGAAAAATATTTATGCTTTCCAAGCAGTGGCGTAGCCATCCACGGATCACACCCACAGATAAAATTTTTAAAGAAGAATTTCTGTTCTTTAAAAAAATCTACTTTTTGAGAATTTTCAGAAGGTGTAGACGATTTTCGACTTTTAGTGGGAAATGTATGCATCTTCATTTCTCTAACATGTTGTTCAATGAAATGTTGTCATCTGCTAATAAGGGGAGTTAATACTATCGGGTCAACAACGAGGCACTGAAGGCAAGCATATTTTACGATGAGAATACATATCGTAAAGTTACAATCAAGTTGTGGAATTAAATAAACTCAGTGGCGTAACCAACGGGTGGCTAGGGGCTTAGCCCTCCATATAGAAAAAAAAGTCTCACTAGGATTTTTATTTTATCATGCTTTGCTATGCTTTTCATGGCTTCTGCCCGGAAATTCTTTCGAAGAAATATTAGGACAGCAAAATATCCAATCCAACGAGGATCCCGCTGAGTGGAAATGACGATTTTTTTTAGGATTTTAATTTTGATTTTTTGTATTTGGCTGAAGTTTTATATATGAGGGGGTTAGAAGCAATGGGGTGTAAGTAACATTTTGGTCAAAATTGAACTGTAGTAAAAACTGAGTCGATTAGTATATAACACTATGGGTCTCCGGGCCTCCTATAAAAAGTTTGTTTTTGGAGCGAATATATAGCCTTTACGTATACTTAGTATACGAAAAAGCCTAAAAATGCTGTGGCTTTGCTGATATAATTTGTAAGATGTTTATAAAAAATAATGTAAAACTTTAGAGAAAATTAGTAATTTTTTGAACTTCATGATGAAACGAAAAATTGCACCCACTTTTCTCACAAATAAGTTTTTATCACTTACACCCCTTTGCATATATTTAGTTTTCTTATTCATCGGAAAAAGAAACCTAAAATCGATTTTGTCGGTTTTTTATAGTAGCAGTGGACAACATAATGAATCAAAACGAAGAAACGTTGTTGTTTTTAAATAATAGTTTTTTTCAACTTGATTTTGTCAAAGTACCTAAAATTTCCAACGAAAATGACATAGCACGAGAATCATAAATAAAACAAAAATAAATAATAAAATAAATGATTTTTTTATCTTTTCAGTGGACGACTCATCAGGAAAGTATAACGCAGGATTTTTCTGGGGCAACAACTACTGGACTGGATCAATTACGCAGTGTTCCTTCATCTATCGGGAGATCACCACAAAAAATCCCAGCAAAAACATAACGAAGATCAACAAGAATACAGACTTGACCTACATTAATGGAAATTTTCTTGGAGCATCAGAAATGATGCATGAAAATCCGCCTTTCCAGCCTGGATTCTATATGCTAAAAGTATTACTAAACAATACACATACGCTAGGACCGGTAAGTTCTTCATCAAGTCGCTGCATGTACTGGATTTAAACACAAAGTTATTCCCAGCCTAGGACTGTACTGATGGGTCTATGTCTTCCCGGTTCCTGCCAACTGAACGACGTTGTCGAGATGACCCAAAAAACTGAAGAGTCAGCAAAAAATTTTCACGTATTAGGCGTGAGATCACCGACGCTGAATAACTTTTCCTTGTGGAAAGACTTCACGTTTCAGATACTATTGTAATTGTAGTTATTACTTCTTCTTGATCATCAAATTTGAATTGCCTCGTAATTATCATAAAACATTCATAACGCTTTTATTTTCAGATGAGATTAATTGTAATGATATTTAGAGCACGTGTTAGTATTTTCGTGGTCTATCGCTCTACCAAATGAACGCTGAGCGAATTGCTGCGTAAAGTTTTAACGACAGTGCGATACGCTGTCTTTAGGTAGGGTGTCCCAAGAAAAATCGATGTTGTAAATACAATGGGGCTCATCCCCATGTAGGTATATAAATCTGTGACAATCTTCCGAAATATTTTATAAAATCTGCAATGTCTTTTATTGGACAATGTAACAGATTACTAGTGGCTAAAGCATTATTCAAAACGTCCATTCCAGGCCAACACGTGGTTTGGATTACAAACCTATATAAACATAATATTTCTATAAACACTCAGAAGGGTTCGAAAAACTAGTTGCATTTTCTTTAAATAAGCATCCAAGTAACAAATTTTGCTCCCCTGTTCCTATTACAAAACACTACTGCTTCTTGTTTAACCATTCTAACATGTACATTAACATATAGAAAAATCTCTAAAATAAGAAACGATCCAATTTGTTTTTCATTCTCAGTTTTTGATAAGATGAAAATGGAAGCTATAAAAAAAAACCCAAGTTGTAATGTCTTCTCGTATTTGACCAAGACACCAACCTTTTCGTTTGGTTCACTATTTTCTTTATAACTTTTGAACGCAAATTCAATAGCGATCAACAAGACCACCTTTTGAATGCAACTTGTTGCGGGAAAATAGGTTGAAGATTACTATATGAAAAGCTGGTAACAATTGTTTCATCTTTTATGCACACACGCACAAATACACACACGTACGAACGGACAGAAATTTTCTCAGTTTGTCGAGCTGAGTCGATTGGTATATAACACTATGGGTCTCCCAGCCTTCTATAAAAAGTACGCTTTCGGAAATTTCGATACAACTTTGTTGCACGAGAAAAGCAAAACAGCTACCTTTGATATATTAATTTTTTATGCATCCTAGAGTTGAGTTCTGCGAAGATATCTACATCTGATTTTTGGGATACCCTACCGTGCTGCTACATTTACCTACAAATGGATTTTTTATTGCTAGTGAGAGTGCTCTACTAGATTAGCCAATACAACGCGATCTTTTATAATGAGTTGACATTTATCACGGAAGCTTAGATTGTTCTAATCAAGGTGCATATATTTATTTACTGAAAGGCATTTTGTTATTTTTATTCCATGCATCAAAAATTAGATAATCTTAAAGGCTATAAATTATTCATTTGAATTAATTAAAATAACCAAATCTGTTGATCTACAAACACTGCCAAGGTTACATAAGGGCGGTCCTATTATTTACGATTGACCTTTTTCGTATAACAAAGTTATACTGAATGGCTATAATATCACAGCAGAAATGTCAGAAAAGTCAGATGCGTGGGAACAAATTAACTGCTCCAAAGCATCACACTTGAGTTTTCCATGCAAAATCGCACGATTCTCCCCATTTGCAAAAAAAATGTTAAATTATTGAGTTCCAATTTATTGTTTCCACTTGCAGGAATTATTATTTTGCGCTATGAACTAGAATAACTCATAAAATAATTGAATGATTTGAACGGATGACTCCCATTTACTACGAGTTTTTGTTGTGTCTCACGCTTGACTGAGATGGTTTAAAATCTATGAGTTTTCTAAGATTTACAGTTTTTCTAAGCGCTACAAGTTTGATATATATTCTCTTGTGATATGCCAACGTGCTTTTCATCGATTTGAAGCCTGAGGTTCATGTCAAATCAACAGACAACATTGTAATACTCTACGTTCTAGCATTCCACTAGCACAGCGGTTCTCAACCTAGGGTACATGTACTCCTTGGGGTACCTTCACTGACCCCAGGGGGTACCTCGGGCAAAAATGCGTAATGGCGGATGTACTACAATTCCACTTCCACAAACACTTTTTGATCGAGTTCTGATAATAATTGTGTAATTTTTTATTCCAAAACTTTGCATCGTACATGATATGCATGTCGAGTAAATCAAAAGCTATTATATCTTGCCATAATAACCATTATTCATGAGGCCTATTTTCCGTGTTGATAATTGGTTTTTAAATTTGAGAGGCATGACGACTTTTTCAGAAGCTAAATGGCTTCATTGCAAGCAAAGTGTTGGTAAAATCATTCACAAATCTCAATTATCGAGCCCTTCCGTTCGAGAAAATTAGAATTAAGGTCACTCCTGACGGAATCCAAGTTTCAAAGTGCTCGCGTTTTTGGGGGCACATCACTCGATACGGAAGCGGTGCACAACTGTCATTTTTGTTGATTTAGCTTTGCTGCGTCGCAGCATGCGTGAAAAAATAAAAAATGTCAGTTGTACGTTGCTTCCGTATCGAGTGGTGTGCCCCCGAAAAAGCGAGCACTTTGAAACTTGGATTCCGTCAGGAGTGACCTTAAAAGGAATGCATCACGTCTGAGTTTTTTTTAAGCAAATACGCATCGTTTCACTCATTTGCCAAAAAATCATTCCGTTTCAAAAAGATTTTAAAATCAATTTGTGAGCAATTTATTGTGTACACACGCAAGAGTATTCATTATTCAATGCGACAAACGACAATTCACTGTTTTTAACAAAAAAGATAAAAAAAAAATCTGTGATGATTCAAATGGATGATTCAACTCATATTACGATTAATTTGGTTCGTTCATGAATTTTGAGTTTTTACCAACACTGGTTATAAGAGGTTCGGAAACATCCTTTAAAGCAGCTCGTAAGCTTCCTTCCAAGATGTTCTGAAGCCTCCTTCCAGAAGGCTCGGATGCCTCCTGTTAAATGGCTCAGAAGCCTCCTTTCAAGAAACGCGGAAGCTTCCTTTCAAGACGCTCGGAAGCCTCCTTTCAAGAGACTAGAAAGCTCGAAATCCGAAAATGACAAAAATTCACCACGCGTTTGAATGGGCCTCTCACATTCATGCGGTATCGCACGAACTGAGCAGCCTGTCAGAGCGACTTGTGTTAGGATGAATGGTAAATGGACCAATCAAGGTAACTCATTTTGCACTCACCGCATCAAAACAACGGCAGCACTGTATACGCATTTTTCTATTCGTGTGTGTTTGACAGAACACGTCTACGGTGGCGCGATCTGCTCATTTCATAGCGGCAGTTTTTGCTTATTGATTGGTCCATTGAATGGTTGGTGCTGGAATGATTTTTTTGGCTGCTCTACAGTCGCACTCACGACGGTGGTGATGAGATTGACCGGAGAATATACTGAGATCCACGTTTTTCACTGCATTGAAATTGACATATTTCAACCCTGCTCGGAAGCCGCCTTTCAAGTGGCTCCGAACCTTTTTTGAGAGGCTCGCAATACTTCCCCAACAAACAATTCGAGCCGAATAAGCTAGTTTTGGGGTCTCCAGTAGCCTTGCGAGCAAAGTCGTAGGATTCTCTCGGTCCGGTCTAGGATGTTTTCGGGTTGGAAACATTCTCGACTCCCTGGGCATAGCGTATCAATTGTATTTGCCACACAAGATACATACTAATGCAATGGCGGGCATAGAAAAGCTTTCAATTAATAACTGAGAAAATACTAATAGAATACTAAGTTGAAAACAGGCCAAGTTCCGAATGTAGAGCCATGGAAGAAAAAGAAGAAGAAGAAGAAGAAGCTAGTTTTTTAGCTAAAGGAGACGATTTTTAGCCGGCTCCAATGTTTGTTGGGTCTTTCAAGAGCCTCGGAAGCGTCCTTGCGAAATTCTCAGAAGTCTCCTTCTAAGAGCCTCGGAAACCTCTTTTCAAAAGATTCGAAAGCCTCCCATTAATAGATTCGAAAGCATCCTTTCAAGAGCTGTCGAAGCCTACTTTCAAGAGGCTCAAAGGCCTCTTTTTAAGAGCCTCGGAAGCTTCCAAAAGTCCTTAAAGTATGCATAAACCTAATTTTAATTGGCGAACCGCGAAAATTTCAGACAACTTTTGGAGTACAATACATCCCGTTACTTTTCCGGACCTTTTTTCAGTACTTATGTGTTATACTTCTTTTCATTTACAACGAAAAAATAAGGGGTACCTCAATGAATGTAAAAGCTCGAAGGGGTACCTCTCCAGAAAAAGGTTGAGAACCGCTGCACTAGCACCACTGTTATTTTATAAAATTACGTGAATCGTCTACGTTGCTTCCGTCTACGGCAAAACCGAGAGTAGATCAATAACGGGAAAATGTTGTCGTTATCAAAGAGTTTTAGTGTTCTAATTGGCCACAAGATTCCGTGATATTTTTTATTCTATTCTCGTTTTAAAGGTAAAATAAGGCTTTGAAACGTTATTACGCATTCATTATCATAGCTTATCTGCAAGTGCTAAACATAACACATCATCATGTTGATATTCCGCGTACGCCTTCCGTTTAACAATATAATAGAAATTTAAAGATCTTTTTTGCAGCTCAGCAACTGTAATAGTCACACTATTACTGATTGGAGGTACAGGATACGATTTAATACTCAGAAAAAGGTATGCTGATAAAATACGAATGAAGAAATACTCAAAGGATCTCAACTCCGAATCATCTTCTGGCCTTGGATGTACGACGTATGACCTTACGCAAGGTCTTCCTGATAAAGCAAATAAAGCAAGCTGCAATACGTTTGGCATACCTACTGGAGTAAATAACAATAATTCCGATGAAAATCTAGCAATCGAACCAAATGCGGCTGACGATGAAAAACTTGGTACAATGAAGTGTTGTTTTCAAAGCTTTGAATCCTCATATTAAAATTTTATTCTTTTCAGGTGTTTGCGCAGAATTACTTCTGTCATTTTCTGTGGTAACCAACTTCCAGGCGATTTGTGACAAGAATGTTGGAAATGATACGATTCCTTCTATACATGGGTTACGAGCGATTTCAATGCTATGGGTTATTTTAGGTAACGATGATGTTTTCAGTCCAGCTTTCCGTTACTATTTTTACTCTATATTTAGTGACCTGCATAGTTGCAACCCAATTATCACCATAAAACATGTTAATGATTTGTTTAAGTTCTTCTATTATGCTCGGATGCGTCTCACACACTTTCTATATTTTGTGACACATGCTACGGGTTTTTTGTTCTTCGGCTTTCTAATAGCATCCAGATCTACCAATGTTCATTCAGAATTTTTTTATTCGAAAGCCACACCTCACGGATTTTCGATTGGCCTTGAATTTGAGTAATGAGCCGGATGCCCTTGAATTTGAGTTATCTTCAACTTTGAATTTCTAAATACAGGAAACAAGCCCATTTACATTTATTACAGACTGAAACTTGTTTTAATTTTATTTTATGGAGCCCGCAGCTTGGTCCACGTGAACGCTGCCTTTTTCTATTCTCTCGGCTTATACCACCACTTTAGGTTATGGGTTTGATGTAAAATTGAGCGATGTTCTCATCGAATACTGATCTCATGCTGCTTATGCCCAATAATCATATGATCTCAAGTTTCTACCTAGTTGTGTCATGTTTTATTGATTTTATAGATCTAAATAAGATGAACATAAAGCCTTCCTACGCGACTTATGTCGTATTCGCCTCCTCTTATTTGACCAACCCAACTTTTGCTTTTCAAATATTATTTCGAATCACATAAAATTTACATTGAAATTCAGATTGTATCCAGAAAAAGCCTTGACTAATCTACCTAATCGCGTTGGAGTCTTTTTCGTGCATAATAAAAGACAAAAACACACAAAAGAAGAAATTCGGCAGCAATAGGTGGATGTGGATGTAAGGCTTCATTGTTTATGATTACTTATATGCAACTAACTATATGTACCCGGCCTTGCACAGAATTGACAGGTTGGTAAATGCTGATATATTTGGGAAAGAGTGACACCGGTTGGTCAACGTGGTTATTGTGCTACTTATATTTAACCACATGGGAATAAAGGCCCAACATATAGGTAAAAGATCGTCCACTGATAGAAAGAAGGAAGATTTCACTTTTGAATGCAGTAATTCCACAAAGCAAATAAGTGTAAAAGATATGTTGAAGAACATCCAATTATTAAAAGAAGGCAGAATTCACTTTTGAGTACTTAAGCCAAATTAATTCTTGTTATATTCTTCGGAAAAAACTTGTTTCAAGATAATGTTATTTTTGGAGAAATGTCACTTTCGGGAAAAATGTCATATTCGGGAAAACGTCATATTCGGGGAAGCGTTATTCTTACAGAAAAGCCATTTTTTGGAGAAACGCCGCTTTCAGGGAAATAATATTTTTGAAGAAATATTATTTGAACAGAAATGATATTTTCGGAGAAACGTTACTTTCGGGGACATGTTCTTTTGAGGATATGGAGGGTTTCCCAATTAAGAAAATTGGTTTTCGGAGAATTGAACAACCCTCGTATAAACTAAAAAATTCATGCCTAACATGTTTATGTATAATTTCGCACTCTACTTACTGTGAGGGTTCTTAGACAAGTTACCATTTTGCATTCGTTCATCATGAGGCTCCCTCGAAATTCACAAACGTCACATAAAATCTACCGGAACAGGTACAATTTAATATACTCTTTCGGTTAATTACATGTGTTGATCAGAATAGCAATGACTAATAAGGTAGTTTTGAAAATAAATAGGTATTTTATTTCCTGATACAAATCTGATAATTAAAATTGTTTTGCACGTGTGCGAGTTGAAAACAATTTTCGAATGTTAAGAAGAGCCCAAGGGGTCATTCAACAATGATGTCACAGCTTTTAGGGGTGAGAGGGGGTCTAAGATTTTGTGACACTACATATACTAGATATACAAAAAAGCGTGACAGAGGGGGCAGGGGGTATCTAGAAATCTCAAAAAGTAGTGGACGTCATATTTGAATCGCCCCCAACGCAATTTGGTGTTTCGCTCAAAAACAAAAACTAAGATGAAAGAAGAACAAGTGCCGAAAATTGAAAAAGATAAATGATTTTTAATCGCTAATCAGCATTTTTGAAATTGTGCATGTGGCGCGATTGGATACCGCCTGATCATTGGCTTTTGTAAATAGCTCATCTCATTGAATCCATAAATGTATCTTTTAATGATGTTTAGAATTCATCAGTGCTAGAAAGATTATCCTCAACTTTATTATTAAATGGCAACGTGGATCTGGTGTGTGTCCATAATTCTCCTCAGTCCGAAACTTTGCTGATCTCTGTTTGTATCTCCAGCACTTTCGTAGTTTTCCTTTCACGTTACCACATGATTCGCGGCTTTCGGTACGCATCCTCTGCGGAATGCTGATTTGGTTTTATCTAAAGTGTATCGATAGCACACTCTACTCATCATCGCTCAATTATTCGCAGGACATACCATGATTGTCGTATTCAAGTACTCCGACAACATGGAACTACGGAAAGTGGTCGAAAGAGAGGTATTGTTCCAAGCTGTCCTGAATGGCGCATACAGCGTGGACACTTTCTTCTTCATCAGTGGATTTTTGGTATCATACATCTACTTCCGCACCAATGCGAAAGGGAAGCTTGAAAAACTCACACAGGGCGTCAATGATTTCACCGCTGGGATGTATCACTTTTTCGGACTAGTTGGCTATCGATTTGTGAGGTGAGCTACTCTAATTTTGAATTTTGTTTTCCGACCTAGCACGCAATTTATGCATGTAATCTGATGGGAGATCAACTCGTAGTAAATAGTATTAAATCATTTAATTGTCTAAATTAGGTTAACCGCACCTTACCTGTACGTTCTTGGAGTCGTCGAAGTTGTCATGCGATATTTAGAACAAAATTCTGTCTTTGAGCCCCCTACCCAAGATCACGTAAACTGCCCCAAATATTGGTGGAGGAACATTATGTATGTCAATACATTCTTCCCTGTAGAGCAAATGGTAAGTTTGTACTTTGTTCGATTTAAGGATTTATCATAACAGCAAATTTATTTTCAGTGCATGCTCTGGAGTTGGTACTTGGCCGATGACACACAGTTTTATATAATTGGAGCAATAATTCTGATAATCGCCGTGCGACATTTCAAATTCGCTGCAGGAATGTTAACCGTCTTCATGATTTCTTCCTGGGCCACTACGGCATACATAGCATTCTCAAACAATCACATGCCAAACGCTGATGATCCTTTCGCGCTGTTCGATAAGATATACGATAAGCCCTGGACACGGTTAGGTCCTTATCTTGTGGGGATGTGTGTCGGATGGATCCTGTTCAAAACTAACTGCAAAATAAAAATGTCGAAGGTAAGTTTTTGTGAATCTAGAAAAAATAAGGTGTTAGCTGCTATGGCCACACGCTATGTTTAAAGGCAACTATTATGCAAAGTGAATGCACCTCGGATGTTAATCCGTTAGGTCATAGTTTTTGACCTCTAGTTTAAGGATCTGTGTCGATTGAAATATTACATCGGTGAAAACTTTACTTTTTTTTTACCATTTAAGGGGAGGGTTAGGGACAAAAGGTCGAAAGACATAAGGTCAAAAGGACAAACAGTCGAAAGACAAAACGTTGAAAGACAAAAGGTCGAAGGGACAAAAGGTCGAAAGGACAAAAGGTCGAAAGGGACAAAAGGTCGAAAGGACAAAACGTCGAAAGGGATAAAACGTCGAAAGGGACAAAATGTCGAAAGGACAAAACGTCGAACGGGACAAAAGGTCAAACGAAAAAAATATAAATAAGATCAAACAGACGAAAGGGACAAAATATCGAAATAGACAAGAAACTGTAACGGAGAGAATCAATCTCACACCAGAGTAACATAGTTGTCAAAAAATCTGCCCTTTTATTTTTCACAATTTTTAACAATTTAATAAAATTCATTCAGTGAGTACAACTAATAGATGGATGTTTGAGTTTTCTAAATGTCTCTTCGATTTGTCAAAATGGTGCACGCCGCACATTTTGATGTGTATTACACGCAGG
Organism: Armigeres subalbatus; assembly: GCF_024139115.2. Taxonomy (NCBI): domain Eukaryota; kingdom Metazoa; phylum Arthropoda; class Insecta; order Diptera; family Culicidae; genus Armigeres; species Armigeres subalbatus. The sequence continues at coordinate 196,234,578 of NC_085141.1, forward strand.
TGAATTTTTAATGCAGGCGTCTTTTTTATCTCTAACAGAACTATCTAGATATTCATAATATTGTTTCATAGTCATTACTCCTTCTTTGAAAATTGCTCATTCTTCAACTTTGATTAATGAGATGAGTGTTATTTCTGCTTGAAGTTAAATACATTTCAAAATTCCTTTGAAATACACAAAATCGACCTTTGATCGACCTTTTGTCCCTTTCGACCTTTTTGTCTTTTTCGACCTTTTGTCCCTTTCGACCTTTTGTCCTTTACGACCTTTTGTTCCTTTCGACCTTTTGTCCCTTTCGACCTTTTGTCCTTTCGACCTTTTGTCCTTTCGACCTTCTGTCCCTTTCGACGTTTTGTCCTTTCGACCTTCTGTCTTTTCGACCTTTTGTCTTTCGACCTTTTGTCATAGATTCTAAGGGGATATTATTAACCTAAAAATCTATTCTGATTTTTTAAATTTTTTTGAAGGATGTTATATAAAATCTAAGCACCATATTTTTTTTCCTGACGCTTCAAGAAAAAATTTCATATGAAAACAATTTTCATATGATGAAAGTAGAAGAAGTTATACTAAAAATACTGTTGACACCGAACATATATTTCATTTTTCAATAGCGAATTCTCGTGTAAGGGGCATTCAAAAATGATGTCACAGGTTTTAGGGGAGGAGAGGGTCTAAGATTTTGTGACAGTCCATGTACTAGGTATACAAAAAAGCGCGACAGAGGGGGGAGGTGGGGTCTAGAAACCTCAAAAAGTAGTGGTCGTCATATTTGAATCGCCCCTAACTGCATACATCATACGTGTCTGTTAAAAAACCAGCAACCCTGCACCATTTGTTACCATAGAAACAGAATTTAACGCAGGACAGACTATCGATTATATTTTAATTGTGTTCAGGAGGAGACTATGACACAATTTTAGACAAAACCCCTCCTCCAGCGCTACATTAGCTGGTGGGATTGGTCTACCAAATTTTCGGCCCTGTAGCCAAAAAAAAACATCCAGACAAATCTGAAGTCTGGACATCAGTGGTCAATGCAACTCATCACGCTATTCAGACACCATACGAGCTTTTTGTGACAGTTGGATAGCAGCCGGGCTACCAATCACCGAAAAATTTCTTATTTTGCAATTCCATGTTCTTGAATTGAGGGAGGCCTTATAAAGTATACGGAGCAAACAATGGAAGCCATCCAAAGACATTTCTATACTATCTAGCAAAACTACAAAATGCCAGATAACCACGAACAGTATGCAAGTAAACTGTTATCCACGGTGGTAGCATATAACACTGGTCACATAATGCAGACGTCCGTTGGGGTTCAAGTTTGAAATACAGAACATTCAAAAATACTACTTTCAACTAGTTCGTAGTTTTAATTTTTTGTTGGTTTGAAACATTAAAGAGTGATATTATGTTCTTAAATTTAATAATACATTATTCTATTACTTCATCCACTCTGACATATGCCGCCTCGAAACTAAGTGTTCATTTAGCACTTCCATAGTTATTAACTGCGAGGTTTCTAGTCCAAGTTACCATTTTCGCATTCGTATATCATGAGGTTACGATGATACTTTATGCCCAGGGAAGGCGAGAATATTTCCTAGACAAGACCGGGAATCGAACCCAGCCACTTTTAGCATGGTCTTGCAGTGTAGCAGTGCATCTTACCGCACGGCTAAGGAAGGCTCCAGATCTATTCATAATAAACAGTAAGAACATTTAATACTGGCAGTAATTTTAATATAACTTCTAGTATTTTCATCTTATGGAAAATGTTTTTATATGAAAATGTTTCTTAAAGCAGCAGGAAAAAAAAAGTGGTTGGATTTTATATACAGTCGACTCTCCACATCTCGATGTTCTATATCTCGATATCTCTCCCTATGTCGATGGTTTTCTAGGTCCCTTCGATTTACATACATTTGGGCATTCTACATCTCGATATCCTCTCTATCTCGATATCTCTCTATCTCGATGTGTTCTGATCATATTTTGCTCAGGATTCTCTCTCCCTATGTCGATATATTCATATTTCTAGGCTACTAGACGATTTTTTGGACAATATCAAACACATGAACAACAAGAGATGACATTCGTTTTGTTGTCGTTTTTCATAGCAACGAGCTTTTTTAAATCTAGTACCCATTTCAATTTTCCTTCCATTCCTCGTTCTCTCCTTATCTCGATGGTCCCTTCAATATCGAGATGTAGAGAGGCGACTGTAACTTGTTTCAAAAAATTAAAAAAAAAATCAGCGGAGGTTTTTAGGTTAAAAACATTACCTTAAATAGTAAAAAGGTTAAAATTTCACCGATGAAATATTTTAATCGACGCAGATCCTTAAACTAGAGGTCAAAAATTATGATCTAAAGGCTTAACATCCGAGGTGCATTCACTTTGCATAATAGTTGCTTTTAAACATAGCGTGGGCCATAGTAAGATCACGCTAAAGGTGGTCTAGTGGCTACTACCACTTTTGCCACTCCAACTGGTACGGTAAATCCTATCCACTATTGTTGCATGAATACACAGGATATTCGATATATGTAGATCTTCGTCATAATTCCACTCCCACTATTTATTATTCTATCAAGGTATTAGTATTAGTTCCTGGCGAATGCGCGCCGCATTATACAATTTTTTCAAGCGAACAAAGATCGTGGAAAAAGTACACGGTGGACAATTTTGAACGTGAAAATGTTTCGAAAACTGTTAAAGGATTTTAAGTAGACCGAGTATTGTATTCAAAGGTTATTGGATGGCCAAAGACACGAAGCAACTAATCAATAGGATCAGAAGCATCATCCGGAAATGGCCGCCGTCCAACGGTCATGTGATACCTGCAAGATCAAACGAATCTATGACAAAAGGTCGAAAGGCCAAAAGGTCGAAAGACAAAAGGTCGAAAAGACAAAAGGTCGAAAGGACAAAACGTCGAAAGGGACAGAAGGTCGAAAGGACAAAAAGTCGAAAAAACAAAAGTTCGAAAGGCATAAAAGGTCGAAAGGGACGAAAGGTCGAAAAGGACAAAAGGTCGAAAGAGACAAAAGGTCGAAAAGAACAAAAAGGTCGATCAAGAACAAGTTGATAATAAGTTTTGTGTATTTCGAAGGAATTTGTGAAATGCATTTAACTTCAAGTAGAAATTACACACCCATCCCAAGTTGAAGAATGAGCAATTTTCAAAGAAGGAGTAATGACTATGAAACAATATTATGAATAACTAGATAGTTCTGTTAGAGATAAAAACGATTGTTGAATTAAAACCTGTACTGCGCGAGACATAGTTGTCCTATACAGTTTGGAAAAAAATGTTGTTTTATGTTTCACTATTTTTAACATCTAAATAAAATTCATTCAATGAGTGCAAATAATTGATGGATATCTAGGTTTTCTAAATGTTACTTTGATCTGTCAAAATAGTGCACGCCTCAGCAACGCAGACGCGTGCATTAAAAATACACCTGTGTGTAATACACGCCGGTGTATTTGATGTGCGGCGTGCGCCATTTTGACAAACCGAAGTGACATTTAAAATACTCAAACATTCATCTATTAGTTGTACTCTCTGAATAAATTTTATTAAATTGTTAAAAATTGTGAAAAATAAAAGATCAGATTTTTTGACAACTGTGTAGGCCAACTCTGATGCGAGATTGATTCTCTCCGTTTCAGTTTCTTGTCTATTTCGACCTTTTGTCCCTTTAGCCTTTTTTGATCTTATTGATATATTTTTTCTTTCGACCTTTTGTCCCGTTCGACGTTTTGTCCTTTCGACCTTTTATCCCGTTCGACGTTTTGTCCTTTCGACCTTTTGTCCCTTCGACCTTTTGTCTTTCGACGTTTTGTCTTTCGACCTTTTGTCCTTTCGACCTTTTGTCTCTTACCCAGATTAAACTACGCCGCACGGTGGACCACGGACCATACACTCTATATAACGTATATCAGATTGAACTGTACTTCTTAGAGTAAAATCAGCAGTGACTCAAATCGTTCGGGACTGTCAGTTTGAATATGAAACTGGAACATTCATTTTCCCAGCAGCGGTTCTAGATTCATTTTTTATACTAGTCAACTGTCAAAAAAATAAAACTTGTATAACGCTCAGTTCTAATTTCTGCAGATTTGAACCACGAATGAATCACGAGATTCAAATATTTTTCAAATGTTTTGGTTCACGAATGCGTCATTTTATCTACGGATCAATTTGAAAAACATGAATGGAACACTGCTGAGGAAACCAGCGAGTTTTATCTATTTTGCTCCAGATCCAAACTAGAATAGTGGTCGAAAATTTGGAATGAAATTGAATCACTACTGATTTCACTCTTAGTAGTTTTCTTCCCGAGCCATTCTTTTCATTTTCTTTTATTTAGTGGACCTGGACAACCTTTAGATGACATCGTTGTGAATATGGAGGAAGGCTATTTGTTTTTTTTTTCTATTTCGTTTATATGGTAGGCTCAGACGTGTATAACACTTTACAGAGCCATGGTTCTTTGTGATATGTACAATCAATATCATTTTATTAGGAAGTTAGTAACAGAGGGGTAGAAGCCAACGTACTCGTGGTAACTCGAGGTTAGGTTTAAAATGTTTAAGGATGGAAGTGAATTAAGAAATCAAGGAATTATCATAATCAAAGAATGTCAGCTGCACATCCGGTCATTTGGCGTCAGGGACGATGTGGCGTGTCGTCGTACTCGAAATCTTGTACAATCGCACAATCTGCCGGTGAACGTACCTTCGATGCGAATAATTTTGAGGTCATCGACTAATGAAAGTTTTGACGAAGGAAGAAGCACACAGAGATCGTTCACAAAGATGTTGAAGATCAGTAATATTATGAACACTACCTTGAGGTATCCCAGACGTATCGTAATGTCGAAGAAGCAGGCTTTTGTAGACTTCACAACAACGTATGCGCTATGATTATATAAGTACCCAATCCGCTATCCACCGCGGAAAGCCAATATGTTTCAATTTCTTGATGACTAAATTGTGCAGAACGGTACACGCAATTTAAGAATACGCACCGACGATTTTCAGCAGACAACAAACCCGTTTTATTTTACCATGCGCGCAGTAAAAATCAACTGTGGTCCTGGTGGAATGTTGTTACATGCACTGAATCAGTGGTGAATTTGTCCGAATGCATGGTTAATTTAACTGAAAATTTGTGGTGGTTTTAAAAACATGACGTAGTCTACAAAATAGTAATTGTTACCATGGATTTTTTTTATGTGTACCAAAGGTTTAGCGAAATCTACATATACCGCATCGATTTGTCTTGTCATCTCACGTTACAGTACCGTAACGTAACACATCAGGTTGGTCGATTCTTCATGTATCAACTTCTCAAACAGTTTGCTGAGTCAGCACCGGATGGAAACACCACGGTAGATGGGCATTTGGTTTAAATTTCCGGACTTGTGAATGGGAACTACGGAAGTTGTTTTCCATGCCTGCGGAAAGGTTTTTCCCTGTAACGATCGACTGAACAACAAAATGGTAACACAATTATCGTTAACAGTTACTTGTTTGTGTTTTCAATAAATAGATCTCTCAATTTTATATGATAAGCCACTCAGGAAAAAATATTGTAAGCTTATAAAAAGCCATGGTGACCACTGACTGTTGACCATGGTGAGCAACCATGCGTCTCCATTCTCGTGTGGTGCATAATTGTGGATGGTAGAGATTCAAATGTTACGTTCAATACTTTTCGAATTTTTAAACCACCTCCCGCTCTTTCACACTTTCACACTTTGCATACCGAGTTTATGCACTGTCACAAAATATTGGACCCCTCCCCCTCAACCAGTCGACGAATCCAGAATCATGTTTTCCTCAGCAAAGTTTTTGGGTATAGTCTAGACTACATACTAACGCCACATCCTGATATGTACAGGGGTTAGACAAAAAGGTTAAGATAGGCAAAATTTTGTCAAAGTTCAAATCAGCCTAACTTTGCGTAGAATTATCCGATTTCAATGGAACCGGGACCTTCGGGCGCGGAAACTCTTCTAGTATACTGTCCCCATGCAAAACCTCAGATTGGCCCTTGGCCACCGGAGATGTTCCGGGTTTTCCGAATTTATGTTAAAAATGCATTTTTTCTCCTGCTTGTCGTTTTATTTGACGTTTACTGCCATCATGTTTTATACTCTCCCTTGAAACCAGAACTAATAAGCTGACCAATGCAGGCTGCAGGCCAGTATACGAACCTAGCAGTACACGTCCCGAGCAAAAATGAATAACTTATTGATAACAAATTCTATTATCCGGTTATCGGACATTTTGATAACTGAATTTGTTATCATTTTGGCTGAATTAACAGCCAACATAACAAAAATGATACCAGAATTTTGCTCCTGAAATAACTAAATGAAAACGAATTAAGTTATCACTGATACCAAGTTGATAACACATTTTGTTATACATATTATTGACTCAAATAACTAACTTAGTTATCACTCATCACTGTTTTATCGACCAAAATAGTTAAATCTTCTTTGCCGACTTCGTTACGCATTGAAAAAAATGTTGGCATTCACTGGGGTTCGAACTCGAATCACGTGATTGTACGGCGACGTCTCTGGGCACTCACCCAATTATGCTTTCTTGTGGAGCAAAAGAGAAGAGCACTACGCTTCCTACAATATTGTATTAACTGAAGACTATTTATAATCAAATCATGATGCCATGACCATAACAGTTGGCTGGACATGTGCAAAGCAGAATAACTTATTAATAACAAACTTTATTATTAATTATATTGATAACTAGAATTGTTATCATTTTGGTTGAATTACTATTTAACATAATAAAAATGAAAACCGAATTTAATTCAAAATAGCAAGTCGACAATCAATTACGATAAATACAGTTCATCGTCCTTTTATTGAACACTTTTTTTCAGTTGTGACCAATTTAATAAATATATAAATACTAGGCAATCGTTCCCGATCTTCCTCAGGTTAGTTTTTCTCACTTATTGTCAATCATTAGGTTGCTAGCAGTGCGACACTGTAAATCGATTTCAGTGCTAGGATTTATTCAAACAAAACCAAAATCTTGTAGGTCGCAGTGAGTTACATGTTTTCTCAAGGGGCAAGTAACTCTAAACTTTGCGATAGTATTAATCATTGTCCAGCAATAGTATTCGTGGTATTTTTAGTATCCATGATATTCCTCAAACAAAGATACGGTTGCTAGTTTGGTTGTTATGGCATTTGTCTGTTAGTTTTTGAAACACAGTGCTCCCCCGTTTTGGGAACATCTGATTTGTACTTTTTACAGATTCTAGAAAACTTTTAAACAGTATAACATATTTCTTATGCCAACAAACCAAAACGAGGGCCTAAAACTATTAATAATAGAAAAACTGTCATTTTTTAAGAATTTAAATAAGACAGAAATCATGTGTTGCCTAAAATCTGGTGGACTGTATTGACTGTATTTCATGCTTTCCCAATCAGGGCTCTTTGATCATTTCATCATAGATACGACGTAGTTTTTCGCTAATATTTTTAAGTATTTATGCATACTGTCGAAAGTTTGTGTTTTCATATGCATGTTTAAACTCTGCTGATCCCAAAAAGAATTAATCCATGAAAAATGTTGTTATTTGTAGACAATAGAAATCTCAACTCATTCTTATTTATATGCAGTGAAGGATCAGGAGTCGATGTTCTATGACTCAATATCGCCTCATAAAAGCAAATTTTTCAACACTAAAAATTGTTTTATGGGTTACTATGATGACAGTACACCTTCTTAATAATCTTCCATTCTACATCTCGATATTTCCATGAGTCGACCGACCCTTAACTATCGTGGAGGTTTGACTGCTTATAACGATTTTGCCCGGATTCGTATTTTACGTTCAAACCTAAGTTCAAAACTGTCAATAGTTGAGCATATTGCAGCGCTGCACTTAGATCGACGTCAGTGCGATCATGATTGTTTTCTCCAAATCACACCAGATCGTTGCAATTTCTTGATTATCCGACAGTTAAATTCTTCGCTTCCCCATATATTTGAACACTGCGGATACATCGTATGGTTCTCAGATACATATATACTTCATTATTCAACGACACCTGAAATGAAAGTAAAGTCAATAAGCATAGTATAAAACAAATAAGAAAACTTGAACTCTTGCGCAAATTCCAGAAAATAAACGAATCTATATAGGGGAAAAGACGGCTTTGGCAGGTTTTGTTCTATTATTGGCAGGGGGTTTTTGTCGACCGAATTTTATGAAATTTGGTCACAATATTCTTTGATATGCAAATAATGTTAAGGCCAAATTTAAGCATAATCAGTCATAAAAAACCCCCCTGACAATAATAGAACAAAACCTGCCAAAGCCGTCATTCCCCCTATATCGTTGGTCCCAGGGACAATAATCGTCTGCTTAGACGAACATTTCAGCTCAGTGTTAAGAAACAGTTCTCGTCTCACTTTTTAGCGTCCGCCATTATGGTGAGAATGGAAAGCTGGATAAACCTTAATCCTAATCTGTATGGTAAATCTGATTAAAGAAAGATTCGCAGTTTTATATGGTAGAGTTTTACCTCGTGTTAAACAAGTTGGGATGACCATTCACCATAAAATATGTCCATAGGGAAGTTGCTCCCACAAGTTAGTTTGTTTGAAAGAATAGAATGTTTAGTACGATATTTGAACGACGCGAAAATTTAAAGAAAATGGCAAATTTGTATTGATAATAAAATTTGTTATTATTCAGTTATCAGTTAATCACATGATTGATAACTGAATATCAAAATGATAATAAGGATAACTTAGCATGTTATCAGTTTGATATCATTTCAGTTATCTGCCTTTGCTCGGGGTGCAGGACATCAGTTTTCAAGATCCGGATCTCTATGAAATCCAGGAGGGGATTGGCCGGCTGAAAACAACAAAGCCTCTGAGGTTGATCAACTACAAGGAGGGCTTTTTAAATACGGTTGTGAGTCACTGGCTAGTGCCCTGGGTAATTACCAAGCTTTGGGAGTAGGTGGTTCTGCCACAAGAGTGGATGAAAGGTATCGTGTATTCCATCTTCAAAAAGGGCGACACTCTTCCAAATTGTATGCCGTCGCGTCAACTAGCACCAAATACAAATGAGTTCGTAGGGATGTATCAGGCGGGATTCATATAACAATGTTTGTTATAAATAAGTTACGCCCAAATCGCAAATCAGTCCCGATTTTATTTATTACCGGGATCTCAACAATTTTTTAAACTGTTACCGAGATTCGTACAGCCTAACTCCAGCAAACATGTTTTTATTGAAATATCTGTCAAAGTTGCTGAAAATCAGCTAATAATTTGCCGGTATAACAATTTTTATGTTGCTGGGCAAACGGCTGTACGGATTTTTGCTGAGATGCAGAAATAAAAACTGAATGTGTAAATTTAAACGCGATGCAAGAAGCGGAAACGCAACCAATTGTGTCCATCTTCTGCACAGTTGATCTAGATTCTACTACGATTCAGAAAAACCTAGATTTCATTTGTTTGAATGAAGTAAATTTTTCCATCCAGTTGCACCCGCTCTAATCAAAAGCAGTATGCATACTGAACATGAAAATCGTAATCGTCAGATAAAAAATGAGCAAATAGTTTGCATGCCGGATCGGATGCATGTAAAAACGTAACATGATGCACTATCCTTCTATACTGAACAATATCAAATGACAAATTTCCCTACTAAATAGAAGAAAGATTAAAATAGTGAATAAAGCAGATAGCTAGTGTCAATCATGCTTGTAAAGATCAAAACGCATCTAGCGCTTTCAAAAACAATTTGCGGCGTACTATCAATGTTAAGTGGGTATGAAAGATAGATCGTGACGCAGGAGATTAAGCTATGAACAACATAGCATATTGAAGTGCAACACCCTTATAAACTATGTAAGAATACAGGTATAAATTATTTCAAATTTAATTTTCGTGTGCCACATTTTGATCTGTTTGAATGATTAGGAGTGAATGACTTTTGTATGGTTACTACTGAACGAGTTTTGAATGTTCGATATAGCTATCTAGTAGGTTTCGCGGTTGAACTGAAACGTCGATATCAACGACATCACAAGTGTTGGTGCCTGTGTTGTAGAGAGTCATAAATACTATAGATACATATGAGTTGTTGAGCGAAAATTGACTTGAAACGCGATTCCTGGTGAAACTTTTGAAATCTGTGCGAGAGGTATCACAAGTTTTGCATTTTCATAGAGCTGTATGTATCACTACTCATGCTTTAGCAATATTGCGGTTTTGGAAAGATCAGTTTTTTAAATTTATATTTTTTGCTGTATAGTGATGTATAATATTCAAATTTATATCTGTAATAAGAAATCGGATCGTTTTTCTTTTTGGAAATCCGATCCGATTAAATGCATATTAATTAATTATCTTAAAGATAACTCGTCTAGCTCAAACCCTTGTAGGGGTATGTAGCGGGACCATCATCATCATCATCATATAAAAAAATAGTGTTTCTCCTCCATTGTCCAAAATAGGAAAGCTGCAGCACGAAAGAAATGTTTTGCTTTTTTAGAATATCAGACAACAATTTAGTACAAGAAGGGTGAGAATTAAGAAATCGTCGAAAATATGTTTAACGTAAATAACCAATGAAATCATTAACATAAAACGTATTATCGGTTTGTTGTTTTAAAACAACATTGCGCATTGAGGGGTAAACTGAGTAGAACGGTAGAACGAGAAGTGAAAATAATCTGCCTCGCAGAGCAGACGCAATGCACACGTATACAACTACATTTGAGGCTCGTCGCAATGAGAAAACAGAACTGTGCAATAAAAATCCTATTCGACTAAATGCTGATGTCATATTAGAAATTTGGAGACAGTACTCGTCGATAGCAAATCCTTCCGCACGCGATGGCATATGAGCAAGTCAAACCACCTTCCTTTTGCCAGTGGAGATATATCAGCTTCCACACTGATATTCTTCCCTCCCCCTTCATACGGGAGCTTGGCAGAAGGAAGGTCGTGCGATATGTGCCATCACAAATATTGCCCTCCGCTCGCTTTCAAATCGACTTCTATAAAAAAACATTCTTCATGCCTGCCGTATCCTAACGGAACTATCAATTCTATACTTTCGCCTCTAATGCTATCATGAACATGTACGTCCAAGTTTGGAAGATGATATTAGCATTTCCATATCATCATCATTAATGTGCATATTAAAACGATGGAAACCCATAAAAGCGGGAACGCATCTTACTGCCTAACTAAGTATATCGTAATTTTTTTTTCAGTTCGCTGTTATTTTGGGATGGACTGGAGCGATACTCATGATGTTGTATTTATTGTTTGGATTGTTCAATACAACTCTCACTCAACTGGCCGCCGCAGCGTACAGCTCACTGAGTCACACAGGATGGGCATTAGCATGCGCCTGGGTCATCATTGCCTGCTCGACGGGTCACGGTGGATGGGTAAATAATCTACTGTCTGCGCCACTTCTGTATCCATTCTCCAGGGTAACGTACTGTGCGTACTTAGTGCACCCAATAGTAAATAGGATATATGCAATGGAATCGGATTCTCCAATACATATGTCACCGAATAGTTTAGTAAGTATTCCGTCGATCAAAATAGTTTATTACATTATTTTAATATTTTTTTTCTTTTCAGTCTACGTTATATTTAGGACAGGTGGTATCTTCGTATGTGTTAGCGTTTCTGATTTCACTTTCATTTGAAGCACCTGTAGTTACTATGCTCAGAATATTATCACCAAACAGAAAGAGGCAGGTGTAACCGACAAATTAGTAGATATTAAGACATGCTTTTTCTCATCCCTCCTATTCACCAACGCTTTTTTGTATTCAAATATTTATGTGCAACATTCCTTTGTTAGGCAATTATAGATTAGGTGCTAATACTAAGGGTGAACATAACATGAGTATGTAGTATTCTAGCGCCTCTGTGTTCTGAGTTTTCCTGTTTTGCGTATTCAAGCGAATATGAGAGAGATATCGAAAAATGCTCAATGATTGAATAAGTATTTGTAAACACATACAATGACATTTGACTGATGCTATTAAATTATACGATCGATAAAAATTAATAACAATAAAGAGCATAAAATAAATATGTGTGATATCACTGGCCCTATCTCAGACAATCTTGGTAAAATGGATATTTCAACCTCAGGTTATTTGAAAAAAAAACCCTAATTAGTCTACCTAGCGGAGTTGATGTCTATCTCGTGCAAAAAATACTAAATAGTAGTTTGTGCAACAAGTTGCAAAAAGATGATTTTTTCCAGCACGAGTTGTACGTTAAATAATAGTTGGATAAATACTACGAGTGCTGAAAAAATCGAGTTTTGCAACGAGTTGCACACGCTACTTTTTGCAATGACGAAAAATGGACTTTAATTTGATAAGTCTGTTCCAAAATTGTACAGTCGTATTTACTCCACATGGTCATTCTTGCCAATAAATTATGTTGTTGCTGAGAACAATCAGATTTCATGTTACCGTACAACATTACATAGTTCGATAAGCCGTGAAGCGATAGATGAACTTGCTTTTGGAATTTTTTGATGTCATGTCCATCAAACTATTTAATTTATTACGCGACGCAGAGAATACACTATTTGAACACTTACCCAAGCTAATTCAGCAAAATGCAGTCATGTAACTACTGTTCTGATGTTGGTTTTTCATTACAGCACCCAAATGAATGTCTTAATGAATATTATGCAACCCATTTGAGTTGCATTTCTTACTAGTGGTTTTCTTACTCTTAACTTCTGATCCCCTAGTCCGATCTGCCCAATTTTCAATATCAAACAATAGCCGTCGGGGATCATCTGAGTAAAGTGCGACCACGTGAAAGCTAAATAAATCAAAAAGGAGGTGGTGCTGAATGTCACGAGGAAAAGATAAAGTGCTTAAGGGCTCAAGGCTTTTGTGTGCTTACTGGCACAAACAAGAGAGCCAAAGGGCTCAGAAGTAAATAAAACATCAAAGAGAGACGCCGTGAAACGTACCGTTTTTGGAGGAGTGCATGTAGTACTGCCTATCCCTCAGAAGGCTACTGACAGGTGGGGGTTCAGGGTATTAGAAGAGAGGGTAAGTCAAGTAACCTTCTGTTAAGAAAATTATTTTGAGCTTTTTAGTGGAATGTTTTCACCTGTCATAAGACGAGTTTAAACAATCCCATTGAATTCCACCACTTAATTGTATCCTGACAGATACGTATTTCGACCTCAACAGTAAGGCCGTCTTCAGTGTCTTGTCGAGTCGAGTCGAGTCAAGTACAAGACACTGAAGACGGCCTTACTGTTGAGGTCGAAATACGTATCTGTCAGGATACAATTAAGTGGTGGAATTCAATGGGATTGTTTAAACTCGTCTTATGACAGGTGAACCTTCTGTTACTTGAGTAGGTAAAAAATGCACGTATACACACACACACACCCACCCACACACACACACACCCCCCCCCACACACACACACACACACACACACACACACACACACACACACACACACACACACACACACACACACACACACACACACACACACACACACACACACACACACACACACACACACACACACCAACATGGTATCGTCGCTTTCGCGGCGTCGGTCAACCGGGCGGGTTCCGAGCCCGAGGACGGAAAGGGGTCCTCGTCAAGGCTGGGGCAGGCGTAGGCCTCACGTCGGCAAGTCCCTCTGTGTGCTGGCGAATAGGCCCTATCGCAGAAAGGTCAATTTGGGGTGCACGCGGCATCATCATTCTTGATACCAGTCGTGCAGAGGGAAGCAGGCGCGAAGTCGACCCTTCCCAACTTCCGAGGACATAGGGCGTGGTAAGGCCACCTGGAAAGCCGGCAACGGGCTGGCACGATACCACGGTGTTCTTCTAAAAAAGCGAGTTACGATGTTCGGTGCTGCAAGGACACGCAGCTAACCTCGAGGGTGCGTTATGCACTGGCCCCCCTTTGAAGCATTACTTTCTGGTTGTACCGAAGGGACTATGGGCTTGGCGGCAATGGAAACGGTTTAGCGGGTCGGGGATGTAGTCCTGCCTCCCTCGGTGATCCCTAACCCCGCACTTCCTGGTCAACACAGGATGTCTGTTGAGCAGATTCCCCCTCCATTGTCTAGGAAGAAAAAACTGGTGCTGCTGCCGAAACCAGGGAAACCGCCGGGAAATCCAGCATCGTATAGGCCCATTTGTCTGCTGGATACACTAGGAAAGCTTCTGGAAAGGGTTATCCTCAATAGGCTTACACAGTTCACGGAGGGTGAGACTGGCTTACCGGGAAAACGGTTCGGATTCCGTAAAGGTAGATCGACTATGGATGCAATTAGGACAGTCATTGAAGATGGAGAGAAGGCGTCCAAGAAGAAGAGGAGCGGCAACCGGTTCTGCGTAGTAGTGACGATTGACGTCAAAAAAACGTTCAATAGGCCATCGTCGCAAGCTGCATGGAATGCGAACTTCCTGAACCGGATTCTTGTTTACGACACGAATTCGGGGCAGAAGTCGATCATGGTTACGGTGGGCGTTTCACAAGGGTCCATACTAGGCCCAACGGTATGGAATGTGGCCCAACGGGGTGCTGACGCTGAAGTTGCCTGAAGGTGTAAAGATTTATGGATTCGCGGATGATGTCGTCCAAATGATAACCGGTGAGTCACTGGAGGAGGTGGAAATACTGGTAGCGGAAGCGACCGACGCAGTAGAAACCTGGATGAATGGAGTCAAGCTGCAACTTCCTCACCACAAAACGGAAGTGCTGGAATGCTTGTCAGTAACTGCAAAGTAATCTAGCGGATGCAGATTACCATCGGAGGGCACGACATCCCGTCGGTGCGGACTCTGATACATCTAGGCGTAATGATTGATGACCGGTTGAACTTCAACACCCATGTGGACTATTCCTGTGAAAAGGCGACTAAAATGATCAGTGCGTTAGCAAGGATCATTTGGAGAGCTGCGCTCAAGACGAAACGTAACCGGAGGAAGCTGAATATCGTGTTTCGTCTAACGGCCATTCGAGTCGCGAGTGCGTACCGAACCATTTCGTCGGAGGCAGTTTGCGTCATGGCAGGGATGATTCCAATCTGCATAATCCTAGCAGAGGATATCGAGTGCTACCAACGGAGGGATACCAGAAATGTGACGAAGGTGGTGAGACTGGACTCTATGGTGAAGTGGCAGCATGAGTGGAACAATGCGGATAATGGAAGGTGGACCCATCGGCTCATCACCAATGTGTCGACGTGGGTGAACAGGGAGCATGGTGAAGTAAACTTTTACCTTACACAATCCCTGTCCGGACACGGTTGTTTCCGCCAATATTTGCACCGATGCGGCCATGCGTCATCGCCATTCTGTCCGGCGTGTACCAACATAGAGGAGACTCCAGAGCACGTGCGACTGCCCGAGATTTGCAGAGGCACGTAGAAGAATGCCTGCCATAAGGGCGGACAACATCGCGGAGCGAATGTGTCGCAATGAAGATACGTGGAATGCGTTAAGCAGAATCGTGATGCAAATACTGTCAGAGCTGCAGCGTCGATGGAGAAGGGACCAGCAAATAAGCGTCGGTTTGGAGGGAAATCCAGCACATTGAGCAGTGTTTGGTCTCGGGTCGTCGGGGCGCCAGCGAACCGGAAGTCTTCAGTCAACCGGAATCGTCAGACCGACCTCGGCACTCGAACCGCCAACCTGCTGAAAAAAGAAGAAGGAAGTGCTTCGGGTATGTAGGGCACCGCCAGTGCGGACGTCATGCACCACCGGAATTGTCGGACCACCTCTGCAATCCGAAGACGTAGTCGGCGCAATGCGCGTAAGCGTCCCCTGCGAGAGCCGCCGATCAATAGTCGGGGCACCATCAGTGCGGAAGTTTGAAATTGGGAACTGGTGGACCACAAACAAAAAAAAACACACACATCATCTCAACTCGTCGAGCTGAGTCGATTGGTATATAACACCATGTGTCTTATACTTAGTATACGAGAAAGGCAAAAAATATAACCGCATGTCTATGAATAACCATTTTGCTCCATAAGAGCCAAATAGAATTAACAGACTTTACCCTCTACTGTTGTTTTATCCAAAATGGGGATTCCTTCTATAAAGGCCTTATTTTCTATCAAAGGCATTTAATTCTAGGGCCTTCCTTAGCCTCGGTTAGATGCGCGGCTACAAAGCAAGACCATGCTAAGGGTAGCCAGGTTTGATTCACGGTCCGCTCCAAGAAAATTTTTAAATTGAAAATCGTCTCGACTTCCTTGCGCATATGAGTATCATAACGTTAGCCTCGAAATATACGAATCCGAAAATGGTAACTTAGCTTGGAAGCCCTGCTTGTGGAAGTTCTTAAGGTGATTATACAATTATTCCCGCGATTCCCGAATTTCAAATTCACCACATGTTTTACAGCTCTAATTTATATGAGTGACGTTTGGTCAGCGCCGTAGCGTGGGGTTGGCCGAGTTGGCCCCCGCCAAGGGCGCCAGCCCTCAGGGGGCGCTGGTATCAAGAACTAGGGAATAGGAAACACAACAAGTTTATTCGTTACATGGCCATATAATAACAAATCGACCACAAAGTCCAAAGGTCTATGACGGAGATATTTCAAGAAATCCGATCCCCGATCTCAAATAAACAAGTCGAATGATTTGGTCTTAACTTCGACTGCCATTTCGATTTCTCCAAGCCTTTCGGAACTGGTTACAAGGGGCTAAGAAAAAGTCTAGAAAACTTATATTCCAAAAGTTATTTGTAAATTCACTTGTCATAAGACTGAAGTGGTGGAATTAAATGCAATGAATCAGATACGGTGGTTGGTTTCCTACCCGCCACTGCCATATCCAGGCGCTAATGTATATGTAAAAATAGCCGGCAAGAGTTAACCACCTGAAGTTTGTATGGCGAAAGACATCTAATGCGGGTTTTCTCAACAGTAGGAACTTTTCACGAAAAACTATTTAGTACCAGTTATGTAGGAAGGTGTCCGCTACTACGCCTACCAAATATTTTTTCGATTAAGGTGCTTATTTTCGATATATTAAACATTAGATGCCTTTCGCCATACTGATTTTCAAAAGTTAACTCCTAGTGTGCCGCTGTAAGCACGCCCAAAGCAGGCGATTCATTGTATAAATTCGTCTAATGACAAGTAAAGACATTTCACTTAAACGCTCTATTTAAAAATTGTAGATCGGATTGTTACCATTTTCGGGCACAATTACTGCCACAGGTGTTGACCAAAATTGTAAAAGACCTTTTGCTCTAATGACTTATATCGGGTAGGTGTGTGTAGGATGGTGTAGATTTAAGACAAATTTGCTCATTTCATTCAGAAAAACTTCATTTAGTCCGAAAAATTATCATCATGGCCGAATTTGACCTGGAGGCATTACGATAAGCAGTGATAATGTACCGTGCTTAAATGACTACTTTGGTTATCAGCTATCGTAGATTAGCAAAATTTATCCGCAATATATACAACATGTGCCAAGGCATGTGGTATCAAAGCATTCATAGTCTCACTTTACCACATGGCCCTCCTGCTTCCGATGTCGATTCCGACCACTTCAAAGTTGGAAGTTATTGACCCAACGAAATACCTCCACTTGCAAGTACGTCAGTTCCTTCCATTAAGAGCAGGAAACAGCTGTTAGGACACTATGAGCAATTTTAATGATCTTTCAGCCTGGATGTTCCAAGAGATTCCATACGAGGATCCAGAAATGCCCACGACTCTGCCAAGTTCCTAACATATCTTACCATATTTTGCAAATTAGTGTAAAAGCTCAAAACATTTAAAAACATTCCAGGGACATACCGCCTAACAACTGTTTGTTATACGAAGCATCTTCAATCCACTAAACTTTTCATTCTTACTGTTCTACAAGATG
The DNA here is from genome assembly GCF_024139115.2 of Armigeres subalbatus. Classification (NCBI taxonomy): domain Eukaryota; kingdom Metazoa; phylum Arthropoda; class Insecta; order Diptera; family Culicidae; genus Armigeres; species Armigeres subalbatus. The sequence continues at coordinate 196,252,530 of NC_085141.1, forward strand.
AGCCAACAGAGTAAAGAAAATCCCGTCAATAAAAATTTATAAAACTTTAAGGTGAGATTCAAAATGTTATTGGAATGTGAAATATTGCACATTTTTCCTTAGTAAGAGAGGGGCGCCCAAAAAAGATTTCGCCAAGGGCGCCTGGAGTCCATGCTACGGCTCTGCGTTTGGTGCATACACATTAGACTGGCCCAGCTTAGTATAGGGAGATAAAAATGTTGTCGAATTCCACGGGGCACCCCCAGGATTATGTCTTGTAGTGAGAAAATCAATCTCTCAAAATTTCAGCTCAATCGGTTGTTGCATAAGCTAACGCAATTGATTTGAAGTTTGTATGGGGATTTCAGTCAAAATATATAGGAAAATACATAAAAAAAATACAACTATATAAAATTTCATTTAATCATCGTACAATGTTCTGTGAATTTTTTCTGTAACATGCCAACTGCCCTTTTTGCAATTCTGAGCTCAATTGAGCAATCAGAATCAATTTCCAGATCGAATGAGTGACGGAGGTGTATTTTCCTATATATTTTGACTGAAATCCTCATACAAACTTCAAATAAACTGCGCCAGCTTATGCAACAACCGATTGAGCTGAAATTTTGAGAGGTTGCTTTTTTTACCAAAAGACCGTGGAATTCGACAACTTTTTGTTTCCTGGGCCAGTCTAATGCACATTAATGTTCGATTCTTTCAAGGGCCCCGAACGGCTGTCGTTGACGATTATACTAAAATGGGTGTAATACAAAGTGACGACACTATCAGAATTGGAACAAGATTCATCTTTCATTCCCCTACAAAATGGCTAACTCCAACAATCAACGGCTTTCGGGTATTTACTGTTGAATGTGTAGCATCTTTCAATAAAAGATGTCATTATTGAACTAATTTATACTGCTATAAATCTCATAACATAACGCCATCTATTGATAAAATTAAGCCCACTTATAAATAATTTGGAACTGGGTGGTGATAAAATACAATACACTGCAAAACAGAAGTACCCGATTCTATGTTTGTTCAAACATTAATGCAGTTGGGCGTTTTTTCGTAATTTTCTCATGATATGTTACGAAAAGGTTCATTCAAGAGGTCGATATTGTTTCTATTAAATATGCGTAGAATCTTGTTATGACTTAAAGAGTAAACACAGATAATATTACTCCACCCTGTAGATTTATGGCTAACAATATGTGAAACAAACTTCCTTTTATGGAAACTAAGAATCCAATAAGAAAGTGTCATGGCTAATGAAAATTTATGGATGATTTTATTTTTTGCTTATGGCATCAACCACACACCGAAAACACCGGTCAGATGAAGTGAACACATCAGACCGGCAACTGTCATTCAGGTAGAGACCAAAATAAGTGACGTGACATTTGTTAGGCTGTGTACGTTTTGATCTTCAGCTGTGCGATATAAAACATATTAAAGTTAAAATGAAAATTCCGTCCGTTTCGGCTATTTTATGTGCAATATTTGTGTGCTACATAGGTTATTCAATATTTTCTTTGGTGAAACTGTTCAAAACTCCAGTTTGCAGTCAGACTCCATGTTTTAAGTCGTACCTCGCCTCTAATCCAAAGCTTCAGTTGGCTCTATTTACCTCCGCCACGAATAATCCCATTAGCAGTGAGGTTACTAAGATAGCTTCAATCAAACGCTTGGATTACTATAATGAATATAAAAGGTAATTATTTTCATTCATAAAGATAAAATCAACAAATGCGCTTATTATTGTTTTTGCATTCGAACACAGATCATTCGACATCAACATTCCGGCGAAAACTAGACGTAATGGAACGTTATTCCTACATGTCATTTTACACGGAGACAGTGAAACCATTGAATGGAAATCAATTAAAAAGGATGGTCCTATGGTAATACAGAAAATAAAGTTGACAGAATACGCAGTTCCACGAGCAGCTGCTTTCAATCTTCTTGGTGTTCCGGTGAGTTGATGATTTTTTTAGATTTTATTTTACGGCAATAGCTAATCGGGTTTCTACTAAATTTGAAGGACATTCCACGCCAATCAGTTTTAAAACAACGAACATGGTACATGTAACATGTACTTGCTTTAATGAAGTAAACCGAATTGTATGAGGCCAGTAGATTCTTCATTGAAATTATTGCCTTTTGAAAAGTAATGTGTGTTATGGGCTTTAATTTAGCTTAATTTTCAACAGTTAGTTTATACCTGAATAATTACGAAAATACATTCAAGAAAACTCCCTAGCTCCCTTTACACCATTTTACGAAGTGCGCGTCGAATGAAACGTCAATGCTAACTAAATACGGTTGACACCATTATATTCCAATATATTTCATAGTCCACTCTAACTAATTATTTCAGGTACTAATCAACCAAGAACCTTCACATGCCAGTGGAGATATATCAGCTTCCACACTGATATTCTTCCCTTTGGCAGAAGGAAAGTCGTGCGATATGTGCCATCACAAATATTGCCCTCCGCTCGCTTTCAAATCGACTTCTATAAAAACATTCTTCATGACTACCGTATTCTAACGGAACTATCAATTCTATACTTTCGCCTCTAATTCTATCATGAACATGTACGTCTAAGTTTGGAAGATGATATTAGCATTTCCATATCAACCTTCACATGGTTTTCCCTCGCAGAGCAGGAAATCTGCTACATCTGATTAAAATCGTTCACAATTATGTTTCGTTAACGGTTTGTGTACACCGATGATTTGGAAGTAGGGGAAGAGACCCCATCAAAACGTTTAATTTGTTCAACGAAATACCTACGTTTGATTTCAATATAATAGGAGACCATTTTAATCTTAGCATTAGGCAATAATCTTAGCATTAGGCAATAACCGTTTTAATCTTAGCATTAGAAATAAATCTATCAGTTTGTGCAGTTTAAGTTGAAGATGGTGTAAAAAATAAAAATATCTACCTTTGTAGACGTATATGACGGGATTATCATTACAATCATCAGCAAAACTTACCAGAGAATAGTAAATACCAAAAAAAGACTTTTTCCTTAAAAAAAAGTTTTTTTTAAATTTTTATTAGAGTGATTTTTAGGTTTTTGACAAAGTTCATAAAAAAAAAGTGATAAACGTACACTTTATCGAATATAACCCTAGCAGCACAATTCAGACCAATTCGGTAGCAACATCTCAAATATAACTAAAATTCGGTTGTATAGGGGTTACACTGACTTTTGTGCTACATGTGTGTTGCTCTGCATCATCTAGTTTTCCTTAGAAATATTAGAATAAAATATCAGTGAAAACGCTATCCTATTTTCAATCGAACCGGCAGAAGCGGTTTCAATGCGAGAAAGCGGATTATTAATATACCTTCAACGAATTTTTCACAATTGCTCGTCAACAATCTTTGGGTAGATGGTGACATTCAATTCTCCCACAAGTATCGAACAAACCCTGGTTCAAGGAATTGGCAATCAGTCGAGAATTTATCAAGGTAATGTGTCGACTAATGTCCAATCTTTTTATTTATTACCAGACTAAGGCCGGAGTGGCCTATGCAGTGCATAAAAGTCTTCTCCATTAAGCACGTCGCTAACCACGCAGTCTGCAAAGGGTCCGCAAATCGTCCTCCACCTGATCGATCTACCTTGCTCGCTGTGCACTTCACCTTCTTGTTCCCGTCGGATCGTTGTCCAGAACCATTGTCACCGGATTACTGTCTGACATTCTGGCTTAGCCAGTAGTACGTTCCCGGCACACCGCAGTCGTCCGATTTTTGCGGTGTGAACGATGGATGGTTCTCCCAAGAGCTGATGCAACTCGTGGTTCATTCGCCTCCTCCTCGTACCGTCCGCCATCTGCACCCCACCATAAATGGCACTTTCCTTTCGAAAACTTCAAGTGCGCGTTGGTTCTCCATGAGCATCGTCCAGGTCTCGTGCCCGTAGAGAACTACTGGTCTAATAGGCGTTTTGTAGATAGTCAGCTTGGTACGCCGGCAAACTCCATTCGATCGGAGTGTTTTGCGGAGTCCAAAGTACGTACGATCTCCTGCCGTGATGCATCTCCGAATTTCTCTGCTGGTATCGATATCGGAGGTCACCAGTGAGCCCAAGTACACGAATTCTTCAACCACCTCGATTTCGTCACCACCAATACAAACTCGGGGTGGGTGGCTTACGATGTCCTCTCTTGAGCCTCTTCCTATCACGTACTTCGTCTTCAACGTGTTGATGACTAGTCCAATCCGTTAAACTTCGCTTTTCAGTCTGATGTAGACTTCATCCATCCTCTAAAAAGTTACGTGCCATAATATCAATGTCGTCGGCGAAACCAAATAACTAAACGGACCTCGTGGAAATCGGTTCACTTGTGTCAATCCCTGCGCTTCGTATTACTCCCTCCAAAGCAATGTTGAATGTATATGAATGTTTCTCCAGCTCTGTTGATCCAAAAAGAACTAGAATTTTTGAGATTCATAATGATACATTTTCATTTCTAGGAAGCGGACGCATCGAAGAAAAGCTCCATGACGATCAAACCAATTACGCATGTGAGAACAAAAGTGTTCCTCAGTATACTAACAGAACACTTCCAGATGTCGGTTGCAGACATACCTCCAGAACTAGCCAGACATATCCGGGTGAACTACAAGAATGAGTTCCTGCCTATCCTGCAAGAGGACTTTTCGAAATCGCGTCAAGCTGATCTAGAAGAAGTAGGTTCAGGAAGCCAAAATTTCACATTGGAATTAAACTACATGCCAATAGGAGTTGGTAAGCTCAAGCTTTTGGCGCACGTAGATCAGGCGTTCCAGGCTCTTCAAAGAATGGGGTTCTCAAATAAGGATTTAGATGATGTGAAAGGAATGTTCTCTGATACGAATTTGTACTTATTATGTGGAACACTTTTCGTTGGTAGTATACATGTAAGTCATAACTAATTATAGCTAATAATAATATTATGTTAATATTCGTGCATGTTTTGCTTATTTTAGATGATTTTCGATTTTCTGGCGTTTAAAAATGATGTGTTATTTTGGCGGCGTAAAAAGAGCTACGCTGGATTGTCAGCTCGCTCAATCCTCTGGTGTGCATTTAGTCAGATAGTCATTTTTCTATATTTATTAGATTCGGACACGTCCATGATTGTTTTAATTCCTGCTGGAATCGGAACAATGATTGAGTTATGGAAAGCAAAAAAGATATTCCGATTGAAATTGGGCTGGTTCAGAATATCTTATGAACCGCTCACAGATCAAAATAGTCAGCTCTCGAAGGCAGAGAACGATACACGAGTTTTCGATCAACAAGCAATGAAATATCTTAGCTATTTATTATATCCCCTTTGCATATGCGGAGCGATTTATTCCCTGATATATCAACCACATAGAAGGTAAGCTCATATAACTAAATAAACATTACTTTCAAAACTTGATGTACATTTGCCCAGTATGTGAAGGATTTCATGAATCCTACCGAATGGTAGTGGTTATTGTCTATCCGGTACAAAATTAGACGACATTTTCTACCGAAGATGGATTTTTCTCGAGATACAGGTAAAATTCCAACTTCGAAGGGAGTGTGCTAGAATCACATAAAGATGCGCTAAACAACGTATCCTTTAGTTTGACAGATAAAGGCTCGGTTTGGAAGTCCCTACTTCCGAATTCTAAATTTGTGATACGCCGACAATACCTCATTATTCGAATTAAATCTTTCACATACTCTACATATCGAGTTTCCACGCATTCCAATTGAGAGCCACGAAGGGTGGTAAAAACCCGGAATACAATAAATATACATTGATCGAACGTTTTTTTAGTTGGTACTCGTGGACAATTAACTCTTTAGTCAATGGAGTTTATGCGTTCGGATTCTTATTCATGCTACCACAGCTGTTCATCAACTACAAACTCAAATCGGTTGCTACCCTTCCCTGGAGAGCTTTGATGTACAAAGCCTTCAATACTTTCATCGATGACATCTTTGCCTTTATCATCACAATGCCAACATCGCATCGTATTGCGTGCTTCAGAGATGATCTGGTGTTTGTCATTTATCTTTATCAAAGATGGTATGAATTTATTTCGGTTTACATATTGTCAACATAATAATGATCATTTATCTTCAGGTTATACCCCGTGGACAAATCAAGACTTGATGATGGAACGTCTGTTCATGACCATGTTGACGAGGATGGTCCATCTGGAGAAATACAGAGCAGCAAGAAAGATAATTAATCTATTAAAACGGCACATTTTAAGCAACTCAACATTCCTAGTGAAATATGAACAAATAGTATTATAGCTTGATTTTTCATTACCGGTATTGACATCAGAAAAACATTTTATTTCTATCCGAATTTCATGATTCTTGAAATGGAAAATAATATCTCATATCTAATGTTGCTATACATTATTAAAACAGTATTTATTCTATCATAAATTCATTTCCAACCAAGTTGCAACATTTTCCCTTGACGTCCTCACGTCTATGGAGTGGACGTCCAGACGTCCCTAACTAGCTCACCAAATTTCTCAGGGTCGACTTGTAACCTGCTTAAGGGGCCTACGACACCAAAGATGCAGAAACGGACATTACCCGGACGAATCAACAAACACGTTGGTAGAAGGAAATGAAAATGAAATATAGATCTTAAAGCATTATTTTATTTAATTTTAAGTTTTTGTTTAAGGTTAGTTCGTAGGATTAGTAGTGGGGTGGCCGGCCGGAGACGTTGGGGCCCATTACCGGTGGCTAAATGGTATTCGTCTTGACGCCGAAAACGCCGCCGACCAAATTTATGACAAACGCTGCCACCGACGATTTGCTGATCGGCGCACATCTCTAACGGTGGTCAAAACCGTCAGAACCCATGCACGAATCAACGAGATATTTTCTAAGATTTTGTTTTACTGGAATAAAGATTATTTGAACAAAAGTTATATTTTCAGCAACAAATAAAAAGTGGCTCGATTATCCGGAGTGATTTTTTTTCTCAAAACTCCGGATAATCGAGTCCGCCCTCTACAACAATTGTATTAAAATCTTCCAAAATTGTATATGCCAATTTATTACACAGTTTCTTCATTTTTTTTATGCAGAACTGTATTAAAATCTGCCATCTGCCTTATAAGCAGGAGGTCGTGGGTTCAACTCCAGGCTCGTCCCTTTTCTACTATGCATTTCTATCTTAGTTCTTTCTGTGTTTCACGTTCTACCAAAACGGTTCCTACTGTTATAACCTTTCACAAAATCCCAAAAATCTCCCGAATTTCTGTTGCTATCGGCCTCTGGTGACAACGACGATGGAGCTCGTTGTTTGAGATCCAGTTGTGAGGCCACCAGGCCCGAATTATATACCGCAGGCATCTGTTTATGAACACCTGCAGCCGTTGAGTGTTCTCCACTGATACACACCATATTTCGCTAGCGTATAACAGCACATATTTCACGTTAGAGTTGAAAATTCGTATTTTGGTGCGTTCACTTATCTGCCTGTTTTTCCATATATTTCTTAAACTCGCAAAGGCAGCCCTTGCTTTCTTGATCCGTGCGCCTATGTCGATCTTGGTACCGCCGTCTGACGCCATTTGGCTACCAAAATATTGGAAGCTTTCAACATTCTCCACTGGTTGCCCGGCTACTGTGAAACTGGATGGAGTTACCGTGTTTACATCCAACGATTTCGTTTTGTTGACGTTGATGACTAAACCTGCCGAAGAGGAGCGGTCGGCAAGGTCGTTGAGCTTACTCTGCATATCATAGCACCATTGCGCGAGGAGTGCAACGTCATCAGCCAATTCGAAGTCGTTCAGGTGCTCCATGGTTATAGGCTGCCATAACAGCCCGCGGTTTGGTTCACGGTCAATCGCATCTACCAGAATCTCATCGATTACGATGAGGAACAGTAACGGTGATAGAATACATCCTTGCCTCACACCTGCTACGACCCGGATAGGGTCGGACAGGACCCCATTGTGCAGCACTCTACACGAAAAGGCCTCGTACTGTGCTTCGATGAGGCCGATGATTTTTCCAGGAACCCCCTTGCACTTGTCTCAGGGCGCCCCACATATTCTCGTGATTGAGACGGTCGAAAGCTGCCTCTCCAGTTATCGCATACAGTCAGGTCACCCTTTTTGGGCACCTTCACTAAGATACCTTGCATCCAGTCGACCGGGAAAGTTGCGGTGTCCCAGATATTACGAAATAAACGATGCAGTAGTTGAGCGGATGTCATGGGGTCAGCTTTGAGCATCTCGGCTGATATGCGGTCGACCCCTGGGGCTTTATTCGATTTCGTGCTTTGGATGGTTGTTTGAATCTCTAGCAGTGATGGAGCTTCGGTATTGACGCGTGTTATACGTCGGATCCAAGGCAGATCATGCCGAGGTGGTGATGGCCTGGCTGGCATTTGAAAAAGTTGTTCGAAGTGCTCGAACCAGCGTTTCATCTGGTCAGTTGGGTCGGTCAATAACTGATCATTCGCGTCTTTCACGAGCATCTTTGCATTATCTTCGCCCCGCTTAAGCGTCGTGAGATATCGTAGAGGAGGCGAATGTCCCCGGTTGCGGCGGCTCTTTCTCCTTCGTCGGCCAGAGAGTCTGTCCACGCTCGCTTGTCCCGTCGACATGAGCGTTTTACTTCCTTCTCAAGAGCCGCGTATCGTTGACGGGCTAAGACTTTTGCTCCTCTGGTTTTCGATCGCTCTATCGCGGCTTTGGCTTCTCTTCGCTCCTCTATCTTCCTCCAGGTCTCATCGATGATCCATTGTTTTCTCTGGGTGCGTAGTTCGCCCAGATTGTTCTCGCTGGTGGCGATGAAGGTATTCTTGATGGCGATTCGTTGGTCTTCCACGCTGCCACCTTCCGGAATATCTGCAGCACGCGTCTCCAATTCTTCAACGAAGGACCGTTTCACCGTGGCATCTTCCTGTTGGCGTGTGTTGAATCGTTGTCCAATTCTTTCCTCCTGCCGACGAATCCGCACAATGTGCAGGCGTATTTCGCCGATGAGGAGGTGATGATCAGACGCAATATCGGCACTACGTTTATTGCGTACATCAAGAAGGCTCCATTTCCATTTTCGGCTGATTCAGATGTGGTCGATTTGATTTTCTGTAAAGCCGTCACGGGAGACCCACGTGACCTTGTGAACCGGTCGATGAGGGAAGAGCGATCCCCCGATCACCATGTCGTTATTACCACAAAATTATGCGAGCAGCTCTCCGTTTTCGCTCATTTCTCCGAGACCATGGCGTCCCATAATGCGCTCATGGTTCGAGTTATCGGATCCGATCTTCGCATTGAAGTCGCCCAAACAGATCTTGATATCACCCTTCGGAATTCTATCTACGACGGCATTGAGTTGACTGTAGAAGTTCACTTTGTCTTGCAGATTGGCAGCATCGGTTGGTGCATGACATAGGATGATAGTAAGGTTTCGAACCCGTGTTCTAAATCTGGCAACGATTATCCTTTCACTTATAGGTTCCCACTTCATAAGCGCAGAGTGTGTCTGAGCGCTTAGTAGGAAGCCAACTCCGCGATGCCGGGGAGCGTGTTCACCTCGTAAACCAGAGTATAGCAGAACTTGTCCCGACGGCGTTTTGTGTTCTCCTAAGTTTGGCCAACGGACTTCACTCAGTCCCAGGATCTCAAGCTTCATGCGGCGTGCCTCATTGGCAAGTTGTGCCAATTTACCCTACTAGGCTAGGGATAAAACATTCCATGTTCCTATTCGTGTCCGTTGTTTCGCGCTAAGAGTCGTCGCCGTAAAATCAGTCCGTATTCTTTCATTATCGGATTCTCGAACAAATTGATGTTTCGGGAACAGTAGGTTGTTGTTTTTTTTGTTGATGGCAGCCCCATCCCGGTGGATAGGGAACCTTGGGCCAACAACCTACTATTAATTGTATATTATTCGGCAACTCGGCCGTACGAAAACCATTTTTGTTGTTAAATATCTTGGCTGTGCATATGCACAGCACATGTTTCGAAATGGACAAATTGATATGAAATTTGCGAAAAAGAATCCACGTGTCTTGCAAACGTGACCTTTAAGTGGTCTTGTTGTGTAGGGGTTATCAGGCCTATCTAGAGAGTAGGAGGTTGAGGGTTCGAGTCCCTCCAAGACACGTGGATTGGAAACATTGTGAAGAGGTAAAATACAATACAATAACAAATACATTAACTATAGTCTATGTGTGTCAATTGTTCTGGTCGGTGAAAAATGATGTGAAGAACCGGCGGAGGACATCTCGCGTCAAGTGGAAATCAAACACCGACGCCGCTCTATTGAAAACACGCTGCAAACCATGGAGAACACTACGCAGTCCATAGTTTGTGCGACGAAAAGGAAGTCTTAGCATTAGGTTACTCCGCAGTTTTCGGGGTTGTGCGTTGATGTTTATTTGTCGCAGAAGAGTGTCACAATCTATTCTTCCTTGCAAAATATCGGCGACGATTAATGCTCTGCATACATCCTGGATACACAGAGGTTCTATGCTGATCAGCTGGCAACGGCTCTCGTAGCGAGGAAGTCGTAGCGGATCTCTCCAGGGAAGGTTGCGGAGTGCGTACCGTATAAATCGACGTTGAACGGATTCGATGCGTTCGACACCATTATTATAGTTTGGACTACAGACCGCAGAGCAGTATTCTAACGTAGATCGCACGAGAGAGCAATACAGTGTTTTCAAACTGTAGATGTCTGTGAAAGTCTTTGTCACTTTGATCACAAATCCAAGAGACCTGGATGCTTTATATATGAAATGTGATCCGAGTATGTCAGTTTGGAGTCCAATAGAACACCGAGATCTTTCACACAGTGCACTCTTTCAATAGTCGTTCCGAACAGGCAGTAGTTGAAGGTAATCGATTGTTTCTTTCGAGAAAAAGTTATGATCGAGCATTTTTTCGGGTTAGCTACAAGTCGATTTAGATCGCACCAATGAGCGAAAGCATCGATCTGGTCTTGTAGTAGATGACAATCGGCTATTGTGCAGATGCGCAAGAACATTTTAAGATCATCTGCAAATGATAATCGTGGACCTTTTAGAACTAGATGTACGTCGTTGAAGTAGAGAAGGAATATCAACGGTCCCAGATGGCTACCCTGCGGTATGCCAGACATCGCGAAAAAGCTTTCCGAGCGACAATCGCCTATAGCAACTGTCAACTGGCGCTCAGTAAGCTACGAACCAAACCATGCAAGCAGGCTGCCTCCAATTCCCAATCTATCAAGCTTGGCGATCGCAATGCTGTGGTTCAACTTATCAAACGCTGCAGTTAGATCCGTATAAATTACATCTGTTTGATCACAAGCAAGCATACTGTCTGTAACGTATGATGTGAGACACAGTAGTAATATGTTTTAGTAATAACACTTAAATCAAATTCAATCTTTTATTTGTTATCAAGGCTTAGTTTGCTAACTGTTCGATAAACGGCAACTCATTTTAGTAGTCAAAGCTTTCTTTAAACGTTAAATGTGCAGCTCAATGTAGCTGCCATGGAGTTTCGTATAATTTTGAAGTTTAGCGGTTTCCTGTCCGATATCTGCAAAAGTGTTACAACTATCGAATTACATTTGAAAAGCGTTGCAGTTAAATGACTTCAAGCTGTTGGTCATCTAGTGTATAGAATTCTGATAGATTTTTTTTGTAGTGCTAGAAGCAATGATATCAAACCTCGAAAATTATTTTTCTAATAACCTAAATAACTTTTTCTAAAATAACTAACAAAAGTAGATGTGATTATGAATTAATTAGATCATATTTTTCTAAAAGTCTATTCTGGTTGAAGCTTTCGCCTTCAGGAATATGCTCCACAGTTTTTGTTCCAATTTATTTCCAAACAGCTGAGACTAAATAGATATCTGCTCAGAAAATCAAAAATTCCGTCCCATTTCAGGTCGCTTGCGAGTCTGCAAACAAAGCATCGTGCTAGCATTTTGCATGCAGAATCGCATCGTTCCGCATATTCGCCAGATTTCGCTTCAAAAAGCACAAAAACCCAATAGCGTATTTTATGTTACCTATGGATTTATTTTCCATTGTTTTAAGCAAAGAAAGTAAATTCGATTAATTCAACGAAGAATAACTCGTAGGAATCAAGCACTGGTGCAAACCGCGAGTCGCATCATGAACGATTCTCTGTGCCATGAGTAGGGTGGTGTTTGACTCGCGCTTGATTTAAATTTTGGATGAGATTTAAGAATTTGAGTTTTTCTCAACACTGACTGCTATCGATATCCAATATCAACACAGTAAAGGTCGTTCTCTTACTGGGGTAGATTTTCCGCAAGATTTTGGTCCACATGGCATATAAATGGAGTGGAATTTTGGACGTTCTGTGTCGAAATCCAAGCAATTACGCAGTAATAATTCGGAAATACATGGAAGCAAAATCTGCTTACGAAATTCCCAGGGTATAAGGCTTGGGTAAAACAAACTATAGAGATAATTCTGAGTCACAGCAGAACATTTTAATCTTGATTTCTATGATCCATGTGATTGCCTAACAAAACGATAGTCTCAGTAATTTTTTTTTCAAATCTGATAATTTCTTTTAAAATGCTAGGTAATAGGTAGCTAATAATGTATTTCGTTTTTCTGTATTTCGCGGGACATTATCTAGAAATAAGTTGAATGTCGGACGTTTCGCAAGACGTTTTTCAGCGCAAGACAAATATAGTGAAAATGCGGGACTGTCCCACGAAACGCTAGACGTATGGTCACATTAGCCATAACCGATCTTGCCAATTTTCAACAGGAATCAATTGGACAGGATTCGGATACAACTTATTGCGAGTAAATCGGTTAAGGATAAGTGCCCAAAACATTTTTTTTTCGCGCACGCACGCACACACATACATAAGACTGGGACGCAGTTGTATAAAAAAACAAACTTCGACCATCCTTCATCCATTTTTCTGACTCGTTTTTGGACCCCAATCAACTATGCAAAAGACGAGCTAAATTGGCTGCGTCCCCACTTTCCGTATCGCATTTGAAGTTTATATGAAGATTAGTATAAGAGAACATTTTTTTCTTTGCATTTCTGCTCCTATCTGCTTCATTTATCGCCAATCACCTCACTCAATACGTTTGCATATAGTCTAAAGGATGCCGGAATACTTACTTAAGTACGTTTCTGGCACGTTTACAAAAAAATGTTATAACGCTTCGAAGATGGGTTGTTCAAACTGTAAACTCAAACTACGAACTACTCTATCCATCGTGCTATCCAGCTCTAGCCAGCGCCTCACCACCGTGTGTAAACAGCTCTCCTGGTAGTAAGTCAACCCCAGGGGCTTTGTTGTTTTAGAGCAGGCCGTTCTCATCCTGGATTTCCTGGAAATCCGTATCTGGAAAACATATGTCTTGCACCCGTGCACCCAGGTTCGTCACCATGCCGCTCTCGTTTCCTGCCATTCAGGTGCTCTTCGTAGTGCTGCCGCCATCTTTGGATCACCTCACGCCCGTACGTAAGACGATTTCCGCTTATGTGCAGCAGAAAATATTCATATTCATTTACACGCCCCAAAAAGCTTAACAGTTTATTATCTGATGGATAAATTTTGAAACAGTGGATTTTCTCTACAATTAAATAGCATTTTATTTAAAATTTCGATTATTGAATATGTCACAGGAAATACGGCATGTAACAAAATCATTTCATTTAATAACTTAAATTATTCAATTCTTGTACACAATGGTAGCATCTGAAATAAGGTATTGGTAGGAAACTATATTAGCTTGTAGTGTCATTTCACGTACTATTGTATAGTAGTGATTCTATGCTAAATGGGTTTGGCCTCATACTATTTCTATGTGTGTCAGTATTCTCATCTAGAGCGTCATCAATACTGTCGCGCCTTTTTATTAAACAGTCTTCTGGTGTTTCATTGGATTCTCCTCCGCCGACTACATCGATTGGGTCTTCATCATCGTCATCGTCAACTCCACCCTCGCTGTCTGAGCTGGAGTTATTTCGATGCTGGGAAAGGTATTCTGCCTTAAGTACGTCTAGATCAACGGTGATGCCCTTTGCTCGCAACTTCCTCGCCTGGCGCTCCAGAGCTTTTGCGAGCTTTTTCCGTCGACGCGCTCTGGAAAAAAGATTCAGTTTAGAGGTTTGTGTTACTGCATCAAGCCAAAAAAAAAATAAAAAATGTTCCAGTGTCCTATGTTATCAAGGAATAAGGTCGATACAAATATTTAGAAATTATTTTGTCTACCCCCCATTTTGTCTACCCAAAAAAATATGTTGAGGGGGCAATTTAATTAGGATAATTTTGAGGATTTTCAAAACATTCTTTAACAAATCCGAGGAGTTTTTTTAATTTTTTTTTTTTTTTTTCATTTTAATATTTATTTTTTATTATCCTCTCCCCCTTGACCTTTCGGAGACCAGTAGGGCAAAATGTTAATTAATTATTTGTAACGGCCTAAGTTGTTTTTTAAACAGTATAACTATTAAAAAACAAAAAAATGATACACTTATGTTACACATATATAGGAGTTAAGATCTTAAATTACTGTACTTACTTTTCTCTCGCTCGTAATTCATTGGGAGGGATGGGTTCTCCGGAACATGACTGAGGGTGAGCATTATGCGCGGGTCTACCTGGGCCTTTCTTTGTATGCTCTTTTTTCCTCCATTTCGCCCTTCGGTTTTGAAACCATACCTAAAAGTGGATAAGATAATGCAAAAATAGAAACATTGATATCACCATTCATCTGATTTTCATATGCAGTAAACAGTAGGGAATACTAAAAGAGCAGGTCTAATATTCGAGGAATTTTGATTTCCTGGTTAAGTTTTGTAAAATCTGGAAAGTATCAGAATCAAATTGCGTTTTTATTATCACGAATGATTTCATATTTTCGATTCGAAAATGGTAAATCAAACATACTTTTATACTCAATCAAAGTTTTTTATAGTTATAGCTTTTTGTATTGGTGCATTTTTTGTGATAAAATTAAACATCTTACACTAAACAAAACCAGCATGATTCAATAACCTAATAGTTTATTAATCAAGTGAAAAGAAACAATCCCAGGAACAACACTTGAACCGAAAGCAACATGCTTTCCACAAATCACTCTGACTGAACTGAGCCCATTCAAAAGCGGCGGCAAAGAATCTATTGAAAATGAAAATACCGCACAAATGGAAGGTGTCGTAAATCGAATTAGTTTCAGTCTGCAGAGCATATGTCTATGTGAAGAACCATTAATCAAATCGATTAAATCTCTCGTCGAATTGTTGATGGATAATGCTAAACAGATGTAATAATTAACTCTATAGAAGATGAAAAGGGAACACTTCAACTTGAAGCTGGATACCTGCCAGTAAAACGGAGAACATGTTTAAGGTTGCTAAATTCTCCTTAGCAGAATAACTTAAATTTATTTATCAAATTATGGTGGTTTCTTTCTCATGCATTCTGAGAAGGTATAATGCTTTTGATTTAGCGGAAATTTTAGAATAGTTTGATTTAGTTTTTTTTATGAACAAAGATCAAAATACGCCCTTCGATTGATTCAATTTTTGTTTATTCTTATTTCTCATTTTTCAAACAGTATTTTTTTCCTAACCCAGAATATCCGAATATCCTGCCAACATGACATGATGTGTATGATTATTTCAATGTTACCAACAATATGTATTCAACATTGCACAAATCTTTTCACATCTTGAAAATGGATATGAACTTTTCCAATATAACTCGGACGTGCAGACCTCACTCGATTTTGGCAACACGTCCAAGGATAGTTTTGTTGCCAAAACTGAATGGCTTATTTATTGGTGTGGTTAGCGGCGTCAGTCATCCAGCGCATTTGCGTGCCATGGAGTATGTGTTCTGGTAGAAGAACGGTTTTTTTATACTGCCACAGGGTGCAGTAGTCGAACCGTGTTAAAAATAGATTACAAAATGGCTTACTAAAAATAAACCTATTATATGTTTCCCACCCGAAAACATCCTAGCTCGGACCGAGAATCGAACTCGCCATCAACGAATTGGCAATCCTACGTGTTTGCTCGCAAGGCCAAATGGAGACCCCACATGACAAAATGACGGAACCAATAAGAGTATTAAGGTCTTTAATACAGTGGTAATACGTAGACCATGCTGAAGGTGGCTTTAATTCCGGTTCAGAACAGTTGGCTTCCCTGGGCATAAAGGTAAGATTTCCAGTTATATGAATAAATATTACTACGGTGTACACTAAAGTGATTCAAACTTTGACTTTTTTGGCCCCCTGATGCTTAAACGATTGCATTTGCCATTTCAATAATCCTCCAATTTTTTTCGCAAATTAGGATGTAATTTGATTTGCACACGTCATTTAAAGTTTGTATGGAAATTACTGTGGAAATCGACGCTTATATGAAAGGCCGTTCCGTGAGGTGGTCCATGAACTATTTAACTGTAATCAACATATTGGCTACATAGAACACTTCTCAAGCTGAAAGACAGTTGTTGTTGCATGCAAAAAAAGCGTTCATGAATTCGTGAACTAACGAGTTCACGGTGTATTTTTCGGGAACAATAGTCACGGATTCGGGAATAACCTCACGTTTTCTGGAACGTTCTGGAAAACGTGACTGGTGTTCCAGAATCCATGAATTAAATCATGGTGTATTTTTGCTGGTTTACGAATTCGGGAACGCTTTTTTTGCGTGTGCGAAGCGATTTGTCGTTTGGAAGCAAAGATATGAAGAAAACAAAATTGCTCATTATTGATATTGATGTTATTCTTTTACGTGTTAAATTAAATTTCCCACAATTCGATACTGTTGTTTCATAAGGGCGAAAGTCGCAAACGTAAACAATGTATTTTCCTGCATTCCTCAACAACTAGGACCGCTCCGCTCTCAGCTAACAAGCACTTGGAACTACTGGAGGTCCGCGTCTTCTACCGAACGGAAGTGGAAAATACCGTCAGAAGTCTCTAATCTTCCTGAAATTAGCAGGAGAAGTCAATGTTTACGTTTGCGACATTCGCCCTTATGAAACAACAATGTAGAATTCACTATTTTTACAATAACTTTACTCGCAAGCCTCGAATCGTTTCGCAACAAAGACGACCTGTTTGCTTGTAAAATTTTCTATATTGCCGATGTACTCATATCTTTAAGAGCTTAATGGGAAGCGTTGTGGAACGATTTTCTATAAAAGTTACTGTTTTTATAGTAATTTTCATACAAACTTCAAACTGCGCGTGCTCACTTAAATTACATCCAAATTAACTAAAAATTTAGGAGGATTATTACTGGAAAATGCAATCGTTTAAGCATCTGGGGGCAAAAAAGTCAAACTTTAAATCACTCTAGTGTATACCGTCCCTAGCAGCACAAGTCAGATGAAAATGATTGCATCAACTTGAATATGACTGAATCTGCGACATATGAGTCGCAGTAACTTTCGTGGAACATGTGTGCTGCAAGGTGTCCAATGTATTCTCATACAAATTCAAACTTCGATTATTGGATTTTAATGATAATTGTTTTTATTGAAAGTTTTTATAATATGAATCAATGGTAGCATGCGTTTCGCAATAATACATGCGTTTCGCAATAATAAAACATTCGTAGAACTACGGCTTTGAATTAGGCCAAAAGACACATCAAATAATCCATCTGCTTGCTTGCAAATAACTTCACCAAAAGTGTATGAGAATATATTGGACACGGTGAGTTTTGAAATCTTTTGAAATTCCTGTTTAGAAAGAAGGGAAAGAACTATCTTCTTCACCGTTGCTAGAAGATAGAGGAGACTAGTGATGCAGTACTTATATGAAAAAGGACCAGCCGACTTAGCGACACCCTCATAAGTACCACGGAGTCGGAAATTGAAGAAGGTTTTTGTTCGGTCAGGATTTGCATGAAGCTGGCAATGTCACCATGGTAAATCTTACTTCGAAACACGTAAAGATGTCTACTCAGCGTTGCGGATCTATATCACAAATGTATAAAACATAATATGGTCTAGTAACTTCGCAACTATGGAAGTTAATAATCAATTCCGAAACGGCAATGTCCCAACTGTGGGATGCAATATTAGTAGATCTATTCAAACGCAAATTTTGCGAATATTTTTTTTTCACATTTATAACATTAATTTATCTGTTGAATATAATATTCTTAAACAACGTTCACATTATTATTTCAAGTGTCTCATCCATCTTCTCATTACGTCATCGTGAAATAATTCTCCAAAAAGAGATGTTTGGAAAAATAGTTTTTACAATCCCTCAAGGGTGTAAATAATAGACTAAAATATTCCACCTTTACATGCGATAATTGATTCTTACAGCATGTATTGTCAGAGCATTTGCATTTGTTCGAGCGTATTGAAATGAATTTCACACCAAACTAGGTGAAAAATTAGTTCTCTAATATTAATTGACTCGTTATAAATGCGTTCTTCCCATGCTTTACACCGAGCCGTTGATTAAGTTGTCGACTTCGAAACCTCTGTATAAAGCGAATAAATTGAAAACTCGATTGTGAAGGAGTAGATAAAGCAGAGTATCAGGCATTTACACCTTACCACCGACTTCAATAGGATTTAACGGAATAGTGAATCAATGAAGAAATTGTGAACATTTTTTTCCTCTCCTTAACTAACCGCGCAACCTTAATTGCTTTTTTCACCTCTCGGTGGGTATAAATTAGGATATTTTAGATTAAGCGAATGTGGAAAAAACAGCGGGGAACCTCAAGCTCAGTTCATTTCTCCACAGGTAGCTCAATGTGCGTATCTAATATTGGAAATAGAAAACGAAGGGGTCTCCCAAAGCAGAACCAAGAACCAAGGGAACGCGATAGATGAAAGAGCTCTAAATAAATGATGTTGAGAAGTGATCAGCGAGGAAGTTTTATCGCCTCCGAACTGCTAGTGGTCAGCGGCTTTAGTGACTGTGCATGATATATGATGGATTTGAGGAATCAATTAAAATTTCAATAATATTAACTTTGAATCATAAATTGTCGGTCAATATTAAGGCTGTAGGAATGACGATAACTTGTCGATTTTGACACCATTATACCGCTTTATTTTTGATATCTACCGATTGGGGTCATTAAAAGTTTTAGAGATTGTTATGCATAATTATGACGAATATCACTGAAAATTGTTTTGTCAGGAAGAGTGGTCAAGCTTATTGTGGCTCTATAACTTAACGATATAACGACAACCTGTAGAAACGTTACGGGGGACACGATTATCTCCATGACGAGCTGTGTTCTTGTAGGACCAATGAATCTGACAAGGAGCGTGTATTCTTTCAGTCATGTCAACTAGTGATTACTGCTAACTACGTTTCTTATCTGGGTCTCAAGTAAGCTTTGCGAGCAAAGGCGTAGGCGATTGCCAATCCGGAGATATCGAGTTCGATTCTCAGTGCGCTATAAGATGTTTTCGGATTGAAAACTTTCTCGACACCCTGGGCATAGTGTATCCATTGTACTTGTCACACAAAATACATACTCATGCAATGGCGGGCACAGAAAAGCCTTCAACTAATAACTGATGAAACGCTAATAGAATGCTAAGTTGAAAAGCAGGCCAAGTTACAATTAGAAGATAAAAGTAGAAGACGTCTTTTATCAGCATTCTTAGCTTCATCATATTTGAATATATTTTTAGTTACCGTCAACTGGGGGGAAGATGATCATTTTTAAGACAAAACATGCAATAACAATGTGTGTTTACATTTTAAATCGAAACAAATGTTTTCAAAACACGTACTGCTATACGTTGCAATAATCAACAACTTTAGTTTTCTGAAATGCGTTCGAATTTATTAAAATAAATTAAATTATCACACATTTTTTGAGTAATCTGGTTTGGGGTGAAGTTGATCAAGACAGCTTTACTAAAATCATTATGACCTAGTAGTCAAAATACACTAGGTTATTTGTATGAATGTTGAATTTACTACGTAAAGAAGTCTTCGAAGTAAATATTTGAAACGAAAATAGCGTCATTTATGACTATCTCTCTCTTTCTTCCACAAAATACATTTTCATGATTATAATCGAAAAACTCGGATTTCTACCTAGCGGTAACATTACTTGAACGGAGAATATTGTTGACTACCGTTTCATAAAAAAATCTGGTACTTTTGACTGACACATCAAATGATCATCTTCACCTCAATGATCATCTTCCCCCCAGTTGACGGTACTTAAAATCTCTCAAAAGTTTTCGAGATTCCTGTAAAATCAAAGAATTTCTTTAGAATATAACGAAGAACTACGGCATCCATTTTTTTAAATCTCATGATTTTTTAGAATCCCAAGATTATTCGAAATTTTAGTTTAACGATGTAGCTTCTTCCAAAGTTTATATTTTTGAAACTTAACATCGAAAGAAATTTTTTTTTTCAATTCTAAAATTTATTTCATCGTTTCTATCCAAATCACAAAAGATTTATCAGAAAATAAAGTTCATGATTGAAGTTCTTGTAACCTCGTTGAAAGCCTGAGAAAATAGAAATATGTAGTAAACAATTTTTTTATCTTTATTAATGTGTTTTTTTTTAATATATTGCCCGATTTTTTTCTTGTAAGAGCGGTAGTTTCGGAATCCAATACTTTTTCACTATCAATACTGAATCAACGAGCAGTTGTCATCTTTTTATTCTATGCTTGCTGCTCCGCAAGCAGGCTCTGCCGTGTGTGACCGTGACCGTGTGCCGCTCAAAGCACACAATCCCGTGTCCTAGTGTTAGGTAGGACACTAAAAAGACCTGACATGACGACCCACCAACTAGATAGGAGGTTTGCATAGGCCCAATAAGCTGCCTGTAAAGGTAAACCCTTTAATAACGTTACGCTCACTGAGACAATCCCCTTTCCCATTGGTCAACTGTTAAATAAAAATATCACAAAAAAACGATATTGTTGTTTGATCCTACGTTTTATACTCATTTTAAGCGATTAATAAACTCCCCTCCCCATGTGTCACAGTAAGTAACGGTTACTCAATTTCCCCTCAAGAGCTACGAATATGTGCATAAAGCCAAATAATACTACTCTATACAATCAGGAACAACCTAGGCGAAGAATAAAGGATCACGATTGGAATCTTGGAACATGAAACTGCAAGTCGCTAGGTTTCGGAGGTTGCGACAGGCTAATCTATGGTGAAACAGGTCCCCGCAACTTCGACGTCGTAGCGTTGCAGGAAATTTGGTGGACAGGACAGAAAGTGCGGAAGAGCGGGCATCCAGTGGCTACCTTCTACCAAAACTGTGGCACCACTAACGAGGTGGAACCCGGCTTCATAACGCTGCGCAAAATGCGCTAACGCGTTATTGGGAGTCTGCCAATTAGAGCAAGGATGTGCAAACAGAGGATAAAAGGACGTTTTATCAACTATAGCACCATCAGCGTGTAATTCCCATATGACGGAAGACTCGACGAGAAGCATTATATGTACAGCTGGAGTATAAATACGGAGGATGCCATCTGCGGGACGTCAAAATCGTCATCGGTGACATGAACAGATAGTCTGCATACCGTATCGCATGACAATGTCCAACCATGGCTAAAACCTCCCGAGGAATGGTAGTACGAACACTTTGTTCCCCCACAAGACCACCCAAAAGGCCACATGGAGATCACCTAACCAAGAAACTTAAAACTAAATGGACCACGTTCTAATCGACAGTAAATTCTTCTCTGACATCACGAACGTCCGCAAATACCACAATGTGAATATTGATTCCGACCACTACCTCGTTGCAGTATGCCTGTGCTTCAAACCCTCGACGGTGTACAACACGCGTAGAACTCGAGCGCCGTGGCTAACCATTGTCATCGGGGTATAATTATACCTGTTGGCCTATACAAAATCGAATAAATTCTTCTTCTTCTTCATTGGCATTACATCCCCCACTAGGACATTGCCGCCTCGCAGATTGGTGTTCATTAAGCACTTCCACAGTTAGTAACTACGAGGGTTCTAAGCCAAGTAACCATTTGTGCATTCGTATATCATGAGGCTAACACGATGATACTTTTATGCTCAGGGAAGTCGAGACAGTTTCCAATTCGAAAATTGTCACCGAGAATCAAACCCAGCCACCCTCAGCATGGTCTTGCTTTGTAGCCGCGCATCTTACCGCACGGCTAAGGAGGGCCCACAAAAATTGAAATGAATTCAACGGGGACAAATTCGGCGACGTCTTATCTAGAGTAGTCACCATCCCAACAAACAATTTTAGCTGAATAAACTAGTTTTTTAGCTGAAGAAAACTATTTATGGGCATATACGCGCTTCATCCAAAATCAATGTTTGTTGGGATGCTACTACCCAAGACTATCATGGGTGAACGTTCAGCAAAATTACAGGGATTTCAATAATTCTGTTTTCACACTTTGCCATCTACTGAAATTTCAATTTCTGAACGCTTGATACTGTTATGTCGTTTACTTGCGATATCTATTCCGTTCTTCATTGCTGCACTTCTTTCCAATTTGAACAATTTTTTGCCATCTTGATCCACTCTTCGGTGATAAATATAAGTTTTCCACTTTAAAGTATATCGAAAACATTGGAAGATATGTCCTTGAGATAGTCAACTTTTGAATTCTGAATTAACTAGATTTCACACACTTTTACGATGAACATAAAGATCAAAACAGTAAAAAAAATATTTCGAAAATGGTCAAAAAATTATAATTTTACGGATACAGGTATAAGGAAAAGGTCGGCGTTGAACTTAATCTGTAGATTAAAAAAACACTGCAATAAAGTTAAAAAAATATATATAAGGATAAGGTATAACTATGAAAAGTACAAAGTAAAAAATAAAATAAAGACCATTTTATTGGAAATATAGACTGTTCCAGAAATGATAAGCACATTTTCAAATAGTCGGCTAATTGATAACATTCATTTAATAACCGTAATGCAATTTTTTCGAATTCGTATTTTGTGTTTGCACCTTTTGCCTTTTTTTTAATTAACATGCATATAAATAATAATCATGAAATTGAAACATTAAATCATTTTAGGCTGGGTGGCAAAATATGTCCTTAATCTAATCGCTTGAAATCGAGATTTTGATCCTCAAACATGACCATTTTGCATGAAAAACAGCGCTGGCGTTATAATTTTTTCCGGGGGTGTATCATTAGATTCCTTCAATTCACATACAATTTCTCCTTTTTTATCTCTTTTTGTTTTTATTAACGAGACTTTCAGCCCAATACTGGGTCGTCTCGTACCTTTATTATCTCTGCTTATGTCGATATCTCTCCAGATTGATAAACATAGTTCATTTTTCAAGTTTATGATGTTTATTTATGATCATATGCTCGATGGAATTCCTATCTTGCTTAACTAGCGCTATTGATCGAGACAAAATGTACATTTCAAATTCAAAAATACAAAACATGTATTAAATCTTATTCATTAATTTCAAAAATCAATTAACACTAGGGTACATCAGGACCAGCACTGACTAGACTCGGCTGCAAAGTTATGCATATATTTCCAGTACTGTTCAGCAAACCAAAACTACTACTTCATCTTCTTATAGGCATTACTGGGACATTACCGCCTCGCAGTGTTCTCTACGCACTTCCACAGTTATTAACTGCAAGGTTTCTAAGCCAAGTTACCATTTCTGCATTCGTATATCAAGAGGCTAACACTATGATAATTCTATGCCCAGAGAAGTTGAGATCTTTTCCAGCCCGAAAATTTCATAGACCAGACCGCGAAATGAACCCAGCCACTTTCAGCATGGTCTTGCCTTGTTGCCGCGCATCTTTCCACACGGCTAAAGAAGGCCCCAAAACCAAAACTAAGTGAACTAGAAACTACAATCCATCTATTATAGTTAAATGTTGATAGATGACCAAACCTAAATTGGAAAATATGCCACAAGAAACCACATAAAGAAAGCTCGTTAGCATCAATGAATAAAAATTACTTTTGCCGTAGTTTATCACCTCCAATAAATCACCATGAAGAAAATTTGTTTCACGTATTTAATTTAATTTGAACAGATTTTTGGCACATTATGTTGTGATTTTTGCTGCTTGCCTCTTTATCCAATTTGGTCCTGCCACTGCACTGCTATCAAACCCCATACAGCAGGTTGCTGGCCATTATTCCCTACGGTTTTAGCAAGATGATGGGTCGAGAACACCGAAAGGAAGGAGAAACTGCAACATACGTGAATGTTGTTCCTACGAACATAATCGACTCGCGAGTTATGAGGAATAAGTAAACTAAACGCAACAGAAGGAGCGTAATAATGATCTTTGCAACCAAGATCATCATGTTTATACGCCAGGGCCTCTTCGGAAAACCGAAAATGAAAATTACGAAGGGAAACTACGTCAATTGGGATTTAAGTAATAATAATATTGTTGTTATGCTGGATTATTGCATTTTCTGGTGTAAGGATTTTGACTTTGCTACCAGCCCAGAAAACGACAGATTTTATTGTTGCTTTACATTGCGGAGCGATAGGTGGTGCAGATGAAACCGCACCCCTCGTTCGAAACCATTTAGCTTTCTTTCTCCCCCTGATTTAGGAAAAATCTTCACACCAAGCAGACAAAGGCAGTTTTGTACACAGACGCCACCGATTGTGAACAAATAGCCTCTGAAGCATATCACGCCACGGCACCCTCTTTTGCACTGAACGTTGAATAATTTATTGTACATTTGAGGTTAGCTTAAGAAGAAACATAGAGTTTGATACCAACTGTATTGCCTGCCGAGCGGGTGACAAAATTTTGCTGTGCTGTGTGATGCCGAGGAAATAAATGGAAATTTAAATTAGGTTAGATAACATAATACATGAATATATACATATCAAATAATGGTTTGAGGACTGTTTGGAATTTAGTAAAGGACAGTCTACATATTAGATAGTAAGATTTAAATGTAAATACTAATGATACTTTAGAAAAACCAATAGTCAACAAGGATGGCAGATTTAAAAAAAAATCTATTTAAATCTTTTTAGACTATCCATTTTAGTTAACGGAATGCACTGAAATTTAAAACTTTATTATTTACTTCTAGATATTTTTATGAGGCAGGATAAATCTAATTGAAATTTTCTTCGTTGCCCACTGGCCGGTTACGCATTGTCCTAATATTTTCCAGAATGCTCCTGACTTTTCAAAGACATTATCCTACTAAGAAAACGTACAAGTCTTCGAACAATTTCAAGTAGTAAAAAACAGAAATGCATAAAAATAATGGCCAATAATCAACGGATATATTAACAACCCTAAGATCGAAAACTTCATATAAAAATTTTCATGTTAGACAAGTTATGACGGCTCAAATGCTGAAAATGTTCGGAGATACTAGCTGTCATAACTGATTAGCATCATTCGAGCAATCTCACGTCACTTTGCTTGTAGTACAAGCCAATAAGTTCAAAAAAAGTTAGTTAAGCTATAAAAAGTTATTTAGTAAATTTAGGAAAATTATGTCAACTGGTAATTGTTTGTAATTGTCATATTGACCAATTGACATGCTCTATTATAGAGAGCATCGTTAGATGTACAGCACCTCATGATTGTTCCTATTCTTGAGCATACGATACTATGTTTGCTGCATATGACGAAAAGAATAACAAATAGAAATAAGTAGCATCATCTTACCGCCACTCTGCTTTCTTTTAGATCTAGTCGCATCGCCAAAGCCTCTCGCATAAATACATCTGGGTAATGGCTTGCAGCAAATGCCCGTTCTAATTCTTCTAATTGCCATGAGTTGAAATTTGTTCTCGATCTCCTACGCTTAGATGCACTGCTTTCGTCGTCTCCGTCGGCTGCAGATCCTAAAATAAGGTAAACGCAAATATGTCAATCATTATCGGCTAATGTTTTCGAAGGATAAACGCGTCAGAATCAAATTTTCAAATAAGATCATGGTTTTAAAAGCACACACCTTATTAAAACTATGGGAAGTGTCAATTCAATCAAAGTTAATATTGGCTATTTTCCGGGTATTGGACCACCCGACAGTGTTCTGAAAACCCAGATGTGAATATGTACATTATGTGGAAGATTATGACATGAAAAATGTATTGGAGGTAACTACTTTCCTTCGATGGGACTCGAACCTATGAACCTCAGTTCTGAAACAAATTGTTTCAATCAAATCGGATGAGTATAAGTGCCATTTTTAGGAAAATTAGTATTTCGATCATTACTTCCTTACATTCCGATCTGGACAATTTATAATAGAAAACAATGACATCCTAAACGATTTCAACTTTTTGGGAGAATCCAAAACGTGGCCAAAAATGAACGAGTCATTTAGAAGATTTTTGTACAAAAATAGTATTTTGGCCATAATTTTCGAACCTAAAGTCCAATCTGGCAAATTTTAAATAATACTGGAACATAATTTTGCGTTGATTGCAACTTATTCCAAAAAATAATTGGTTTAGTATAAGTGTCAAAAAAGTGAGACTTCTACGCTATCTATGTGTAAAAAATGGTAGTAAAGCTAAAATTCCCGTACTTACTGTTCAATCCAGCCAACTTTCAATTGGAAATAATAAAACAGGATTCCCCATCACATAAAACCTGTTGCAAGCAAACCGGTTAAGGATAAGTGCAATAAACCCTTTCTTATTTGTATGACCCTTTCTTATTTATATTTTGTATTTAAAAAAATGTATTTTAATCAAAGTTTCTGAGCCCATATTCCGATCCAACCATTTATCAATACAAAACAATCGAGCAGGATTCCGCCTCGAATGGAACATATGAGGTGCAAATCGGTTAAGGATAAGTGTCTAAAAAATGAGTGGCACTTATTTGCGCACAGACACACACAAACACATAAATACACACGCACACACAGACATCACCTCAATTCGATTGGTATATAAAATAAATGTAAAAAAAAACAATACTGTGGGTCTCCGGGGCTTCTATGAGAAGTTTATTTTTGGAGCGAGAATATTGCGATAGCCTTTACGTATACTTACTATACGAGAAAGGTAAAAATCCAATTCTCTATTATCAATTATGAACTACTTTCGTTTAAAAAAAATGCGTTGTTTGTTTGATGTTAAGTTATAATCATGAAACGTCTAAAACAATAGGAACATCCGAAACATTTAGGTGACCGTGTCTGCCTGTCACCCTCTTGGACACCACCTGGATTCAATCCCAATCGACGCCGTTGCCTTTTTATAAAACCAATAATGTCTGGTTACGCTTTTTTCCTCAAAGGATGTTAAACCGTCGGGTTCGGTCCAAGTGTTTGTAAGTTCGATTTTCAGGGTTCCTGTGTGAGCGTCGTCTTCTTGCCGTCGGAGTAGGTTTATCATAACATGTTGGAGCACAAAAGTAGGCATGCTGAAATCGTAGAGCATGGTGTCGGTTCGGCTTGTAAGAAGATAGTAGTGACGTTACATATTTACATTCAAACTCAGTGTTTACATACGTGCTAAACCTGCCTTGTGTTTTGTATGCCGTGCCGTCGGAGTTTATCATTCGTGAGGAAATAAGCTGACGGAGATAATAGTGAGAATTCAATCGCATGGTCAAATACTTTCTTACTTATAATAATTGTCGTTCACTGTTTTGAGTTGATTTTCAACCATGCTGTGTGGCATCAATATCCGTGTACATGCGCACTTCAATATTTGTAAATGCACAAAAAAAAATTCTTTCCATTTGCACTTTTAATAACCAAAAATCATGAATAATTCGTCAAATCAATAGAATATGAATCAAAATGGGGCCTTACTTAGCCGTGCGGTAAGATGCGGGGCTACAAAGCAAGGCCATGCTGAAGGTGGCTGGGTTCGATTCCCGGTCCGATCTAGGAAATTTAATCGTATGGGCATAAAAGTATCATCGTGTTAGCCTCATGATATACGAATGCAAAAATGAAAACTTGGCTTAGAAATCTCGCAGTTAATAACTGTAGAAGTGCTTAGAAAACACTAAGCAACGAGGCGGCAATGTCCCAGTGGGGGATATAATGCCAATAAGAAGAAGGTGAATCAAAATACGCTTTGAAAAGTGGTTCGTATGTAGTTAGTACTGGAAAAAATCATACTTAAATCACCGAGCCCTTTTGCGCAAATAAACTCGCTTGCGATGTTACTTGCGATACTGCCGAATTGCATTTGAGCATTGTTTCAATAATTTACCATAAAAATCATATCGAAATAATTAAATGCGTTCACATTTATTCAGATTTTATTTTTTGTTCAAGTTCAATTGATCAAACGTTATCCATTTCATTTGAAACATAAAATTCCACCAAAAAAGAAAAACGGTACAAGAATGGCACCTGGCGAATTCTGAGTAGCTTAAACTTAATTCCAAAGCTTACTCGAAACCTTAATATTTGAAAATCAATTCATCAAATTTGATATCCAGTAATAATTAATAAGATGAACAAATTTATGTCTCGCATGTTATATCGAATAACAAAAATATATTTTTCAAGAATTTAACATGTTCATTAGAAAACATAAAAATGGGGCGTTCTTTAGCCTAGTCGTAAGATGCGCGGCTACAAAGCAAGATCATCCTGTAGGTGACTGGGTTCGATTCCCGGTCCGGGCTATAAATTTTTCGGGTTATATTTTTTCGACAACGCTGTAGATAGAGTTTAAACGTGTTCGCCTCATAATGAACTTTATGCAAGGCGGTAATATCTCTGCGATATAATGCTAACAAAAAAGAAGAAGAGATAAAAATGTCTTAAAGGCACAAATTTATAGAAGCAACTCAGAGATGAATGAATATCTGGAAAAATAATTGAGAGTTTGATAAGAAATTCCGTTATAGAGCATTAGCCTTGAGCCATTCGCACGAAATCGTAGGTGGTGCTTGGAAGAGAGCATCACTTTCATCCGTTACCACAGATATTGATTTGGGACTAATCGTTATCTCTTAGATGTAAGAAATGCCCTCTCCAATAGTCGAAATCTGTCCTGACCACGTCCTTGTGAATGCTTATGAAGGGGAAGGATAATTAGGTGGACACCTACTCAAGAAAGATGCAGAGAACTCTACGAACTTTCATAGGTGCCACGGGAGGTTTTGGAATTGTCAGTGTAGAAGGTTATAACAGTAGGAATCGTTTTTGGTAGAACGTGGAACATAGAAAGAATTAGGATAGAAATACTAAGTAGGAAAGGGACGAGCCTGGAATTGCACCTACGACCTTCTGCTTATAAGGCAGAAGCCATTACAGAGAACAGAAAATACACTACAAATATTTAACTTTTACCTGGACAATTGTGGATGAAAAATGTAGACGGTTTTGGCGGTTCAATTGGAAACAAGATGGCGTCTTCGCCTATCTCTCATTCTAGTTTTTCTAGGATATCCCTTAAATCTTCGACAATCAAGAAACGTTCCTGGTGATCCTTTTTGTCTTTCGTTAGATTGAGATTTTGACTTGAACCATAACAATTCACAGTACGCGCCTTTGAACGTCTGAGGCCGTTAGCCGCACGACCGCCAAGCCCTACTTCTTTCGTTATTTCCCGCTAATTAAAAATAACAATGTATTCTCTAAAATTGTCAGTAATTATCGAATTAGTTACGTTGATTGAGGTGAACGATTCAATCAGCTCCAACACAGACCCATTGTTTCACCCCCAACACGAGTTCAATTAAACTTTTTTCAATCTCCAACGAAACAAATTAGCGTGTATACGCTGGCAGCTATCACTCTTGTAGCGAACCACAGTGAGAAACGAACAAGATGCACAATCAAGATCAAGTTAGTCATCCATGTAGAGAAGAATAACCTGTGATATACATGCGCCATATTTGGCTGAACGCTATTTTGACATAATTATTTTTAAAAAGCGCTCCAAACTGCTCACAGAACGAAACACTCGGCGAACGAGAACTGGATGAAATCAAGCTTGAAGCGAAATTCGTTAACAATGTGATACCATAATGGAACCAATTGTTGTTGAACGGGTGAAGCCGCGTAACAAAAGCATGTAATCAATAATAATATTGAGAGATCTTATTAAATAATTTCGATACTCTCTTTAGGCTTATTTTCCTACATCGTCAGTCGCATCAATTAAAAAGGCGATACATCATTTAATTCATTAAATGTATGTATGAGATTTTGCGAATGAACCAAAAGATAAGGTTAACAGCTGCAATAGAAGAGAAAAAAAAGTTCATCTTGACTATACCTCTTTTTCACGGTACATGTGGCTCTTGAATGTTTACGGAAATCAAATTATTATTTATCAAAATACATTTTTCAATAAACATAAGGCGAGTGAATTTAAACACATTTATTTTTAAGCTTTGCCAATTTTCTCCCATAATTGATACATCATCAGAATTTAGTGCGTAAGTGCCTCGTCGAATGCAAGCATGTACTGATTCACCGCACATGTATGCACCGATCGGCAGGGGATGGAATGTTGTTCTTCGATCCTTCGCTTCATCACTTTCGAACCGTACAGGTAGTGGTTTGCCGCCTTCCTTCATAAGCCTGCATCTTAAATGAAGTCATTATAAAAATTGATTTTAATTTGAGGTAGTTTATATTTACGAGCACTGTTTTTGTGGGTTTACCATGGGTAACAATTTGCTTCGGTAATTGGATTCGAGAAAATTGATACCTCCGAATAATTTCATCAACATGGTTGGATATGAAATGAAAATGTTGTAAGAATATTCAAAATAGAGATCAATTATCATATCCGACGTAGTTGTATTCAACTCGTTTATCAATATCCTGTCAATATATCTAAGGATTACCAATTCTTTGAGACATGAAAAAACCTTTAATAATTTATTGTAAAGAATTTTATTCTTTATTTTTTCCGTTGCTCTTTTTGCTTGGAAATGACAGATACTGTCGACTTCCATTCTAAACGTCATTTTTACAATCCTTTACAATACCTTTCGTCGCATTCCAAGCGACAACATCAACTTAAACTGGTGCTACCGATGCTTTCAAATATGCAGCATTAAATACGTAGCTCCACAAAAGACCTCGCGAATTCGACAAAATGAGTCTACTAAATCTGCTAAATCTGCAAGAAAAATTTCCTAATCACTATCCATTGTTCGACGTTCAACCTATGTGTCCGGAAAACTGTAGTCGCCCGATTTTCGTGGTGTAAGCTATGGACGGTTTCCCCAACAGGAGTTGCAAATCATGATTCATTTGCTTCCTCCATTTGTTTTAACTTTATTAATGTGTTTAATTTTCCCTGTAGCTTCACGGTGTGTCCCCGAATTTCTCTGCCGGTATCATTTTCGGCGATCAACTGTGAGCCCAAGTACATGAATTCTTCAACCACGTCGATTTCTTCACCACCGATACAAACTCGTAGTGGGGGGCTAACGTTGTCCTCTCGTAAGTCTATTTCAATCATTTACACCGCCCTCGACATGTTGATGACTTGCCCGATCCGCTTAACTCCGCGAGACCCATCGTTGCCTTGATCAACCATGTCAGTTTAACCGGAAATCCATGTGCATGCATTATCTGCCATAGCATGTCTCGATCGATTGTTTCATATGCGGCTTTAAAGCTGATGAATAGATTGTGTAAGGGCACATTGCATTCGTGGTATTTCTGCAATCTAGTGCAGTGCATACCTAGTCCGCGGTAGAGCGTTCGCCCATGAGTCCCGCCTGTAACTCTCCAATGGCATACAAGTTGAAATAGAACATTACAGACGACGTTCAGCAATGTGGTTGCGCAGTAGTTGCTGCAATCCAGCTTATCGTCCTTTTTGTAGACTGTCATGTGCCTAATCGTATCAACTAAAAAGGCTTCTCTTCCCAATTCCTGATAAAAACCCAGTGAAGCGTCCTAGCCAGAGCCTCACTATTGTGTTCGAGTAAGTTTTCCAGATAGCTGGTCAACACCAGGGACTTAGTGATAAGAAATCGATTTTTTTTTTATGTTTTGGAAAATAAAATGTATCAATATCGTCTAGCTCAAACCCTTGTAGGGGTATGCGGCGGGACCATCATCATCATCAGATGCTTCTTCTCTATATCGTCCTGATCTTTCTACTAGCGCTTTTTCCGCCGGAATATCGAGATTTTTGTGGTCCGCGCCTATTTGTATCGTGCTTGGTTTGCTCTCGTATGGTGCTGCAGCAATCTCGGCCATGGTGCATTCTTCTCCTCCATTAACTGCCTACATTCAGCATCATACCAGCCATTTTTCTGATCCGGCACTCAGCTGCTTTTCAGTTGGAAATGCCACTTCCAACTGCTGCGCATAGTCTTGGGCTAGTCTACCGTCTTGTAGCCGCCCAATGTGTAATAGTAAGATCCATATTTCCGTGTATCAACTGCACTGTACATGAGTAAGTGAGGGAAGTTTCAAGCGATTTACACCTGTCCTGGGTACCATCAAACGTTCGACGGAAAAGTGGAGAGATTCTAGCGAAATCAACAAAGAAGCCAAAAACATTCCCAACTGTGTTAACTAATCTATCTCATATGGTAATAATGACACAATGATTATTCATGTTTGCTCACCAAAACTGGCTTTTTACCAATTTGGACCTATTTACAGAGTGCTTCAGCATATTTTACCGCGTATAACAGATTAGCTGTTGCATCGGTGGTGACGAAATCGAGGTGGTAGAAGAATTTGTGTACTTGGGCTCACTGGTGACTGCCGAAAATGATACCAGCAGAGAAATTCGGAGACGCATAGTGGCTGGAAATCGTACGTACTTTGGACTCCGCAAGACCAAACTGACAATCTACAAAACGCTCATTGGACCGGTAGTCCTCTACGGACACGAGACTTGACGATGCTCGTTCAGGAGCAACGCGCACTTGGAGTTTTTGAAAGGAAAGTGCTGCGTACCATCTATGGTGGGGTGCAGATGGCGGACGGTACATGGAGGAGGTGAATGAACCACGAGTTGCATCCAAGAACCATCCATCGTTCACACCGCGAAAATTGGACGACTTCGGTGGGCCAGGCACGTAGCCGGAATGTCGGACAGTAACCCGGTGGAAATGGTTCTCGACAACGATCCGACGAGCACAAGAAGGCGAGGTGCGCAGCGGGCAAGGTGGATCGATCAGGTGGAAGATGACTTGCGGACCCTCCGTAGACTGCGTAGTTGACGACGTGTAGCCATTGACCGAGCCGAATGGAGAAGACTCTTACATACCGCACAGGCCACTTCGGCCTTAGTCTGAATAAATAATAACGGCTTAGCTGAAATGTACCGTAACTTGGGCAGCTACACAAAGTTCAATGCATTATGTTCAATTAGGTTTTGCCAGTCAGACTATCGATGACTTGGAGGTGACAAACCTAGAGAATTTGCGCATAAGCTAGACGATATGCATTCTATGATTTCTTTTTGCTTCAAATACAATTGTTTATGGTTTCCAGCGCGTTTTGTGACATTAGGCTAACTTGCTTGATACTTGATGGGCTACAGCTCCTCCTTGGGGAGCCAACGCCAAATGGAGTATCCTCATCCACTGGACTCGATCCAGAACCAATCGCACTGCACTGTAAAAAGCCATCCTGTACGCGACCTTCCAGGAAACCTACAACTTCTTCCGGCGTCTCTGTTGAATATTGTCTGTGGTTGACGCTCTTTCGGCATTCTAACAACGTGTCCAGCCCACAATAGTTTGCCGTGTTGTAGAAGCTCAACAACATCTAGATTCCGTTCTCCTGTTTACTGCCGAGCATTGTCCGCAGCACCTTACGCTCAAATACTCCGAAAGCTCTTAGATCCGCATCCTTGTATGTGTATGTTTCATGGCTGTGTAAAGCCATTGGAAGAATCACGAACGAAAACCAAATAATCTGTAACTATACAACTCATTTTGTTTTCGTATTTTGGCCATAAATGACTACATTGTACTTCTTTTTCTTCATATTGGCATTAAATCACCCACTGTTACATTGTCGTCTTGCAGCTTAGTGTTCATATAGCACTTCCGCAGTTAACTGTGAGGTTTTTAGCCGAGTTACCATTTTTGCATTCGAATATCATGAGGCTAAGGGGCAAGCCAGAGTAAACGCGACGTGCGATGCGACGCGACGCGACAGTGCAATTTGACAGCCTGTTGATAGTGATTGTTATTCTTCTACGTGGGTCGCGTCGCGTCGCATCGCTCGTCGCGTTTACTCTGGCTTGCCCCTAACACGATGATACTTTTATGCCCAGAAAAATTGGGAAATTTTCCTAGACCGTATCAGAGGTTATAAATTGCAGAGAAAGATTGTCTTTTGTGCTCTCCGAAACAATTTAGCAACAGAACTGTCGAATCGTATGTATTGATGGCAATGACAGCGACAGTCTTTCTCTGTGTTTTTAAGCAATTTTCTATTTCCTACCATCGCGTCGAATACTTAGTATACAGTTTCATTACCCGACGTAAGATGGCAATACTGTTATGTGCTAAAATTGTAAATTATACATACGGACGTACAGACATTTGCTCAGTTCGGCGAGCTGAATCGATTGGTATATAATACTATGGATCTCCACGCCTTCTGTAAAAAGTTTGATTTTGAAGTGAAATGATAATGAAGGCAAAATCGCTTAGGGCACATCAAAATCAAATAATACTCACCTTATGAAATAGTGTGGGCGCGTATACCCTATTGTTAAATTATTTTTTATGTATGGAAATCACAAAAAAAGTCACAACATTTACAAAAACAAATAAAATTTGTACATTACAGTAATATGTGATCGTTTTGTTCCGTTTCTCTTAAATCAATTGAAGTGCAAATAATGTTAAAATGATATCCTCACAGTGGAATATCTCAATTTGTAAATATTTTCAGCGATGAAATCTTTGTTTGCATGCAGCATATTAAAGAAGATTAAGCGACTACCTATCCACAATCAGTAGTAAAATGTCTGACATATTTCTATTATTTTATGAAATAGATTGGTAACCTCCCAGTACTACAGGTAAACTGTAATCAATTTCTTATGTTTCATCCATAGGATTTTTTCACGCCCCGACCTACACGGAGACCATGATGATGAAGAAGCCGTAATTGTTTTGTTTCGACACTACACATCAATAATTTGAGCTTGATTCTTACAATTACGGATTTGTAAACTTAACGACTTTAAAATACAAAAGCGCTCGGGCTCAAATGTTAAGATCGTGTATCAAGTACAGCTTAACTCGATCCGTTCTCAGACGTATCAAAGACTAAGTTACTGTTTTCCTTTCCACTTCCAAAAAAAATTCCTCCCACGGCATCACCAGAACTGGAAACTTCATATTTCATGGCATCATTGATTTGAATACGGTTGGTAATCAGCCCTTTGATGATGTTTCCGATTTGGTTGACTCCATGTGTTTGCGGAAATCATCCCACCGGAATTATATTTTTCCCATTTACATGGGGGAACGAACGGTCGTTGAGGGATAAAACATTTTTCAAAACCAACCAGCGAACGTTCCCTAATCCTCTCGACCTTAGCACTATTATAAGTTTACCGTGCAATCATAATGTGATAAGCTTACAGAGAAACCCAATATCCCACTGGCTGTTTACTGTTTATATTACGATTGTGGGAGTGAGGGATTTTATTGCAAATAAATAAGCTATACTTTCAAAGAGATAAAAAGTGAGTCAAATTGATATAAATATTTGCATTAAGAAGTGGAAAATTAAGTACATGCCGCGTGTCATAAATAGTTTTACCGAACCGAACAGCAGTCACGTGACCGACGTGATGCAGAGTGCTCATTCCTGGTTTTGTTTGCTCACTTTGTAACACTATCGACGGCTGTGCGACAGCGTGTCGAATTAATCCCAGAGCAGTTGTGCTGTCGTGCGGAATATGTTTCCTATCATCAGATCTATTTGTAGACTGGTCTTAGAAGGGATAAATTAGCTGATTTAGTGTATTTTTTATAGCCGATAATATGTTGAGATAAGTAAAATTCGATCGATGATTTAATTTGGTAGTCCGTCGTATTAGGCCGTAGATAACGGCATCAGCTATGGTAGATTAGTGGGACGGTAGGTTCCCGTGGAAGGCACTTTTTTAAATTTGACAAGGTAAATGCAACGAAATGTATCGTTTTATTCGTTGATTTATTAGCTGGAGAACCAATAGGTGGGTAATTTTCATGTCAAAAATCATCCCATCAAAATAAATTACCTTTGGGTTTCCTTGTCAATTTTCGTCGCCTTTGTGATACACATTCACTGGAAAGCGGATTACATTGAGAGCTTAGCGGGAGTGGGTAGCGAGTAGCACAAAGAAAACTTCGGTTTCAAGGTGTATCTTTACTCACTTACAAGCTAGTAGTTTACACATTCTCAGCGGCAATAACTTGGTAATGTCTTTATATTCATTCGCAACCGCAGCTATATAATTATCGATCAGCGCCAGTCTTTTGAACATCTTGTTTCCGAAGCCTGTTTTTCACCCGTCTTCTGCGCTCGGATCGTATTTTCTACCTGCTTTTGCTATGCGGGGCTCGCTGATGGCAGTTTTTGCTAGTGTGTATGATTAAATTATGACGCTGCACAGGTGATTTAATTATTTTGAATCGAAAGCAATAAATTTTCAATGAATCAAATTATGGGTCCAGGGCTGACGTTAACTATTTTAGATGGTTAAGTATAACGGTATTGGTCATGTTTTATGTGTATCCCAAAGTATAATACGTTCGAGAAGGTTGGGCTCATTGATTATGAAGTTCTTAGCGGCGGAAAATGAGTTTAGAGATGTAAGAGAACAGCACCGATGGTGAAATATCAGACATTTATTATGCAATACAGATGATTATCCACAACAACAACAATATAAACAACGTATGCTGTTAGCATCAGTATTTTCTTCACTATGTGCGTGTTGCGTATTTCCGACGGTATTTAACACTTAGTCTGTGATTAAAGACCAAACGGGTATCAGAGGCGATAATTTCATCGGTTAATTCACACTTTTATTTTTAGGTAAATGTATAATAGATGCCACATGAATAATCAAAATGTTATTTTAAAAAAGGGAACATTTTTTTTTTTTTTTTTTTTTTTTTTTTTTTACAATGGAGAATGCATTTACACACTAACCCAGTACACGTGCATTGTAGTTGCCAAACTACCACACGGAAGTGTACTGGAGTGTCGGACTCGACCATACCGGTAATACCGACTAAACTCCTTGGGCTCCACCATCGTTTCCCCCAGGAACTACCTCGCAGTACTACTTCTGGGGGGACGGCAGTACTAAGCGTACTCGCTCATTATCGCTCACACAGGCACTCGTCCCACGCGAGACTGACTTGGGTGCTCGCACACCATTCACTCCATTTGAGTCTTACTTGGATGCTCTCCCGGACGCTCCGCTGCCATGCCTCGAGGTGTCAATAGCGGTAACTGCCTGGGCCTACAGATATTGCGCTACGACACTCCTGCCTCAGCACGAGCAGATCAATCACACCACTGCCGAAGCAGACCACACGCTACCCTGCCGAAGCAGGGACACTCCCCATGCACCACATGTGCACAACTGTAGGTGTGTGGGTACAACCCACTGCTACCCTGCCGCCGAAGCAGCTTCTCCAAAGACCATTCGCTCCATGTGACCCTCTTTCCGGTGCTCACTCTAACACTCCACTGCCATGCCTCGAGGTGTCGATAGGTCCCTCGACTCCTACCTCAGCATGTGCAGTCCATACTCAGACTTCTGCTGCGCTTCGAGGTGACAATAGCGGTGACGCGCTATGACACTCCTGCCTCAGCACAACCAGATCACTGACCGGCTGCCGGAGCAGCTCACGCGCTACCCTACCGAAGTAGGTACACTCCACAACTTATTCTAACACTCCACTGCCATGCCTCGAGGTGTCGATAGCGGTAGCAACGCTACGACACTCTTACCTTAGCATGTGCAGTCCATACTCAGACTTCTGCTGCGCTTCGAGGCTGCCATAGCGGCGGCGACTCGCTATGACACTCCTGCCTCAGCACAAACAGATCACTCACTCCCTGCCGAAGCAGCTCACGCACTACCCTACCGAAGTAGGGACACTCCACATGCCAGATGGCACTCCCTCCCTGGGCTTGTGCTTTTGAAGCGGCACACAGTCGCTTTGATAGAGTCCGCTTACGGGCACTTGTGGTTTTTTGGGAGGGATTTTAGCAGAGCCCACTGCTAAATCCCACCACGCCCTAGGCAGTTCTCCCTGACTCGCAGACAGCTGGGGAGGGGTCGTCAAGCCCTTGGACATCATGCTGTCCCTGCTGTCCCTGCTGCCCCCAAAAAGGCAACATTTGGGTTGACCGAACTGATAATGTGATGGAAAGGAAAAACGAATCAGTAGTGATCCTGTGAGCCGCCGCTAGTGTGTTTGTTCTCCACACTGCTACCGTTGAATACGACGGCGGCGTCTCTGCCATGATGGCAACCCAAAAACGATTCTGCAAAGAAAACATTGGAACTGAATAAAAAAATACAGGAAAATCCCACCTAGTAGTGATGGTGCCTTTCTCGTATATTATAAAATATGAAGGGCAAAATACACGGGAGAGTTTATAATAGTACTCTAGGGCAGTGGCGTAGCCACGGGGGTGGTTTTGGACATAAAACCCCCCCAGAGACAACATTTTTAGAAGAAATTTTTTTTTTCGAAAAGAAAACTTTTCCGAAAAACCCCCCAGACCAATTTTCTGGCTACGCCACTGCTCTAGGGAGATAGATCCCAGTACATATACCCATGATGGTCGTACACTCCGTGTTGTCTGGAGTATAACCAAATGTAATGTTTTGATCCAGGTCGCTTGTTCTTGGGCCGTCTGCGTCAGTCGCCAGTCTCCCTGCCCGCCGGCCACATGCGTATCTTCCTTGAATGCACACAGCCAGCGAGTGCAAGGTCTACCCCGGAGCCGACGTCCTCTTCCAAATTCTATGCTAAACATGATTTCTGCTGGTCTCTCTTGCGGCATACGCACTACATGTCCAGCCCACTGTAATTTGTCACATTTTAACAGCCTGACAAGATCTGCATTTTTGTACACTTGGTACAACTCATGATTTATGCGTCTGCGCCATTTCCCATTTTCCAAAACGCCGGCAAGTATTGCGCGCAGCACTTTCCGCTCAAACACTCACCATCTTTTAACATCCATGCTTCATGGCCGAATGATGGCTTCATGGACGAACTGGGCGAATCAACGATGTGTACAGAGCTAATTTTGTCCATGTCTGTAGGTTGCGAGACTTCAGCTGACTACACAAACCATAGAAGTCCTACTCGCAGTCGCAACACGTCTTTTCAGTTCACGGCTAACGTCATTACCATTTTTTTATAATGGAAAAAGCAGTGTTTTGTCGATGATTCTGGGACGCAATGGCCGGTTTCTATTACAAATACCCGAAAACCAAATACCCCGCTGTGTCCTTATTCCAATCAGCGCCTAATTCCGTTCATGCAAGACAAAATAATAAATAATGAAGAATTTGTGTCTAGAAAAAACAGAAAATAATCCTTATGCCTTTTATTTGTTATGTAAACACAGCAGCATAACAGGATTTAACAGGAACATTATAGTGTAATACCAATTCATTGTCTGTATTTCACCGATTTAAGTTCCTTATGGATTCCAGAAATTCCATTCGTAAGAATATAATCTATGAGTACGAAAAGGTATATGCTGCCAAACGAATGGTGAACTTTGTAAATTCTATCCTGCAAGCAGCCAGGCCTAACAGGATTCCATTTATGACTCTGCGCGGAAAGATTTTTTAACTTATGCCGGGAAAGCACAGTTTTCCAGTTCATGTTGAATTGACGAATCGTCAAGTAGTTGATGGCCAATGATGAGAAAAAATTCCCGAAGAACACGAATAATTTCAAACACCAGAACCCATTAAATTGTTCATGTTCTTAAAGCTTCATCCGGAAATTTCTTGACGAGTTTCGTAAGGGCTCCCGCTTCCGGGGAACTTCTCGTCGGAGTAGGTTAGATCCGCCGTCGGGGACTATCCGAGTTCTTCGCGATCGCGGCCGAGGCGGGAGCTAAATGGTTCAACGAATAAGGTGGGAGCTGAATGGCTCAAGGGCATCGAAACTTATCGGAGTAGGCTAGGCCCGCCGCCGGAGACTAACTGAGTAGACCGTGGCGTGCGAATGCACCGGCTTTGGGTCGTCAGGCCGTTGAACCGGGAGTTATCTTCACCCGGAATCTTTAGATCGTCGATTACGCGGGAGCTTCCGACGTCGGGAAACTCCCCGTCGAGTACGTAGAGAGCTAAATGGCTAAAAAAAACCAAAAAAGGATGTGATGGTGAATAGCACAAGAAAAAAATAAAGGGCTTAATGGCTCAAAGCATTTATGTGCTTACTGGCACAAACAAGGGAACCAAAGGGCTCAGAAGTATCGTTTTGGGAGAAGTACGTTTAGTACT
The DNA here is from genome assembly GCF_024139115.2 of Armigeres subalbatus. Lineage (NCBI taxonomy): Eukaryota > Metazoa > Arthropoda > Insecta > Diptera > Culicidae > Armigeres > Armigeres subalbatus. The sequence goes on from NC_085141.1 coordinate 196,292,919, forward strand.
GCCTATCCTCCAGGAGTAATACTGGAAGGTAATCCCTGGGGATCAGGATATTAGAAGAGAGGATAACTCAAGTAACCTTCCGTTACTTCGGTGGGTTTAGTGGGTAGGCCTTCCGTCAACCCCACTCCCTGAGTGATAATTTCAGGTGTCTGTCTGCAGATTTGCCTTCATCCTTCTATAAAAAACAAGAAAAAACACAGATAAGCCGCCATTACCAAGCATGGAAAGGTGGATATTGCGATGAAAGAAGACAATGCTATCTTTGAATAAACGCATCTGGCTGGTAAAAGACGCGTCTGCTCAGTACGACTAAGGGAAGAGATAAGGTCTTCTTAAAATGAACACGTTTACCCGGTAAAAAGCGTGTTAGCATTAGCATTTGCATTAGCATTGAGCATTTCGCACACATTCGTAGGTGGTACAAGTCAAGACTATTGTAAGAGAGTAGCATCACTTTCATCCGTTACCACAGATATTGATTTGGGACTAATCATTATCTCTTAGATGGCAGCATTGTACTCTCCAATAGTCGAGATCTATCCTGGCCACGTCCTTGCTGAGGCCACGAATGCTGAGGAACGGGAAAGATGGTTAGTTGGACACCTACTTAAGAAAGATGCAAAGAACTCTACGACCTCTCATAGGTGCCACAGGAGGTTTTGGGATAGTGTGGGAGGTTATAACAGTAGGAATTGTTTTGGTAGAACGTGAAACACAGAAAGAACTATGATAGAAATACAAAGTAGGAAAGAAGCGAGCCTGGAATTGAATTCACGACCTCCTGCTTTTAAAACAGAAGCGTTAGCCACAAGGCCACCGAGCTCGATCGTTTACCCGGTATAAAGCGTGTATGCTACAAATTAAGGTACCCCGGGGCAAGTGGGACCTAAAAAACGCTTGTTCAGCAAAATTGTTAACGCATACTTAGAAAACTAGATATTTCAGAACATTAACCACTGAAACATTATTATATGCTTCAATTGTTGAAGTGTAGAGGTGTTGGAGGCCATTTATTCAATTACAAAAATATTGGTAAAGCAAGAAATAAATTTACCTTCTGGACGAAATTTACCATTTGAAGGGGCAAGTGGGACCTATTATGTTTTCTTCTGTCGAACGAAACTAATTTGAGGAATGTAGATATACTGTTCATATTATTTCTGAGTATTAGTATATTCAGATCATGGATGGAGATTGGTTGCATGTCGGACTTTGTTTTTGCAACAAGAAAGGGATTGTAATGTTAGCAGATATGAAAGATAATAGCCAATTTACTGTTTATTTGGCTGTTGTCTTGTTTTCCATTAGATTACCTTTGTACCAAATGTTTTAGGTGGCAAAGATAAGCAAATCTTTATTCACTTTTCGTATGAATAAATATTTCTCTTTTTAGAACTCAAATTATTACATGAATCAAAACTTCAGAAAAAAATCTTTTTATTCAGGCGATGCGCAGTGTTTTTAATTTATAACAGAACAAAATAGCCAATTTATGTGTTAAGCACTTTATTTATCAGAAAATCTTATGCGAAGTTTAAAAATAACAATACACAAGACAAATCCTGTTGACCTATTGTAGAATAAATAGATTATTTGCACTGTAAACGGGAGAAGAGCGCATAGTTATAGCCATTGTTCTTCTTCATGCGCGATATATATTTTTCAGAATGTAAAGTACACAGTTGGTAAATAACTGTACAATACTTTTTAACAACGAAATCAAACTGCATCTGATTCAGATCCATATGATTTATGATATATGAATGACGAAGTTATTTTTGACTAGACAATCATCTAAAACAAAAAAATAGCTTTATCGAAAATGTTGTTCAAATATGTCCCACTTGCCCCATGTATGTTAAAAGTCAAGGGCAAATGAAAATGGCCGATTTTGGCTTTAATTAAAAATTTTAAATCGTTTTCGATGTCACACAATTATTAAATTGCTCAAAATATTCACTTTCCACATCAATGATAAATTTAGAAACGACTGTTTAGTTGGAAATCCATGGAATTTAAATAAATGTAATAGATTTACCCGGTAGTCATGATCAGGCAATAACATTAGTATGGTGCCTCAAATGGTTTTGATTCCAAATATTTTTGTGTCGGGTGAATTCGTTTATGGTTCTGCTTCATCTTCCTAGAACATTGTTACCATTAAAAACGTTCATCAATTCATCTGCAATCATAGTACCCACTTACCCCGTATTTTCCCTTGCCCCGGGGTACCTTAGTGAAAATGTTGAAAGTTATTAATTTTTTGTAAAAACAAAATATTTATTTACTGGAAAACTTTGTAATTGTTTATTGCTAATGTTGATTAATTTATAAAAAATGGATCTTTCGCAATGAAACATTTTGATTTCTTTATGGAAAATTCTCCTTTTATAATTGAGAGTTTTGCTTTAAAAAGTGCTAATAAATTTCTGTATTGCGGAAAATTCTTTATTTTTCATGAAAATCTATTATTTATGGAAATTTCATATTGTCTTATTGCCTAAAACATTGATTTCTTTTCAAATTTTCTAATTTTTCATGACAAATTTCTAATTTTCCAAGGGGAGTTTTTATTTTAGTCTTTTAAAAATGAATACATTCATTTGGTGACATAAATAATTCTATTAGTATTTCCGAATGGATTTCCAGCCTTATAGTGGAATCTTATTTTTTTTTTCTTTTCGTGTACGATCGATGATTATTGGTTTTTAAGTGGATGTTGTATGTATGGATTTCAAAACTGCCTTAAATCGAGTTGATCATGGGATTCTTGACGAGCGACTGGCAAACAGCACACACAACCTACAGGGGTTAGACAAAAAGATTGAGATAGGTAAAATTTTGTCGAAGTTAAAATCATCATAACTTTGCGTAGAATGATCCGATTTCGATGAAACCGGAACCTTCGAGCCTACTTTTCTAGTATACTGTCCCCATGCAAAACCCTAGACTGGCCATTGGCCACCGGGAATGTTCCGGGTTTTCGAGGATATGTTAAAAATGCATTTTTCTTCTGCTTGTCATTTTATCTGACGTTCACTACCATCATGATTTTTGCTCTCCCTGAAACTAGAACTAATATGCTGACCAAAGCAGGCTGCAGATCTAAAATCCGTCAAGTATTCGCAGAGATATGGCCGTTTCCGTGGAAACGGTCACAGATTGGCCATATACCCTGAACAGATGTCACTTTCGCAGTACACTTCGGTTACAAATTGGCCAGAGAGTCTTACAGTCATCATAATGTAATCTTTAATAGAGATCCTATATTCATCGGCTTGAGAAAACATGAATTTTAACACCCATATATGCATAGTTCCAGACGGTGCCAAAACCGGTCCCTCCTGGAAGGCCCTTGGAACCTGCTGTAAGGGTGGCAATGGACACTATCATTCTGGAAATGTTTCTGTAATCATCTATCTGTTATCATTTCATCATGTTCCCGGTACCGTTTTCACGGAAATGGCCATATCTCTGCGTAGTTTTGATGGATTCGATCTACAGCCACCATTGGTCGGCATATTAGTACTAGTTTTTGGAGAAAGCCTAAAACATGATGAAAATACACGTCACATAAAATGTCAAGCAGTGGAAAAAATACATTTTGAACATACCTTCGGAAAACCTGGAACATCTCCGGTGGCCAAGGATCAATCTCAGGTTTTGCAGGGGGACAATATCCGGACAGATTGTCCGCTTTTGATAGTTCTAATTTTATCAAAATCGGATTATTGTACGCAAAGTTATGATGATTTGAATTTCGACATAATTTTACCTATCTCAACCTTTTTGTGTAACCCCTGTAACTTGATCAGTACAATTGCTGATGAAGAATGTGTGTGGCCGCCAAACATTCTTAATACTCACGCTCTTCTAATGAGAACGTGTACTATACACATGTGGAAGTGTCGGCTTGATAAATGGATTGTGAGTGATTCGACTATGCGTCCAATTTGGGAATCTCGAGCTCATTCAGTAGCCGCTAAGTTGCGAGGGCCGCCGGAGGTCCTTCGTAACTTAGTTGGTTAAAGCACCAGTCTAGCGTACTGAGGGTTGTAGGTTCGAGTCCCATCGAAGGGAAAGTGATTACCTCGAATACATTTTTCAAATCAAATAACAATGCTATTGCTAATGCTAATTCTACCTCCAATACATTTTTCAAACCAAAATCTTCTACATAATGTACATATTTACATCTGAGTTCTCAGAACATTGTAAATTAATGTCCGTGTTGGGCGGTTTAATACCCGGAACACAGGCAATTAACTTTGATATAACTACCACGACGATGCCACCGGAACAGTCCATTTTAGCAATTAACTCTTTCTGTCCAGAAAATGCTGATCCTGAGAAGAACCAAAGCTTTCCCCAGTGCGCTATTCCATTAACTAACTGCAACCAAACGCTTGTCGGAGCCTTGCGCCTAAATTTCACTTCGTGCTGTTATTGTCCGACGGCCACTCGATGACTTTTGGCTAAGATGCCACCATTTGGAATAAATTTTCCAGATCACCATTGCATTGCGCGGGATCGCAACAAACGCGTTTTTTTGTAATCAATCCTTTCTTCACATAAATTGCTGGTGAATGACGACCACCAACGCCGACGACCATCACCAATGCGATGGTTTTCCGTTGAAAATGCTACCAGCGACTTCGTGCTGCTGTGCCCACTCCGCTGTGTAAGCTCTGCGCGAAATCTTGTTCGAACTGAGGATTAGATCCAAACCCACAAATTGTTTGATTTTGATGTCTGTGCTTGCGATGCATGCACGGGATTGGATGCTTTACTATTTCTAACTGTTTGCCAATTCTCATTAGTTAATAGTTAAAAATCTGTAGTTTTAGAACAATACAATGAACGTTGACTCATCCTTGATCGAATGGTGCAACAATATTAGAAATCCATCGAAAAACGGCTGAGATATTAACGTTCAAAGTCTATCATATTTTCGTGATGGTCTCCGATTTTCGCAATCGCATAGTGTGCCCCAATATAGAAAAGACAGACGTAGTTCTACGTCAAAAAACATTAGAGGTTGTTTGGAGCAACATAATAGCATAGTGACTAAATCTGGTCACATATAAGTTATCGTAGCCCATGTGGAACACGCATGTTGCTAGGGATGTTGGACTCATTTGAAGATTGGAACGAACGTGAGCTTCTCGGGATTTGTGTGGCCAAATATAACACGATATCGTATACTAGATAAAGACATTCTGTTCGGATACTCTTTAGTCAGCCATGCTTTGGAGCGCCTCATCATAGTCAAAGTCCTCGGAGTCTTGTTGGATTCTGAGCTAACGTTCCGCCCTCATTACTAGACAGGTTGGTTTTATCCTGAGGCTTGTTTCCGCGACCATCTGTGTTTGGAGTTCCTCTATTGTGCTCTTGTATGCTCTATACTGGAGTCACCAGTCTGGTGTTCATACAAGAGAATCTAGATTGACCATTTCGAAACAATTAAACGAAAGTTCGTCAGGTCGCGTTGAGCACTCGATGCAATCGGTAACTCTGCTTACTTGTCGGGCTCGGGATAGATTTTATATCTTCTCTCTAAATAAAGTCAGACTACGCCACCCGTGATTACATTTCGTGCGCAAAGTGCGTAACAGAACCACGTTTGCGGCGCGCAACCTTGCCAAGCTTCACGCTTTTGTGCGCATCCGGTACCCGGGTTTCAAGAGTAACATGCCTAAAAAATTTAAAAACCATGCGCCTCCATATACCTGTAGAAATGGTTAGAGACTTCAAGCGAATAAAGTGACGAATCAAAGTTTTATTAGTGATATCATATAGTGAAGTAAATTGCGACTATAGGTACATCCCTTGGTACATCCTCAGTTATTCTTTTTTCTCCTTTCCAGTCCTCACCACTACAGAGTAGTCAGTAGGTGACTGCTATCAATTACAGCGGTTGAAATAGCGAGTGCATAAGTTCAGTCACGCATTATTGTACCGGATTCACCTTCGATTCCATGGCATCCGAGGTCAGAGGCAATCCGGTTTCCCAACTACATGGGCCCGAAAAAAAATATGGAGCAGTAACCACGTTAGTACTGACAGGTAAAGATGGTGCCAGATTACAAGTACAACCTTGTGCAATCAGGAAAAACATTGAAGATACCGTCGGCCCGATTGAACAAGCAAGAAGTGAACAGAAAGCCAGCCGTTAAGTTTTACGAGCAAGGAAACCAACTAAGGTGAAAATACTTCTAAAAACCCAGATCAATCCACCTAGCGTTGGTGGTGCCTTTCTCGCGCATTGAAATAATAAGAAAAACACATAAAAGAGGTCGAAATAGCAGTTTAGGGGGATAGATTTCACTTTTTCCATCAATTCATATGCATTTGCGGTCACTTGAATGCATTGCTGCAAGAAAGGGAAAACAATCTGTGGAAGACAAAGTAGACATGTTTATAAAGCAACATAAGAAGAAGGAGGAACGAATCAGCGAACTGCTTGATGTCACCCGGCAAAGGACTCTCAACATACCAAAAATGAATGCAGGAAATCAAAATATGAAGGAATTTCGATAACATGCTCAGCAAACGAACGGATTCAATGAGCAATGATCCCAATCTCAAACCAAGGCTAAAGAACACCACACATAAACAGTCACAACAGAAGCAAACAGAAATGTCACCACCCAGCAAGAAGCTATTAAAAACAATAGAAGTCCAAATATAACCAGACGAATGAACATCCAGTCCTCACAGAAAGGCACAAATATTCTAGATGCAGATAAGAAACCATCGCTTCGATCACACAACCCATCCTCAGACTGGCCATCGCAATAATCCAGAAACAACGTCATCGCTTACCCCTTACAGTCAGTGCTACCGAAGTGACCACCTACGATAATCGCACTGTAGTGATGCTGCAGAAATTTCAGATCACTCAGCAGACCTCTTTGCAGCGGACTCCGCTACAACTACGTACTCAGAAGATTTTCGACGGAAAATGCTTAGCTGAGAAGAAACCCCCTCGATCTGAATTCTGATTATGACTCTAATCGAATAATGACTAAAGATAACTAACAATAACTAAGGAACTATTTCGTGCTATGGAAAATACGACAGGAACATTTGTTGGGCCTGATGAAATAGGATACCCTATGCTCAAAATACCTGATTTCTGGAAGAAAAGTATTATGGTCCCAATGAAGGAAAACTCAGCGACGCCAGTGGTGCAAGCGTAAGGGAGCTGGGGGCATTACATATAATCCAACGAACTCGGCGAACGTCTGTTCCAAAATCGTGTATTGCAGTCTTCTAAAATGGCAGTGTTTCCAAAGTCCTTAATCGTCCTAATTAAATGTTTAAATTGATTGTTACAAGCCCTCCCTTCATGAAAAACGGCAAACTAAAAAACGAAAAACGGTAGACAGTTTCACCCTTGAAAAAGGCCAAAATAAGAGGCTGGAACGTCGGGCAAATTAAAACACATCGTTTTAAATACATAAGACTGAGAAAGCCAAAAAATAATTCCATATGAAAAATGTTATCTAATTCCTTGATTCTATTTACAAACATGGGTTTAGATGTATTGAAATCAATTACATTAGCTACATCATTGAACGAACGAAACTGAAGCGGCGATATCGACATTTGTGAAATCGAGGATTCTATCCCAGTTGATATTGTCAAGCTCTTGTGAAATTCTTTCATAGTCTGCATTGTCGAAATCTTTGTTTAGATTCACAATGAAACAACACTTTGTTCGGCCGTGTTGTAGTTATCGAGATGAAGAAGTAGAAGTAGTAGATGGTAGATGTAGATGATATGTACATGCCTTAGGAAGTCGAGTAAAACTCCAACCCGTAAATTTCCTAGATCGGATGGAGAATCGAGCCCAGCCATCTTCAGCATGGTCTCAGCATGGTGTGAATTTTACTAGTGACAATGATACCGGCAAAGTACTCTGAACTAAATTGATACTCATAAAGCAGAGGTCTTGGGGGCAGCAGGGACTTTGTCCAAGGGCTTGACGATCCCTCCCCAGGCCATCTGCGAGTTGTGGCGCCTGCCAAGGATGTGGTGGGGTTTGACAGTGGGCCCTGTTAAACCTCTATAAAAAGCTGCATGTATCCGCAAGTAGGCTCCGCCAAAGCGACCGTGTGCCGCTCAAAGCGCACAAGCCCAAGTCCTGGTGTTAGGTGGGACGCTAAACAGCCCTGACACGACGGCCCTCCGGCGAGACAGGAGGTTTGCGCAGGCCCAATAAGCCGCCTGGAAAACCAATAATTACGAACAATATAAGAGATAATGCGACTCGATATAATCGGCAAAGACCTAGGCGACGAATAAAGGATCACGATTGGAAGCTTGGAACATGGAACTGCAAGTCGCTAGGTTTCGCAGGTTGCGACAGGATGATCTACGATGAATTACATCCCCGCAACTTCGACGTCGTGGCGCTGCAGGAGATTTGCTGGACAGGACAGAAGGTGTGGAAAAGCGGGCATCGGGCGGCTACCTTCTACCAAAGCTGTGGCACCACCAACGAGCTGGGAACCGGCTTCATAGTGCTGGGAAAGATGCGCCAACGCGTGATTGGGTGGCAGCCAATCAACGCAAGGATGTGCAAGCTGAGGATTAAAGGCCGTTTCTTCAACTATAGCATCATCAACGTGCACTGCCCACACGAAGGGAGACCCGACGACGAGAAAGAAGCGTTCTACGCACAGCTGGAGCAGACATACGATGGATGCCCACTGCGGGACGTCAAAATCGTCATCGGTGACATGAACGCGCAGGTAGGAAGGGAGGAAATGTATAGACCGGTCATCGGACCGGATAGTCTGCACACCGTATCGAATGACAACGGCCAACGATGCATAAACTTCGCAGCCTCCCGCGGAATGGTAGTCCGAAGCACCTTCTTTCCCCGCAAAAATATCCACAAGGCCACATGGAGATCACCTAACCAAGAAACGGAAAACCAAATCGACCACGTCCTAATCGACGGTAAATTCTTCTCCGACATCACGAACGTCCGCACTTACCGCAGTGCGAATATTGAATCCGACCACTACCTCGTTGCAGTTTGCCTGCGCTCAAAACTCTCGACGGTGTACAACACGCGTCGAAGTCGGACGCCGCGGCTTGATATTGGGCGGCTACAAGACGGTAGACTAGCCCAAGAATACGCGCAGCAGCTGGAAGTGGCACTCCCAACGGAAGAGCAGCTAGGCGCAGCGTCTCTTGAAGATGGCTGGAGAGATATTCGATCCGCCGAATAAAGGATACGAAGAGCACCTGAATGGCGATGTGGCAGACGAAGATGGCGGTATGGTGATGGACCTAGGGGAACGCGCGCAGGACATAATTCTACCGGCCCCGGATCTCCAGGAAATCCAGGAGGAGATTGGTCGGCTGAAGAACAACAAAGCCCCTGGGGTTGACCAATTACCAGGAGAGCTATTTAAACACGGTGGTGAGGCACTGGCTAGAGCGCTGCACTGGGTCATTACCAAGATTTGGGAGGAGGAAGTTTTGCCGCAGGAGTGGATGGAAGGTGTCGTGTGTCCCATCTACAAAAAGGGCGATAAGCTGGATTGTAGCAACTACCGCGCAATCACATTGCTGAACGCCGCCTACAAGGTACTCTCCCAAATTTTATGCCGTCGACTAGCACCAATTGCAAGGGAGTTCGTGGGGCAGTACCAGGCGGGTTTTATGGGCGAACGCTCCACCACGGACCAGGTGTTCGCCATTCGCCAAGTACTGCAGAAGTGCCGCGAATACAACGTGCCCACACATCATCTATTCATCGACTTCAAAGCCGCATATGATACAATCGATCGGGACCAGCTATGGCAGCTAATGCACGAAAACGGATTTCCGGATAAACTGACACGGTTGATCAAAGCGACGATGGATCGGGTGATGTGCGTAGTTCGAGTTTCAGGGGCATTCTCGAATCCCTTCGAAACCCGCAGAGGGTTACGGCAAGGTGATGGTCTTTCGTGTCTGCTATTCAACATCGCTTTGGAAGGGGTAATACGAAGAGCAGGGATTAACACGAGTGGCACAATTTTCAATAAGTCCGTCCAGCTATTTGGCTTCGCCGACGACATAGATATTATGGCACGTAACTTTGAGAAGATGGAGGAAGCCTACATCAGACTGAAGAGGGAAGCCAAGCGGATTGGACTAGTCATCAACACGTCGAAGACGAAGTACATGATAGGAAGAGGTTCAAGAGAAGACAATGTGAGCCACCCACCGCGAGTTGGCATCGGTGGTGATGAAATCGAGGTGGTAGAAGAATTTGTGTACTTGGGCTCACTGGTGACTGCCGAAAATGATACCAGCAGAGAAATTCGGAGGCGTATAGTGGCTGGAAATCGTGCATACTTTGGACTCCGCAAGACGCTTCGATCGAATAGAGTTCGCCGCCGTACCAAACTGACCATCTACAAAACGCTCATTAGACCGGTAGTCCTCTACGGACACGAGACCTGGACGATGCTCGTGGAGGACCAACGCGCACTCGGAGTTTTCGAAAGGAAAGTGCTGCGTACCATCTATGGTGGGGTGCAGATGGCGGACGGTACATGGAGGAGGCGAATGAACCACGAGTTGCATCAGCTGTTGGGAGAACCATCCATCGTTCACACCGCGAAAATCGGACGACTGCGGTGGGCCGGGCACGTAGCCAGAATGTCGGACAATAACCCGGTGAAAATGGTTCTCGACAACGATCCGACGGGCACAAGAAGGCGAGGTGCGCAGCGGGCAAGGTGGATCGATCAGGTGGAAGATGACTTGCGGACCCTCCGTAGACTGCGTGGCTGGCGACGTGTTGCCATGGACCGAGCCGAATGGAGAAGACTCTTACATACCGCACAGGCCACTTCGGCCTTAGTCTGAATAAATAATAATAATAAAGCAGAGGTCTAACGATCGACATGACCAATCTGACGCAGTGATGCTACTGAATAATGATCGAGTAACCTTTTCGATGCCACCAGAAGCAGCAATGAGCAGGATCTCGATGAAGAAAATTGTCATTAACTCGCCGCCACTTAATACCGGGGAGTTTGAAATCACCAAACATCGAAGTCCCATCATTAATTGACGCGATGTCGCAGATACATGTTATTGATTGTAAATGCATATAAAGCAGGACATAATTACGAGATTATCCGAAGGGAAATACAAAAACGCATAGGACTAATTTCCGGATCTCAAACTCTACCGTTCCATACTTGCCCAGCGGAATTCCACAATTCGATTTGGATTACGTGGGCACTGACATCGGAGCGATAAGGGCGTCACAACTGAATACTGATGTAATATTGAGTTCATACCTTCAACGTTCTGGTCGTAGATTTGTAGTTCGTAAGCTATATGATCAAAGATAGAGAGAGTAGAATTTGGACTTATCGTAATAGCTGCGTTCTTAATGTGAGGAGCGATGACTGAAATGACTCGACCTTGATCGGTCATGGGTCTTCCTTAAGGCCATAGACAAGTCTGCGTCCTGGTGTTGCATCCACCAATCATTAATTCAGCGTATTGTTCGTATAAGTTCTCATATTCAGTTGATACCTAGATTAAGAAACCAATTATCTGACGTGCAGTATACAGTAGTACTCCAAAAAGAATGCCTCGCTTCGGGCAGTTCATCCTACGATTAGCTGCGTTTTGTTTTCAGCATATGAAGTCGGAAGACAATCATTAACTTGAAGGTCTCCATCACATTCTTGCTTTATGTCCGTATTCGGACATTCTTAATTCTACAACGAGATCTTCAAATCCGCAAGCGTCGGTTTCCAGTTTCCAAAGTAGCTGTTCGTAGATAAATTGTCCTAAACTGGACAGAGAATCGAACCCAGCCGCCTTCAGCAAAGTCTTTGATTTGTAGCAAAATTTTGAGTGAAAAAGGTAATCGATGAAAATAATGCTTGTTACCACCTAATAATAATGTATATATATTGTCAAACGTGAAACTCGTCACGAATGAAGCATACTCATACGAGTGTTTATAAACTATAGCGTTACATATCTACATGTTTCGATAAAGAGCATGTTATCGCGATTTTCCCGAGTGCAGTTTGTGAGTGGGTCGTTATCTATGTTGACTGGTAGATTAGAAGTATATTGATTCGACATTGATTGGAAAGAAAAACTTCATACGTACTGCAATTGCATATTTACTTTCAGGTGCGGAAAAAGTAGCCTAAAGTGACTTTTATGGCATACATGTATTGTATTTCCTCCCGTATTTTTTCGGATAAAATTATCCACTTATAAATTTTTATCATGTGACTAAAACGAATACTCTACATATATCACTGGAAAATCAAGTTAATTTTTCCTCAGACCGAACAAAGATTTGAACCTAACAACTGCTCTAATGATCTGCTTTGCCACCGCGCATCTAATATACTGAGCTATGAATGCGTTTAGTAAGATTAAATGATTGAAATCACGAAAAGATTCTAGTGACATTTTTCAAGAACATTATAGAAGTTTCAGAATATTTAAAAAAAATCGTTTTGTAAGTTTTGTAAGAGAAATTGTTCATGTTGTAGTATCATGAAAAACCTACTAGGTATTTGCGCCCTTTGTAAACGAATCAATCAAATTAATCATTTTTTTTTCCTTACTGGCGTTATAGAGAAAGTTCATTAAGGATACAGTAAGTCCTTTAACACTTCCAGCAACAGCCACCTACTATTTACGTCCAACGTGCGTACTGCATTGACGTTGAAATAGGTATGTGTACTGCTAATAGAATCCAATAAAAACGGAAATTTCTTCATTACCGTCAGCATCGATGCAGAAATGCTGTCTTCAGACCATGCCGTACACACATAGCATGAAATGATTGATGATGAGCACTTCCGGAAAACAAAAATTCTAGTCGACGCACCGTCGACCTTTATTAATCGAAAATTGAACTTTTGAAACACTTTCCCCAGGCGACGTGCGACGCAACACCAACTATCGCATTATCACGTTCAATCCTGACGGACAAATGAAGGGAAACATGAGACGAAAACGCCGTAAGTATATGGTCGAGTTTAAGGCGTATGATTTCATTATCAAGTGAATGTTTTTTTATGTGCGTAGCGCACCGGGGCAGATCTCCGTGTTGTTGGGCAAAAACTCTAGTAATCTGCCTATATATGGCATCCGCAGCGAACTATCGAGGGAGTTCACCAATTAAGCTTCATCTGAGTTTATTCTCCATAAAAGTTAAAACACAAATTATAATTTTTATATACGAATGCCTAATGAGCACTAAACGATGAGGCAGCAAAAGCCCACTTGGAGTTGCAATATTAATAGAAAAGAAAGAATTAAATTTATAAAAAAAAATCCGTTCGAATTCACCTAGCTTTATTAGTGTATTATCATAGAGCATACAATACTTGATCTCTATTCAAGCAAACTATTTTCAACTAGCAGCATATCATGATTTTATATTATGGATTTTTGATTGGATTGGATTTAATTGGATTTTGATTTGATTTGATGGATTATGGATTCATGATATGGAATGATAATTGATTGAATTCATGAAAGGCAAACATTGCATTTGCTTTGGTTAATCTGCATAACATAACTTGTATTTCAGAGCATTTGAATATTTTTCAACGAATAAGAATTATTGATGAAAATGTATGAATTATTTTTCACTTAATTTACCATATCTTGGGATACTAGAAGAAAGAATTTGAGTCAAGCTGCCTTGCAGTCAGGATTTAGAAGTGAATGATAATTAACATCGAGTGTATGCAAACACAACATGTTTGATCAGATTTTTGCTTTTTAGTGAGTTCTATAATAATAGTTTATTTATCATTTGCTACCAAATATCACCAACCTCGACGTAAATATAGGAATTTGATAAAAAATAAATTCAAAATTCAATCAGATAACCTCAAATAATGTTATAAGAATGGAAAATAAAAAGAATTAGGTCAACAGAAAATGCAATATCAACGTGCATTTTTTTATTTATTATTTTGTTTATCCAAGAAAGAAGAATCAATTTCAGATGGATACTGCAAGAATCCGCAAGGAATATGTCATTCAATATGGCCACTTCCGAGAAAATTGTTGTTGTATTCCCGAAATTTATCAAGGAATTGTCGCAGAGTAAACATCTTGTCCGTTGTTGATCATACTTCTCGAAAACGGCTTTGATATTCGTCGACGGAGGTCTCCAGTTAGCCTTGCGAGAGAAGGCGTAGGATTGAAAATCCAGAGATGGCGAATTCTATTCTCGGTCCGGTCTAGGATGTTTCCGGGTGGGGAACATTTCTAACTCCCTGGGCATAGTGTATCCATTGTCCTTGCTCAGTGTTGGGAAAAACTCAAAACCTCAAAACTCACGAACGATTCAAATCAAACGTGAGTTGAAACGCATCCAACTCAGCACCTAAAAAATCATGACTGAGTTGGACCATCGTAGGGTTTCTTTTGTTCTCCTTCGTAAATTAACAGTAAATTAACGTTCAACATATAGAACAATGGATACTCTTGCGGGTGTAAACAATAAATTGAACCCAAATTGTTTTTAAACATTTTTTGGAGCGAAATGATTATTTGGGGAAATGAGTGAAATGATCCGTTTTAGCATGAAAAACTCAGACGTGATGCATTCCTTTAAAATCGCAAACGAGTTAGCGACGCAGTCGCTGTATGTTCAGACGCATGGTCCTTTTACGTCTAGAACCGAAGATGCTGAACAGCCTTGTGCGAATCTTATATACCTTCAGATAATGGTCCTCAAACATGACCATTTTGCATGTTAAACCAGCGGTGGTGGTCTAATTATTTTCAGGAGTGATAAATAAGAGATCGATATGATAAATAGTCCCGAAAACTTTGTAATTGTTTTATTAAATATTGTAGGGGGAATGACGGCTTTGGCAGGTTTTGTTCTATTATTGGCAGGGGGGTTTTTTATGACTGATTATGCTCAAATTTGGCCTAAACATTCTTTGCATATCAAAGAATATTTTGGCCAAATTTCATAAAATTTGGTCGACAAAAACCCCCCTGAATGATTTGATATTTCAACTTGTATTAGGCAAATCATCAAAAAATGTCTATTGGTAAATTTTTGTTTATTTATATTTCAACTGTTGACGAACATTTCTTGTGTGATTGAGTTTAGGGGAAAAAAGTGATCAAGAGCCTAGTTAAATTGATCTTCAAAGTAGTACTACAAAATCTGTACTTTACGAAGATGACAAAATGGCAGCCCTATGGGTAAACTGTTGACAAACCTCACACAATCAATGGAACTCGTAGCCTTTTACCTATCGAATAAAGTCATGAACATAAAGTCAATCATTAACAATCATCTGCGAAAAAATGTACAGAGTTTAAATCAAGTACAAAAAGAAGACCATTCATCAAATCAGAGACAAAAGTGGCCAATGAACTGATCCTTGAAGAACACCCGATAGCGCAAGTTTGAAAGCGGATAATACCTATTAACAAGAAAAGTTAAAATCTATCTGTTAAACAGATTTGAAAAAGAATTTTAGAATATAAAAGTTGGGATTTTGGGTAATTTCGACGTGAACCTTCAAGATGGTAGTTTCGGTACCTTCTGTAACGTTTTTAAAACCAGACTGAAAGAGTAAAAGGTGTAAGAAAATTCATACAAATAATGAATCCTGAAATCTGATTTTCAATCACATTTTAATAGTAGTTTGTGCAACAAGTTGCAAAAAGATGATTTTTTCAGCACGAGTTGTACGTTTATCCAACGAGGCTGGCCGAGTTCACCATAGTTCGATAAGCAACGATAAATGTGCTTGCCTTAAAAAATTTATGATGTCCACCAAACTATTTATTTTATTACGGGGCGCATAGAATACACTATTTGAGCACTTACACAAGCTAACTCAGTAAAATATAGTCATGTAACTACTGTTCTGATGTTGGTTTTTCATTATAGCACCCAAATGAGTGTTATAATAAATATTATGCAACCCATTTGAGTTGCATAATGTTCATTAAAGCACCCATTTTGTATGGAAAAGTAGGCCGTTTTATCACTCAAAGACGAACTGTAAACCAGATATTATGATCAGGAATTGCAAAAAACACTTTAAAGGTGGATTCAGTGGTCAGTCGTCTCTATCCACTCTGTCTTGAGAACGAAAACAATGCGCTTAGCACATAGGAAGGATGGATCAGAATGCTCGATGGCAGCAAATATAAACAGAAATAACGAATCGAAATTCCCGAATCCTAAACGAACCTTTGACGTTTTCAAGGACATTTTCGGCAAATTTTCAGGAGTGTTTACAACAGCTCATGTAGTTGGAATCTCGAACTACGAATCTAGTGATAAACATTCTTGAAAGCATGTCTGAAACACCATCATTTGGCCAATTTTCAATGGCAAACAATGGGACAGAATTCCCCGTTGAAGGGAGAGAGATTCGGACATTGCTAATTTTCCAAAAGGGTTTTTACAAAATTTCTACACATACATACATCACCTCAGTTGAGTCGATTGGTGATCTAAATGATACTTTGGGTACAACTTTGCTGTACGAGAAAGGCAAAAATAGTCTGGTGCATAACGTAGGACTAGGAAACTAGGAAAAAAGACACAATTGTATAAGAAATGAATGGTGAACGCATGGCAAGAATAAAGTCTAATTCTGAAGATTTTCATCCTTATTTGAAGACACTTGAACTTCACAATGTTATAAAAACCCAACAGGTAGAGAAATATGTTGGTAGTTGGATAATCTCTAAAACGGAAATGTTAGAAATAGTTTTGATTTCAACTAAATAGCGGAGTCACCAAATCTTGAAACAGCACAAAGGCTTGATGTCTTGGTTTGGCCTAATACTAGTACTTTTATTAGTTTCCGAGACTATGCACAGTATCACTGCCAGTTAACTGTAACCGTTTTATTTTGTGATTAAAGCGAGTTCAATGATCATTAAAAAAAGGTTTTCATTATGGGGAAACGGAAACGGCATTTTTTATAATGCAGTGATATAGAAAAAGAAAGTCAATTTATGTCACATTTTAGTCGTGCGGTAAGTAGCGCGGCTACAAAGCAAGTCCTTGCAAAAGGTGACTGGGTTCCGGTCCGGTCTTGGAAATGTTCTTTTACGTCACTAAGTTACGAGGTACCATGCGCCTCCCAGTTCTGTTTATACTGGCATATGCATAGCTGCTCAAGCTGGCAAACATATGCTAATAAGTTTTCCGGCAACAGAACGTCACTTTCAAATTTTCAGAAATAGTCTATACTATTATGATTCTTTCATATGTTAAAATGGCAACATCAAACTAGTTTTGTAAACTGTCGAATCATATAAAAACGTATTTCTTCTGTCCGAAATACGTCCTTCCCAAGCAAAGTTTGAAATCCAATTGAAATCAAAATTTGCTGTCATGATGTCAATTATTTGATTACTCAAGTTGATCTTGTTTTGTATGGATTAACGGTTAACACAGCAGAAATGAGAGCATATTTTTACACTGTGAAATCATACTGAAAACAAATGTTGCAGTCAATAATGAAATCAACATGATTGCTAAATTTGATATCATAAGGTTCTTAATTTGATATCAAAATGAGTATTCAATCAAATTGTTTTCATGAGCATTCATGACAGCAACAGCATAATTTGATCTAAAGCTGCTATCATTATGATAACTAAGGAATGCATATTGAAAACATGTTGCGATATCAATTTGTATTAATTAACAATTTACATCAAATTTTGTTTTGAATATAATCTCATCATAATATCTATCTCAATCATAATATCGTTAACCAACTTTGCTCCGTCCGTCCATATCCGCGTGTTGCTAACCACGTACCGTGCGGGACCGAAATCCGTACAGCACCTAAATACGTCCACCTGATGAGATATCAATAAATTGTAGGGGATTAAAGGTAATTAATGTAAAAATAATTTATTTTGTCCTGTTTAGATACTTGGCAGCAAGCTTTTAGGGCATAGAAATGGAAAGAAGGCTTTGAAATTAAAACAACAAAAATCAAAACCAAATCGCCACCCACCAAACGCGAAGTTTTTGCCGCCATTTTGTTTTTGTGTAGAGTATAATTGCACCAAAAGTAACTGTGTTTTAATTGCTAATTGTAAATCATTACATAACATAAGCGGAATACAAATCGAAGGGATGGCTTCTCAAGGTGCGTATCGAACTATTTACAGTGGCAGTTTAGTTAATCAGACTGCTTCAATTTAAATATTTAGTTAAAAAATAGCTGTACGAATTTTGACCTCCTTGACGAGTCAGGAGTAGCTGATTTTATTCATTATTTTATCATGTTTTTCGTAGTTTTTAATGAGTAAATGTGAAAAATTTCAAAAGTAGAAGCCTTCATGCTCCTGTGTCAATGACAAACGTTTTATTTACATTCGATTCCTATTTTCTAATGACTTTTTCATATACTAAGGTGCTTGTTTTGTATGGAATACAAACTCCTGACGGAATCAAGTTTAAAAGTGCTCGCGTTTTCGGGGGCACACCACTCGATTCAGAGGCGGCACACAACTGTCATTTTTGTTGATTTAGCTTTGCTGCGTCGCAGCATGCGTGAAATAATAAAAATGACAGTTGTGCGTTGCTTCCGTATCGAGTGGTGTGCCCCCGAAAACGCGAGCACTTTTAAACTTGGATTCCGTCAGGAGTGACCTTAAGTGTACGGATTTCGATGCCCCACGGCAGTCTACGTTGAGTCCGAAAATCGCGCTCTACTTTACCTGGCCTTCTTGTGGCCGTCGAATCACTATCGAGAACCATTTTCACCGGGTTAATGTGCGACATCCTAGCTACGTATCTGACCCACCGTAGTCGTCCGATTTTCGCGGTGTGAACAATGGATGGGTTTCACAACTACTGGTGCAATTTGTGGTCTAAATAGACTCATCCATGTACCCCCTTCCATCTGCAACCCCATGGATGGTACGCAGCACTTTCTTCCGAATACTCCAAATGTGCGTTGCTCCTCTGTGAACATTGTTCAGATCGTAGAGGACCTGTGATCTAATGAACGTTTTATAGATAGTCATTGTACGGCGGCAAAAACTATTTGACCGGTACGTCTTGCGGAGCCCAAAGTAAGGACGATTTCCTGCCACAATGCATCTTCGTATTTCTCTGCTGGTATCGTTTTCAGTGGTCACCAATCAACTCTAGTAAATGAATTCTTCAGCCACTTCGATTACGTTGTCCACTCTCGAGCCTCTTCCTGTAATGTACATCGTCTTCGACCTGTTGATGACAAGTTCGATCCACTTAGCTTCCTTTTTCAGTCTGATGTAGGTTTCTTTCATCTTCTCGAAATTACGTGCCATAATATCAATGTCGTATACGAAGCTAAGCAGCAGAATGGACCTCGTGAAAATCATACCATTAGTGTCAATCTCGCCACCACGTTTTTGTATACATTTATAAAATTGTGTATGGACTGTGGTCATGTATGCTTTTATCTCTCTATCTCTATTTTTGTGTATTAACACCACGAGGTAAATCCGTCGGTTTTATCTTTGATTTCATAAATAGAGCGCTCGATATATTTTAATTAACATGTACTTTCCTGAGCTTTAATAAATTAAACATTTTATCACACCTTCCCTTAATTACTGGAAGAAATTAAGGAGAAAAACATATAGCTTTTACATACACTTAGAATGAAAGGAAGGCAGAAACATGGGTCTGTTATCAAAATATGGAATTCACCACCCCGTCCACCACGAATCGTGTTTATCAACTTTTTCTATGGGCCGAACCGACGGTGAAGCAAAAATTTGCAAATGTGGATATAGCCCGATCAAGCAATCGAGCGCAGTGCACGCGCCACCATCCGTTTGAATGATGCGGCAAAGTACACCACTGCCATTGGGCCAAAATTAATCACAGAGCATGATACTAATTCTGAGCCCCACTCAAAACAATTTACAAGTTCAGTTCATGTGGTTTCAATTAAAACGGTTGATTCATCCATAAACGATAAGAGCCGCCCTATCACTTTCATAGCGTTGTCATGATTTTAATTGGATTGTTTGTCACGTACAACATCATTAAAACAACATAATTTATAACCGGTCAGCATTTATTCTAGCGCGCTAGCGGATGAAAAAGAAACTCTGAATTTGATTTATCAGTCTGTATAGACAGGAACAGCATTCAAAATTTCTTTGTGTGTATAAGATGAATAACTTCTACAAGTTTTAATTTGTATCATTGATCTCGTACTTACACATTGTATGCACACAATTCAAGTTCTCTCCGGATAATACACACAATCTCCCTAGCCATTATTTCACGCGTTGCTGAGCGAGAAGTAAGACCATACGCAATATATAAATAAATGGAAATTGAATCATGAAATTGCTTTCGTGTTGTTCAGCGTAAATTCTGTACTCTCGTTCTTCTATTTTTCGGAGAGGAATCTGCAAACACAACTAATACTGTAACAAACAGTAACTCTCTTCTTTCGACTTGTTCAAGTATTAGTAGGTGGTGAACGAATAAATCTGGTTTGTAAGTATCCCGTCCCGAAGCCGAAGAAAATTCCTACCAGCGCCGAGGCAGGTAACGAAGAAAATGCAGACACTCCGACATCGGCAATCGTCAGCCAGTCTTGCTGTAGCCTCTGTAGGAAGGAGCGACTGGAACCAAACATCACATTCAAACAAACGAGTTTGTTGGCAGCCATGTACGTGTAAGCTGCGTCAACGATACTCACAAATACAGCAATTTGAACGGCATAAAAAGGTAAACTGTGATAATTTGTTCGTATTTTGTATCGTGTCCGAGCATGAATGTTAATGAAAACGTAGCTGAAAGTGAGCTATTGCATTTATGCTCTTTTTTTCGAGGGCGTGTCATATTATCACGCCTCTAACAACAGTTTGCCTTATTCCCGGTCGTGCACATCCATATACGTAGGATACTACTTGACACCGAATCGTCAGCTGGATTGCAATTTCCTTAGGAAATTCAATAATAAAGTGTAATTTGGGCACTTCGATACTTATCCTGGGTAAATTGATATCAATCACGGTTTATTTTATGATACACTTGTCAATAACGCGAATAAATGTTTGATAATAAAAAAACGTATCATTCTCACTCCATTAGCAACTTCCTCATTCTATAGTATTTTTTTTCTACTAATAAGTTTATTGAAAAATGCTAAGGACATTTGGCGTTCTAGAAATTTAAAAAGACGAAGGATTATAGACATTTGTTTTTATAGTTGAATTACGACTGAAGCCAACTTTTTCAAATGCTAAAACCCAGCTATGTCCTTGAAACTCGTTGATTGTTTAAATCAATCATTTTCTGAAATAACGATTAACTTTTTTAAGGAGCAATCTGCTGAGGTAGACTGATATTTATACGGGTATGCAGCGACTGTAAGGACGTGGCCAGGAGAATAATGTGGTACTTGAAGTGTAATGCTTACATAAATATAATTCAAACAAAGTAAGCACAAAGTAAGTAAATTTCTGAACATGTGTCACAGAGGAAAGACGGATAAAAATACATTTAACGCTCAGCTAATTGGCCACTATAAAGGGCTGACCGAAGTGATCGGAGTTCCTCGAAGTTTTGAAGAAGTCTGTAATAATGTCCTCCCGTAAAAGAACCGTACTCCAGCACTCGATGGGATGAACTATCCGACCATCTCGCTTTTCCGTCGAATAATGGTATTTCTTCAACCATTACAACCGCACAGCACAAGGGACTGGCAGCAGCAGCTACATCGATTCCAGCTCCAGCATCATCTGTTCCAGGATACCCTAGTGGCCCGAGGTAAACAACCCTTCAGGGAAGTTCGAGATGTTTTGGGAGATCGTGATGTGGTCTATATGCAGGCCATTTATAGTTTTCTTTGTACTTTTGACAACAAAATCCAATAATTTGTTTTTTTTTTCTTCAAACTTTATTTTGTTTAGTCTCTGTTTCTGTTCCGTAGAGCACCATAGCTCTTGCCATCCGGAAGATGCTCCCAGTCGAACCATTCTTCGAGCACAACGACACGCCACATTGTCCCTGACGCCAAATACCCGGATGAGAAGCTGAAATTCCCTGATCCCAAATCCATAGCCCCGTCCATCCTTAAACATTGTAAACTAACCTCGAGTCACCACGAGTACGCTGGCTTCTACCCCTCTCTTACTAACTGAAAAATTAAATGATATTGATTGTATATATCATAAAGAACCATGGCTCCGTAAAGTGTTATACACGCCTGAGCCTACCAAATAAACGAACTTGGAAAAAAAAAATCATCTGCTCCATCCACTAGCGAGAGGCCGTCACTTGCTCGCTCTGGACACCCTCACCAATCGGTGAACGAAAAGCTTCTACCAGAAGTATCTGCTCTGTTCTTCACACCAAAACAACTTTATTCTGGGCATGTTCATTATTGAAAATGGCTGCTACTGTGTATAAGAACATCAAAAAACCAAAAAGCTCAAGGCATCGACTACATCTTGAACCTCGAAATCAAAAACATGAATTCATAGTTTTTCAAGCACATATTTAAGCATTTATTTCGACTCTTCCCATCGACTGCTTCCCATCGCCCTCTCCCTTATAGATATTATTATTATTATTGCTGCCTTGGCTTGACTCTGAAGAACAAGCTTATTTTCAGACACAGGTTTACAAAACAGTGACAAAGTGCCGGTCTCGGAGAGTTGCGCAAAAACTGATCTTCTGAAACTCCAGTTGATTCAATACATGCTCCTGAGGATGATCATGAACTACGAACTACGTTTCATTGACTGATCAGCTTTGCTATAGAATTTAAGCACTCATTTATCCGTTAAAATGTGTATACTTTCGTTGTAACTGCAATGGATCTTCCAAAGCAGTTAGTTGTACACCTTTAAACCACTTTGCTCTTTAAAAAATATGTCCCTTACTAGGTTGGTCGAGGAATTCTTCTACTTTGTATCCATCCTAACGGCTGGTAGTAATGTTAGTTGTGAAATGCGTAGTCGGTCTCTTTCAATACATCTTGATTCGTTTAACTTTTAGTTAAAATTTGACAGTTCGATGGAACCCTACTCCGGGGCATGGTTAGATCCATTTTGCTCCAAATAACTATCAATCTGTCAAAACTCAAATGGGTCGGCTGAAAAGCAGGCAAACTTTAACATATGATTCAAGTATGACGTCCGCTACTTTTTAGGATTTCTAGACCCCCCCTCCCCCCTCTGTCACGCTTTTTTGTATATCTAGTACATGTAAAGCCTGTCCACGTTAAATTTCGGACACCCATCATCCAATGCGATTTTTTAAAATTTTCACAAACCACTGAGGAGATCAATTTACACGACATTTGAATCTCTCCGCTTTATGTTATACTTTCAGCGGGTTTTCCTTCTTGTCCAAAAAGATAAAATGGCTACAAATCAGTTGGACATTGTCTCAGTGTCCGAAATTTAACGTGGACAGGCTTTACTGTCACAAAATCTTAGACCCCCTCCCCCTATAACCTGTGACATCATTGTTGAACGACCCCTGAAACAAAACCGCGATTAAGCAAGTCGCCGTTATTAATCATTTTTAATAGCTACATGTGTTCTGGAAGAAGTCATTCGTCTTCCCAGCGCATAAGAAAGGTGAAAATACGAATATAACGTATTCTAGAGGGATTGCATCATTACGTTTCAACTTTCGAATTATTTGCACTTTTTATTCCGGATTTTTTAAGCATAACTGTACAAACATTTACAAATCTTGTTACTTACCCACCCTTCTTCATCTAATCAATGGAGGCTCGAAAACAGATTGATGCAATATAGTTACAGTAGACGTTCGATATCTAGGTACAATGCTTTTTAACTCCAATTCGATAGTATTTTGATGTCGACAACTGGGGCAGCAACGAATAAAGAATCATGATTGGAAGCTTGGAGTTGGAACATGGAACTGCAAGTCGCTAGGTTTCGCAGGTTGCGACATGACAATCTACGCTGAATTACATCCCCGCATCTTCGACGTCATATCGCTGCAGGAGATCTGCTGGACAGGACAGGAAAAGGAAAAGGAAAGGACAGGAAAAGCGGGCATCGAACGGCTACCTTCTACCAAAACTGTGGCACCACCAATGAGCTGGGAACCGGCTTCATAGTGTTGGGCTAGATGTGCCAACGCGTGATTGGTGGCAGCCAATCAAAGCAAGGATGTGCAAGCTGAGGATAACAGGCCATTTCTTCAACTATAATATTATCAACGTGCACTGCTCACATGAAGGAAGACCCGACGACGAGAAAGAACCGTTCCATGCACAGCTGCACATACGATGGATGCCCACTGCGTCAAAATCGTCATCGATGACATGAACGCTTAGGTAGAAAGGGGAGAAATGTATAGACCGGACATCGATAAGGTCGATGATATTGTCCGGAGCTCCTTTGCGGTTAAGGGCGTCCCACTAGCTGTGGTTAGATTTCAGATGTTTCAGACGATCGGAAGTTCTTTCGTAGTCCGTGAATATTAAATAAAGGGGCTCTTGAAATTCATTGACCAGGGTGTTACGAAGCGTAATATATGGTTCATACATGATCTACCGGGGCGAAATCCTGCTTGCTGTAGTCAGAGAATCGTGTCTAGCTTCTCCGGTATCCGATTTACGATAATTTTGCATAGAACTTTGTAACTCTCTTGACGTCCATACGTCTGGAGAGTGGACGACTGCACGTCCCAAACTAGCTCTTCAAGCTTGAGATGCTCAGGGTTCGCCATCTACCTGCTTAAGGGACACCACGGTGGAAAACGAGGGGGGGGACAACAAAGTATTGACGCAGTTGCATGCAGATGGAAAATCTTTGATAATTCAAACAGGAAACATTGTACTTAATTTTACTTTTTTTTCTTTTTTTTCTGTAAGAGTTAGTGATTAGGGTGTGATTTTTAAAGGAATTGACGCAGTCGGGAGATGCAGAATGTGACCAACAAATAGTACTTCCGATCAACTTAACGCACTCATTGGAGGAAGTCGTAGAAAATTGTAATGGTATTGACGAACTACCAAAAAATTCATCAAACGCACAGGCAACAGAACTACTTGTATACTGTCAGAACTTCAATCGTATGAAAAGTGCTATCAAAATGAACGAAATACATAAACAAATTTTGAGTTCCTCTTTCTCTGTTATTTTAGGAACTGAAACAAGTTGGTCAGAAAGCGTTAAAAGCGAGGAAGTTTTTGGTAGTGATTATAATGTTTTAGAGATGACCGAGATCTCGTCTTAGCGCAAAGAATGTCTGGCGGAGGTGTTCTCATCGCAATTTCCTCAAAACATAATTCGAGCTCATTGATTCTACCAAATTTAATGAATTTGAGCATGTGTGGGTAAAAACGCATATTGATGGTGAAACTCACATTTTTGCAACAGTGTACTTTCCTCCAGATCAAGCTTGTAAATCCTCATATGAAAAGTTCTTCCATAATGCCGATGAAATTATTTCCCATTTTCCTCCTGAATTCAAAGTTCACATTTACGGCGATTTCAACCAACGTAATGCAGACTTCATTCCAGATTCTGAGAATGAAAGTATTTTGCTGCCAGTTGTCGGTGAAAATGAGACTTTACAATTTATTTTTGAAAAAACTGCATGTTTAGGCTTGAATCAAATCAATCATGTGAAAAATCGCCAAAATTGCTATTTGGACTTTTTATTCACAAACACTCTCGATGATTTCTGTGTAAATGAGTCTCTATCGCCGTTATGGAAAAATGAAGCATTTCACACAGCAATAGAATACTCTGTATTTGTGCATCGGAACCATGATCCTTATGGCTATGATTTCGAAAATATTCTCGATTATAAAAATGCAAATTTTGACAACATTAAACATTGAACAGAGCTAATTGGCAACAAATTTTACAAAATCAAACTGACATTGAATGTGCTGTTACAGACTTTTATGCAATTTTATTAGACATTGTTCGGAATGAAGTACCACTCGTGAGGAAACGTCGCAATTATAACTCAAAAATTTGAAAAACCGAAAGCAAAAGGCTCATAAACTTTATAAACAATACACAAGTCAAGAAAATTTAGAAAACTATTTGAATATTTGCGATCAACTTAGTTTAGCCATGTCTTCGACTCTTACGGAGTATAATGCTAAAACCGAAAATGAAATCAAATCATGTCCAAAAAACTTTTTCAAGTATGCCAAAACCAAGCTAAAATCCAGCAATTTTCCATCGAAAATGACTTTAGATGAAAAATTAGGAGATAATGCTGATGAAATTTGTACTCTTTTTGCAACCTTTTTTCAAGAGACATATACTGAATTTTCCGAAAGTGATCGTGATTATGAATATTTTTCACATTTTCCTGACTATTTAAGCAGTGTTGGTGGAAACCAAATTAATGCAACGGAGATTTTGGCAGCTCTACAGAATTTGGATGCCTCAAAAGAATCCGGACCAGATGGAATGTCACCTATGTTTTGAAAAAGTTGGCAAGCGAATTTACGACACCTTTATTTTGGTTATTCAAGTTATCTTTAGAAACCAGTAGCTTTCAAAAGAATGGAAGAAGTCTTTTCTAATACCAATTTTTAAATCAGGGAAAAATCTGATATTAGAAATTATCGTGGAGTGGCCATTATTTCATGTATTCCTAAACTTTTTGAATCAATCATCAATAGAAGGATGTTCATCCAAATAAAACATATAATAACAGATGCACAACACGGGTTCTTTAAAGGACGTTCGACTACTACCAATCTTTTAGAATTTGTAAATTACTCATTGAATGCTATGGACAAAGGTAGTCATGTTGAGGCGCTTTACACAGACTTTAGCAAAGCATTTGATAGACTCGATATTCCTATGATGATTTTCAAGCTTGAGAAATTGGGAATTGAGATGATGTTAACTGACCGCCAACAAATAGTACGATTTGAAGGGAAACAGTCGCTTCCAGTCAATGTAACATCTGGAGTTCCCCAAGGCTCGCATATAGGACCTCTTCTATTCATATTGTTTGTAAACGATATATCACTCATTCTTAAGCATCTTAAAATCCTTATTTATGCGGACGATATGAAACTATTTATGGAAATTAAAAATACTGTTGACAATGACATCTACTTGAACGAAATACGCATATTTGATAACTGGTGTAACAAAAACTTACTACAACTTAATGTCAAGAAATGTAATTTGATCACTTTCAGTAGAAAACGGAGCACACCATCGATAACTGTAACTATAGGAAATCAACCAGTAAAAAAATGTGAAAGGGTTAGAGATTTGGGTGTAATCTTAGATGCTAAGCTAACCTTTACTGACCACTACAACACAATTATCCATAGAACAACAAATATGCTCAGTTTTATTAAAAGATTTAGTTATAACTTTCAAGATCCTTATACAATTAAAACTTTGTACGTTGCGTATGTCAGATCAATTATAGAATATTGTAGTATTGTATGGTCTCCGTATATGAAATCACATGATGATCGAATAGAATCAATTCAAAAGCAATTCCTTTTATATGCCTTACGCAAATTAGGGTGGACAACATTCCCACTTCCGTCGTACGAGGCGCGATGTATGCTTATAGATATCCAATCATTGAAAAAGCGTCGTGAGTTTGCCATGATCTCATTTGTGAATGATATTGTTTCGCACCGCATTGATTCCACCAAACTATTGTCTTGTTTAAATTTTTACACTCCTACTCGGCAATTGAGAAATCGAAACTTGTTTGCCACCTGTCATCATCGAACAAATTATGCAAAATTTAGTCCAATGAATCAAATGATGTCTGTTTACAATCAGTATTGTGAAGCAATTGATTTAGCCATGCCTCGTATGAGCCTAAGAAAATATTTTAGGAACATTAGTTACAATAGAACATAGTTATAAGTTTTTTAATGTAGTCTACATTATGTTTGACGAAATAAATAAATAAATATAAAGATTGTTGCGGCAGTTTGATGAGGTGGGGCCCTTGGAGGACATACGCATGACTCAGTGACAAACCTGGCTTTACCCTGGGGTACTCGCAGTGGGGTTTCGAAAAGGTTTTTGAGAATCGTTCAGACATTTCGCTGAGTTTGTGCGGATCGCCGTGACACGCGTCACCTGGAGACCCTTCGGCTCATCGGGGCGTACATTTCCCTTGATGACCACATCTTGCTCGACATTCATTTAGGAAAACGGTCAGCTGGACACTTTGGGGTGGAGCACCACGTGATGCTTGGCACTTTCTTGCGGAATTTAAGGAGGTTCTTGACTTCATTTCTATGGTGGACACGCTGAATAAGCTACTGAACGGATGGACTTTTATCGTATTGATCGATAGGAGATCGGCTGGGAATGGATCTGAAGGGGCACGGAAAACACTTCTGTCACAGAGCCCTTGGCTGCCTTCCTTACAACCCGGTTGGAGGTTATAACGACCGCATGATCACGGCCTGTTGTGTATAACGCATCGTTCAACAAGTCGCAGCAACTGACTTGAACAGTGTTGGATCTCTCCAGATCGAATTTCTCGACAAAAACTTATTTGATAATCACTGGATTCGTGTTTTTCGCCGCAATCTTGTCCACGTGCCTGTCCAAGTCTCCGAAGTGGTTTTTCGAAGTTTTTTTTCCTCTGTCGTTGAAAAACACCTCGCTCAACGATCGTTGGATCACGACTCCTTTTTCATCCTCGTTGACTATTTCCTTTCGGTTCTATCACAAACGCCCGCATGACACTCGCCCGAATGACAAACGCCCGAATTCCATTCGCTCGAAAAGATCAAACGCCAGAAAAGACCATTCGCCCGAAAAGACCATTAACCCGAATGGATCATTCGCCCGAATAAACTCTTCACCTTACTTGAGGAAAAAAAATTGTGACTAATAGAAAGAAATAGTATATTTGATTTCCTACTCATCTCATATTTTGTTGTACACGTCTCTCGCATGTATCTAAATATTCGTTTCGTTTATGTGTAAAATGATAAGAAAAATAAAGACGTTATGTACTTTATTTTTCTTAATATTAAAATAATGACTTGCAGTGTTGTCCTACACTCAAGGCAAAAAATTCTGCTCTTTGATTTTACTCCATCTAAACGGTATTTTAGTCTCAACTAAGTAAGTTCAACTAATAGAAGGATATTTGGATTTTCTAAATGTCATGGCAAACTATCAAAAAACTGCACTTCAGAGCCACAGGAGCGTGCGCGCTGAAAATACACTCCAGTGAAAACACTCCAGTGTATTTTCAGTGCGTGCGCTCCTGTGCTGCCGTAATCTCAAAAAGTGACGTATACGCCATTTTCCAAAAATGGTGTTAACGAGTACTACTCATCGAGCTCTTTAACAGAAAAATGGAAAACATGCATGTTGTAAAATGGCTGTTACGTCACTTTTCCAGATTACGGCAGTGTGGCTCTGGAGTGCATTTTTTTGACAGTTTGCCATGACATTTAGAAAATTCAAATATCCTTCTATTAGTTGAACTTACTTAGTTGAGAATGTAAAATCGTTTAAATGGAGTAAAATCAAAGAGCAGGATTTTTTGCCGTGAGTGTAAGACAACACTGAGACTTGATTTCTTTATAAACGTATGCATAAAGTCCTTTAAGGTAGCTTCACACCTCGGGAATTTGGTCCGCAGATTTTTCCCCAGAGCACAGGGACCAAAATCCGGCGAAAAACTTTCCCGAGATGTAAAGCCCCATTTAACATTGACTATAAATAAAATCTACTCATCGCTGTCTTGCAATCCATTCACATAGAAAAAAAAAAGTCAGTACCAATCGCTCAGCATTTTTGAGAGAATCAGATATTAAAATATGTTTTATGAATGCTGGTCACTTATACCGGTCCACAAACATCCTGAAATGAATCAAAACCTGACATAATAATTAGAGCTGTAGCGACAAATAACGTTGCAAGGGTAATTTTTTAAAAAAAATCGTCAAAAATAAGAGACGCTAATAGGAATTCACCCTTCTTTTCTTCATACATTGTTCTTTCTAAATGTATTGAAGGCATGATTTCTTCCCTAAGTATTAAGGTTCAAGCAAAATTCATTTTAAAGATAAGCAAAAACGAGCCACGTCGCATAATGTAACGCCGGTGAAGACGTGATGCACTATTATAACCATCAGAATGTGACGATATACATGTGCAGTGCATATCGACAGATGCTATATGATAACATTGGACGCAGAACCATCCATCCAGAATCCATGGTAATGATGGGACGATCTTTCTATTTTCTTCAACACATCATTCAGTGTTGTGAGCACAAGCCAAGATTTGGATAATTGACGGAACATTCTCAACTGCTCCACAAAAGTGTGCTCAAGTGTTCACAATTCACGGAACTGTATGCGAAGGTCAAGATCGTCGATTCGTTCCCTTGGTATTAATGCTAAACACGGGAACGTATGATACAGCCTAGCCTTTTGTTCATTGATGGAACGAAATTTATCAGTAAACGTTAGATCCAGAGTATATACTATTGGATTTTAAGATGGCTGAGATTAATGCTGAGGAACGTGTCATCCCAAATTCAAGTTTCAAGGATGTTTCTTTCTCCTCAACCAAAGTTTTGCTTTTAGAAAAAAAAATTATGTAAGCAAATATTATTTGAATGGGGTGTACCCGTTAGACACAATGAACGTAATACATAAATGACCCAAAGAACAGCCCATGACATAAAGAAGGCAGAATTATGTCAAACGACCATTATGCCTAACGTATATTATCCCTAACGTCCGTAATGCGTAATGTCCATCATGCCTAACGTACTTCTTCTTCCTAACGTAGCGGACTCATGTGAATGGTTGCCAATCAACGCACAAAAAGACCACTAGAGACCCATTTTTCTCCCCTTCACTATGGTCGGTCTATGAAAATACTCTAAACAGTATTCCTCGAACTTCCAATAACATTTTAGAGTGGCACAATAAGTAGAATACGGTTTTGAAACGAGGAAGTCCTCCGTTTTACAGCGTTCCAAAACAGTTCCCACTAGAAGAAAAAATTGCGACTACTGCAGGCTAAGAAGACATCTAAAATAGCAGAAAAGAATGAAAAACTAGACAAACTAGTATGTTCATATATTCCAGGTGATTAGCATATTTTATTCTTTTAATATGATTAAGAAAGATAACATGTTGTTATAGAATCTGGAGGTATACATAAATATATGACCTATTCGGACGAATGGTCCATTCGGGCGAGTGGTCCATTCGGGCGAGTGGTCCATTCGGGCGAATGGTCTTTTCGTGCGTTTATTATTTGATTGTAATCTACTTTAGGTACTTCATGCGCAGTCTCACATTGTAAAATTAGTCTCAGCAACTGAGTCGATAAGGATTGTTATCTTATTCGGTAACAACTTTGAGAACCACGCACTGCACAGTCATGATGCCACGCCAAATGTAATGTCGCACATAGTCGGTCCTGTTGGGACCTGTTGGTGCATCATTTGCGCATCGCTTGTTCCGATGAAGGTATTCTTGGGGCCATCCACTGCTCTTCGCACAATAGTCCCATGTCGTTTCATGGGGATTTCGGTTTTCTTTTAGGAATGAGTTTAATATTTCTAGAAATTCGAGAATCAAAACTCACTTGTATTGTCACATCTTCATATCTATTCGCATAACATTCATATTTCATGCATTTTTCGCTGCTTTAATTTTGTATCGTCTGATGTATCGACTCATGGAACAAAGTTTAGTCCACGGGGACATGGCACACGGTGTATTTGTCCCAAGGAGCTTATTATCAAAAAGAAATCAGTGTAACACTCACTTCACGAAAGTATAGGTTTTCCTCTTTGACGTAAGTGCATTTATTAAATGCTCTATCACGGGTCATTTTTGGGGGAGAGTCAAATCGAGATTTATATAGAGTTTGCACTAAAATACCGAAAAATAAAAAAAAAAATTAGATCCCCTGATAGAACATTTTAGTCATTTTTGGGGGAGTCAAATCGAGATTTAAATAGAGTTTGCACTAAAATACCGAAAATTAAAAAAATGTTTTAGATCCCCTGATAGAACATTAACTGATAGAACTACGACATAAATAGAAGAGAGCATATACTTTCGCGTGGTAGGGTTTTTGGAGATATTTTTTTTTTAAATAATATTTCCCAATAAAGACACCGTGGAAATATAATTTTGTATGGAAATGAATTGATTATTTTCGAGCGGCTTAGCACAAAATACAATAACATTTAGATTACAAATTTTCTTCTTTCATTTATTTCTATAAGATAAATTTAAGGTAAATCAACAGATGCGTATTTCGATTCCTATTTGAAAACTTCTTCAGTGTCTTGTTATCATCTAATGAAAACAGTTTTGCATTAAAATTATAATTAGAAACGGTTCTGTACAGAAACAGACGTAGTCCTAAGTTTAAAGTCTATCATATTTTCGTGACGGTCCCCGATTTTCGCAATCGTAAAACGTACCCCAATATAGAAAAGACAGACGTAGTCCTACGTCAAAAAATTGGGGTTGTATACAAGACACGACCGCTCGACGTAAACTACGTAAAACCAAACATAGTACACTGAACCAATTATTCAGCTATATATAGAAGAGAAGGAACTATTCCACCGACACTACTACCCAGCTTTAGCAGCATCTCCTACTATGGGACCCCACTGTCTAGCAGCTAGGCCACCCCATTCATACACCCCAATTCAACAATTGATAATACCCTAAAAGTAGGCAATTACCAAGGAATGGAACGCGCTGCATAGGAGATGCATGATACATGAAAGAACTCAAATTTTCAATAGTTTAGCTAGTTTAGCGTTGATACTCAAAAGTTTCAATACAACTGGCAAATTGGTGGAGTTTTCGAATCGATTGATATATAAATCTTTAAAATCCATTGAAAGATAAAGGACCTATCAATGTTACAAATCTTACATGATTTCGTAATGGTCTCCAATTTTGAAATTCTCATTATACACCCTGCAGCCGAGTCTTCCCCTTAGACGTAGTTTACGTCCAAATACTAACCCGAACATTTCCTAGTCCGGCCCGAAAACTGAACCAAGCTACCTTCAGTATGGTTTTGCTTTGTAGCCGCGCATCTTGCTGCACAGGAGGAAGCCCCAGAATCTGTTAGACTTGGTTAAACTTTTCGAAAAACGGTTTGCATAAATATACAAGTTTTGAACACATTTGTGAATTTTTCATTGAAGAAAAAAATCTAGAAAAAAAAATTATAAACAAACAAAAGTAAAAAAATCTCAACACTTCAATTTTCAGCCCTTTTAACATGTTTACGCTTACGTTAGACGTTTCTCTTCTCGGCCAACCAGTTAACACAAAATTTGATGATTGAAAAATCAGATGAATATTTATTCGTTTGACAAATATTGCTTTACTATTACATAAATTTACTCACTAGCACCGTAAAAGCAACAAACGTGCTCCTGTGCAAGCTCCAACACAGAAACACCTGAAATTGCGTTCGTACAAAGGCGGCCCCACAAAAGTAACTATGTATGGAGGTCGACTACTGCGCCTAAGGGGTCATACACTTATTACATAAGCAATTTTTCTGGGTTTTTCGACCAGGGGGGGGGGGCATGCAATTTTTTTTTTCATACAAATGATTTTTTATTTATATGGAGCGTAAGATATTGGTCGACCCCCCCCCATAAGTGCTTACGTAATATGTGTACGGCCCCTAAAAGCCTTTCCACAAAAGCCACTAAGCCAACCAGCCCCGGTCTCCCCTAATGTGAGGATTCAAAGCCATGAATGACCATTTACGCATACCTATCATCATCGCGCCGAACGCAAACTACAGTGAACCTCGATTTTTTTTAAAACGAGAAAAGTGTCGAACGCATTTTTGTATGAAAATAACATTGAAAAACTATGAAGAAAGCCTTCTGAAGTGCGATAATTTGCCTGCCTTACACAGCTACCAACATTACCGAAGGCGTTTTATTAACGCCATATAAAACTAGCCAACACTGAAAGGTAGTATCTGTTAGCCAATTTACTGTTCATTGAGGTATTTTGGATAGTTTGTATACTAGGGGAAACTGGGGTAATGTGCACCCCGAGGCAAAACGACCCCTTGGCATTTTTAGGTACATTTTCGGCAGCATTTCCAGAGTACTTATACTACAGCGCATGTAGTTCGGATCTCGAACTACCAATCCAGAAGTAAACATTCTTGAAAACATTCCTGGAATATCCCTAAAAATGCCAAAAGGTTGTTTGGAATCACTAAATATGCTACGACTATAGTGTAAAAATCATGTTTCAAAGATGCTAGGCTTAAGCATCTTTCCTATCAAAACTATAGTGATGTTTTATTTTCTGCACATACCGTGCGAACGAAAGAAAAGCCGACGAGCTAATTTCAATTTTTACCGCGGAAGGTACATGCTCTCAAATTTATTACTCGTCCACATGAAATTCATTGAAAAATCATGAGGAAAAAATTCAGTGGCCTCCTAAAGTGCGATAATTTGCCTGCCTTACACAGTTTCCAACATAACCGAAGGCGTTTTATTAATGCCGTAGAAAAGTAGTCAACACTGAAAAGGGAGTACCAGTTGGCCAACTTGCTGTTTATTGATGCAACGGGCGTGGTATGCATAGTGCAGGTTCATACCCCTTTATTGAAAGCCGCCTTTTAGCGACGCCTTTAGTAGATATTTTGAATATTCCGTTGACTTCGGTCACAATCAATCGAAACTAACTAGCAAATATCATAATTCTCACGTGAGAATAAAGTAATACGAAAACCAAACATTAATGAACTTGAGTAAAACACTAAGCAACAAACTTCAATTTCTAATCTTCTATTTTTCTCATTTTATAATGAGTCACACAAATTGCCAAACTATATCACACAAGCTCCTAAAATACGCTTTATTAGTGTAGGTCAAATTGATTATAACAGGCTGCCAAACAGATAGCCGGATATCAATGTATACCTGCTTACAAGAGAAACGAGATGAAGAACTAATTGATTCATCCGGGGCAAAGCAACGAGAAAAATAACTCCGCTTTATTTTTGAAAAACCCGTGAAGAAAAGTACCACTGTAGGCTAGTAAAATCTAGATAATTATAACATTAAGATGTTTTATGATTAACTGTCATGGTTTAGACATTTATATTATATAAATGATTTCTTTTACGTTCCGTTTTGAGATCCCTCCACTCTGTAAATAGGCATGGGATGCAAGAGCCCCGAGATACCTAATAAACATCTTCATATCAGTTCAGAAATAGAGGGATATGATAATCACCGGACGCCTGCTGCAGTGGTTTGATTTAAACATTATGTTTTGGTATTTTAATCTCATTGATCGCTGCCCATTGAAACCGGTGAATGAGTGAATAGACTCATGAAATAACACGCCGACTCTGAAAGATGTGAATTTATGAGTCTGGAATATGCGCAAAGAAAGGTGTAAAAAAGAAATAAAAAAAAGCACACTACAATGAGAGTCGTCGCGGGATAGAAGATCTGCTGGAAACATTTCCTTTAATCTAATTTTAAGCAGCACCTTTAGCAGGCACCCTACTAAGCACGCGGCTTTCATTAAAAAAGACATGCCGATCACATTCGTCAAGCGCTAAATGATTAAGAATCGTAGAACCTTAAGAAAAAAGGAAAAACCGCGCTTATATTTTTCATCCATCAGTAAGAAGGCGGCAAACGATTACCTACGAGCGAACAAGAAACATTAAAAGAACCAGCATTGAGTACCCTGTTGTTGTCTCGAGGCGCACAGTGATGTGCCGATAGTATGTACATACGTATCTGTAGTCGGGAGAGTGGAAACAAAAAGGGTTCTATTAAATATGTTATATAGGCGTACTAGTGAAAAAATATGCAATTATGACAATTACCATTCCATTTTTCTTTCAATTTCACAGTGTCGTTTTATGGAAAAAAAGGAAGATCTCCTAAAAAAAGTGTTTGTATTTAGAAATAAATTTATTACGTTCCCTATGTAGAAGAGACCAATAATGGAACTTGAGGTTTTGCACATATCTCTCAGAACATTACTTTAAAAATCACAAGGTTTGACACCCATGTAAACATGATTCAATGGAAAAAACAAAAATGTCACTTTTACTATACTATATTCACGGAAAAAGCGTACTAATCCATCGGATGATAGACTTTCGTAAATATATGTATTGAAAAGCTTGCATATTCAAAATTGATAGATTGTTATGCAAACAGTGTATAAACTTCTGACAGTTCTGCATGCCATCTATACAATATCTGTAGCCTATATATTTTTTTCAAATTTCGCCGCTTTATGTATACGTTAAAGCAAAACTGCATAGGGAAAGTGTACCGGTTTTGACCACCTTAGTTCCTAATTTGGCCAACCAAAAAAATTATCGATCAGTTTCCACTGTGAATAAGTATAAAGGATATAAACTGATGGACATAAATATTCGTCATATTTTCATAGTAATTTGTATGAAAACATGACGAATACTTATGTCCATCTGTGTATCTCCTATTACAGCTAATAAAACCCTCGAAAATTGCATTATTTTGGAAATTATGCGAGAAATTTGGCTAAATTAGGGACATGGCCAAAACTGGTACAATTACCCTTTCGTATTTAGGTTTGTTCCATGGGTCTAGTGTCTATTCATCGGATTTCAGCTCGAAAACAGGTTTCCATCTTCGAGGAAAATCTAGTTTTTTCAGAAAAAAAAACAGGCGGAGAAAACAAAATGAGTTTTAGTTTAATACAGTATCTGTGTGAAAAGATTCACATTTTTTGTATTAAAACATTCCACAATTGTTTTTGCTAACATTTTATATAATAATTGTGAGATTATTTTTTGCGTGGTGAGTTGAGAACTTAACAAAAAAAAATTGCCAAATAATATTAAATTGGTTTTTGGCAAAACAAGGATGACGTCACGTTGAAAACATAACATCAATTAAATGGGTGACTTTGGATCATCCAGTCAGACACAATTCTAAAACAGTTTTAGATACAAATAACAAGTGGCTTGATTCCAAAGAACCGTTGGTGCAGCAAAACTAATGAATAACGAGCACTGCAGACGCAGGCTACAAGAGTAATCGTTGTTATGGGATAAGTGCGGTAATTTCTACGGGTCGAGTGCTTGCTCGTTGTGCTTACTTAATTTCAAAATGATACATAATGATGCTACACCATTGTTCTGCAACCATTTATCAATAATCTTATATTATCACGGTAATAGTTACCATAAATTGGCTAATCATATCCAATAAAACAGATTAAATATTTACAGAGAGTAGGAAAATCGGAACTCAGCTGTGCTGAAAATTATTTGCAGCAAACGTTAGCTGAAAGGCTGAAATAATTCATTCGCCGACTATTCAATTACAGAACGTGTAAATAAAGACATTTTC
This sequence comes from Armigeres subalbatus, assembly GCF_024139115.2. NCBI lineage: Eukaryota > Metazoa > Arthropoda > Insecta > Diptera > Culicidae > Armigeres > Armigeres subalbatus. Next base: position 196,330,324 of record NC_085141.1, read on the forward strand.
TCACTTCCAAGTTTATGCAGTGTGTGATACGTTCGAGTTTCCATCATGCTGTGCCCGAACGAGGCGCGCTAAAGGAACTTATAAATGCCAAACGTAACAACTGAATTTTGTGCAATTCCTTTTCAACTCCTTTGGATGAAGCCGCTGTAGTAAAAACTTGCTCGGCAGGCAGGCGTAAGGAGCGCACAACGGAGATCCCAAACTGAAAGGTTATAATTGAGAATAAAGAAGAAATACGTTTAACCATAAGCATGCGGCCGAAGCTATAAACCAAATGAAGAGATAATAAGAAGGAACATACATAAATACGGTACAAAACAGCTCGGGCTGGAAATTGAAAAAAAGGGAAAAAATAATTTCGACTTAATTGACCTCGAAGAGTAATATTGGGTTGTTATATTTGGCAAAGCCCAATCCAAGCTGGTTTGCGGCGGTGAAACTTTTGAAATTTAGCAAAATTGAATAATACTAAATTTCCAATGTTGGCTAACATTATTAGTGATTAATGACTCTATCAGCTAATACAAAGGCATGTTTGAGGTGAGGATGAGGCTATAATTAAATTCATATATAATTTGAAGTTATACCGGTGACCTAATATGTAAAAATTGATAGCACCACATGTGTTTCAGTTCTTGCGTTGGTGCGTGAAAGGATGTATATATGGGATTTAGGGATATTCGGATACATTATAATTGTATGCAAATAGATTTACTATTTGACAAGCTAGAACTGGAATACTTTGAAAAAGATTGCTTATCAGCTATAGTTAAATTTTAATGATCGCTTAGAAAACATTTGATAAAGATGGTTCCATATGCTTTGAATTTTAATGCATGTTTCGGTTCCGTTGAATAAATAAAACTATATCTTTGGTGGTTACAGAGTTTCAATATAATGTGTACACACACAGAATTAATCCAATACATTGTAGGAGAATCAATCCAGAGATTTAGCTCTGTCATTCTCTTTTTACTATCATTACAACAAAAAATTGGTCATTGCCGTTGCTGCTTGGAATACATAAATCAGTCTCGCAGTTGTAAAATACGAAGTGGCATTTTCGTTTTTTTATACCATACGCTAGCAGGAATACTGTACGCCCAGGAATATCAAGAAATTTTCCTTCTGGGCCCGGATCGGGACTCGCCACTCTCAACATGATGCGCATTATAGCCACGAGTCTAACCTTTAAATAGCGGAAAATTTCTAGTTTGTCATTAATGTCTTCGTGAATTAATCCTATCGAAGGATTTCAAGAATCATTTCGAATCCTGATTCATCGCTTGAATCTTTTTTTATAATCAACTAGTCGACCCGGCAGACGTTGTCCTGTCCTGCGTAGTAGGCGAAAATACGCGTTGTGAACTGCCCATGCGAAATATCCATACAAATCTTATTTTTAGTTTTTCACGATTTACTCAACTTTACTCTTGACTTTCGCATGAGGAAATATCATACCCGTCGGAAATGATAACGAATATATCTGCTGAAGGAATGAAGAAAATCCGTCCAGCCGTTTTTGAGTTATGCGGATACGAACACAGACCATTTCATTTTTATTATATAGAAGATTGAAGTCGATTTTCAGAGGTGTGTGCCACCCAAGAAACAATTGCCATTTAAATAATCATCAGTTTAGACAGATTTATCCAGCTAGCGTTGATCAAAAATGATATTATCAAACATTGATTGAAAAAAAATCATTGGATTTCAGCGGGAAATTGCTCAAAATGCCAAAGGAAAATTTTTCATGGAAAATTCTTCGTAGTTTACAAGAAGAAATCTTCCGAGTTTTTACGAAGAATTTTCCGAAATTTACTATTTTTCTAATTTCAACGTGATTTTTTTTTAATTTCAAGGAAACGGGCAATGTTTCAGAGCTTCGAAGGAATTTCTTTGGATTTCAACGGAAAATGTTTTGTATTGTTCAAAAGAAGTTCTTCAGAAATTCCACGGAGAAGTGTAGTTTGTCCAAAATTTATCGGCGGAAAGCCACTTGGCCTAATAATATATTAAACTGAGTCATCTAGCCAAATGTCATTTGTCCGACTTGCACGTTTGGCTGAAACAATTATAAAATCGAAAACGGCTTGGCCGAAAATGTCATTTGGCTAAAAGCGATGTACGGCCGTAATTTGGCCGAATTGGTCATGTGACCAAAAATGTCGGACTTCTACTACTATTTGCATCGGCGTGGAAAATTATAGATCCACGGCATGACATATTATAGAGGGCGACGCGCCGATGTAAAAGTGTCGACGGCGGCGTGATGCCAAAAACTGCTAGCGACGGCGCACACATCTACTGATGTTTGGCAAATCATAAAATAAATAACTAATTAATGGAGACGCTTGGTATTTCTTCTATTTCTTCTAACGTGATGCAGCACCTTTATGATTCAATAACTACTTAAATTTTGCAGATTTAAGGGTTCTAAATCAGTACTTTTGGATGAACAAATGACTGAATAGTATCCCAATCAAAGACCGAAACAACACTAGAAAGCGTTCGAAAAATACCTTGAAAATCAGTTCAGGTCGGGATAATTGATTCTGATCAGGTACAGAAAAAACTGAAATCAGTGGCAAATGGCACTCAAATGACGTTTTCTGTGTGATAAATTTTTGATATTTTGAATTCAAATTTCATGTTTTTCTTCTTAGCATAGCATAGCATATGTGATTGTACAAATCGTGGGTACAATACAATGCTCAATTGAGCAATCTACTGTATATTGTCGCAAATTGGTTCTTGGGATTAGTACCTTTTCCTATACAGTAGCAGTTGTATACATCCCCCACTGGGACATTGGCATTACATCCCCCACTGGGACATTGCCGCCTTGCAGCTTAGTGTTCATTAAGCACTTCCACAGTTATTAACTGCGAGGTTTCTAAGCCAATGTACCATTTCTGCATTCGTATATTATGAGGCTAACACGATGATACTTCTATGCCCAGGGCAGTCGAGACAATTTCCAAACCGAAAATTGTCTAGTCCGGCACCGAGAATCGAACCCAGCGACCCTCAGCATGGTCTTGCTTTGTAGCCGCGCGTCTTACCGCACTGCTAAGGAGGTCCGGATCACTTAACATGTTGCTACAATTGACACCAACGGATGCAAACAATTCTTCCAGTCAATAGACATTCACAAGTATTGAAAAATTTCCGAGGATAGCATAAACAAATGTATTATAATATTTCATGAAGTTCATTTGTATATTGGAACACAACAAGTGAAGAAATTTAAAAAAATACACGACAAGACGGTTCCTCATTGCAATCTGTTTTCAACATCACAGATTATATATTCTTACCACTGTGTATATGAAATTTCGCAGAATAAAATAAATACTCCCTCTAAAAAATTAGCTACTTTCCATAAAAAAAAACTATAAAATTTTCAATAAAGAAGTCAGGTAAAACAATAAATAAATAAAAAAAATTCTAAATAATGCAAAATTTCCATAAACAAAAATACAAACAATATATTAGCACATTTCAAAGTAAAAATTGCAAAATGTTTCATAAAGAAATACAAAAATATACAAAATTCCCTTAAATAAATCAATGTTAGCAGTAAACAATTACCCTGCGCGCTTCGCGCTCGATCGAGACAAGTGTGATCTTCTATAGTTGGCTTTAGCCATCGATCAAGTAAGTACAGTGCGTGTGTTAGGGTAAGGGAGGTATTTTGGACCACTTTAGGAGTTAGATTTTGTGATAATGCTTCTCAAACAAACGTGCGGCCCATGGCCGTGATGTATGCACCTAGTCACTCCTACCCTGCCATATTTTTTATGTAGTTTGCCAAATCTGTTCCATTTGCGCCATTGATTCCTTGCTCCTTGCACATTCTTTTTCCAAACGAAACATAATCGTAGAACGCGGAACTCTGTTGCATTGGCAAGCAGCATTAACGGAGAGCTCTAGCAAAGAATGGTTCTTGTCATGGAGCTTTCTTAACTATTCTGCCCACAATCGCATATTTGTCCCATATGGATAGAAATACCAACAAATATGAGACTGATATGCGATCTTAGGTAGTATTTTCGTATGTAAATAATGAAAACAGTTACATGTTGGTTTAATAGACATTTTTCTAGGGCTTACATCAATGAACGGTAATTTACACATGCGGTATGTACAGTATATGAATGGTTTGATACTAGAGAAACAAATTTGTTGGTAAAAACAAAAGTTTAAGAGATCTAGAACTCCAAAAGAAGATATGTCGAAAATATGTTCGGTTCAATGAAAAATAAACCTCTGTTGGACATGCCTCAGAATACTGTTTTAAAACTTACAATGTTTTACTCGAGATATGAAACTGCTTCAATTAGGTTTTAATAAGACAACAACATCATTCACATGTTTTAAATCTATGTACAAATAAACTTACAGCTTTTGAAGTTTGACTTCAATTTTACAATGTCGTCTTAGTTTTGGTCTAATCCAGTCGGAACGAGTAAATGCGTGATAATATTCCTAATAATTGCAATATTTTTTAAGAAACAAATGTAGGAGATACATTATGAATAGTTTCTTTTTGCATTAAAATAAAAATGTTTTATTTAGTTTTCTGTGTTATAAATAAAAAAATTCAGCTGGGTGGTCCAAAATATGAGCCCGATACAAAATTACAGCCGTTACCTATTCGTCGCGTAGAGAATTAAAAATATATTTAATATTCGGTGGATTATGCGCTTGCTCCGGTCAACACAACATCGTATATGATGCGACTTCAGATGCTAAAGTGGAGGCTATATACGTACATGTTGTATGGGGAAGTACGTATATCACCTCCACTTTCGCATCTTTACGTAACATCATTATTTCACAAAGAAATGAGGTTATTACGTCTGTTTGAGCAAGACATGTATTGATGGTCTAGTCATCAACACGTCGAAGACGAAGTACATGATAGGAAGAGGTTCAAGAGAAGATAATGTGAGCCACCCACCGTGAGTTGGCATCGGTGGTGATATTGGCTGGAAATCGTACGTACAGGTTTACCTCGATTATATGGACCCTCGATTATATGGACCCTCGATTATATGGACTTCGATTATATGGACTTTTACCTCGATTATATGGACATTTTTTCGCTCAATTTTTTTTTGTGTGTTTGAGGTTTTAAAAGATGTTGAATATTGTAAGTCATATTTTACATTGATTCTATATTCATTATGGTACATTGGGGCAAATAAAGGCCCGTAAGGCATGTTGTGATGTTATATATGGAGATGCACTCTGAGTCATATGTTCGATTGACTTGATTGATTTACCATTTTCGCGTTGGAAAATTTCATTGTATATAATGATAAGTATATAATTCTTTAATCTGCAACAGCCACGGCCACGGCCTTACAAATAGGTGGTGAAAAATAATGCGTATTTTTGGTCATCTCTGCCATACGAAAACGTGAAGTGTCAGACTGACAGTATGCGGAGCAAGTGATAAGATGTGATTGTCATTGCTCTCAACCTTTTTCTGCTTTTGGTGCATGGCATTAAGTATAGAAGGACGGATGATGCATTAACATTTAGCAAACCGGACCCACTGAGACTGATTTTTTAGGTATATCCACGAAACTGGAAGAGTTTATTTCAATATGTGATACATAAAGTTCCAAATGGTTTTCAAACCTGGCATTTATTCTTCTGGATGAACTTGATAATTATTTGAATGTAAAAAACTGAAAATTCTTCGAGCAGTCTTTATGTTTAAATAAATGATGTCGAATATCCTGGTATTCACATTTGTTCAGCACAAGGCTTAAGGATTATACTGACGCTCAACGGTAGGAAAAGAAATTGAATATCTTTAGAATGTTCTTGTTATCAGTTCTAAAATCAATTGCTGCTAAACCGTTCAGCAAAGCGTGATCCTGAAACGATCCATGCTGTGTAATGTGAGCAATGTGTTTTTCTTTAGTGTTGTTCAAAATACAACAGCGCGTGGTGGTGAAATTTTGAATGCAATCTCAAGTTTTGTACCGGATTTTTATGAGGGCCCGCCACTGTGCGTCGTTTTGAATTTTTAAACCCGTTGCAAAATACAGCCCTGCTTTAATATACGAACATAGTCCAAAATAGCCATAACAATTTATCCTTTAATATTCCACTTAGCAGGTGTAGGTGCACTGTGCAATTGACCTTTCCCGTCAACAATTTTTATTCGCTCAATCGATTCTTCAATTTTTTGAGGACAACTTTCCCAAAGAACCCATACTTTTTGACGCCATACTTTTTGACGAATAGTGCTGGTTTCCGAGCTTGACCTAACATTCGCCCGATTTTGAATTAAAATAAGGCCAATTCCAATTCTTCAAACGTGCGGCAGTTTTCCGATTGTTTTTGGTTCTAAAATATGAATTTTGTGAAAAAGTTGAACTTAAATAAGTCAAAGAATTGACTGAGACAATAAAACTAAATACATTTTTTGGCGGGAAATGTCAATTGATTCTTTTAAAAATGACACTGATACGTGGATAGAGCCCCTTATTTACATTGATTTTAAGAATTTTTAAGAATATCAATCAAACGCAACTTGTTGCAAGGAGATCTTTAAAAGATAAGTGTCAGAAAAGTGAGACTCTTTCTACGCGATTTTCGCATAAACAAATGCATTTTGGCCATATCTTCTGAGCCCATAGTCCAATCCAGCCAATTTTCATAAGGAGACAATAGGACAAAACTTTACATCGGTTTCGATTTGCTGCGATCAAATCAAAAGAGGACAAGTGTCAGTCCTTCTATATAAAGCCAGTTTTTGAATCTAACATATACCTTTCTCGACCACTCAGTGTTTACTTTGTTGCTGAAACAGGAAGGCACTGTAGTTAGAATTCGTGGATAAGTATATTGGTGTGTTCACATTGAGCTGGGCGAAGTCTTCATTACTAATGTAATCTTAGAAACAAGCGGCTGGAAAAAAGGTTACGTTCTTATATAAAATCATAATCTACTGAGTTATCATAAAATGAGCCCAAACATGCGGATTATACTGTAAGGCAATATATGGATATTTTCTTTCAACTTTTAAGACTTATTTCATCGTGTAACACAAATTTCGAGAAAAAAAAATTTGCTTCGATTATATGGAAAATTCGATTATATGGACTTTTTTGCATCGAAAAAGTCCATATAATCGAGGTATACCTGTACTTTGGACTCCGCAAGACGCTCCGATCGAATAGAGTTCGTCCCCGTTCCAAACTGACAATCTACAAAACGCTCATTAGACCGGTAGTCCTCTACGGACACGAGACCTGGACGATGCTCGTGGAGGACCAACACGCTCTTGGAGTTTTCGAAAGGAAAGTGCGCGTACCATCTATGGTGGGGTGCAGTTGGCGGACGGTACGTCGAGGAGGCGAATGAACCACGAGTTGCATGAGCTGTTTGGAGAACCATCCATCGTTCACACCGCGAAAATCGGACGACTGCGGTGGGCCGGGCTAGACCTGTGCGCCGGTCATATAATCGGCGGCGGCGGCGTAGTGGTCACTTTTGCCCCGGCGGCGGCGGCGTCACGGCGGCGCGCCGTTGGCTTTTATCGGCGGCGGCGGCGGCGGCGTGAACCGGCGTGGATAAAAACTAATGGCTAAAAAATCAATTTTAACGCGGATTTTTGAATTCACGCGGTTTTGATTCACACGGTACGAATCTCCCGTATAAAAATCGATGATTAAAATTGTAATATTTTATGTTTGTCGACCATCAAACAGCACATTCCATAGTAAATTACCATCCACACTAATAAGTACTTGATCTCAAAATGTTATACATTATTCTCTGATTTTGATGAATCAAAATTTAACGACGAATTCTGCTTCACTTTTCGTAACCCTTGAGCAGTATTGAGAATTAGACTTCGGTGCCATAGGACTAATTTGTTAATATTTTTTCCAAAAGTTTTCCCAATTCAGGATTTTGATAAACTCCAGTCGATTTACTTCTCAATATATATATATATTTTTTAACTATCATTTATTTGGAAGGCTCATCTGCCGTAAAGCGCTACGGAGCCGGAATCATGTTTTTAAACACAGTTTTTCATGATTCTTATACACTAATGTTAGTTTTGGGGAACCGTTAGACTCGCGGTTTGCTCGAGGTTAGGGAATACAATTATACAATAGGAAAAGAAGGGAATTTAGGGTGCTTAATTAATTACAATGCTGATGTTCTCACAGTTGAAATCCTTGGCAATGTTTCACATCTGTAACGAGACAAACATTTTTTGGGAGACAGCAGCGAGAGGAAGACATACGAATGGGGTTTAACGGTAGACAACAGGAGGAAGACATTTATAAGGGATTGCGACAGCAAAAGAGATGGATAGACGACGATTATAATCTAACATCAGCAACATTCAAGAATTGGTGGACAAGGGACATGTATTCGAGATCAAGGCCCGCCAACACTTCCCTAATAAGCTTTGGCTGCTTTCCTCGGACGAAAATGTTCAGTTAGCGCAGATCTGGGGAAACTTCTCAATATATCCAAATTTTAAAAAAATTCTAACCATTATTTTTTGAGTTACATATACATTTGGGCAAGGTTTGAGCGGCTGCATTTCTAGTATATTTAGAGAATTTGCAGGGCTACTTCGTTCACCTGCTGTGACCCTCGGATCCTGGAAGGACATTCACTATGGAATCCACTAATGACAAGAAAAATTGACATCGCGTTCTTGTATGGACAAATCGCAACAGATGATCAACATAACTTAAATGAGCTCTGGTTGAGTAAGACTGGGGCACGGTTAAATATTTTCCTCATAAGTTGGTAAAATTTGCCAAAAAGTTTTTGGTGGAGTTCCCGAAGGAATTTCCGAAGGAAACTACGATTTTTTTTCTAAGTTTTATTAGAAACTCGTATTTAAAACCCTATAAGAATTTCTGCGCAAATTCATATTGGCATTTTTTCAAAACCCATTAAGGTTCTCGTTGGGAAATTCCTTTAGTAAAACCACAGGTAAAACCATAGAAAACTGTAGATTTCATTCGGAAATTTATTAAGGAATGAAATAGTTTCAGAAAGAATTCCTAAAACAATTTCCGAAGAAATTGCTGAAAAAAAATCTTCGAAGGGGTTCAGAAAGGACTCTCCGAAGCGAAAAGAGTTTATAAAGACATTTCTGACAAAACTTCTGAAGAAATTTTCGAAAAAACTTAGTGTGAAAATACTTCGTCCGAACTTGGCCAACTTCACTATTGATCCCAAGCCTGACTTCCAACAAATCACACCGAGGAAATACAAAACCGAACTAGCTTGTTTGCTCAAAATTGGAAAAATCAGGAAGAATCTTTTCAGTAATTTTCGAAAAAAAAATTTCTAGGAAATTCCTAGAAGAATTTCCGAATGTTTCTTAAAAGCGATTTCCGAAGAAATTTCTTTGAATTAATTTCTGAAGAGATTCCCGAAAAAATCAAAATAAATGGAGAACGTTGTGACGGAATTATTGACGGTCTTTCACAAATTACGTAACGTTGAAGCCATACAAAAAATAAACCTTCTATACAAAAAGTGTTACGAGGGGGAGGGTGAGGATCCAAAATTACCAAATTTAGCGTTACGTAATTTTAGAAAGAACCCTTGAGGAAAATGCCCAAAAAATCTTTTAAAGATACCAAAGAATTTTCAAAGGATTACCGTAGAAATTCCCAAGGAATTGTTTAAGGTAGTTCTGCAAGAATTCCAATGGGAGTTTAAGGAAAAGTTGTCAAAGAACTTGTTTAGGAGCCCCTAGAGGAATTTCTAAAAAAAATCCAACTTTTTTTTCTAAAAAAAAATGCGAAGGAATTCCCTAAATAATCCTCCGTATTAATTTCCGATGAAATTCCAAAGAATCTGTGAATAAAATTCTGAAGGAATTTTTAGAGGAATTCTAACATATTTTCTGTCGATATTTCAAAAGGAATTTGCGAATGATTTTCGGAAGGTATATTCGAAAGTATTTCTAAGGGAATTACGAAAGAATTCCTAAAGGATTTTATAAAGCAATTCCTAAAGCAATTTCGTACGAAATTTTCAAAGGAATTTTCAAAAGAACGAATCTTAACGAATTTCATAAGATTTTTTTAAACAAAGAAATACGTGGAGAAAATTCTGACGTAATTCCTGAGGTAAATTTTAAGGAATATCCGAAAGAATTTCCGAAGAACTTTCTGGAAATCGTTTCCGGAGGAGTTTTGTAGAACTTTTTGAGGCAATTTCTTAGGGAATCCTGGACGAATCTTCAAATAAATCTCTAGAAGAAATTGCGAATAAATTACTGGGAAAAACTCTAAAGGAATTCTTGAAGAAACTAAGGAATTACATCAGGAATACCAGTTGACATTTTCCCTTTGAGAATTCCTTCGGAAATTCCATCATAAAATCCTTCAAAAATACCTTTATTGATCCGTCTAGAAATTCCTTCAGGAATTCTTCAAGGAAGTATTTTACCTTTAAAAACTCAAAAGTTCCTTTAGGAATTATTTTCCAAAATACATCCAGGTTCTTTTTTGGGAATGTCTTCAAAAATTTATTTGGAAAATCATCAAGAATTTTATTTCTTAAATAATCAAGAAAATACCGCCCGTAATTCCTTCTGATATTCCTCCAGGGACTTCTTTAAAAGATTATTCGAAAAATTTCCGAGAATTGGGTTGTTTAGCAAAGTAAATTATAAGGTTTTTTATAGTTTAACATAAAGAGCATGCCTGATCTCTACCATGTTTTGATTTTGTTTGTAAACCTTTTATTTACATTTTGTATAGCAAACAATAAGCCATTTCAATCAATAGAAAGGCACTGACATTCATAGAATGACAGTTAGCCCATAAGAACAAATTTTAGTTCCACATAAATTTGAAATGTTAATTAAAAATAGTTCCGGTGCTCCAAAAATCCTGAAAAATTGGAGTTTGGCTCAGTTTTTCATGCAGATTCAGAATATGCAGAAACATCTATACCCCTAAACAACCCATTTCCTTCGGAGATTTCCCCAGATTTTTTTTTTTGAAGATCTTCCAGGAAATCCTTTGAAATTTATTGAAAATTAAATTGTTTGCAATGTAGTTACTTATTAAATTTTCGAAAAAAAAAACTAAAAATAAACGAACAACACTAAAAGACTTTCGGAAAGATGAAGGCATTTTCGAAGAAACTCCTGCACGAAGTTCCGGAAGAATTCCCTGAGAATGTTTTAAAGGAATTGCTGGAAGAAGTTCTGAAGAAATTCCTTAGGCAAATCTTGAATGTATTCCTTATGGATATCTGGAACATTTTTTCTTCAGCGATTCATGAAATAGTTGCTGAAACAATTTCAAAAGGAAATATTTCCGAAGAAATTCTCAAAAAACGAAGGGATTTTTTTAAAGAATTCCTTAAGAAATTTCCGCAGGAATTACTAAAGAAACTTCCAATGAAATACCCGAGTGCCCGAAGGAGAATGTAGGAATACGTGGAACAAAATGCAAAAGCATTCCTTAAGCAATTTCCGAATAAAAAATCGTAAAGGATTTTCTAAAGAAATCCGTAATGAAAATTCTTAAGGATTTTCGAAGAAATTTTGTAAGGAATATCCAAAGGAATACCCAAACATATTTTAGGAAGAATTCCTAAAATAATCTTCTAAGTTGTTTTAAAAGAAACTTTTCGAAAGAATATCTGGAGGAATTATTGTTTCTTGATTTGTTTCCTAACTAATTTCTCGAGTATTTTTTGAAGGCATTCAAAAATGAATGTTTTAACGATACTTCTTCGAATATTCTCAGAAATTCCAGGAATTTTATAATAAAGCTTTTATAATACAGTATTAAATCATTTCAAGACAATAAAATAAAATAAAAGTTTCGTAATGTTAGAAAATACCTGACGTTTTAACTAAATAATTTGACTAAATACTATGCAGCAAGGCGACAACGCCCCAGTTCTGGGTTACAATGGCTGTGAATATAAGCGTTTTTAACTGATGCTCATAATATTTGCTTTGCTGATGCTCAGCAAGTGGTTTTGTCAGTTATATTCAGAAATTGATTTCAAAATATAAATTACTTACTCGGGATTCGGAACAAAAAAATCGATAAAGCGAAATTAATTATTTTGCTAAATCAGTTTGCCTTATAAGCCTTATAAGCTGTCTTAATATCACAAATCTACAAACAAAGAAAACTGATTAAATAAGTTGATTCAAATAAATAAAAAAAAATAATACTGTCAAAATAACTAATGTGCAACTTAACTTGAAATTTCTAAACGTCAATAACTTTCCTGCACCAATGCCAGATCCTTTAAGAATGGGGACGCTTTGGGCATGCATCCAGGTCCCACAAAAGCTTATGAACAACAAACCCATTTTGCGAGTGATCTACAAGTTTAGGTCCCGACTGAATGAAGCCTTGGCTTAACCCATTCCAATGATCAGTTTAACAATTTATTTATCAGTATCCCCCCGCTTATCCGGACCTCGCTAATCTGATGACTCGTTAGTCTCGCTAATTCAGAATTTTCCGGATAAAAAAATATCATTATTATTATTTATTCAGACTAAGGCCGAAGTGGCCTGTGCGGTATATAAGAGTCTTCTCCATTCGGCTCGGTCCATGGCCATGGTCGCCTAAAAAATATCACCACCCATTTAAACATATTATGGTGTCAGTTTTCACTTTAGTTGTCACTTCACCGACTTAGAGACACCATCGCTTGAGGTAGATTTGAAATTGAATTTTGACGAGATCCACCTTAACGTCATTTGTGAACTGCCTTAAAACTAGTTTAGTACTACTCGAATTAACTCCACCACGCTGTATTTCTTCACAGATACGTATTTCAACATCAAGTATTAGGCCGTTTTCAGTGTCTCGTGCTTGACTCGACTCGACTTAAGCTAATTGATTTTTTTTATTACGATTAGTCATCGGCGTGGTAAAATTATGATCGGCGGCGCGCCGACCCAAAATCGCCGGCGGCGGCGGCGCGAGTAAAACCACCGGCGGCGGCGGCGTGGCGCGGCGGCGCACAGGTCTAGGCCGGGCACGTAGCCAGAATGTCGGACAGTAACCCGGTGAAAATGGTTCTCGTCAACGATCTGATGGGCACAAGAAGGCGAGGTGCGCAGCGGGCAAGGTGTATCGATCAGGTGGAAGATGACTTGCGGACCCTCCGTAGACTGCGTGGATGGCGACGTGTAGCCATGGACCGAGCCGAATGGAGAAGACTCTTATATACCGCACAGGCCCCTTCGGCCTTAGTCTGAATAAATAAATGAATAACAAAATAAAATGGCTTTCTCTCACCTTAAGGCTTCATTAAGCAAACGCAGATGAAGTCATTAGAAAAAAATTAAAAAAAATGAGATATACGATCTTGTGTTGACTGGGAAGTGCTATTTTCCATAGTTTGCAGTAGCCATCGGGCATATAAGTACAGAGTGTTGCACGTCGCACACTGGGGCAGCCCTTGTCCAAACATGGAAAAAACCTCTCTGTCATCGGAATAACTAAATGGACCATAGGTGTCTTAATTTCAATATACATTAATACAACATTTTGGTCAATATTCACAATTTTAAGCGATATTCGCATGAAAGTCCCATACGCCAAATCGATCAACCAGCATTTAATTGCCAGAAATATTTTTTTTAGCTGGATCACCATCACGAATCGTATACTTTGTCATTATCCTTGATTTTGAATAATATTAAACAGTAAAAGTGTTGATAAAATTCAATTACCAATCAAATTTCATTGATGGATCTTTTTTTTGAAATAAGCAAATAAATCATCCCAGCAGGCTCTGGAATTTTGAATTTTTCAACAAGGCTCATCGTAATTAAGTGATAAACAACTTCTCTGAAGAAATCACATTTTCAAAACGCTGTTTGGCCGATTCGGCGTATGGGACTTTTATGCGAATGTCGCTATAAATTGTGAATATTGACCAAAATGTTGGCAATAATGTATATTGAAATTACGCTGAAGACACCTATGCTGCCGCTAACCGCAAGTCGAGCACATCTGTATATGGGCCTCTATATACAGATGTGCTCGACTTGCGGTTAGCGGCAGTATGGTCCATTTAATTATTTCAATGACTGAGAGGTTTTTTCCATGATTGGACAAGGACTGCCCCAGTGTGCGTCACTACAGTCGTCCAAAACGCAATCCTCCACAGTTTGCATATGCCGTCTGGCATGCATGGTGAGGAGTGTTCATTCTCGGTTCATAGACACTTCGAACGATCTGGAATCGGAGTGCTCTGTGCGGTCGGGAGGTAAATCAATCGATATGCGTTCCATCGTGTGCCTGCTCGGTGTGCAGGTAGTCAGTTAGTTCTGCTTTATGCGGCCGTTAAAATCGATGTGTAATCGCTTATCAGACTGAATCCAGATCCAACGATGCCTACCGACTTACTGTGGTTTTTGTGGAGACGCAGAGGTAAACACAGTCTTTTAATAGCAAAAATCAGCTACTAATATTCCTTCCCTCTTCCTAACTGAACACAAGAACGTGGCCAGCGCCGTTATGGATCATTTGAATATTTGTGGCACTGAAACTTGTATTTTGAGAATTATAGAACACCCTCAGTCAATCATTCAGTTGATTATTTGTGCAATTTCACTGATTCTAATCAATCACGGAGTAGCAACCATAGATATGTGTAGTCAGTCAAAGCTAAGCTAAATGTTTTGATTTTATATTGCTTTTTTAATTTTTTTTTGTGGAAAGTTTAAACTTTTTTGCGGTAAAAAAAATTTGTTTGAAATTTTGGTATTGTTTATTACTAATATTGAATTATTATTAGAAATTTTGTGCTTTTTCAATAAAAATGTTGACTTTTTTTTTAAATTTCTTTTTTATAAATGTAATTAAGAGTTTATAATTAAAAGCGCTAATATATTTTTGTTTCGTGTAAAATTCTTTATTGTATATGGGAATTTTGCAGTATCTAGGAAAATTGTGTATTTATTTATTGCTCCTAGCCTGATTTCTTTATTGGAATTTTTCAATTTTTTTATAAAAAATTTCTAATTCTTCATGGAAATTTTAGTTTTGCTGCCATTTTGCATCTGTTGGGGGCGTAGCTGCAATGTCTTCTTTGAAGTGCAATCAGAACAGTTTCTGACATTACGCATTCTAGCAGTGTCCATTAATAGGGAATTGTAGAAGATATGACTGTAGCAAATATATTGACTAATAGTTTTTTTTGTTCTAGAAAATCTACAACGTTCATATACAGTTTAAAATTCTGAAATTTACACGCTGTTTAAATATTCGAACCAAGTATTTTCAATTCAATAGCCCTCAATCACATACCACAATTTCACATCCCTTTTTTCCCTTGCTTGCAATCTTGAATATTATATACAGAGAACCTGTAATTTTAAATTTTCAAAAGTGACGGAAGAATGAGTCGAATCGAATGGAGCCTTTTTGTTACATCATATATGTTGTAACATTTTTATACTGTGTAACATTTGATTTATTGTAGTATATTGCACTGCTTACTTTCTATCTTACTTTCGAACCTTAACTGAAAGTTCATCTTCAATGTCTCGTAATCCTTCGTACTTACTCTATTATCAACAACAGTCAAAACTAAACTTTAGTTTGCTATTTTTTGAGAGGTGTGCTGAACATTATTTTTCGGTTCCCTACTCCTGACTTTTCATAATCTTCACGTCTGCACGTGACAGTGCATGAGCAAACTAATTTACTATATCAAAAAAATATCAATTGGAACTATAATAAACATTCTTCCGTGTTTAACAGCTCATCATTGAAACTGCTAAAATAGTCATAAAGCATCAAGCTGAAAAGTTAACAAATTAATTTCCCCGAGAACAGTAAAACAGACCAGGTGCAGCAATGCAAATTCGGCCAATGGAAACACACCACGGAGCCATCGATAAATTGTGTGGTGTGGTGCTGGAAACAGCGCGCCAACGACTGAAGGATGTGAAGAAAATATGAAAGCGCACGTACATGCAGTTACAAGCATATTTTCTCGCTGTACATCATCATAATGTTTAATTTGCGCAGCAATTCACGTCACTGGTCTAGCATAGTACGAAAAAATATGGCTTTGGCAGAAAAAAAATGTAAGGAACAATAATATTTTTCAGTAACCTCGTCTAACCACCTGACTAGTTATAAAATTAAGGGGTATTGGAAATAATTACTATTACGCATTTAATTGCTGTGGTTAGGCAATTCACTCACACTAAGTTTATGTTTTGATCATGTCGGATTTTTTTCTTTTCCAGCCCGATTACATTCACTTTATTTAATTCACAATTTCAATTAAATTCATAATTTTGAAAATTCCAATAGTAATTTTAAAAAATCCAATGAAACTTTCACATGTTCTAATTTTACGAGACTCGCATAGTCGTGGGTCTCTCATGTGGTTCCATCTACGTCACCGAGATGATCGAAAGATTATGCCAAGATTGCTTTGGCAGCTGGTGACCAACTCGGTGAACAGTCGGAATGAGGATCTTCGCAGGTGGACGGGCACCTCGCACACTATTTTCCACCTCCAATCTTCACCGTAGATATGAACGACCCTCTGGGTTATTATCCATCAAAAATAAACCAGCAACCAATCGTCATCACAATGCTTATTCGGCTTCTTTGCGGTTTTTTAAAAGCTTTCTCATTCACTGATTTAATTCATATTACGAACACTTGAGCAAATTTTTCACTTATGCATGAATTAAAATATTTTAATAGATCAATTGTTTTCCTCCGGTAGCACAAGAATAGAACTTTCAAATATGCACTTGATAAACATAATTTTATGATTGTAACTATTAATACTGAATGATTTTTTACCAAACTTTTGCTCGTTCGGCACATAGGGGCTGCCAATATATCACGTGAACAGATTTTGGTCAGTTTAATATACCCCCCTCCCCCAGCCTGGACAACTGCTTATATAAATTCTCATAAAATTGTATGAATCGTGGACCTTCGCCATACACCGCCTAAACTGTCCACGTGGTATATGGACAGCCGCATAGTATAAATTGTCTCAAATTCCGAACACTTTGATTCAAGTCAGAACACCACCTCAAATGCACTAAAATGCAAAATTTCAACATTATCTCATTGTAGGTCAGTTCTGATGTCCTTAAGTTGTATGCTTTCCGAGAAAATTTGTTTATTTAGACAATAATAAAGAAATATATCAGATAAATCTTCAAAAAAATAAGATTTAATAAAAAATCTGTATACACCCAAAAAACAAATCGGACAATTATTGTAGAAAATCTTGACATGTACAATTCTGTATGCTTTTTTTTACAGATATTGTATTAAAATATTGCAAATCTGTAACAATTGTATTAAAATCTTACGGAATTGTTTATGCCAAATTATTATACAGTTTCTGTAAGGTTCTTATGCAGAACTGTATTATAATCTGCCATCCGCTGGTAAGGTGTAAAAGTCTAGTTTTTAACAGATTTCTGTAGAAAAAAAATTTTAAGCTCTTTTTAGTGGAATTTATTTAACCATCTAAGACGAGTTCAAAAGACAGGAAAAGACTGTGAAGCCGTCTTCAGTGTCTCGGTCTTCTTCTTCTTCTTATTGGCATTACATCCCCACACTGGGAGAGAGCCGCCTCGAAGCTTAGTGTTCATTGAGCACTTCCACAGTTATTACTTGCGAGGTTTCTAAGCCAGGTTACCATTTATGCATTCGTATATCATGAGGCTAGAACGATGATACTTTTATGCCCAGGGAAGTCGAGACAACTTCTAAACCGAAAATTGCCTAGACCGGCACCGGGAATCGAACCCAGCCACCCTCAGCATGGTCTTGCTTTGTAGCCGCGCGTTTTACCGCACGGCTAAGGAGGGCCCCTCGTACTCGTGTCTCGTACTTTACTCGATTTTTGTAAATATTTTTTACACAGTTGTAAGTAAATCTGACATACGCTTGTAGGATACATATGTACAGTACATATACAAAACAAAGTTTGTAAGTTCTAATTCCTACATGGTTCAATTCAACCAGAGGAAAAATTCTAACTGCCAGAGGCAATTGAAATGTATTAATAATAACTAAAAATATGACATAGCAAATAAGGATGATAGTGTTAAGAAAACACGGAACACCTAGTCTAAGAGATGAATGCATGTATTAGATAATTAGCAAATAAAATTAGTTTAAAAAAAAAATAAAAAAAAAAGTCCACGCGTTACTCGGAAGGAAACTTACTCACAGGGAAAATTGAACTTGAAAAAAGAGAATCGATTCATATTCTATTGATTTTGTGAATGTTAAGAATAATGTTTGCTATTAATCAATTTTGGGTGAGTCGAGAAGTATACAAGCGGATCAGCTTTTATATGATGTGAATGTGGTGTGAAACCTTCTCAAATCCGAACAGTGTAATTTTTCATGTGCCTGAATAGTCATTTGTAATTTATGTACTATAGCATGTTAAACATCTACAACTTAACAACACTTGTATAAAGTTTCGATTCATAAAAGTTTCCCGCCTTCTTATGTAGTACAAGTGAAAACCATTTAAAGATCCTTTAACTACATCATCTTACTATAGATGGTTTGAATCAACAATATTAAAATCGCGTGAGCACATGGGTATTTGCCTTGAACATTTTTAACAATATAAAGAAAAGATTACGCTATATTTTTTATCATGCAATCAAATGCAATAAAAATGATTTGATACATTTGACGAGAATAAAATTTTACAGAAAATATATACCAACTGAGAGACAATTCTGAAACCGTACGCCCAATAAATAAATCAGCATTCAAGCAATGATATGCAAATGAAGGAATCAGCAAGATCCTTAATCGAATTTGTTTAGCCATGTTATACGGTTGATTAGGCAAGCATAACAAATGCAATCGGTTTCGGTTTTCCCCTCGGAGTAGGAATTTTCGCTGTGGTTGACGATTTTCTGCTACCAAACAGTAAAAAGTCTGCGAGTCAAGCACAACCCACATCATTCGTATACAGAGAGAGTCAGATGTTGAACAAGGGGTAGTTTATGTATCCCACCATATCCTTTGCGGCGGGTTTATGAACGATTACTTCACAAAGCCAAAACACGTGAGCCACGTGTGAATTATATAGCATAATCCCACAGAATAATGAATCTGCCGGGATTGGCAGTCTGGACCCCGATATTCTTATACATAACAATCGGCAAAACTGCCGCCGACAATCGAAGGAATTGAACGGATTTTGTTTCAAATTTATGATGCTTCCCTCAGAACAAATGTGTAGCGAAAAAATATTGATTCCTTCGTGAAGATTGTTGAACCATAAATTGCAAAAAAAAAGATATACGTGATTTTAGATTCAAATAATCGATTTTATTGATAACAGATTATTTCTGTTACAGTGAAAATAATAATAACTTATATGTATAATAATACTGACTATGTGTTTCATGTATGTAATTATATTTCACTATAGCTCCATAAAAAAACACTTATTCTGTACAGATGATTGAGACGGGCATAATATTCATAAACTGAAGCTAGTTGAATAACCCCTTCTTTGGAAGTATAAACAGGACCCTTACACCAGGAATGAAATGTTCCATTATACGATTATTGTTAATTTATTGTTGGTTCTCTAATGACAATGGATTAATTCAAGGCGACTCCACGATTGATTGTTTCAATTTGAACAAACTGTTCAGAATCAACACTAATAAATATCCTAATTTAGCTTCGTTGCGTCGCAGAAAGGGAAAAGTAAAAATTTGAACTTTATTGACTGAATGTTTCAAAGTGATGCTCTCGAAAACTCCAGGTAGAACAACAAGCGGGCCATATTTGGAATGTCAAAAGTTTGTCCTTAAGGTTTTGTTTGCCTTTCTCGTTTAAACTAAAACTCACAACATTCAGTGAAATGCTTTGCGTGAGGCACATCACATCTTTCTCAAACCATTGTTTCCGCCTTTGAGACCAAAATTACGATTTTCATTCAGACCATTAGAAATAGATAATAGAAACATCTTTTCTAGTCGAATTAGATCGACCGACCATGTAGCAGGTTACTCTGTTCTGATTCTCGCAAATATCGACTGAAGAGTCGATAATACCGTGCTTTGTGGAGATAATCGTCACATAATGTGAAATACTTTGGACGGGATAATTGAGTAAAATTTGGGGTTGTGCGAACAGCACACACTTTCCTGCCGGTCCCAGCGGGATAATAACTCTTCACAAGTGTATGAATGGCCGGGAGTTTATGTTTCTTTTTCATACCGTACTCGAACCGACCCGACCGACAGCATGCTCGTGTGATGCATGAATGACTTAGGGACGTCGATGATGCTTTGCTTGCCTACCTAGCTTGGCTACAAAGTGAGCATCCAGTATAAATTTTGAACAGATTTTCCCTATTTAAGAGGGTAGATGGTCTAGAAATATGTTTCCCCTGTTAATTATGTTGCAGGATGCTATCTTTTCCTTATCTTTTATTTCGACTTTATCACTTGGTGTTTATCTCAGCGACATGAATAAATGAACTTTTCAATCTGATTATAATACAAATTCTTCTCTCTATCTGTATTTAATTATCTCCATAATCGGAAACATTTGGTTTTCAAATAAAATCTGTTTGAATCACCTACAACCGCGAATGGCAGTGTGCTATTGCAGCTCACTCCTCATAATTACGAAGAGTGCAAATGATGCGAGCTAAAGCTGTCCACCCGGACGAGAAATGCGAAAACTGCACAAGGAATATAAAAAATTAAGATCTATTGCGTGTACACTATATAAATTTGAAATATAGGTTGCTCATATTAAATGCTTATAGAAGGCTCTCGGCAATCGTTAAATGTGGCATTCGAGGTGAAACGGTTCATTTCCAGGAGTCATACACTCATTACGTAAAGGATTTTTCAGTTTTTTAAGTGCCCACCATGCATAATAACACATTTTTCATGCAAATTTGAAATTATTTGTATGATGCTAAAACCCCCTACCATTACGACCATGCTTAATTAACGCATGATCCCTTAGACTGGACAATTATGAGGAAAATCTGAAATGTAGTAATACATTTTCTGTGAATTTCATATTGTAAACAAATGCAAATTATATGTTAAAAGGGATATTTTATAAGACGCACTTAAATAAAGTTAAATATATATATATATATATATATATATATATATATATATATATATATATATATATATATATATATATATATATATTTTTAACTTATATATATAAACAGCGATTACACGGTAAAAGAATAGAGTTGAAAAAAAAAGTTGAACATTTTTGCTCAAAATCGCTTGGTATGTTCTTCATCGAAAATAATTAGCCCCGTATTTTTTTTATTTTTCTATTAGGGTGACCATGTTCGATATAGAGTTACAAGAAAATCGCTATTTTTCGAAATTTTTATTTTAAAAAAATCATAACTTTTGAACCACTGGATCGATTTGCAATGTTTTTTATGGATAGAAAGCTTATTACTTCTAGTTCTTAAAATTTTTGGTTTGGTGTATTGGTGTACTCAAATTTGCTAAAATGGTCAAAATATTAGTTTTTTAAGATTTTTTAAATGTTGGACCACAACGACTATATATTTTTATATTTTTTTATGAAAATTCAAATATTTTTACATAACATATCAAAAAATTAGAAATGTTCATCGAGCCGTTTTTGAGTTACATTTTTTTGAAAATTTCAAGTTTTCTGCCCATACACACATGGAATGAACGTTCAGCGATTCCACGGAAAAAGAATAGAGTTGAAAAAAAAAGTTGTCCAATTTTGCACAAAATCGCTTGGTATATGTTCTTCATCGAAAATAATTAGACTCGTATTTTTTTATTTTTTTTTATTAGGGTGACCATGTTCGATGTTCAATGTTCAATTAAAACTCAGCATTTAATTTGATTATTTTTATTTTTCATAATTCATCAAAAAAAAATATTACATAGCAAAATTCTTACAATTTAACACACTTTTCTTCATCTGAAAACGAAAACCGTTTCACGATAATGTAATTTTCATTTTGTGGCTTAAAGTAATGAAACGATTGTGTCCCAGAGATTTGTTTTACACGAGTATAACGGTTCTTTATTTTCTTTTCCATTGCATTGTAATCTTTTTCCGAGAAAAACTCGTAATATATTTTGGAATCTACTTTAGAAACAGCTCAAGAGTAAAGTTCGTATGCAGTTGTAATATGATGGCCTTGTAAACTTGCTTTTGAAGCGTTTCGCTTTAGAACACCTCCTAAAGCGTCACAAGGCCCTTTTCCATGGCAAGTGGCAAAAAAGTTCCACTCTGCTTTAAGACCGAAGTCTTTTTACATGTGGCACAAATTGAAAGCAGTCATCTTATTTTTGTATTGACTGCCTGATCCATCAGAAAAAAATGGATATTTTTCAGGTAAGGTAGCTTTTTTAAATGAAATTCACACAATTTGTTATAAACAGCCGAACGGCAACATGGTTATGTTTAGTAAATTCTGCGATTGCTATGAAGCTTGTAAACTTTAAATTTTGTGCTTCATCCTTATAATATATGGCAAAAGGATGGATTGTGCATTGAGCGTTTGCCCAATGAAAACCTTGTATAGCGTCCTGAATAACAAAAGAGTAATTTTCAGAGAAGTCAGCAATTATAATGCAAACAGTTGCTTCCAAATTAATTTTAAGTTGTTTTAAGTAGTTTCCTTGTTGCTCTGCATTAAAATTATGTGGAGATAATTCACTTAATTTTTCTAAAAATGTTTCCACATACTCTTCTGCATCCATTCGCATTGAATTTAAATGACAACGATCTGTTTGCTTCCATTGTTTAAATTCTAAGGAATCGACATTTTCAAGAAAATTCATCAGGTCATTCTCCAGTGTCTGCGTACCCGGGCAATGATCACAGGTTTTCAACCAACATTTCTCTGTAGGATTTTCACAAAGTATTTTAAAAACAAGTCATGATACGTTTTTAAATGGTTATGAATAAGTTTCTTGTCCTTAAGGGTTTTAAACATTAATTTAACATTCTGATGATAAATGCATACGCAGACAGTATGCGTTCCACTTGAACCAGCTAGAATACAATGTTTTGGGCGGCTGCTGGAAAACATTGAAAATCCAATTTTAAAAGTAAAATATTGCTCTTTGAAAATTGAATAAATTTCACGAAGGTTACATAAAAGTAACCTGCGCTGTACATGCACTTTTTCTCCTGCCATATTTTCAATAACGAAATCCCTTTTCCCAGAACATGCTCTGCTTATCTCGTCACTATTATAAAAGTCCCTAACTACAGTTAGAGTATCATCGCTCAAAGACAACATATTTACTCTGGTCTCCGGTGTGCTCATAAAACCTTTTTCAACCTGTAATTCATTTGCACGTTGAGCAGTTCGTTGCGAAACACCGAATTCTTGCATAATTTTGTATGCAGTCCAGGATTTGGGAAGGGAAGTTAGAATCCTATATCGATCGTTTCTGTCAGATATTTCATCAAATTTTGCCTTCATTTGTTGAAGAATTTCCTGACCGTCTCCGGGTTTCTGGGCACCAGCGCTACCAATTGATTCAGCACTCGTTGATTCCAAAGAAAACAAAGATTCTGAAAACAAGATGAAAAATAACTATTAGTTAGGAGCATGTTTCTTCATATAATGTAATACATATTGTATTCGATTATTCTATTTTGTTGCATGATAGGCAATTGCTCTACAAATTGAGCTACTAGGTCGGATTAGGTAAGATTATACGGAACTGATGTTTTTTCAATTTTCTGAATAATCGAGTACAACTAGTATAACGTAGCAAATCATGATGTCTGAATGAACAAAAAGAAGAGATTATTCTACTTACCAACACTAGGAACAGCGTCAATTTCCGATGATCCAGCGGCATTGGGATCGATTATTTCGAAACCACCATTATTGATGTTTGCTGGTGCGGCGAAATTGTTCACTCTAGATGGTCCCGCCACGGCGAGATCATCAAGTTTCGATGGTTCAGAAACGGTGAGTTCTTGATTTTCACATTCTATATTAACTGCACTTGGAGCTGCTGGCTCGTTTCCTTTCTTGATAATGCGATAAAGTCGGCAATAGCAGGTATTACAAATGTAGGAACAGCTTTTATCCAATTTTATTCTCCTTTCCGCTGCATAATCATACAGTTTAGGAGTAATGCTTCATTGTATTAAACGTTTCTTCAGTAAGGCAACTGGACAATTTCACTGATTTTCTTGACTGACATATGCTTTATCTTATAGACCACTTTAAATAGTCCCTTTGGGTATCATTTAGGTAGAGTGAACAAGGAAAAGGAGACAGATGAATCATAATCAAAAAAATACAATGAATTACCTGCATCAAAATATTGAAAACATATAAACAAAGCAGGTAATCTATTGTATGGATCGCTGAAAACCAACCTTTTTGAAAAACGACATATTGCTTTGCCGATTTTGGAGAATGAAGTCATCAATAACAACACCAGACTATTCCGATTGAATTACTATTGCGATTCGTAAATTCTTCTAATAAACGAGACCAAACAAACACTCATGAATAACATTTTCATACTTTTGATTTAATTTGAGCTATTTGAAATAGTGGAGAATAACGTTCATTCCATGTGTGTATGGGCAGAAAACTTGAAATTTTCAAAAAATGTAACTCAAAAACTGCTCGATGAACATTTCTAATTTTTGATATGTTATGTAAAAGTATTTGAATTTTCATAAAAAATATAAAAATATATAGTCGTTGTGGTCCAACATTTAAAAATCCTAAAAAACGAATATTTTGACCATTTTAGCAAATTTGAGTACACCAATACATCAAACCAAAATGTTAGTAAGAACTAGAAGTAATAAGCTTTCTATCCATAAAAAAATATTGCAAATCGATCCAGTGGTTCAAAAGTTATGATTTTTAAAATGATAAATAAAAAATTTCGAAAAATAGCGATTTTTCTGGTAACCCTATATCGAACATGGTCACCCTAATAAATAAATAAAAAAAATACGGGTCTAATTATTTTCGATGAAGAACATACCAAGCGATTTTGAGCTAAATTGGACAACTTTTTTTTTCAGCTCTATTCTTTTCCCGTGGAATCGCTGTATATATATATATATATATATATATATATATATATATATATATATATATATATATATATATATATATATATATATATATATATATATATATATATATATATATATATATATATATTTATATATAAAGTTAATATATAAATAAAGTGAAATAAATGTATATATAGGGGACGAGGCCCCAAAACGCTACAATGTACTACGCGTCTCCACGCACTATCCATACTAGAATGCTGATTCGCCGACGCGTGGTGCGTTGTTCCCAAAGAGCTGCCAGCTTGAAGGCATTTTGCCTCATGACCACTTTTTTTAAATGTGAATATTATCAATATGATTAAGATTTTCTAATATTGTAGCTATATTGTTCGACTGTTGCATGAGGTAAAAATACCCATGAAAATCGTTACTTGATATACTTGATGGGCTACAGCTCTTCGATGAACCTACGCCGAATGGAGTATCCTTCTCCACTGGACTCGATCCTGGGCCAATCGCTTCCAGACGCCCTGAACATTGAGCGCCCTCAGGTCCTCTTCAACTGCAAAAAGCCATCGTGTACGCGTGTACTTCCATGAAGCATGCGTCCTCTTCCGGGTTCTCTACTAAATATTATCTACGCTTGACGTTCTTCCGGCATACGAACAATGTGACCAGCCCACCGTAGTCTGCGGTGTTGTATAAGCTTAATAATATCCAGCCCTTTATATACCTGGTACAATCCGTGATTCATGCGACGTCGCCAGATACCATTCTCTTGTTTACCGCCGAGTATTGTCCGCAGCACCTTACGCTCAAACACTCCGAAAGCTCTCCGATCAGCCTCCTTTAACGTCCATGTTTCATGGCCGTATAAAGCCACCGGAAGAATCAGAGTAGTATACAGCGCGAGTTCTGTTTTCGTTTGCAGACTACGGGACTTAAGCTGGTTACGAAGTCCGTAATAAGCCCTATTTGCAGCTGCAATACGCCTTTTCACCTCGCGGGTAACATCATTATCGCACGTCACTAATATTCCAAGATACACAAATTCTTCCACCACTTCAAATTTTTCACCATCCAGCACCATTTCACTACCACCACCACTAATGAACCCACACTGATTGCCAGCGACAATGTACTTCGTTTTGCTGGTATTGATCGTGAGTCCAATCCTCGCTGTCTCCCTCTTAAAAGGCACAAAAGCCTCTTCCACGGCACGGCGATCAATTCCGATAATATCGATATCGTCCACAAAACCCAGGAGCATATGCGATCTTGTGATAATGGTACCGCTTCTTTGCACACCAGCTCTCCTAATCGCTCCCTCGAGCGCTATATTGAACAGTAGATTTGAGAGTGCATCACCCTGCTGTAATCCATCTAAGGTAACAAATGACGTCGATATTTCATCCGCAACCCTTACACTTGATTTCGATCCGTCCAACGTTATACGAATCAGCCGTATCAGTTTCGCCGAAAAACCATGTTCAAGCATAATTTGCTATAATTCATTCCGTTTCACTGAATCGTACGCCGCCTTGAAATCAATAAACAGATGATGTGTCTGCAAGTTGTACTCCCGGAATTTATCAAGGATTTGTCTCAGGGTAAACATTTGATCCGTCGTTGATCGGCACTCACGAAAACCTGCTTGGTATTCGCCGACGAAGGACTCTTCAAGCGGTCTCAATCTGTTGAACAGAATACGAGACATAATTTTGTACGCCGAATGAAGGAGGGTTATTCCTCGGTAATTGGCGCACTTCATAATAAGGCCGTCCAAGCAGCTAGCAGGCATTTTCTCGTCTACCCGTCGTAACAGCTAAGAAATTAAAGCAGTCCTTGCTTACCTAGGGCATATTGCCCTCCTTCCCCTATTAAACAGTCCCTAGCAGCACTCAAATGTGACTAAATCCGGTTGTATAAGCGCCACAGAAACCTGTAACCGTTCGGTTCCAAATAAATAGCTTGCTGGCTCCACCGCAAGTCCATATCTCATGGCCCACCCTAATCTTGGAAACTCACAGCATCGAATGAATGTGAGCACTGTTGGTCATTTGACAAACAGAGTTCTCATTCAAATTTCTAATCCATTCCTTCACGAAGTTTGTTCTCCGTCTTCTTACGTTTTCCGATAAATACACTCAGCCATCTTTAAGAAGCTTTATACTGTGACAACCTGAGAAGAAGTGAAGTGCGCGTCGTGTAATAATCGAAATTGTAAGGCTGAAATTATAGCCTATACCTTTTTTTTCAGACTAAGGCCGAAGTGGCCTGTGCGGTATATAAGAGTCTTCTCCATTCGGCTCGGTCCATGGCTACACTTCGCCAACCACGCAGTCTACGGAGGGTCCGCAAGTCATCTTCCACCTGATCGATCCACCTTGCCCGCTGCGCACCTCGCCTTCTTGTGCCCGTCGGATCGTTGTCGAGAACCATTTTCACCGGGTTACTGTCCGACATTCTGGCTACGTGCCCGGCCCATCGCAGTCGTCCGATTTTCGCGGTGTGAACGATGGATGGTTCTCCCAACAGCTGATGCAACTCGTGGTTCATTCGCCTCCTCCACGTACCGTCCGCCATCTGCACCCCACCATAGATGGTACGCAGCACTTTCCTTTCGAAAACTCAAGTGCGCGTTGGTCCTCCACGAGCATCGTCCAGGTCTCGTGTCCGTAGAGGACTACCGGTCTAAATAGCGTTTTGTAGATTGCCAGTTTGGTACGGCGGCGAACTCTATTCGATCGGAGCGTCTTGCGGAGTCCAAAGTACGTACGATTTCCAGCCACTGTGCGTCTCCGAATTTCTCTGCTGGTGTCATTTTCGGCAGTCACCAGCTAACCCAAGTACACAAATTCTTCTACCACCTCGATTTCGTCACCACCGATGCAAACTCGCGGTGGGTGGTGTCTTCTCTTGAACCTCTTCCTATCATGTACTTCGTCTTCGACGTGTTGATGACTAGTCCGATCCGCTTAGCTTCCCTCTTCAGTCTGATGTAGGCTTCCTCCATCTTCTCAAAGTTACGTGCCATAATATCTATGTCGCCGGCGAAGCCAAATAGCTGGACGGACTTATTGAAAATTGTACCACTCGTGCTAATCCCTGCTCTTCGTATTACCCCTTCCAAAGCGATGTTGAATAGCAGACACCCTCTGCGGGTTTCGAAGGTACTCGAGCATGCCGCTGAAACTCGAACTACGCACATCACCCGATCCATCGTCGCTTTGATCAACCGTGTCAGTTTATCCGGAAAACCGTGTTCGTGCATTAGCTGCCATAGCTGGTCCCGATCGATTGTATCATATGCGGCTTTGAAGTCGATGAATAGATGATGTGTGGGCACGTTGTATTCGCGGCATTTCTACGCGGCAGTACTTGGCGAATGGCGAACACCTGGTCCGTGGTGGAGCGTTCGCCCAAAAAACCCGCCTGGTACTGCCCCACGAACTCCCTTGCAGTTGGTGCTAATCGACGGCATACATTTTGGGAGAGTACCTTGTAGGCGGCGTTCAGCAATGTGATTGCGCGGTAGTTGCTACAATCCAGCTTATCGCCCTTTTTGTAGAAGGGACACACACCACCTTCCATCCACTTCTGCGGCAAAACTTCCTCCTCCCAAAACTTGGTGATGACCCAGTGCAGCGCTCTAGCCAGTGCCTCACCACCGTGTTTAAATAGCTCTCCTGGTAGTTGGTCAACCCCAGGGGCTTTGTTGTTCTTTAGCCGGCCAATCTCCTCCTGGATTTCCTGGAGATAGCCTATACCTATTCCTTATTATTCTAAATTTTGTGTCTTTTTAGAAGAATCTCAGGGTCGCAAGTTAAAAGTATTAGACCAGCAAGTTAAGAGTCTAAGAAATAAAACCACGGAAAGTGTAAAATAATGTAAAATCTATAGTACGGCTTTTTATGAGTCATTGCAAAAAGTGTTAAAATAGTGCGCGGATAAACGAATAGACAAGAAAAAGGTCCACAATCAGGGCCTTTTTCTTTTCATTTGGAACAGGTTCCGACTATTTCGTTCGACCTTGTATGGTACAACCAAAGCCAGTGGTTCCACAGCGTCAACGCAAGGACTATGATTCCGATGCAATAATGCTCGATCTAGTGGAAGTGTAGTGATGATTTCCATTGTGATGGTAAACGGCTGGACGAAACAAAGTGTCCCGAAGAAAGGACCAAAATGCAAGGACCATCCGAGCAGAGTCGCTGTTAGGAGCATCATTAGCCGAAGCCTGCGGCGGCCATTTTGTTTCGGCCATGTTTGAATGCGACGATCATTCAAGTGCCATTCCAGCGGCGTTCTATTCCGCCGTGATAGGAGCGTTAAAGCACCATCGGCCGTCGGTAATGTTCTTGCCCGCCCAAAATAAGACCACCATCGCTACCACCTCATCGACAATCGCTACTTCTCATTGACAAGCACCATCGCTACCACCGCATCGACAAGCTACCAAGCCATTCCAGATGCAGGGCATGACGATGTCCTGCAAGCAAGTACCCTACCATTTGTGACGTCAGGCCAAGACTAGTCTAATATAGACCACCCCCCCCCCTACCCATTTTGTGTAATAAAATTAAGATAAGAATAAGGTAGGTAGATGTTTCTTTTTAAAGACACGCATTCTTGGAACAATAAGGATTTGATTTTCCGTCTTTTTGGGCTTAAGGAGCAACCATGCCTCGTCCTCTTCGGTAAAACAGAATTCAGCTTCTCTAAGGCTTTTAAGCCAGTTATGCGTAAGGGCTTTGCATGAACGTCCATTCACTGATGACACCTCACTTGGTAAGTGTTCATTTTCTTTGAGTTCCTTGGAGTGAATGAGTGATTCATGGAAAGAACGGAAGTGAAAGGGTTTATGCCGATTAATTGACCCTGTGTCTACTTTCCTATCCGCGATCTGCGAGCTAGTTTCAAACCTTTTCGCAACGTGTATACTACTCGGGGTAATATTTAACGGTAATTTCACGGTCGAACAGGCTTAAACATGTAGATTTAAATATTTTCTACAGATTGACGGAAGATTAAAAAAGTGTTCAGTCTAGTCAGAAGAATTTAATAGTCTACCTAAAAACAACATAAATAGTTACATTACACGGTTGTCACTGAAATTAGAAATTTCCACAGTTATTATAAGGAATAAATTTTGCCTGTTACAACCTTTTCAAATGCTGGTCTAGAAATATTTTTTTTCTCTTGTCCCACTGACCCACTTCGATAATGAAAGGGTGGGGAAATAAAAAATAAAAGAATAAAGTGATAAAATTGAAAAACTCGTCAGTTTTGTTAAAGATTTTTTTAAAGTTCAAAATTTTATTATTTTTTCTGGTAAAATTTTGAGATCCCCCTCTAATAAATAAATTTGGTCACGAAATTTTGAGGGGGTGGTAACAGAAGAAGATATTAAAATGTGTCTATTAAAATGTGTGCCTATCTGAGGAAATGTTAAGTTGAAAACATGTTAGAATTTTATACTTCATGTCCAAGTAGGTTGAAAAAATTGAAAAATGAAAAGCTGAGGAAGGAATACGACAACAGTAGGGTAAAACGTCCTATCGTTGTGGTATGCCCTAATGTTGCGGTAGTGTTAAAGTAGTCCATTCTGGATATAATAACATTGAACACAATTGTGGGTACGCTAAAACTCTTCGAGTTAACGACTAGAACAGCTTTTGTTTGACAAAATTCCGTTCAAAATGATGAAAAATGAACATTTTTCGTTAAAAATTTGAATACTTTGAGCCTATTATTGCGGTAGTGCTAAGGTCCTATTGTTGCGGTATCGCTCTCCATAAGAATTACATGCAATACCGCAACAATAGGACTGACCTTCAAAAATATCGCAACGATAGGCAACTGCGTCCTATTATTGCGGTAGTTTGTTTTTATTGTGATAAAAACAAAACAACATAAGTTCACCACAATCAAGTAATATTTACGAAACTATAGTTAACGAGCATCCTATTCAACTACTACAATGTGGAAATCGACCAACAGGTAATTTTTGAAGAATTTTTGTAATCAATTATGTTTTGATACGGTGCTTAACCCCTCCATAATAGGTCGTTTTACCCTAATTGTGATTTCATCTTTCGAAGTATGCATTTGCCTGGGATAAGTCAATGATGATGTGAATCATGTGATCCCTGAGGTATTTTGCCTTTTCGTTCGTCTGTCTTTCGGGAAAAAAATCTTCCCGACATAATGACATAAAGACTATAGACATAATGCGAATAATGATATTTCAGCTGAAAAATCCTTTCTACACTGCAACACTCAAAGGACCCGTCGTAATTATACTTGAATTCAGTCGATACTTAAAAAAAACAGAATTTATCCGACATTCACAGTTGAGACCGATGAAAAATTGAATGTGTACATTCTTCAACTCATTTGAATAACTTACGTTACAATTAACTTTGCTAACTAAATAATGTGTTCGAAAACAGTGTGACACATTGAATTTGCAACTAGTTGTTAGAAATTAATGGAATCTCGCTTAACTTTTCAAAAGGACCTAAGTAATTTTTTTTTCATGAATAAATTTGAGTACTACAATCAAAAGCATACCAATACCATACCAATACCTTTCACATACCAATGTGAAAGTATGTTGATTACAATATTCAAATTAATTCATGAAAAAAATGTTACTTAAGTCCTTTTGAAAAGTTAAGTTAAAAATATTTACTGATATTAGCTAAGAATATCTTGTGGAAAAGGCTCATAACAAGTGCGCTATCATGAAAAACCCTATGGAAGGATCGAGAAACACCTCGAAATCCATCATCCAAAAAACCGAAGACTCCTGACCGAGTGAAAGTCAGGCCAAACATCAACCGAATTCTTTGATCCGCGAATCGGTGAAGAAGGCGGATGATTCCGTCTGGTTTGTCCGAAAATGCCACCGGCCATCATGCCACCACATGCATAAAAGCAGACATACGGAGAAGGAGTTTTGCGTTGCCACACCACAGTTGGCAGGTAATAAAGAAGTAAGAACAAAGCTGGTTTACTGGCAAGTTCACCAGAAAGGTCATGATTTAGCACGACATCTGTGAGTGTGACAAATGAGAAAGACGTACACCACAATTTATTATTATTATAGAGTTTTGGCACTTCCTCAGCAAGCGTGCTGGGAATTTTCACCTACCCCGGGCAATCTGAATGCCAAAGGGGATTAGGCTCTGTGGATCTCATTCGCCGGTTGACTTAAAATCCTATAATAAACGTTTGCACCGGATGTATTAGTTATGGTGGTTCAGGAATCTTCTTACGATGCTGCAAGTTCCAAGAACCACTGTCTTTTGGATGCTATGGAGGTTATGAGATAGTTCCAGCTCTCCTAAGGATCTCAGAAGAGATTTCGGAACGATTCCGGTTGCTGAGATAACAACCGGAATTATACGCACGTCCTCCAGGTGCCACATCTGCTTCAACTCCTCCGCCAAGTCGTGGTACTTCGTTATCTTGTTGGAGAATGTTGTTTGGACATTATGGTCTAGCGGTACAGCAATGTCGATGAGGGTTACCCGCTTCATCCTTTTGTCGTAGACCACAATATCGGGCCGATTGGCACGAATGAGGACATCCGTTATGATCTCGCGATCCCAGTACAGCTTCACGAAACTATTTTCCAGAACCGGGACAGGCACATATTTGTAGTAGGCGACAAATTGGTTAACCAAGTTGTGCTTTAAAGCAAGCTGTTGGTGCACAATCTTGGCTACTTCGTTATGACGACCGAGATAGGCTGAATCAGCTAAGGCTGAACACCCGGACACGATATGTTCGATCGTCTCTCCTACTGAATTGCACTTCCTGCAGCGGTCCTCCACGTTTTCGTGCAATATATAGTGCCGATAGTTCTTCGTCGCAATTACCCGGTCCTGGATGGCTACCATGAATCCTTCTGTTTCCGAGAAGAGTTCACCCGCACCAGCCACGTATTCGACGCCGCTTTGTCGATATATTCCAGCTCCAGTTGATGGGGGTGCGTCCCATGTAACTCCTTCTGCTTCCACGATGCGATCATCTCGTCGACAGATTTGATGTCGCAATTCAGCTGATAGCCCTCCTGCGCCAGATGCAGGGCACTGAATCCGTGGTCAGCTTCACACACAGCGCGATAGATTTCGTGGCGGTTCTGGCTTTCCACGAAGTATCTTCGCAACTGCTGGATCTGGGAAACACATAGTGTTTGTATATCGGTGACACCTCTTCCTCCTACTGTACGTGGCAGGGTGACTCTCTCAATGGACGATTTTGGATGGCGCATGCGATGCTTAGTGAACGCCACTCGTACTGCTCGTTCTAACGCCTCCAAGTCAGTCTTGGTCCACTTCACCACCCGAAACTGTATGTCAACAAGGGCACAGCAAACGTGTTTATCGCCTTCACCTTGTTGCCGGCCGACAAGAGGCTCTTCAAAATACCGTTGACACGATGCAAGAACTTTTCCTGCAGCTCTTTCTTGATCGTTGTATGGCGAATTCCTTTCAGTTGCAGGAAACCTAGGAACTTGTACGTTTCGCCTTCAACCATGTTTCGAATCTCCTCCTGTTCGTTGACGCGGAAACTGTCGGCATCCACCAGGTGACCCCGGTGTAGATGTATGGATCGACATTTATCGATACCAAACTCCATCCGGATGTCGTTGCTGAATACCGTTACAAGCCGCAGAAATTGGTGCAGCTTCTCCACAGATTCCGCAAACAGCTTCAAGTCGTCCATAAAGAAGGTGTGGGTAATGTTTGTACTCCTTTCCCCACCCTTCAAATGATAGCCATAGTTGTGTTGGTTGAGTGCTCTGCTAAGAGGGTTCATGGCAAGGCAAAACCATAGAGGACTAAAGGTATCGCCTTGGAATATGCCCCTCCTGATGCTGAGAGTCCTGGACCGTAACACCTTTTCTCCGTCGGTAATGTGTAGGGATGTGCTCCACATCCCCATAGCGTGCTGCATTAGCCTGATGACGTTACCGTCTATCTTATACAACTGCAGTACCTTAAGAAGGTACGAGTGAGGTACTGAGTCGTATGCCTTTTTATAGTCGATATACGCCATGCTCAGGTTTCTTTGCTTGTGGGTGGCCTGCCCAACAACGACTGCATCAATGATGGCCTGATCCTTGCAGCCTCGTGTGTTACGTCGACAACCTTTTTGTTCCTCGGTCATCAGGTTGTTGACGTCGCAATGGTTCTGCACCCTCCTCGCTATTACCGATGACAGCACTTTGTACAGACTCGAAAGGCACGTTATTGGTCTGTACTTGGCTGGGTTCAAAGTGTTCCGATCCTTCGGCAGAAGATAAGTGACACCCCTAGTGATGAATTCCGGTAGCTGCCCGGGGTTATCTAGTACCGTGTTGAAGCATTCCGCCATCCGCCCGTGGACTGTTGTGAGTTTTTTATACCAGAAATTATGCACAAAATCGGGTCCTGGTGCAGCCCAATTCCTGGTATACCGAGTAGCCTCACGTATGTCTTGGGCGGTCACGTTGACAGCGGTCATGTCTCCAATTCCACCACAATATTGCTCTTCTTCTGCCATCCACACCCCATCGCCGTTGTGTATGACGGGGTTCTCCCATAGATTGGACCAAAACTGCGTGACTTCTCCAATCTCCGGAAGGCCCTCGCCAAAGTCGGCTTTGTCGTTTCGGATGTGGTTGTAGAACTCCCTTTCGTTGATGTTGAACATTCGATTTTGCTCCTTCCTCTTCGAACATTCTCCATAACGTCGCAGTCGTTTAGCAAGAGCACTCAACCGCTGTACATGGGTGTCGAGGATCTCAGTTATGTTCGCCTCGGTGAGATCACGGAGTTCTGTGGGTTTCACAATTTCAGCAACATTCCGAGCTAGCCTGGTTGATCGATTCCCCTGCTTGTACTGTGTTAATCGACCAACCTTTGACCGCAGTGTGGCGATGCGGGTCTCCAGACGTCGCATCCACGCGGGTTTTCGTGCTTTGGGGCGTGCGCGTCCATCACTCTCACCTTGTGGGCGCGTTCGCAATCCCAACGTTCTTACAACAGCAACTGCAGCCGAATACACGATAAATTGCAGCTCCTCAAGGTTCTCCACGGTTTCCAAGTACTGTGGCAAAATATCCTGGTTAAGGATGCTTACTGTACTCGTCAACCGATAGGAGTACTGCAACTTGGGTATCCGGTGTCGGGACATGGGGTCTGTCCCACGGAACTGTGTAACTGCTGTGCCCATATGATTAGCTAGTTCGTCCTTCAATTGCTGTCGTTGCAATTCCACTGTTGGTCCTGGAGCAGCGGGTGCAATCGAATCGCGACGGTTACTTGCGATTGATGCATCCAACCCAACAGAACTCCTTCTCGACGTATCGCTCGATCTTGCCTCCTCCTCCTCTCCTAATTCCCCTGCACTCTACGTCTTCTGGAGTCAGCATATTATGTGACATAATAGCTCTCTGGCGTGTGTACAACTTGTTCTGGCCGGTTGGGGTGCAAACCGAGGAACCTCTCATTGAACATCTCCAGCATCGCCGGTCTGCCGGACATATCCGTCTCCATCCTGGTGCAAACGTAGTAGCAACGGATCACGTACTGATTCTCCACATGATCCGTTGCCGTCGGCGGCCCGCTAACGTGAGTGATTGACGTCGATCAACCACAGCAACATCAGCAGGTGCAGCATTGCCTTGGTGATTTCTTCTGCTGCCGTTTCTGTTTTGCCTTGTCGGCACGGGCTGAGCCCGATGACTAGAGGGTCGCTGTTGCACCTCTCCTTCCTCTAGCCGCTGGCCGCTCGCTCTGTCCCCGTTCCAGGACCAGCTCCAGTAGGGCTCCCTCCTCGGGCAATCGCATGGGTGGTATTGTTCTTGAGCGTAACTCCATATTTGGGTGTGCTTTCATTCCGGAAACTACGGGTTCTGTAAAGTGATTTAATTCTTTACAGTGCTAAATAGCTAGGTTCAAGCGCCAGTGCTCGCCCGAGGGTGGTTTTTCATTGGTGCTTAGGAATTGGGCCTTCAGCTCCCACCTACTCGAAATGGTGGTTTTTCATGGACGCCCAGGGTATTTCACCTGAGCTCCCACCTATATTATTATTATTATTATTATTATTATTATTTCAGACTTAGGTCGAAATAACCTCTGCACTATGGCAAATTGTCTTCCAGCTGATCGATCCTCCTTACTCGCTGCGCCCCTGGCCTCCTGTGCCCGTCATCAATCGCTATCGAGAGCCATTTTCACCGGGTTGTTTTCCGAAATAATGAATCTTGCGAAGTCCAATGTGCATATCATACCGTTTCCTGCTACGATGCGGCTCCGAAATTCTCTAGCTACGAAATTCGGCGGTCCCCAGTGAGCCCAAGTACAGGGTGTCTGCAAATTATCCGTACAGATTTTGATAGTTTGCTTCTACAAATCAAAACAACTCAGCAAGCTGTAACAGATGTATATTCTGAGAACACTGAGCGTCATTTCATGTCTTAAAAAAATATTCTTTGTGAATGCTTTTTTCCGGTTTTCCGAACAAAAAGGAATTGCCTTCCTACTCACCCGATTTGGATTGAATTTATCATTCGGTATGGTCTATCTTGAAATCAACAGCCATCAAAACACCGTATATATTATCGAGATATTTGAAATCATGTCACAATCGTCAAAAATGTGTGAAAAGTATCTGTATAGAAACGTGCGGCCATCGTGATTTTTTTCCAACACGATTGAAGGCGTACAACTCAGGATACAGGGGTCATTTTAATGTGAACAAATTCAGCTTGGTTTATGTAGTCCTATTATAATAACATGCAATGCATGCTGGTTCTTTAATTTATTCCAAAAAATATTTAAAAACCTGTCTTGTTGTACGGATAATTTGCAGACACCCTGTACACGAATTCTTCAACTACCTCGATTTCATCAAAACTGTCCTGATAAACTCGTGTTGGGTGGCTATTGCTATCATGTACTTTGACTTCAACGTATGTATGATTAGTTCGATCCGCTTTGCTTATGTCTTCAGTCTAAAGCAGGCTTTCACCATATTCTCAAAGTTACGCGCCAAAATAGCAATGTCATTGGCAAAACCATCTATATGAATTAAAATCGTACTACAATCCCTGCCATCCGCGACAACATTGACTGCATTAGCGTGCTCCGGGAAAGCAACTTCCACGCACCAGCCGCCGATTACGCAATCCTCAATTGCTTTGGACCTCGGTACACTGCACTGCTCACGGTTACAACAAATATCTTGACAGATGTTGTAGATTGAGTTAACTTGTCTTCAAAAATAGGATTAAGATACTAAAGTCTGTGTGGGTTTGTGCCCAAAGATGAAATAAATCAAATAAATAGAAGCAACGCCAGCAAAGTGGTTGTCGAAGGGCGAGAGTCGAATGCTAGTACCTGGTACCCGAGTAGACAGCGAATGAAAGAGCGGAAAAGAAACTACTCACCGCAGAAAGAAATGCAGGAAGAAGACACTATGGACACATTTATTGAAATTTACATTCATGCACATAAATTGAACGTAATTCCAATCAACGTAATTCCACATAGGATATAACCTAAATGTTTAGAATATTCTGCGAATGAATGAACGAAGTGAATCGTCAATGCATAAAAGTTGTAAGTAGACTTGTTAGGAAGAGGACCATTTCAGTGCAGAATAGCGTAAAGTTCCGCATCTCCAAGTCTTACGCTTAGTCAAAGATGACCAAACTGCAGAATCGCTGGATTTTAAGAAAGTTTTGAATGATCTGAAAAAAGTAATTGGTTTACTAAACATTATCCAAGAGATTACTCGGGTCCAAATAGAAGTTTCTAATGTTCCTGTTATGATTGACTTGATATATATATACATTTTAGCGGAGGGCTAATTGTAAGAACAGCATTGTTGAAAATGACTTATGGCAAGTGAAGACATTCCACTAAACAAGCTTAAATCATTTTCTATTCATTGATCGATTTGGCATAAAACCAACAAAATGAAGTACAAATCTAACTTACATTATTAACCTTCTGTCTGTGCTCAAAAAAACTTACATTGTCTGTGCTCTGGGGTCAAATTGACCCCAAATTGAAATTGCTATAACTTTTTTAATGCTTGGCCAATTTTGGATTTTTGGGGCTGTTTCGAAAGATAATTTAATCATCTTTCAGGTCGTTACAAAAGATTAACTATTGGTGGGCGGGTACATCGTGGGGAGGGGTTTTAGTGAACAAGGTATAAAACCAGAGATTTTTCATGATTATTTTACTTATATCCGAAAATCCTACCCATTTTGAACTGCACCTTTTTTAAAAAGGTTATGCAGGAAGGCATGTGCTCTGGCATGAGGCGTTGATAAGTTTAGAACTCGGCCGCCAGGTGGTGGTATATTTAAATTCATTATTTTGGAGTACTTAAGATATTCCGATATATAGAATTCTCCTCAGTGAAAATATTCTTATCCACTGAAATTCAAAAAATTGGAAGACGTACTCATTATATTGAGCACCGCTTTGCAGTGCTAGACATCCTGAACAATATTGCCGAATACAACTTGAGTGTAGGTATGAGGGATCTCAAGCTAAAGCAATATTTCATATATGCAAGAATATTGCAAGTCCGGTAGCGCCGCCTATTTGTAAATTTCCTAATTATTCATTTCGTCACATATGTCATATGACAGTCCATTCCCACCAGACGAACTTTATTAAAGACGTCATTTTTACAAATTTCAAATTCGTGCGATAAGAATATTTACAATGAGGAAAGTTCCATATATCGGAATTACTTGGTAGTCTAAATTAATGAATTCAAATATACCGCCACCTAGCGACCAAGCTCTAAACTAATCAATGCCTCATTTCAAAGCACACTCTTCGCTGCATAACCTTTTTAAAAAGATGCAGTTCAAAATGGGTAGATTTTCAGATATAAACAAAATAAGCATGAAAAATCACTATTAATAACCCTTTTTACGAAAACCCCTCCCGCGATGTTGCCGCCCACCTATAGTCAATCTTTTGTAACGACCTGAAAAGATGATTAAATTATCAAAATAGCCCCAAAATCAAGCTGAAAAGTTATAGCTAATCAATTTAAACAATTTGACTAACATCAAGATTTTTGAAAAAAAGTACACTGTAGCGCATATTTTTAAGATTTATGAAGTGAATTTGCCTAGGGAGACAGATCTCGGCGAGTTTACCAAACTACCAAAAATTACTAGAATCGGTTGAAAATTTAAAAAAGGCAGCCACTCAAAGTGGCCTGGGGTCATATTGACCCCAGAGCACAGACAAAAGGTTAACTAATTGTATTGGGCGTACTGTTAGGAAGAAACAAGCATGAGAATTTGAGCTCCCTTTTACGTACCACTATGAGCATCATTCTTATTACCACTGCAATTGTGCGGTGTGAAAAGTGAATCGTATATGTTTGCAATAATTGCAATTTAGTGCAACACAAAAGATAAGAACGATTACCTGCTTCCTTTCTAATGCGCACGTTGTTGGATGTTTATATGATAATTATAGTATCGCATATTCTGTCATCTGATACAATTATAAACCCCCCATTGTTTATAATTATAAGCTAATTATGAACACTACCACCAGCCACCACTAAGTTTAATTCCATATCATGCTCTCTGAACGTATCCAATTTTATGAATTCATCATTTTTCTATGATGATTTATTCTCGAAATCTCATTGCTGAATTTAATTTGACGACCTCTCTCTCTGATGTGATGAAAGGAACAATATTACATTGAATTATGCCTCGTTATATCAATTGAGTAGAATCGAAACAAGAAATCATTCGAGTGAAGCATACAAAACAGAGAACATTTCATCGGAATCAGAAGGTGAAACGAAGCTACATGGAAACCTACAGGGTCCCATGTAACTGCTCGTTGCCACGAAAAGCTTACCGACAACATGATAACTAGTGGAGCGCTTTGTGCGTGTAATGTTACCAGCTGCCTCTACAGTGTACATGGGACAAGCGTCGAAATTAATTCTAAATAATCGTTTTTATTTTCTAACTCAACCGACCGAGGTCAAGGAATAGGAAGGCGTAGAAAAGGGTAAACCGTAGCACATGGTTAGTTGCAAAAAGTTACAGCACAAAAAAACGAATTTGACATGTACGTAAGCTCAAGAGTATAGTAACTCATATTTTGGGAAAGTGCAGGAAACAATCGTGATTGCGTCGGGGAAAGTAGCCTTATCAGTTTTCCTTCAATACTCGTTCATTAATAGTTCAGCGTAAAAGGATCAATGGCTTAGCCATGGAAGATTATATGAAATACCATTAACTCGTATTGATGAAAATATATCGACGAGTAAACAAGAAACTCATAAGAACATCCATTTTGTATGGTTAAAATTCACTTAAAATATAAATTATGACTAATCTTTGTCAATTTGATCTTGTATAGTCGTATGAATTTAAGTTAAAATGCAAAAACTACCTACTGGCAAGGATGTTATCGATCATTTAGTAATTTGCGTTCGATCGTTTAGTAGTTTGTCATTAACTCATTACAAAACCTGAATTTCAAAATGTATTGTATGGTGGACTTGTAGTGTGAAGATATTTCTACAACTCTGCGCAATGGTTCGTATTAACTAACTAAATTATTGGAATTTTGTTATCATTTAGTCTAAGTTACGGAAACTATAGCTATAGCTCCGTTGTTAGTGGAATTCAAACAATGAACCATTAGGGATAGCTGTAGAAAAACCTTCGCACTAGAAGGCCACCATACAACACATTTTGAAATTCAGCTTTTGTAATGAGTTATTTACAAACTACTAAATGATCGAACGCAAATTACTAAATGATCGATAACATCCTTGCTACTGGTTGACTTTTCATTTGTTTCAAGCGTATATATTTACTGTATGTTGCAAATTATTGATGAACATAACTACAACTATTTTCATCAACAACAGTTTTCCTGTTTTATTGGAAATCATTAAAGATAGGCATCTGCATTTTCTGACATAAATAATTAAATATGTATTAAAATTTAAAAAAATCTCCCATACTTCAGAATGTATGACGCAAAGTATATGTACCTTTGCATTTGAATTAAAGGTACAAACAAGCCGGAGTGAAATAAAGCTAATTAAAATTCATAGAAAATTTTCGAGATAAAACATTAAAATTGCTCAATCGGACACAATACTGAAAAATAAGAGCCAAACTCATTTTTAACTACGCCATTGAGGAACATTTTCATCAAAAAGTACATTGTCATGTAGCAAATCTCGACATACTTCTTACCCTAGTAGCCCCAGCTACTCCGTTCCACTTTACTCGTAACTCCCAAAATATCGATACTCATACTATTTACACTCATTTACTAATAAAACCAAACCCGCCATAAAGTTCTTGATTGATTATAACAAATAATCAATTGCAGCAATTCCACTTTGCAGTTAACTTCTCTGAAGATTTGACTGGTGCAGCATCTTGAAAGAAGATAACCATCCGATAGTACACAAGCGCAGTACGCTTCATTATCATTTGTAATGCAGACGTCCCGCCATGCCTATGACTTTGGTTTTGTCAATAAATTACACGACTAATTATAAGTGACAGCAAAGAAAAAAACGCTGATAAGCACAGCAGAACTGTCACTGTAAACCAATTTACCAACCGACCGGTCGTGACCTGATGAAATGGTGGGTCATTATTTTTCTATTCGACTAGCAGCGCTTTGCCTATCTCAGTCACCAAGGTGGACCGAAAGGCTATAAAATCATGATTCAACGAGTTTTATTCGACGGTCCCATGTATTGATATTGAAAATATTCAACCCGATTGCGTTTCGGAGATGTTGCCAATCAATCTAGGTGGTTGTGATAGTTTGCAATCTAAAATAAATCCGATTTTTTTCTCAGTATCTTTTCATTGCGTGTGAGTAAGTTAATCTCTCATTTCCATAATTAAGAAGACGGTAGGAATGATTTTTTTTACATTTTCGTAAAAAGTTACCAATTTCCATCAACGTACAGCCAATTAGTATACAAATTACCAATACATAATTTTGGCGAACATATTGCAAACTAAACAGTATTATTGTTGCTGTCATCACTGGCGACACATATTTTGATGGTGAGGACAGGCTGGGACTATCTTCCTCTTCTTTATTGTTGGCATTACATTTTTAAAGTAGCAACTTAAAGTTCATTCATTACGCACCTCCATGCTTTATTACCTGCGAGTTTTCTAAGCCAAGTAACCATTTTATATTCGTATATCATGAGGCTTAACCCGATAATACTCATATGTCCATAGATATTCAGGGTGGCGACTCATCTTCAAAATAAGAATTCCCTGATTTTTCCAGGTTTTTTCCAGGGTTTTCAAAAAAAAATCCAGGATTATAAAAATACGTTAAACACACATAGGCTAAATGTACCAGTTGTGGCTATAGCACCAGTTGTCGCACTAGTGCTTTATATGCAAAATAGCCAATCAAATCACCGCTAATCAAGTTCATATTGATAAAGCATATTCATATGATACGATAAAACCTTTGATCTCCTCCAAAACAAGCAAAGCATAATTGAATCATTTGTTTGAGAAACTGCATAAGTCCATTTTACACAATTTCGAGAAAACAACAAAAAACTGTTTTTGAACAAATTGGCACCGAATCTTTTGATTTCTTCGATACAGATCAATAGTTTTTGGCAAAACTCAACACCCTGGGGCACTTCTGGTGCTAAAACTGTAAGCAGTACTCCATAATTGCTCTTCAAAGTGCGTGGACATATGTAGTTTCTCAAACAAACGAAAAAAAATTCATACATTCCTGAACAAAATTTTTTTTTCGTGTTTTTTTGTCAGAATACATAAAATACAGAATATATAAAAATCTCATTTTGTCCAAAAATATTACATATGCAGTTTCTCAAACAAACGGTT
This sequence comes from Armigeres subalbatus, assembly GCF_024139115.2. Taxonomy (NCBI): domain Eukaryota; kingdom Metazoa; phylum Arthropoda; class Insecta; order Diptera; family Culicidae; genus Armigeres; species Armigeres subalbatus. The sequence goes on from NC_085141.1 coordinate 196,373,332, forward strand.
CAATTGTAAAAATTGATTTTGCCGAATTTTTCCCGTCCTTTGCACCGGTTGTCGCACTATAGTGGTCCCTATTTGGCCAATCCTCTGAGAAAACAATGGGATTTGCCAAATAAGGAACCAAAATTAAGAATAGTGCTACAACTGGTGCATGCGTTCCTATTATGGATTAATCAATTTCGAGGATTATAACAAATTTTATTGTGGTTTTCAGAGCTGTTCTAAGGAGCAGGAAGTTAAACCTTTCGCTTGATATATAAAGTCCACCCACATGCCTTTTACTTATTTAAAAAAAATAGTTCTTATGTATGGCGACAATTGGTACACCCACCCTATATCATTTTGAAGCAGTTTTCAAGGTTTTAAGTTATATATGGTGGCGATGACTTTATTTCTTTTTCGAACTCGTAGACTCGTAGCGGATTTCGATAACATCGATCTCGTAGTTTCGTACTGCATCCCGAGTAGAAGAAAATAGCTCAATAATATCAAAAGCTGATAAGATAGCAAAATGAGATATTGACATGATTGATATAAGAGATAAAAGATCAGACGATAATATCAATATTTTGCACTAAAATATCATGAGAAAATCAGGTTATGCTATTTGTAATAAGTGATTAATATCATGTGCCATTAGTTTGTTCTTATCCATAGCAAATATTGATATTTATATGATATTTCGGTGCAAATTTTTGATATTGATGCCTGTTCTTTTATCTCTTATATCAATCAAGTCCATATCATGTTTTGTTATTCTGTTCATTGCTTCTACCCGGGATGGAAAACAGAGCTTACCTCCTTGTTTTTTTTTCTATGGATCTACATTCCAACTGGAACTTGGCCTGCTTTTCAACTAAGTATTCTATGCCCGCCATTATTCCCGTAACGCCGGCCTTTTCGTTGTGCATTACGGAGTAAGATCTACTACACTGTGCCATAGTTCCTACTATTCTTGTTAATGCTTATGAGTGCTGGTTGGAAGAATAAGGAACGACTGCAATTTGCTTTCAGATGACCAACATATAGCATGACCAACATATATAAACCATTTTAAGCCTGGTACGCTGCTGATACGGAATGGGCTTACGAAAAATTTGATCCAATTACCAAAGTAAATTTGACAGCTGATTCAGTATGGGAGAAATGTCACTTTTCCGTACGGAATAATGGCACGGAATATTTTTCCGGAGAGCTGTTCGCAGAATTTTGTGGTAATAACGACATGGTGATCGAGGGATCGCTCTTCCCTCATCGACCGGTTCACAAGGTCACGTGGGTCTCCCGTGACAGCTTTACAGAAAATCAAATCGACCACATCTGCATCAGCCGAACATGGAAACGGAGCCTTCTTGATGTACGGAATAAACGTAGTGCCGATATCGCGTCTGATCATCACCTCCTCATCGGCGAAATACGCCTACGCATTGCGCGGATTCATCAGCAGGAGGAAAGAGTTGGACGACGAGTCAACACACGCCGACTGGAAGATGCCACGGTGAAACGGTCCTTCGTTGAAGAACTGGAGACGCGTGCTGCAGATATTCCGGAAGGTGGCAGCGTGGAAGACCAATGGACCGCCATCAAGAATGCCTTCATCACCACCAGCGAGAAAATTCTGGGCGAACTACGCACCCAAAGAAAACAATGGATCACCGATGAGACCTGGAGGAAGATAGAGGAGCGAAGAGAAGCCAAAGCCGCGATAGAGCGATCGAAAACCAGAGGAGCCAAAGTCTTAGTCCGTCAACGATACGCGGCTCTTGAGAAGGAAGTAAAACGCTCATGTCGACGGGACAAGCGAGCATGGACAGACACTCTGGCCGACGAAGGAGAGAGAGCCGCCGCAACCGGGGACATTCGCCACCTCTACGATATCTCACGACGCTTAAGCGGGGCGAAGATTAATGCAACGATGCCTGTGAAGAACGCGAATGATCAGATATTGACCGACCCAACTGACCAGCTGAAACGCTGGTTCGAGCACTTCAAACAACTTTTTCAAGAGCCAGCCAGGCCATCACCACGCGTCAATACCGAAGCTCCATCACTGCTAGAGATTCAAACAGCCATCCAAAGCTTGAAATCGAATAAAGCCCCAGGGGTCGACCGCATATCAGCCGAGATGCTCAAAGCTAACCCCATGATATCCGCTCAACTACTGCATCGTTTATTTCGTAATATCTGGGACACCGCAACTTTCCCGGTCGACTGGATGCAAGGTATCTTAGTGAAGGTGCCCAAAAAGGGTGACCTGACTGTATGCGATAACTGGCGAGACATTATGTTGCAGTGTACCGTTCTCAAAGTTGTGCAAAATTATCCTAGCCCGGATTCAGGAGAAGATCGATGCGACTCTCCGGCGGCAGCAAACCGGATTCCGTGCCGGAAGATCCTATGTGGACCATATTGTCACGCTCCGCATTATTCTGGAGCAGGTCAACGAATTCCAAGAGCCCCTTTACTTGGTATTCATTGACTACGAAAAAGCTTTCGACTGTCTCAATCACGAGAATATGTGGGGCGCCCTGAGACGCAAGAGGGTTCCTGAGAAAATCATCGGCCTCATCGAAGCACAGTACGAGGCCTTTTCGTGTAGAGTGCTGCACAATGGGGTCCTATCCGACCCTATCCGGGTCGTAGCTGGTGTGAGGCAAGGATGTATTCTATCACCGTTACTGTTCCTCATCGTAATCGATGAGATTCAGGTAGATGCAATTGACCGTGAACCAAACCGCGGGCTGTTATGGCAGCCAATAACCCTGGAGCACCTAAACGACTTCGAATTGGCTGATGACGTTGCACTCCTCGCGCAACGGCGCTCTGATATGCAGAGTAAGCTCAACGACCTTGCCGAGCGCTCCTCCTCGGCAGGTTTAGTCATCAACGTCAACAAAACCAAATCGTTGGATGTACACACGGTGACTCCTTCCAGTTTCACAGTAGCCGGGCAACCAGTGGAGAATGTTGAAAGCTTCCAATATCCTGGTAGCCAAATGGCGTCAGATGGCGGTACCAAGATCGACATAGGCGCACGGATCAAGAAAGCAAGGGCTGCCTTTGCGAGTTTAAGAAATATCTGGAAAAACAGGCAGATAAGTGAACGCACCAAAATACGAATTTTCAACTCTAACGTAAAATCTGTGCTGTTATACGCTAGCGAAACATGATGTGTATCAGTGGAGAACACTCAACGGCTGCAGGTGTTCATTAACAGATGCCTGCGGTATATAATTCGGGCCTGGTGGCCTCACAAGTGGATCTCAAACAACGAACTCCATCGTCGTTGTCACCAGAGGCCGATAGCAACAGAAATTCGGGATCGGAAGTGGGGCTGGGTCGGCCACACTCTACGTAGGGGCGGAAACGAAATCTGTAAACAAGCATTAGACTGGAACCCAGCGTGACATCGCAGCAGAGGCAGACCCAGAGGCTCATGGCGGCGAAGCCTCATTAAGAAAATAAAAGAAGTCGACCGAAATCTAACCTGGCAACATGTTAAAGCGATAGCCGGGCAACGCTCAAGATGGAGATCTTTAAAGTCGGCCCTTTGCACCACCGGAGGTGTACAGGATCCATAAGATAAAAATATTTTTCCGTAAGGAAAAGCGACAGCTCCATTCACTTTACCCAGCAGGCGTTATTACCGTTATGAAATTTTCTCTACTTTTCAGCTCCGTACTGCTCACGGAATATCAATGCGGAATCATTCCGTGATCATTCCGCATCATATCTATTTGCACAGTACTTTTCAGCAGTGTACTAGCCTTCAAACAGTACTATTCAACGGCGTTCTAGTTTTAGTTAGAGTCAATGGAGTTAGTTATAAAAGTCAACCTTAGGCTGGTTTCGAAGCTGACTAGGTAAATTTCCAAACTCCAGAGCGCTCTTCAATAAGGAAAGAAGCGAACACTAATTTGATGGATCTTCTGAATACTTTGACTGATAAGTGTTCTGCCAAATACCAAACACAAAGAAATCTGATATATGTACAAAAACGAATTCGGACCTAATAAGAAGAATCAAAAATATGTATTTATTTATTTATTCAGACTAAGGCCGAAGTGGCCTGTGCGGTATATAAGAGTCTTCTCCATTCGGCTCGGTCCATGGCTACACGTCGCCAACCACGCAGTCTACGGAGGGTCCGCAAGTCATCTTCCACCTGATCGATCCACCTTGCCCGCTGCGCACCTCGCCTTCTTGTGCCCGTCGGATCGTTGTAGAGAGCCATTTTCACCGGGTTACTGTCCGACATTCTGGTTACGTGCCCGGCCCACCGCAGTCGTCCGATTTTCGCGGTGTGAACGATGGATGGTTCTTGGATGCAACTCGTGGTTCAGCATCGTTGGCCGTTGTCATTCGATACGGTGTGCAGACCATGTGGTCCGATGACCGGTCTATACATTTCCTCCCTGTGCGTTCATGTCACCGATGACGATTTTGACGTCCCGCTGTGGGCATCCATCGTATGTCTGCTCCAGCTGTGCATAGAACACTTCTTTCTCGTCGTCGGATCTCACCGATTGATGGTCAAAAATATGGATACATGGTCAAAATCAATATTATTCCACTTTTTTCTGAAGTCGAAACTGATTGAGAGTCGATGTACGCCATTTCTAGAAGGGTATAAATAGCGGTACCGTCGTCGGGGGTGACAATGGGTCAAATGGGGGTGAGAACGGTCACTGTTTCAAATACGTAGAATGTTTGTAGAATAGATTTAATGCATCTGAGGGCAATAAAACTAGATTGTAATAGATCGTTTCGAACGGTTTTGTTATACGACCTTCAAGCTGTCGACCTTCAAGCTTCAAACTGAGCGTTGACTCATTCTCAACCGCTGAAGTGGCTTCATATCAAGTTTAAGAAACACCTCTACAGAAAACGATGGCTTCATTTCTTCCCAATAGCAATAGAGTAGAAAAGCATGCACTAAACAAAGGACACGGGCACCGCCATCGGGGGTGACAATGAGTCTGGGGGTGAGAATGGGTCATCGCTCTCACCGGCAGTCGTAGAGCAAAAAGGTCTCTTCTATTCTAGTCTTCTTGCCCTCAGATACATTCGAACTATTCTACAAGCATTCTAAATATGTATATGAAACAGTGGCCCATTCTCAGCCCCATTCGACCCATTGCCATTGTCATTCCGAACGAAAAATTGTGTATCCATTGTATGGCTAGTACAATGGATACACTATGCCCAGGGAGTCGAAAATATTTCCCACCCGAAAACATCCTAAACCAGACCGAGAATCGAACTCGCCATCTCTGGATTGGCTATCCTACGCCTTTGCTCGCAAGACTGGTCTCGAAAAAAAACTATGAATTTACCAAATTCCATTTACCGATTCATAAGTCTTAATCTCCAAATTAGGCGCGTAATAGTAACATGAATTTTATCAAAAAAATCATACGCTGTGAAATTATTATAAGAAAACATTAATTATGGGGTAGAAAGTAGTCGACAACACATTACAGTCGGCATTGTTAAGCCTGCTACTGCAGCTGTCATTACTTTCTAATAATTCTATTTCAGCTGGGCTGCTTTGTACCGTTTTATATTCATAGTTTTGAAGCTGTCATAGTTTTTCTTTGACTGCTGTGCGGAATGAATGGCATAGAGTAAAGCGGGCAAGCTTGCGCACATAACTGTTCCATTAATATAATATAATTTAAAAGGAAAAAGGGGCCCTCCTTAGCCGTGCGGTAAAATGCGCGGCTACAAAGCAAGACCATGCTGAGAGTGGCTGGGTTCGATTCCCGGTGCCGGTCTAGGCAATTTTCGGATTGGAAATTGTCTCGACTTCCCTGGGCATAAAAGTATCATCGTGCTAGCCTCATGATATACGAATGCAAAAATGGTAACATGGCTTAGAAACCTCGCAGTTAATAACTGTGGAAGTGCTTAATGAACACTAAGCTGCGAGGCGGCTGTGTCCCAGTATGGGGACGTAATGCCAATAAGAAGAAGAAGAATTTAAAAGGAATGCTCCAAAAGATGGATTTAGTAATCAATATGTACCCTATCTATCTTCTAGCACTCAGTTGGGCATCCAAATAGTTTGCCTCAGTGGTTAATATGATATAAAATTGCTTCCATCTATAAAAATGTTGCCTTTTCGTAAATATATTTTATTGGTCAGATATCCCCCATGTTGGCAGGACGATATGCCCTTACCTACTGCACACACATGCGCACTTGCTTCCGAATGATATTAAAACTATCGAAATCTAATTTAAATCTGCTTAAGAACGTATGCTCTGTTTCCGCAACATGCAGACGGAAACGAAATTTGCTTTGTATCAAAAAATAAAATGCGACTCAGCTGAGCACAAGGTGTTTTGCAACACATCAGAAACATTGTAGCAACAACAAGGAAGTAAAGTGCTACTGTTTGTGCAACTAACCCATTTGGTGTCGTACACTAATAACGTAAGCACTTATGAGGATAGGGGGGGGCATTTTCTTACGTTCCATATGAATAAAAAATGATTTGTATGGGAAAAATCTTACATGGGAGGAGGGGGGTTGAAAAACTTAGAAAAAAATGCTTACGTAATAAGTGTACGGCCCCTTTTGTTTCTGATATGTAACAATCATCTAACCATTCAGTTGCATTGCAAGGTAGGTAGGTCATTGGAATGGAATTGAACATTGTGTAGTTTTTAAACTGGAAAGAAGCTTTGATGATATTTGATGTATCGCCAAAGTCTTCAATGCAATTTATTAATAGGAGCAAACAACTGTAAGATAGTGATGCACGCCACTGCCAGAAAATTGGTCTGGGGGGTGGGGGGTTCCGAACATTTTTTTTTCGAAAAAAAAAATTCTTCTGAAACTTTTGTCTCTGGGGGGGGCTATGTCCAAACCTCCCCCGTGGCTACGCCACTGTAGTGATGTTTACAAATAAAAAAATAAACGCTCTATTACTAAAGCTTAAACATATGTTTTAAAAAATTAAATTATTTTATAGAAATAATAATCCAAAATGAACGCGGGTCATTTCCAAATTGCAACACCACGATACGACGAAGCTTCAATACACTCTTTTTTTATGAACTCCATCATGTTGGGATTTTGCGCACCATGTTCAAAATATAAATCGAAAGGCCAGACACACCGAAACAGCAACAGACATGCATTGTATGCTAAGGAAATCTGCTCAAATCGAAAGCTTCGAAACAATAGCAAACCTATAGTTCTCTTCGAAATGCTTCAAAAATAGGAACCATGACCAAAATCAATACGATCACCATAATCCATGAAATTGTTAAACGAAATTCTTCTAGTTACATGACCCCATCGCACTTTCACACTTCATATATTGTACCATTTCTTTTCATTTTAGCGACACAACATAATATTGGTAGACAGCGTAAATAGCTCAACAATGAAGGATAGCGTAGAAAACACGATGTATGCATCGTTACTTCTTGATCAATTTCCAATTATCCACGGGCTCATTATATTAACGCTGTAATTTTTTATCCATTGCAATAAGAGTCTCCTACAAGACGACGACCACGCTTGGAATAAGGAATACAGTGATGATTGCTTCATTTTTTAGTGCAGCTCAATTGATGCTTTAACGAGAAAAAAATCACCGTATAGTACCAAGCCGATAGGTTCAATTGTATTTTTACAGCCATCGTTTATCGCAGTTGGAAAATAATCCATTTATCATTGGAAAGCACTTTTCGTATACAATTCATAGTTTCAGTGTTAAGAGAATTACATTTATGCTTTTCTGATACTGTTTCAATAGTAATTTGAACATCGCAATCAACTTATTACTCACATAATACAGGAAATTTTGTAATTGTAATCTTTATTATTATACAGTTCTTGGTACATGAATCGAGCAAAAATATGGAAACGTCTATCCGGCGGCAACATGTTCATTTGCATCTATGAGTATGAATGAAGGAATGGAACTTTAATCAACACTGACTCCAACAATACAAAGCTGGCTTCCATTGCAACCTTCCATTAGTTGGGTGGAATAAATAATTTCGATCCTTTACGATTCCGTGTGACCGACACCATATAAAGTTGAAAATAAAAACAAACTGACTTTGAAAGACGCCGTCCTAAAAATTCATATCTTGCGGAAGGGTCAATAAGCCTGCCGAAATGATACGATGTAGATTGAAAATATGTTGTAAAAACTATTCGAAAGAAATACACTGGGGTCGTTCGCGGATTTAGACATTTACGTGAATGTTGAGAACTATGCGGTTTTTTAAATGACCAGCGGATAATTGGAAACCGCAAAAAACGATTTTCGTTTTTTACTTGAATTTTAGGATTTACGCGGCCGTAAAAACCGATTGAGTGTATGTATTGTAAATGAACATTCGACAATGTTTTTCATTATGAAACAATCGAATTGTTATAATTGTGTGGTCTGTGGATTATGTATTCCATTAATAAGCACTATAATTCGGAAAAAACGGTCATATAGTGCTACTTTAATGCTTATAAGTTTTTGAATGGGGTCTCCAGAAGCCTTGCGAGCAAAGGCGTAGGATTGCCAATCTGGAGATGGTGAGTTAGATTCTCGGTTCGATCTAGGATGTTTTCGGCTGGGCATAGTGTATTCATTGTACTTGACACACAAGATACATACTCATTAGACCTGTTCATGTTTTCAAAAAGTATCAAAAATTCAACCGGTAAGCACGGAATCACAATTCATATGCTAAAATAAGCCTTCTGTCAAATTTTCAGCTGATTCAGATAAGAAGTCCTAACGTGTAAATTTATGACAAATGTTCAGCTTCTACTTTTTAAGAATTTGACCGTAAATCGTACATTGGCAATTATGTTACTCAAATATCCAGGGAAAAAAGAGGAATAATAATATAATAAATTAGTCATGATTTGTCATAAATTCAAGAATTTTGTAGAACAACGACTTCTATGGGAAACAGTGTTTTTATGCACTTATGCATTTATGCAAAATCACTTTTACATGTTCAAAACGTGAACGGAACGAATCGCAATGTTCACAAGACTTGTAGAGCATATAAAAAGCTTCCGTATAGAGGTTGTTGCGATAGTTTTCGGCGTTTACATCTCTTGTTAGATTTTTTTCTAAATTGAAAATAGCCTAAAAACACTAAATCTACTTGAGCCACCTCGAAATTTTATCCGAATCAGCTAAAAATTTGACAGAAGGTTTATTTTAGCATGAGAATTGTGATTCAGTGCTTACCGGTTGAATTTTTGATATTTTTTGAAAACATGAAGAGGTCTAATACTCATGCAATGGCGGGCATAGAAAAGCTTTCAATTAATAACTGAGGAAATGCTAATAGAATACTAAGTTGAAAAGCAGGCCAAGTTCCAGATGGAATGTAGACCCATTGAAGAAGAAGAAGTTTTTGAATAGTCGTATATTGACCCTATTGGGTTATTTGGCGAATTATAGCGCTTATTGGTTACGTGGGGATATTTGATCACTTTCATTTCATGAACAATATGTGTCCAACGATGCTCCAACTTCAGATGAGAAAAATGTCTCTACTTACAATAAGCATAACTAAAGTAGTATAGATAACAAACTAATTTCATGTAAGAGTGGTTATGGTATTGACAATAATCTTGCCTATTTAAGGTTTGCAAAGAGGTATTGGTCCATTCTTACTTCTTGCTCGGGCCAACTCCCCGGGTCTTCTATTTTAATTTGTGTTTCAACGAGCATATTACATCTAGGAAAGGCACGGAGAGTCATAACTGTATTGAGACAAGACATGTTATTGAACATTGAGAATCTCTCTCGTCTCTCTAAGACGAGTTTGTACTATTCCAGTAAAGCCGTATTCAGTGCCTCGTACTCGACTCGACTCGAGAATCACAAATCTCATTTTCCAAATATATTTAATTGCCTACTGGAAATACGGAACAGCTCTATCCTAAAAGAGTCAACTAATTTCCTCTTATCATGGCTCTAATTATTGTCACATCATTATTTAGGAGAAGCGAACAGCAATTAACGAGTATCAAACGTATTAACATCAATCATTCAATAATGTAAAAAAACTCAATCAGCGGCGATCGTTGTACATAAAGGTGCACCCAATCCAACGTCCTGGTGATATTATTATTATTGAATAAATATCATTCGATACCAATTAAATTAAACTCATCGAAATCTCTCGTTTTTTCATATATTTTATTGCCTCTCATGCGCTATGCTTACGAAACCGATGCATACAGAGCTACCCGTTATGCAAATTTATTCAATTTTAGACACAGAAGCGACAAACGGCATATTATGATAATTCGAAATTTCGGAGTTTTTTGAGGATTTTCTTCATCAGTTGAGTATATAATAAACACATTCAAATTTCACAGTCACTATCCTTCATTTTCATTCCACAAAACAGTTCGTTTTTATTATTTCGATTGCCTTGATGGGATACACATTGCAATTTAGTTTTCATTTTACTTTTGCGAAAGGTAAACAAATTCAGCATAACACTAACTCGGTCAATTAAAGTGAAACAAAACATTAAAACATTATCAAAGCAAATGTTGTCTGCATGAATTTGTTTTCTGACACGTTTATGGCGATCCATTCGTTGTAGAGGGATTTGGATTGAGAGCATTTTTGCTTTCGTCTGCCCAACAAAGAAAGGTAGGTATAGGTATGTTTGAAAATTATCTGTTTTAGGAATTATACCTTTTCACATATCTCATAAAACTAGAAAGCTATAATTACACTCTAATAACTTTTTTAGGTAGAAATATTAAATAAACATAATCCGTAAGCTGATGTTGTCCATGTGTGATTTTGTGTGTTTTTTTTGTATTTGTATTGGGGTGCCAATGAAAATGATTTTTGCGAATTGAAAAAAAACGACATTGCGCTCAAGCGTTTTACACCACAATTTGATTCTATGCAAAATTTGAGCCCAATCAAACAAAAAGATAAAATGTAAAAAGATTTAATCTCTAATTAAACAAAGTTAAAAAAGGGTCCCAGGATTTTTTTCTCCGATGTCGAATAAATTGAAAATGCCGAGATCTAATACAGCTCTAACAAAAAATTGGGCACTTGTCATAAGACGAGTTTGTACAGTCCCATTGAATTCCACCACTTAATTGTATCTTGACAGATACGTAATTCGACCTCAACAGTAAGGCCGTCTTCAGTATCTCGTACATGACTCGACAAGTACGAGACACTGAAGACGGCCTTACTGTTGAGGTCGAAATACGTATCTGTCAAGATACAATTAAGTGGTGGAATTCAATGGGATTGTACAAACTCGTCTTATGACAAGTGAAGACATTCCACTAAAAAATTGGAACAGATTTGAGCTATTGAAATTTGTTGAAACGTCATCTGAAAATTTTGTATGTTATTTTTTCTTAAGTTTCTTCTCGCGTAATAGAAATAAGCTTCTACCTCACAAATTAGTACCATCGTCGGAGGTGACAATGTACTATGATCCACAATACAGATTTGCGCGGAAAGACTCATTTTACGCCAAAGCTATATTTTATATGTTTGATCGTCCAAAGTTTTTTTTTGTTAAATACAGTCACTCTCAAAATTGAGCGTACTTGATTAGTTGACTACATTCGAAAATTTCAAAGGAAATTAAATGGTCGGCTCGGTTGTTTTTAATGCATTTCAATATCAATCCCTTCCTCCTTCAATGTATGCCTGCATAAAATTATTGAAATGTTTTCTCTAAAGTTTATTTATTTGGAAATAATCTCAAAATACGCGTATTAGATGTTACAAAATTGAGCGTACAGCGATTTTTTTCTATAAAATTTCTTATTATAAACACGATTAATGTATTTTAATATTGTTTTTTTCATGATTATATTTATAATAATAAACATCCGCTACTTAACCATTCAATGTTTTGAAATTAGGGTTAGGGACAAAAGGTCGAAAGACAAAAGGTCGAAATGACAAATGGTCGAAAGACAAAACGTCGAAAGACAAAAGGTCGAAGGGACAAATGGTCGAAAAGGACAAAACGTCGAAAGGGACAAAAGGTCGAAAGGACAAAACGTCGAACGGGACAAAAGGTCGAAAGAAACTAAAGATTAATAAGATCAAAAGGTCGAAAGGGACAAAAGGTCGAAATGGACAAGGAACTGAAACGAATCAATCTAGCACCAGCAGAGTTGCCCTACATAGTTAGCAAAAACTCTGCTCTTTCATTTTTCACAATTTCACAATCAATCTAGCACCAGCAGAGTTGCCCTACATAGTTAGCAAAAACTCTGCTCTTTTATTTTTCACATTTTCAACAATTAAATAAAATTCATTCAGTGAGTACAACTAATAGATGGATGTTGAGTTTTCTAAATGTCACTTCGATCTATCAAAATGGTGTACGCCGCACATCAAACACATCGGCATATATTACACGCCGGCATGGCTGCGGAGTACACTATTTTGACAGATCGAAGTGACATTCAGAAAACCTAGATATTCATCTATTATTTGCACTTATTGAATAAATTTTATTCAGTTACTAAAATAGGTTAAAATAATTAATTAAATTTGGATTAAATTCCACGATCTGTTACCATAAGGAATACAATTGGATGATTTCCATGTGTCGAGTAAAAATAAACTTTTTTAAGAGTTCGGCAGCTTATTTAATGATATCTTGGTGAATTTAAATGATTCAACCAAATTTGTTCCTACGGTGACTGAGTCTTCAAATATAAAATGACATCTTATAATGTATCCGTGTGTTGCTGTTTTATTAATATGTAGTATTATTAATGAGTGTCCTGAGCTTATAAGGTACCTATACATCGACTTTTAAATAAAGTTATACTTAATTTGAAATATGCCATTCCCAACATTTGTCCTTTTCTCTGTATGTTTACATCTTGGGTGGCATAGCGCACCTCGACACGAAACGAGCAAACCATGCAAACTGTCATACGAAAGGGCTGTCCAAATGAGATGCGCAATGAGGCGCCTGTTTTCATCATTTACCGACTGAATTTTCCCAAATTTAAGGTATGTCTCGCTCGATTTAGATTATCTATCATATATAAGACACAATGCCGGTGAAATACATATCTTAAAGCATCTATTTTGCCCAGCAGCATTGAATTGTTAAATAGCATTGTTTATGCATCTTACTTGTTCGCCATTTTGATTAAAACATGGTTTAATTTCAAAACATTGAATGTTTAAGTAGCGGATGTTTATTATTATAAATATAATCATGAAAAAACGATATTAAAATACATTAATCGTGTTTATAATAAGAAATTTTATAGAAAAAAAATACTGTACGCTCAATTTTGTCACATCTAATAGGCGTATTTTGAGATTATTTTCAAATAAATGAACTTTGGAGATAAAATTTCAGTCATTTTATGTACGCATACATTGAAGGAAGGGATGAATATTGAAATGCATTAAAAACAACCGAGCCAACAATTAAATTTCCTTTGGAATTTTCGAATATATTCATCTAATCGGCATATTTTGAAAGTGACTGTATCTTGGCTGTGCATATGCACAGCACATGTTTCAAAATGGACAAATTGATATGAAATTTGCGAAAAAGAATCCACGTGTCTTGGAGGGACTCGAACCCTCAACCTCCTACTCTCTAGATAGGCGTGATAACCCCTACACAACAAGACCACTTAAAGGTCACGTTTGCGGAAAAGCCATCAGAATCCGAGTACCAACCTCCACCGCGGTTAGCTCTTTTTTGCAACTCGAATATCTTTCGGATGCTTGATTTGTCCAATCTTCACATGTGCTTTACTGTTGTATATTGTTACCGTACAAGGTAACAATGGTCGACGCACTTGCTTGGACAAAAATATACTAATCAAATTAACAATACAAAAAGCATTGTGAAACTATTGCATGAAGTACCCCAAAGGTAGAATAGGTATTAAGTGAAATACTTATAATGCCTATTCTACCTTAATCGTGTAAATACTAAAATTCATCGTATACGATATATGGCTCACATCTCGACCTCGAACACGGCGATGGCACCCCGTCTGGTGAAGCAAGAAACGTAGGAGAAAAGAGAGGAGGAGAAGAGTTGGAAAAATTGGACTGGACGAGGAGTCGTGGAAAAGACACCGAAGAAGGAAGACCTTTTTTCGGTAGTGAGCAAGTTCCCCAGAAAGTTTATTCCAGAAGTCGACACGTTTTTCTAAAATTTGGCCGAGGAAGTGGTGGCCTTGAACCCAAGTGCGAGACGCACGAAAGCTGCCGGTAGTTTTGCCGTGAGATCCAGGTGTGCGCTACCCTACCTATCCGACCCGAAATCCCGGGTGCCACGTATATCGACGAATTGTTAGATGCGAACCCTGGGAAAGCTGTAAGCTGTGACTGGCCGTTCTCTTGAACTCCCGATACGGAGCACGGTCCGCTGGGTTCCAGATTAGATAGTTCGTACTGGGAAGCGGAGCCATTTGATCGGAGAAAAGTAGCCTTCGAACAGTTAAACCGGTTTCTGCACGGGGACGGCCGCCATTGCTTCGACACCCCGGAAACCACGAGGCGCAAGTTCGTTTGGCCGAAAGAACCGTAGTGCGAGGAGGCAAAACGCTTGGAGGTACGGAGTGTCGACACCGGATTCAAGTAAAAAAATGTACATCTCATTCCTTTTTTCCTGATCATTGAAAGGTTCTTGGTGCATGCATGGGTCGGTGTGTCCCTTGAGCAGGTGGTAAGCCGACCCTGAGTACCAATTCCCCAAAAGGTGAGCTAGTTTGGGACGTGTGGACGTCCACTGCATAGACGTGTGGACGTCACCGGCAGTTACAATATCCACAGTCAAGCGAGTGCACATTGTTTATTAAACGAGAGGATCGCACTCTATGCCCCCAACAACGGGCTGGGTGGATTTGTATAGAGTGCGATATGCCTATCTAGAGAGTAGGAGGTTGAGTGTTCCAGTCCCTCCAAGACTCGTGGATTCTTTTTCGCAAATTTCATATCAATTTGTTCATTTCGAAACATGTGCTGTGCATATGCACAGCCAAGATATTTAACAAAAATATGGTTTTCGTACGGCCGAGTTGCCGAATAATATGCAATTAATTGCCTCCAAAGTTCATAGGCCGTACACTAATTACGTAAGGGCATAGAGGGAGAGTGTCTATCATGTTCTCACGCTTCATTTAAGAGAAAGCAAGGGAGGAGGTTGGAGATCCATCTTTTTCGACTTATAAAATACCAACGGCACCGACTGAGATTCAGCCCAGCACACTTGAATGACAGGCAGGCATGTTCAACCAACAGCGCTGCGGTTTGTAAACCATTGAAAACCATTATTGTATAGCTTCAGTGCCAGAATTCTTTATAATTCAGTTTATTATGGAAAACAATAAACAATCGATATACATACAAAATTGACTTTTCTAGGCAAAAAAAACCTGTCTAGCCCAAAACCGGGTCTTGTCTTGAAACCAGTCATCTTCAACATAACCTACTTTATAGCAATGTACACTTTTGCTGATCTATGGAAGGTCTGGATGCACATCGCAGTATTATAATCTCTGTGTCTCAATTTAAATCCCATGGTTCTCAATTCTCAAAAGTTTTATCAACAACTTCCATTTTTTTTTTTTTTTGAGGAAAGAAAATCAAGTTTCATTAAAACTGACTCCTGATATTGTCCCTTTTACTTCTAGAATTTTGATTAGAATTTAGGGGGGTTATAAGCAAAAGGTTGACTACAGCAATAAATGCTTTGATTCTAGAGCTTTGCGGCAATATATTGATATAGTTTTAACGTTGTTTAAAAAAATGTAAAAATTCACAAAATATATGAAACAGAAAAATACTGAAAAACTTTGCACCCATTTTTCTTAAAACTAACTTTTTGACATTTACACCCGTTTGAGCCCCTCAATTGCAAAATTTCACTCCGGATATTTTAAAGATATTTCTTTGAAATAGTAGAAAGTTCAAAATCCTCGCAGAGTTTTTAACCCTCCGGGACTCGCACCGCTGTTAAAAGTAAAACACCTTCGAAAAAAGCTCACTATCATTCACAACAGGGGCGTGACTGCGTGAGTGATCCAGAACCATGTGAGTCCCGGAAGGACTTTTCCTTGGCATTATATTATGAACTGCGATGCTTCAGAGTTTTGTTGTTATTTTTGCATTGCTAGCACGATGAAACTGCCCAGTCGAAAAAACTTTCTGAATTGAAGCGGGAATCGAACCCGGCCTCCTGCATCGTGTTTTTGCATCAGTAAACTAAATGTTTCAGGACTGTTTTACTTATCAAAAACATCAAGCATCTTCAGTTTTTACCCTTTCTATGGAAATATCTTAAATTTCACTTTGTATTCATATCGCATCACATAATTATATCGAAACAAGTTGATGTAAACTCACTTCATATCAGAAGCCCAACATTATTTTTCAAAATTCAATCAAGTTGAATGGTTAGCTTTGATAAAAGCCAAGTGAATAGCAATTTCCCACTTTTACATCCGAGCTTCCAGGTAATTGAAACAACTGGGGGGTACCTCAAGCTGTGCCAAGGTCCGAAGGCATTTTTTTTAATTTCGCAGAATACTGACATGTAATGTTCTACAAAGTTTTTTTTTTGTCTTTATTGTCGAGACTTTCAGCCTATGGCTGGCTCGTCTCGTACACCTTCTACAAAGTTGTAACGCAGCTTATTCCAATAAATTTTACTTAAACACTTTTTCAGTAGCTCTTAGTTGGCTGATTCAAAGCTATTTTACCTACTAGGATCAGGGTGGGTATCTAGCCCGCAAGTTCACAAGGGCTGTGACATAGGACGCTGGCTGGGATAACATAGGTCTAACAGAAGGACTTGGCCGATTCAAGTACAACATAAGTGTTTAGCATCGCACTCAGGAAAATCGATCAAATGTTGTTTTGGGATTTAAGAAAGGATATTCTCAGTTTACATATACAGCGTATACACACTTTATGATTTTCAGATTTATTGAAACATTGAGGTGACCCTTGAAAATCCACAAAACAAAGCAAAAAAATATTTAAAAATTATGAAAAAGATAAAGAAATTATTGAAATCTTTCCGCGTAAAAAGAATATACAGTGTGTACATATACAGTGACACTGTTATTTTGTGAACCGAAATCTAATTAGAGCTAAGAGGTAATTTGAATATGGCAGCAAAATAAAATTTCCATGAAGAATTAGAAACTTTCCATAAAAATTGCCAATAAAGAAATCAGGGTATGAGCAATCTATATTCATAAAAATTAATTTCTGTCTGTCTGAACCTTATAAACTCAGAAACATACTGAACCGATCGGCGTGAACATTTGTATGGAGAGATTTTTGGGGCCGGGGAAGGTTTTTTTTTTTTTTAAATCTTTATTAAGGTGTTTTTTTAATCTACTGACTAAGTTCAACACCGACCGGGGAAGGTTCTTAAAATAGTTCGAGAACCCTCCCCCTTTGGGAAGGGGGGCTCCCATACAAATAAAACATCAATTTCTTCATCACTCGAGAATTAATCAGAGAATAAATCAACTTTAGGCGAAACGAAGTTCGTAGGGTCTGATAGTAAATAAATAAATATAAAATTTCCACAAATAATGCAAAATTTCCATGAATAATTGAGAATCTTCAAAAAAAAATTTGCACTTTTAAAAGTAAAAATTGCAATATAAAAGAAGAATTTTCCATAAAGAAGTCAAAATATAACACGGAAAAATACGGAAAAATTACAAAATTGTCCACAAAATAAATATTTTTTTCCATGTGGTTTATACAAAAATAATGTTTAAATTATATATTAACAATATAAAATATTTGACTCCTAGCGCTAGTTTCTGCAATATGCATTATTTTTCCATAAATTTTATTGTTGACAGTTAAAAACTGGCCTAATTCAAAAATAAAATATTATATCATTTTACAATAAAAATACAATTCTCGGGTACTTATTCAAAAGGACGTATGTAATTTTGTAAACAAAGATTCAAACGTCGATTTATCCGATCTGATGGCACTCCCACGCAAACCATTACCATAAACAGATAGGGGGAGGCTTCGGCTACCTGGTGGAGGTGTTGGTTTGCGTGGGAGTGCCATCAGATCGGACCAATCGACGTTTGAATCTTTGTTTACAAAATCACATACGTCCTTTTGAATAAGTACCCGAGAATTCAAACTATTGTATTTATAGGTTTTTGATCGGTTATGTCTACTAGTTACCATACAATGTATTGTTTGACGAAAAAAGTGTATGAAAAATCCCAAAATTTGCTTTTTGTTACACGAAATGTGGTTTACTGGGATTATAGTACAAATGAGGCTCCTTAGCCGTGCAGTAAGACGCGCGGCTACAAAGCACGACCTTGCTGAGGGTCCGATTCCCGGTGCCGGTCTAGGCAATTTTCGGATTGGAAATTGTCTCGGCTTCCCTGGCCAAAAAAGTATCATCGTGCTAGCCTCATGATTTACGAATGCAAAAATGGTAACTTGACTTAGAAACCTCGCAGTTAATAATTGTGGAATTTCTTAATGAACACTAAGCTTACACACTAATGTAATGCCAATAAGAAGAAGAAGATGCCAATATTATTTTTATATTTATCACGTTGCTATTTCGACATTTTTTCATTCCACTGTTCTTCTTAAATATTTTCCTTTCGCTCTCATCGCGCTTGACGAAGAAGAGTAAAAATAGTAGGGCAATCTCTCCGGTTGTAGGCTACCCTGCATAACATTTTATACTTGACAGATACGGCAAATCTAAGTAATATCAAACTGATAGTCTAGCAGTACACAAAATGTGAGCCTATATCGACGTTTTCACACGCAAATGGTCTTGCTGCAGGCAAAATATAAAAAACACTAAAATAAAAAAATATATGTTTCTATTTTTTCGTATCCTAAATGCGATGGTGAGTGTTTTTGTAATTATCACATATAGGGTTTCTCACCCCATTCCCGGCCTAACATGCGCACGACTGCATTATTTAATTGATATTTATGACTAGGGGCAACTTTTCTGAATTTTGTGGGCCGTGTAATATTGCGATGGGGTTCACCTCTGCTTCAAAAATAGTTATTCTTGCTAAACACAGCTTGAAAAAGCTTTTATTTGATTTAAATTAAAATGGTGCAGCACTCATTTCAGTCATAGGCGATTGCTTATACGGCATACCCGAAATCTCCTCGGCATACGCAATATTTTACTCAATCTCTCAACATCTTACTCTCATTCTCTCTCTCGGGACGGTAGAAAATGCGACGTAAACAAAAATATGCACGTTCCACGACAACAAGATGCCAGATGGTATTATTCATAATCATTTTTATTTGGTTGAGAAGATATATTTACTCATCCAAATTTCTTCCAAACACTTAAAAACAATTTTTTTTCCACCTTTTGAAATCGAGAGAATTATAAATAACATGATAGCTTCAACGTATTAGACAGTTTTCCTATTAACGATGAAGGATTATCTTCATACTAAAATAAGACTTATGGCCTTTTGGCAGCACTATACAGCTAGAAGTTCTTGGGCCGAGGTGATTTTTGTTCGGTTTGAGGATACATTTTTAAATGTATTCCAATATGTTTATATAAAATCTAGTGATACGAACCAGAGTCTATTATATATAGAGTTACGCAAAGAGTGAAGCCAAATCTACCTATTGAACTGTCAAACCGTCTACCTATCGAGCAAAGTAAACAAATGCTAGTTGGTAAGGCGGAAGTATTGTTATCGCCTAATGATTATTATGGCGAATTAAAACGCATGAATTGAAATGTATTAGATTTGTTCTAGAAACAGCTTCAAAAAACTTCAATACACCCCCCAATAAAGTAGCAACAAGAAACTCACGTGTTTGCACTCTGTGGGTGACTTGGTTATCAAATTAAAAAGCTTTAACAGTGAACACTCCCGTGAAGTCACTTTAAGGGTTGAACAAAAATGAAAGTTGCAAACAGAATAACAAGAAGATCATTCAGAATAAGTGTAAGAAGATCCTCTTTGCGCAACTCTATATAATAGACTCTGATACGAACAATTACAAAAGATTAAAGTGCGTGAGTTTAGCATTATTGTGTGGTGATAAACAGCTTCAAGCAATGGTTGTATCGAGCACTGTGACGATTTTCAGGTAGGTGTTTATTTGATGATACCGTTTTGTAAAAGTGGAAAGAATCACTTCGGCTCAGTGTTGTTGCAACGAAGAGCAAAAGTTTGAAATCTACATTTTTATTTTCTATAATTGGATCGATTAGGAGTGAAATAAATGGTTGAAAAATATTGAGTATTGTGCGAGATAAATAGGAGACTTTTTTAAAATGATCAATCATAAACCTACGGCTACTAAACAGTATAAATCATTAGCTTTCTGTGCAGTGAGCCGGGAATGGGGTCCATAGGCCCAAGTAGTGATTTACCCTATCAAATTCAAGTGATATATTTGTGTCGCGCGAATTTGCTAGTGGCTACTTAATGTACCCTGTTGTGGGCCGCTGAAAATTCCATCCATTGCTATGGTTGAGATCGTCCCGTGCATTTGAAGTGCGCTATCATGACAACCAGCTACTTCACATGCAAGATTTTTTTTTCATTATGGCATTGAAAGCATTTTTCCCCTGTAGGCTTCTAAAACAAATAAACTGGGTAAAAAAAAATGCATTTGTCAAAAACCAACACTTTTTACACATAGCTACAATTTTTTCCGTTTGAAGAAGCCGGAATCATCCATCTAGCGGTAATTAGAGCCTTTCTTGTACATTACAAGAGTATTTTGGCCATACCTTTTG
Source organism: Armigeres subalbatus (assembly GCF_024139115.2). Taxonomy (NCBI): domain Eukaryota; kingdom Metazoa; phylum Arthropoda; class Insecta; order Diptera; family Culicidae; genus Armigeres; species Armigeres subalbatus. The sequence continues at coordinate 196,394,106 of NC_085141.1, forward strand.
AGCTCATAGTGCGATTTGGTAAATTTTCGGAAGGAAAATTGGACCGGATCCCCCGTCGAATGCAACTTAGGATAAGTGCCTAAAAGTTATTGTTTTTTTTTCAAACATACATAAACAGGCACATACATACACACAAGCTTGATAAACGTTGAATGCTGCTTCCAGATCTGCCGTTCTACGCATAATTGTCCCATGTGATCTTAATGAAAAAATCCAAACTCGAGTCAATCTGTCCTAATAATTTCATAATCGATTAGATCTGAAAACATTACCATCCATTTTACTTCGAAGAACTTTTGTCTGTAGATTCTCGATTTATTTTAATTTTGGGTTGGCAGTAAGATAACAATACCCTAGTAGCATTTTGGTTTTATGCTTGTTTTATAACACTCTTGTAGAGAAAATTATGTTCTTTAAGAGCGTTTTATATACACATTTTATCAATACTGAATGTTCCTGGCTAACTGATTGTGGCAGTGGTATGAAATATACACATCATTATTAATGAATTAAAAAATAAATGCTATATAAATATTTGAGTGAGTCCGACAAAACAAATTCTCTGAGGCTCAGAATTTACAAAGCTTAAGATGTATTCCGAAACGTTTTTAAATTTAAGCATTGTATGTTTCTCAAAAATGTATATCAAAGAAAAGAATTTTAAGAATATCTTAGTTTTTTCTGTGACTTGGCACAACTGGTAGCATAAAATGCAAGGTTATCACATAGAAACACGTGAACGTATAACACCCAAATTTATGAATGATCAAATTTATAATTATAGTTGATTTTTTTTTTCAACTTCAACGAAATTATTTGGGTATGTTGGTACATTTTATTTTTTTTGTTTTATAATGATCGATCATCTTTCACAGACTGTGTTTATTTATTTGTATGATTGTGTATTATGCGAGCAAATTTCAAAACGTTTGAAGCTATCAGTAAACTGTTTGTCATAATGACAAATATTTTCCAAGTCAGTTTGATATCCATGTCGATTTCTAGGATTTCCAATCGGTTTGATAGATGTCCGGCTAAACTGGACAAATATTTATCATTATGACAAACAGTGAACTGCGGGATTAAGTAGAAACATGTAAACAAATCTGAAAATGAAATGAAGCTTGCCAAAACCATGATAAGTAACCTTAGATAACCACTTCAATCATATAGATTTTTATCACGCCACCTACCTCTATCATCGTTGGAGTCTTCACTAGGAGGACCCTGTATTGCTCGTTGTGGTGATATGCTTTGATGTGTATTATTGTTGATATTGTTTAATCCACTTAAGGCAGCTAAACTCTGAGGTGCACCTGGCGGACCAAAGCGAGGCCTTGTTAGAAACGGTCCGCCGAAAACGCCGGGTACTCCAAACTGCAGAAATGGAGCCCATTGCGGTACACGGTTCCTAGGTGTCAATTGCGCCGCCGCTGCTGCTGCGTAAAGTTGCAGTGCCGGTTGGGAGCCGAGAGTTTGTAGATTCTGCAACATTCCTTGGTGCTCCAATACCATTTTTATGCGAATAAAAACTTTTACACTGAAGTAGGAGTCGTAAACAGGTCTTGTCAGCTATTTTTGTATTCAATACCGCATATTTCTTTGTTACATTTCTGCCATTGACTAACAGTTATAGCTTAGCGTTAGATTCAGCCATATCTTATTATTACACGTTTTTAGAATAGTTTAAACACACTCAATCCAACCTCAGGTAACTCATTTCTCCAAATATATTCACAAATTTCGATGATTAGGTTTCACTGCCCTTCGTATTATCAATTTCGCACGAAGATTATTACATGATTCGACCAAATTCTACACTCATAATATTTTTCATGCATTATTTTCACAGACTTATTCATCACTGATCACTAAATTTCAAATGGCCAATTCATTTAAATCCGTATTGTAAATTGATGATCCATTCTTCGTTGAATTACTGCTGTTGAGTACGTTACATGCGGAAAACGATTTTAAAAATGTGTTGCAATCGGCAATGTGATAGATGCTTTCATAGAACGAATGCAAAAAATGTGCTATATTCTCCCCGCGCCATCATCCGCAATGCACTTTAGCAGGCGACACTCGATTTTGTTTACAAAACAAACGAATCATTCGAAATACGTTAAAAGCAATAATTTTATCTCACGCAGCACTCCCCGCTGTATGCTTGAAAACTGAAACACGAACGGAGAATTCAATTCACTCGAGTTATGAAACTCGAATAAAATAGAATAGAAAGAAGTATATCACTTCGTTCGCACGGTGGGAGGAGCTACACGATGCTCGTTGCACACACGAATCGTCTCCGCTGAATCGTTTATGGTATGGCCGACGCACAATCCCCGCCTATCATAGCATGCTTTGCCTCGCACACATTTGTCTCGCAGCAATCGGGTACACACACTACGGCAAACAATGGAAATATGACCGATTGGTTGAATCATTTATGTATCCAAACATGCGGTTCAACCAACACCAGAACAACATACTCCAAAATGCACTTTATACATCATTCCATTTTCATTTCCGGGCACCCAGCGCCATTAAAAATCACCATCGCAAATTTGTCATTTGCTTCTAGTATTGCCAAAAGTTTAGCATATACAATTCTTATTGCTTATGTGCTTTTCCCTACCATTTGTGATATACCAACAGTATAGTTATTTTCTACCCGGCTGGCAACACTTGACAGCTACAGTTAAATACTGTTGGAACTCCTTTAATTAAATTTCGCCATGACATTTTAGCAATCATGCTATTGATTTTAAGTTGGTACATAACTTGCGGCTCCTATTTAGAATGCTCAAATTGCTTTTCTATTCCCCGCATGTTATAAAAGATTTGTCTAATGAAGATTTATCTCGTACGTAATGGAAGAAAAATACAAGAAAGCCAAAAGCATCCCTTTATTGGATCTAAATTCGAATGATTTCATATGATCATTACGCTGCTACTGTGCCGTTTGAAAATTGATTGAATGAAAATAAAGCTTCGGAATAAAATAGAAAACGGGGTTCAATTTGAGTTATCCTCAATTTGTTTAATGTCTGATAATTAGGTACTGGAAACTTCTTCATCGACTTCAGATTTTTTCATGTACAGGTTATCCGACTTGTCAATATCCCCAACTCAGCCATCTTGGATTTTTGTATGGAATTTATGCTCGTTTGTTTACGTTTTCCACTGAAAATTTATGTCCCCCCCCCCCCGCGCTGGTTATTCCCATCTATTGACGAAGTCGGATAACCTGTACATAAAAAAATCTTGGCTTGCACCACTAATGGGAACACAATGAATTTTGGTTCCCCTAGTGATGCTATCCATTGATTTCTTACGAGACTCGCCACAATTGGTACAGTCGCACCACTATAGGTGCAAGAGAGTCAATTTTATTAAGGAAATTCATAGTTTTCAATAGTTTATCAAGCGAAATTATAGGACAAGTTGCATTAACCAGGATATTTAAAGCACGACGCATCAACCGTTAAGTGTATAATAATGAAAAATCTCATTAAAACCCCACTAAGGGCACGGTTTCCTTAGTGTTATATACCGATCGACTCAGTTCGACGAATCGAGGTGTTGTCAGCGGGTGCACTTGAAAGTGTCACTCATTTTTATATGGTACTTATCCTTAGCCGATTTATTTCCAACAAGTTGCATTCGTCGCAGAATCCGGAAACTGGCCGGATCGGACTATGGGCTCAGAAATCATGGCCAAAATCCATTTTTTAAACAAAAACAGTAAAAGTACGTCACTTATTTTTAAGGCATTTATCCTTGACCGGTTTTCTTGCAACAGACGAAAATTTTTCTATACTAGTCTTCCTAGTGCATTAAAAAATGTGACACATTGTGCATTAGCGGGTCAAAAATGACCCCAACTTCAATTCGCTGACAAAAGTTCATTTTCGAACCAATTTTCAATCTTTTGGAACCAAATTGAAGGTTTGGATCAAGGATGTTTTCGATCATTTGGTAATCTGCGTTCGATCATTTAGTAGTTTGTCAATAACACATTCCAGAAGCTAGATTTCAAAATGTGTAGTATGGTGGACTTCTAATTCAAAGGTTCAGCCTCTGGAATGAGTTATAGACAAATTACTAAATGATCGATAACATCCTTGGTTTGGATTCCGCGGATCGTTACGGATTGCTTTTTGCTAATTGGCCATTCTGGTTCCCAGAAATCGGTTCTGACGCAACGTAGATTCTAAGGCCAATTTTTGGCTTGATTTCTTGCCTTTCGAAGGGTAATTTTGGAAAAGCTCCTAGGTCAGTTCATGAAACTCATCATAGAAGAGCGCGGTTTTTTTTTTCCAAAGCTTTTCATGAGTAACAAATGATTGTGATGAACCATTTTAATGGAACAGAGTTACCTCCGGAGTTCTTCCAGAAGAAGCCGAAAGTTCTTAAAAGTGGTCGCACTCTGAATAATAAAATAAAATATCCTTAAAATTGATCAATTTCTGAACGGTCACCGGGGTCCTCCAGAAGATCTGGAACATTCACAAAAGTTGTCAATTCAAGAAATTTATCCTAGAAAAGAGCTTTCTATTATTGTACTCTGAGCATTTATTAAAGTGACTATCGGACATCGGTTGAAGTGGTTAAATGATGTAACACATACTAAAGGAGTCATTTTTTTAAAATACATTTCCTTGACGTACTTTGAGCATGAAATCATTGTCGTGACCTATTCTCACGGATGTGAGTAGCAACCAGCCGGATGGCACACAGCCATGCTTCTGGCTCCAGCATAAAATTCACGTTATTTTTTTGCTGTGGGCGTTATTTTCTGATACAATATTGTTCTTCTTCTTCTTCTTCTTCTTATTGGCATTGCATCCCCACACTGGGACAGAGCCGCCTCGCAGCTTAGTGTTCATTAAGCACTTCCACAGTTATTAACTGCGAGGTTTCTAAGCCAGGTTACCATTTTCGCATTCGTATATCATGAGGCTAGCACGATGATACTTTTATGCCCAGGGAAGCCGAGACAGTTTCCAATCCGAAAATTGCCTAGACCGGCACCGGGAATCGAACCCAGCCACTCTCAGCATGGTCTTGCTTTGTAGCCGCGCATCTTACCGCACGGCTAAGGAGGGCCCCCAATATTGTACAATATTGTTATTGTTACCAAATACTCAAGTAAGCCCAGAGATGCTAGCCCCATTTTTCCCATTGGAGAGATAGGCGATGACAGTAGGGTGGTAGCAACCAAAGGTCCTCCGGAAGATCCGTATCATATGTAGAAGTGTTCAATTCATAAAACCCAGCATAGAAGCTTATCAACAAATGATCGTAACCAATTCTAATGGTGTGTAGGTCTTAGGGTAGATTCAGATCTTCTTCAGTCTTCCTATCATCGTATACTATTTTGTATGTCTTATTTTTTCTGTTTTTCGTATTCCACCTAAACGATTCCTACTGTTATGCCTTTCTAACAGCCTTTCTAATAGCCTTTCTTTCTCTTGTGGCACCTATGCGACGTTGTAGTTCCTTAATAGGTATCAATTATTTCCCCTGAAATATTCGCCAGGACAGACCGTGACTGTTGGAGAGTGCCTCTGAGGTAACGGATCCCAGCGGATCCCAACAGTCTAGGGTTGTAACATCTACAAACTTCGAAGACGAGCCAGCCTAGGGCTGAAAGTCTCCTTAATAAAGACAAAAAAATCTACAAATTAATGCGAATCGTTTAATGCTAATAAGGTCGATAAAAATATTTTAAATCTATTTTGTCTCCCCCACTCGCATTTTTTTGCCAAAAAATAATATTTTGAGGGGGCAACAAAATAAAATTCGTATAATTTTGACAACAAAATTTAACAAATTTAACAAATCCGAGGAGTTTTCTGATTTTTTTCATTTTAATATTTATTTTTTATTAGGCCACCGCCCCCCTGACCTTTCAGAGACCAGTAGGACAAAAAGTTAATTAAAAATTTGTTACGGCCTAATATTATCAGAATGTTTGCCCAAATTGGCCTTTCCTAATTTTCCTATCCACGACTCGGAACATGAATGCACCCCTGGTGTGTGTATGTCTGTGCACAAAACCCGTAAAAAAAACTCATTCATTTATTAGGCACTTACCCTTAACCGATTTGAAAATTGGCCATATCGGACTATGGGCTCAAAAGTTATGGCCAAAATACATTTTATATCAAAAACGGGCGCGTAAAAATTTCTCACTCATTTTTTTTTTTTGGCATTTATCCTAACCAATTTGTTCGCAATAAGTAGCATTCAACGCGTAATCCTTTCCCATTGAAAATTGGCCATATCGGACTATGAACTAAAAAGATACAGCCAAAATAATATTTTTATACAACATGAGAAAGGCTGCATCACCGCTAGGTGGATTAATCTGGGTTTTTTGTAAAACCGCGCTCTTCTGGGTCGAGCTTCGTTAATTGGCAACTTTTTGGCCAGTCAGGTGACCAAACGGTGGCCAGTCAGGTTCATAAGAATAAGTAACGATAATTATCTGTAACACAGAGTATGTTGATAGAAAAGCTTTGAAAAATCTGCGTTCTTCTATGGTAAGTTTCATAAATTGAACATTTCTACGAATGCTTCGGATCTTCTGAAGGACCTCCAGTGTCCACCCAGGTCCATCAAAATGGGTCATCCATTTGTTACTCAGCGTTCGAGAGTGAAAAGCTTAAAAAATCGCAATCTTCTATGATGAGCATCATGAATTGTCCACGATTACGGACGTTCCGGCTCTTCTGGGCGGATACTGGGTCATTAGGCCGAATGGTCATTTGGCCGAATGGCCATTAGAACGAATGAGAACTGGGTAGTGAGGAATGAGTAGTGCGAAGTGAGGAAGAAGTAGAACGGAAGAAGAAAAAAGGAAAAGGGAGGAAGTAAAAAGGAAGAAGGAAGAAGGATCAAAGAATAAGGAAGAAGGAAGAAAGAAGAATAAAGAAGTAAGACGAGAGAAAGAAGGAAGAAACGGAAGAAAGGAGAAAAAAGAAAGAAGAAGAAAAAAGGTAGAGAGAAGAGGGAAGAAGAAAGAAGGAAGACAGATGATGTTATAATAATATTAAATTTTATGATTAATATAAAATTATAATTATTAAATTTTGGAAATTATGGTTTTCTCTATTCCTCTACAAGTATCAAAGAGACTATTAGACTCCTGAATCAACTAAATCGATCTGAATTGTGCTGCAAGAGAAATGTTTTGTGAAACGAAGTAGTTTCTAAATCTAAAATAAAACATAAATTCTAAATTCCTAAATCTAAAAAAAAATCTAATTGAACACCAGGTAGGCACAAAAGAATTATCTGATGATCCTTATAAGGATATATGATAATCTCGCTATGCGTTTTGAAAAATCGGCAAAAATTTAAATGGAACAAGATGTGCGGACCTTGTGTGGATTATAAACACATTTCTTTAATGCAAACTCTGTTGTGATTGAGAATGTTACCTAAGTTTTGTCCTAAATTGTCACCAAATTCGAATGATTTATAGATTTTTCTGTCATTATAACAAAGATTCTTCCCTAGCAGCACAACCGATTTGGTTGCTGCAACTAAAATGTAACCGAGTTTGGTTGCATACATGTTACAGAAACCGTTACACAGCACGTGTGTTGCTTGGGTTTAGTTTTATAATTCTGAAAAGTGTTAGAGAATTTAGAAAAATAATTAAAGATCCAGGAAGGACTAAAGTATTAAATGCAGGACTCATGAGTTCATTTATTTATTTAGGAACAGGGAAAAGCTATCTTAAGTTGAATTTTGAAAACTCTTACTCAAGAGAGCGCAAAACCTCCTAATATTTTCTACCAACAGAATAATACATTCCTAATGACAGATTTACCTTATATCTAAATACACCTACACCTTATATCTAAATACACCTACACCTACAATACATTTACCTTATATCTAAATATACCGAAACAAAATATAATAATCAACCACGAAACAGTAAAGGTAAAACATTTTTCTTGATAGTATCTCTATAGAGTTCAAGGGATTTAGAAGGAAATTCGAAGATATATTGAATATACATGAGATTCTACGTTTAAATTTCCGAAGTTCATAATATTATTTTTTTATGATTATGCATAGTGAGATTCCGAAAAGATTCTGAATCCATTTAAGTTGAAATAATTCAAACAGCTTTTAAAAGGGGTAAGTTTTGTTCTTTCTTAATCAACAGCTTTATTTATATCTGTTCAGCAGATATAAGTTCTTCGACTGTAAGCTTGAAACAGGGATATCTTTCTGTGACAGAATTATATTGAGTAGCGAAAACATAAAGCTTCTTATTGAATGTGATCGACTGTTTTGCGACGTTCCTTGCGATTGACTTGAAGATTTTCGAAAGAGTGATCGTTTCTCGACATTTCCTTGGCCGAATTTGTGTACATGAGCTCATTTTGGTAGTTCTAAAATTCTAAAATTCTAAAATTCTTCTTCAGATTAAAATCATTCATAACCAGATGATATTCTGCTATCGGAAGAGAATATTTACATGGATGTCTCTCAGTCCAACGCAGTTGCCATGAAAAAATCCAGCACAATCTCCTTTACACACGGTGTAGAAGTCATCGTTGACTATAAGAGAGCACTCTCGGCAAACTTTGTCACTCTCCACTGTAGACATTATGGCTTCCAAATTAATAACGTCGACCAGCAAATAGTCGTCCTTTTCCACGGTTTTCAAAATTTAACTTATTTGAATCCACAACAGTTTTGTACTCTAGACCTTCGGCGAACAGTTATCAATTTTGCATAAATTTAGAGCATAGGTACAGACAACAACAATCACTTATAAAACGGAGCAAAAATCGACACAACCGTCAAGCAGTGAAAAACAAAACATCAGACTGAAAAGCGAAGCTAAACGTTAGTCATCAACATGATAAGAAGAGGCTCAAGAGAGGTCAATGTAAGCCACCCACCACGAGTTTCTATCGGTGGTGACGAAATAGAGGTGGTTGAAGAATTCGTGTACTTGGGCTCACTGGTGACCGCCGATAACGATACCAGCAGAGAAATTCGGAGGCGCATAGTGGCTGGAAATCGTACGTACTTTGGACTCCACAAGACGCTCCGATCGAATAGAGTTCGCCGCCGCACCAAACTGACTATCTACAAAACGCTTATAAGGTAGTTCTCTACGGACACGAGACCTGGACGATGCTCGTGGAGGACCAACGCGCACTGGGAGTTTTTGAAAGGAAAGTGTTGCGTACCATCTATGGTGGGGTGCAGATGGCGGACGGTACGTGGAGGAGGCGAATGAACCACGAGTTGCATCAGCTGTTGGGAGAACCATCTATTTTATGACCGCAACGGGATTCGAACCCAGAACACCAACAAAAACGGTACTGGGTTGCCCTCACTCCTCCATACCACCACATCGACTTGGGGATAGGTTTTTTTTTCCATAAAAGTTACTCTTGTTTGCATTGGTGAAGGCACGAAAAGGATGAAAGAAGTGAGAAAACGAGCAGTACGCGGTACTGACAGTGAGAGAGAAATAGTTATCTCATCTTCTTCTTCTTATTATTGGCATTACATCCCCACACTGGGACAGAGCCGCCTCGCAGCTTGCTCATTAAGCACTTCCACAGTTATTAACTGCGAGGTTTCTAAGCCAAGTTACCATTTTTGCATTCGTATATCGTGAGGCTAGCACGATGATACTTTTATGCCCAGGGAAGTCGAGACAATTTCCAATCCGAAAATTGCGTAGACCGGCACCGGGAATCGAACCCAGCCACCCTCAGCATGTTTTTGCTTTGTAGCTGCGTGTCTTACCACACGGCTAAGGAGGGCCCCTAGTTATCTCATAGTAATTATAAATAGCTATCTCATAGTATAGTCTCATAGTCTAAATTTCAGAAAGATTGCACGGGTACTGAAATGAATTCCCTTAAACATGTGCACTTTACGATCCAATCATATACAGAAATAGGTGGTTGAAAGATTCCCAAAACTTATTAGGGCATCCAGGATCCATAATATATGAAAGTTCAAAACAACTCGAAACATTTCGGACTCAAAAATTCTCCTTGAAATCCTACTAGAAGCTCCCCTGGGCTCCTCCGGAAAGTTATCCACAAATTCCTCTGAAAATCGTTAGAAAATCCTTCTCATGTAATTGTAATTCCTCCTTATCTAGAAACCCCCCACTAATTTGTTTTTAGGAAATTCACGAGGAAATTCCTTGAAGTTTTCTTTTCTTCTCTCCAAGATTTACTTCTAGATATTTCTTCGGTTATTCTCTCTTCAGGAAAAATCCGGCATTTCCTTCAGGCATGCATTCGAGAGTTCCGTCTACAATTCTACCAGAAGTTTCTTCAAAAATTTATGACGAAAATACTCCGATTTAGCTCCATAATTTCACTTGTGAATCTATAAGAAATTCCTTTGGAAATCCTTCTAGGAACTTCTCCGGGCATTCCTCTCGGAACTCTTCTTTCAATTACTCCAGGATTACTTCCAGGAAATTTTCCGGGAATACTTCCAAACATTCTATAGCGAAATCATCTAGCATTCCAATCTGGAATTCTTTTCGCAATAACTTCAGAATATCCTTCAAGAAATCCTCTAGAAATATCTTCATGAATTTCTCCTGGTATTCGTCCAAGTATTTCCCCAGAAATTCTTACAGGTATTTTTTCGGTAGTTTCTTCAGGTACTTCTCCAGGAATTCCTTCAAGAATTTTCCCGGGAGATTTTCCGCGGAAGTGTACTAGAATTCCTTCCTGACTTCACTCGGAATTTACTCGGATATCTGCTAAGAGTTCTTCCAGAAATTTCTTCGGAACGATCCGCAGGGATTTTCTTCAGCAAATCATCTGGGAATACTTTCAGGATTTCATCTGGGAATTTCTGCATTAATTCCTCCTGGTATTTTTCTGGGAATTCCTTCAGATATTTTTTCGGAAATTCCTTTAGGAACTTCTCTAAGAATTATTTCAGGACTGTGGGTATTCCTCCGGAAGTGCTTGTGGGAGTTCCTCCGGGAGTTCTTCCATGAGTTTTTCCAAGAAATTCTCCGGTAATACGTCCAGGAACTTTACAGGGACTTCCTGGACGATATTTGGCAGGAATTTCACGGGAAATGGGATTTCGGAAGTTCCTTCAGAAATATTTTTTCTCTTTCTCTAGGATATTCCACCGGATATTCCTCTGAAGTTGCACCAGTAGTTCCTTCGGGAATTCAATCAGGCTTTCTTCCAGGAATTCATTTAGCATTTCTTTAGGCATTTATCTACAAATTCCTCCAGAAGTTCATCGAAAACTTTCTCTGGGAGTTCTTACGGGAATTCCCTCGGGAGGTTCTTTTAAGAATTCTTCCAGGAGTTCCTCCTGGAATTCTTACGGAAGTTCTTTTGGGAGTTCATCCTAGAATTCTTACGAGAGTTCCTCCAGGATTTCCTCCGGAAATTCTTCTTGTAGTTCTTCAATAAATTCCTCCAGAAGTTCCACCGGCAGTTCCTCCGAAAATTCCTCTGATAATTTCTCCGGAAATTCCTATAGAAAATTCCCAGGGAGTTCCTCCGGAAATTACTCTGGGAGTTCCTCTTCAGAGAAACGCCCGGAGAAACTGCCGTCGAAACTCCCGGAGGGATTCTCGTAGAAACTGCCGGAGGAGCTCCCGTAAGAACTCCCGGAGGAATTTCAGGAGGAACTCCTAGAAGAATTCCTAGAGGACCTCCCGGAAGAGCTCCCAGAGAAACTATCGGAAGAACTTCTGGAGGAATTTCCAGCTTAATTTCTGAAGAAAGCCTAAATGATTTCCTGAAAAAAAGCATGAATAATTTCCTGGAATAGCTTCTGGTGGAACTCTAGGAGGAATTTCCGGAGAAACTCCCGGATGAACTGCTGGTGGAATTCCCGGAGAAACTCTCGAAGGAATTTTCTTGAAGAATTTCTGAAGAAACTCCCGGGAGAATTTTCAAAGGAACCCCGGGGAAACTACCAGAAGCATTCTCGGAAACAAGAGAATTCATCTTATAGACAAATCTCGTCTAGCTGAAACCTTTGTTGGGGTTTGTAGCAGGACCATCATCATCATCAGAGGACCTCCCGGAGAATTCCCTGAGGAGCTCGCAGAGAAATTCTCAGAGGAGCTTCTGGTGGAAAATCTATATAAATTTCTGAAGAAGCCTAAATAAATTCCAATTCTGCTGAAATTCCCGGAAGAATGTTCAGAGGAACTGCCGATAGAACTACCGGAATTATTTTTTGAAGGAAATGATAGAGAAATTGGAAAGGCCGGTGGAATTTTCGGAGAAAAAAGTTTCCACCGGATTTTTTTCAGGATTTCATTGCGAATTAATCTAGGATTTCCACCGAAAATTCCATTGTTGATTTCATTTTCGGTATAGTTTCTTAAATTTCCGGTGGAATTCTTGGAGAAATTCTTTGCAATTTTCCCAAGAAATTATTCGAAACAATTCACGGAAAATTTATGGAATTTACACAAGAAATTCGAAGATTTTTCGTGAAATTCTCAGGAATGTTTAGCTGCGATTCTGTGGAATTTCCACGGAATATTCTTATTCTTAAAATTTATGGGAAACAGCACGAAATTATTTGAATTATTGCAGAGAATTCTGCAAAAGTTATAAAGAAGTTCGTGAAGATTTTCTTTGAGTAAATAATGGTGGAATTTTCGGATCAATTCCCGGCAAAATTTATGGTGGAATTCCTGAAGACACTGCCGAATAAGTTGCTGGAGGCATTCCTAAAGAATCCCTGATAGAATGCCAGGAGCAATTGTCGAAGGAATTCCTGGAGAAAGCTTGCATATTGATTTTTCTGCCTATTTTATAATAAATATTATTTCAGAGAGGATTTGTTTAGAAATTCAGATGTATGGTTCTAGTTTTCTTAAACTTATGGAAGAATGAATAAGACAAGACTTATGGAAGAATGCAGGATTTTTATAATAATTGTTATAGCCGATTTTATATTCTTTCTGAGTACTAAGTTCGTTAATATTTTTCTCACTTTATTTAAAAATATCTGATGAGCAATAAATCACGCATTTTTAAATCCATTATTGTTTCGATTTGGTTTGGATTTGGTTTCATGTGTTAATATTCATGTATTTTTATAAAACTTGAGCTTGAGCTTGAGCTTGATTGACTGCTCGTAGTTGCTACTCCATTATGACCAGATCAGCTGTTCTTGCACAGGGAACCAACAGATGTTTGCTTGGGACTAGCTCACATCTTCAATGTACAAGTACTGGTGATCTCATTTGTTAGGTCATACTGGCGCCTGCCACGTCAGAATGCAAGTCAATGTAGGGAAGGGGAGGAAATGATGATGCAATCACTCGCCCACTGCAAGCCGAATATACCTCTGCACTTGCCACGAGTTCATGCGGAATTTGTTGGAATTTCTGGGTTAGGTTGGAGAGGCAGAGGTTTGTCTTGGTTAACGAGCTGCCAATGTGATAGATAGGAGAAGGTAACTGATGGAATTTCTAATGGATGTAGGAAACGAGCTCTATAGTTCATTTCCAATTCTAGCAGATTACTGTTAGAATACTCAAGTTGAAGGTATAGGAATAGTAATGGAAACGGTATGGAAGTCCATTTCCAGTTCTAGCGATTGCTAGAACATGAGAAATAAAGAGAAAGATACAAAGTAGGAGAATGAAACGGACCTGGGATTGAACCCACGACCTCCTGCGTATGAGGCAGAAGCAGTAGCCATATGACTACCAAGCCCGCTATTTTTATAAAACTATTATAAAACTACGATTTAGAAAAAAGTTGCCCCCCCCCTTCTCGAAATCCTGGCTACGCCCATGGAATCAACCCATGCAAGCTCTTCTACTCGATTGAGTACACGACTTTAGTATAACAAATGAAACACAAGCTTTTATAGCATGCATGTTACGATCCATAACGACATAACACTGATGCAGCTTTAAAGCATAATAAAAAAAGCTCGAAAAAAAAAAACGCGCACGCTAATAATACTTTACTTCAGCATTTCTTCAACTAATTTTCCGCGTTGGATTTTTGAATAAGGCAAGAGAAAGGCACAATCGCTGATATTAATGGATTAATCTGGTTTTCGCCTAACCTACATAAATTTAGGTCTAATTTTATCACGGCAATCCCAAGCACGATAAATGTGATGGAATAGTAGGCGTTTTGGGGCCTCTTCCCCTACAATTCCAAATCCTCGATCAACTTGGGGTCTCCAGTAGCCTTGCGAGCAAAGACGTAGGATTGCCAATCCGGAGATGACGAGTTCGATTCTCGGTCCGGTCTAGGATGTTTTCGGGTGGGAAACATTCTCGACAACCTGGGCATAGTGTATCCACAGACAAACAGACATAACACTGGGTGAATTTTCATCGTTCACTGATTTACTCATCAGATTATATAAACATTAGTTGGCCAATCGATCACTCGTGGCGTGCGCACGTTTGCTCACTACCGCCATCTGGTTCGTGATTTGCCCAACTTAGTGAAAACGACAGATGTCGATAGTGTTCCTACTTCCTACGACGATGAATTTGAAGAGTGAATGTTCAATGTGTTATGTCTGTTTGTCTGTGGTGTATCCATTGTACTTTCCACTCAAGATACATATTCATGCAATGGCGGGCATAGAAAACCTTCAATTAATAACTGAGGAAATGCTAATAGGATACTAAGTTGGAATGTTGGAATGTAAAGCCATAGAAGAAGAAGATGATCACCTTGTTTTTCGTCCACTCGAAATCCTTCAACAATTGAATCGCTTTTAACTGATGAAATTCAGCTGTGTGGCCATTTGGTAACTCATGCGGACCTTGACTCTGATCATCTTCCTGTGACGTTCCTCCTACTATGAGGACTACCGAAGTTCGCCGGGAGGAAGGCATTTCCCGGAGCGAAGTTTTTTTTTGTGTCTTTATTATGATGACTTTCAGCCCGAGGCTAGCTCGTCTCCATGAAGGGAAGTTGTGAACCCCACTCCTTCCAGTGGTCATAGCAGGAAGGATAGAAGCGAAGCAAGGCCGATGGTAAGAGCTATGCTGACGTTCTGAAGGCTTTGCGGGGCGATAAAAAGCTAACTGGCCTAGGGGATGATGTCGTGAAACGGGATGCTGCGCGGATAAGTTCCGCGTATAAAAAGTTGGCAGAAGAGGTGCTGGGTGATGCTGTTCAGGTGAGAGTCCTATGCCCAATGAAGGTTATCCAATGCCGAGGGCTGGACGAAATTATCGAAGCCGGTGAACTAGTAGCAGCCCTGATAGGTCAGTGTGGCGATGAAATCCAGGATACCGCGATTCGGTTGCGGAAAGGTTATGCCGGAAAGCAGGTTGCCTCATACAGGTACCTCTGGCTGATGCCAAGAAAGTACTGGATAAGGCCAAGCTGGAGGTGGGTTGGTCTGTATGCTCGGTGAGTGCAAATCAACAACCTTAGGCCTGCTTCAAGTGCTTCGATTACGGACATAAGTCATACGACTGAAAGGTCCTGATCGGGGTCGGCTTTGCCGGAGGTGTGGAGCTGAAGGTCACAAGGCGCACACCTGACAGGCCGCACCGAGGTGTTTGATCTGTGGTCCTGGCACAGACAACAAACACCCATCCGGTGGGCAGGCCTGTCCGGCCTCTACGCGAGCTCGGTCATGCAAGTAGCTCAGCTAAATCTCAACCACTTCAAAGCAGCGCAAGTCCTGCTACAACAGTCGGTGCACGAGAATAAGACTGATGTTGCCTTTC
Source organism: Armigeres subalbatus (assembly GCF_024139115.2). Taxonomy (NCBI): domain Eukaryota; kingdom Metazoa; phylum Arthropoda; class Insecta; order Diptera; family Culicidae; genus Armigeres; species Armigeres subalbatus. The sequence continues at coordinate 196,409,833 of NC_085141.1, forward strand.
TGTCCGACCCGTACCGCATCCCTGCTAAACATAGCAGTTGGGCAACGAAATAACTCTTGGCGACTGCGGAAAACTTAATTGAAAATCAAGTCGTTTTCGGTCGTTGCAGTCTTGTAAAGCAGCAAAAACACTTGATTTTCAATTCATAGCAGTTGGGTCCGGAATAGTGAAAATCTGGATTTGCGAGAGATACCCCATCCAGGAGATAGTGTCATCTCCTGATGTTGAGGGTTTTGTTATACCAAAGGTAAACGGAGTTTACTTTTGTAGCTGCTACTGGAGCATAGAACAGTATACTAGGGTTTTAGAAAATATTGCAGCGAGACTAACTGGTCTTAAACCAGTAGTGGTAGCAGTTGACTTCAACGCGTGGGCAGTGGATTGGGCCTCTCTGTTCTTTAACGCTAGAGGTCATATCTTGCTAGAGTGTCTAGCGATACCAAACGTAGTGATGCATCGATGTGACCTTCTTCAGCGGGCGATGGACGGTGGAGCCTGAAAGGAGGGTTCACAAAGGGTATACTGCTAGTAACCATCAGGAAATACGTTTTATGGTCAGCTATACCCCCAACAGATCCACAAGACGGGCCAGTAAAGCTGATCTAGAATGGCGTACCTCGCAGTTCGACCCAGAATTGCTGGAAGAATCACTACGGTGGGAAAATCGGACACAAGGCCTTAGTGGTGATGAGTTATCTGATGTCCTAATACGAGCATGTGACGTAACAATGCCCAGGATGGTTTTTTTCCTGTTCGGGTGTGCCACTGCGACCAGTTATTACGCCTATTGTAGCGATACCCGTATCCTTAGTGTTTAAGTGCATGTCGAATTACTGCATTACTATTGAGAAGCAATGAAGTATCGGTTTCGGTACAGTTGTTGTTTTGCTTTCTCAAGAGAACCATGACAAGGTCCCGCTATTTAAAACCTTCACAGAGAGTAATCCCATTGAAGGCGCGCCCCTTATCAATCCTTTATTGAGAAAACAGAACAGTAACACTGTTTTTGGTCATGCATCGGAGCCCTAGCCTTCTAGAATATCACTAGTAAAACGCTGAAAACCCAGGATTTTGCTTTGTCTATAGGACCATTTCAAGCTAGAGAATTTGTTCAGTAATAAGAACTTCCGTGTGTTCCTCTCACTACCATTGTTCACCAGTTCATGAAGAGTTAGTACGTATTTAAACCCCTAACTCGATGTTTCCAGCAATCAGTTCAGCCTAGGACCGGGTACCGAGGTTTTTTTTAACTAATTGCTTGAAAAGTTGCTTCCGCTGCATACAGTTTAGCCTCAAACAAGAGGAATTCGAGCCTTTTTTTACAAGGGAGAATGCATTTACACACTAACCCAGCACACGTGCATTGTAGTTGCCAAACTACCACACGGAAGTGTGCTGGAGTGTCGGACTCGACCGTACCGGTAATCCGACTAAACTCCCTTGGGCTCCGCCATCGTCTCCCCCAGGAACTACCTCCCAGTACTACTTCTGGGGGATGGCAGTACTCGCTCATTCTCGCTCACACAGGCACCCGTCCCATGCGAGTCTTACTTGAGTGCTCGCTCTATCGCACCCTCTAACACATCCTACATGCTCTGTCGCACCATGTGAGTCTGACTTGTATGCTCACCTCTATCATGCCATGTGGGTCTGACTTGTCTGCCCACCCTTCTCATGCCATGTGGGTCTGACTTGTATGCCCAACCTTATCATACCGTGTGAGTCTGACTTGTATGCTCACCCAAACATCTGATACACGCTCATGCACTCCATGCTTGCACTCGCGCTAACGCTCCTGTGAGTCTGACTTGTGGTTGTGGGCTCACCTCTATCATGCCATGTGGGTCTGACTTGTATGCCCACTAGAGTGGGGCGTCATGGTCATTTTTTCAAATCAATGGTTTTTCGAAGCCATTCTGGGTCCTGAACAACTGTGCAGAATTTGGGACCGGTTGGTTGCTTCCTCGCTTTCCGCATCGCGTTTGAAGTTTGTATGGAAATTAGTATGGAAGAACGTATATTTTTGCATTTCTACTACTAGAGGCTTCAGTTCATCGTAAACCAAGTGGCACATTGCGTTAAAGTATAACCCAAAGGATTCCGAAAACTTTGCTGAAGAAGGCACGTTGATGGAACGTCCACGAAAACAGTTATCACGCTTAGAACATTGAGTGTTTAAACCATATGCAAAAAATCGTTTATTCTGCCAGCACTGCCGTACTACGTAGACCAATAATTTAACTGAGTGTTATTTCAAAATAATTGATCTTATAGAGCTTTAGAGCTAATGGGAGCTATCCGGAATTATTGCACAAAGAAAAAAAATCCGACGAGAAGGAAGATGAGTTTTGCCCTTCGAGAACCATAGGTAGTCGGGTAGTGCTGGCAGAAACATTGATTTCTTGCATATGGTTTGAACAATCAACGTAATAACGTAATAACATTTTTTGTAGACCTTCCAGCTACGTATCTTCTTCGGCAAAGTCTTTCGGCATCTTCCAGACTAGATGCCAACGTATTGAGTCACGTGATTGATGATAAATTGAAGCCGCTAAGAGCAAAAATGTAAAAAAATACGTTTTCCCATACTAATCTCCATGTAAATTTAAAACGCGATGCGGCATGCGAGGTTGCAACCAATCGAGCCCATATTTTGCACAGTTATTTGGGGTCCCAAAACGATTCAGAAAAACCTTGATCTCACTTGATCGGACGAAGTTTGCATTTTTCCATACAACTGCGCCCCACTCTAATGCCCACCTTTATCATGCCATGTGAGTCTGACTTGGATGCTCACCTCTTTCATTCAGTTCGCGCTAACACATACTTCTCTAGTCATTCGACCTAACTCTAGCTCTGGCATCCCTTATGGGACATTTTACTTAGGTTCCCACTTCTGACGTACCATGTGAGTCTGACTTGGGTGCCCACCTCGCTCATACCATATGAGACTAGCTCAACTCAAACATACCGTGTGAGACTGATTTGTGTGCTCATTCCTTTCGTACCATGTAAAACTGACTTGGATGCTCACCCACACTCCTCTGCCACGCCGCGGGGTATCAGTAGTCATAGGAACCAACATTCCTGCGCTACTCCCAGCACGGCTTGTGCAGTCCATGCATACACCTATTCATTCACACTTCTGCCATGCTTCGAGATGACGATCTCGGTTGCCACCCGCTGCACCATTACCTCTGCATGGGCAGACATTCACACACTCCTCCGCGTTCGGCACTTTTCGCTCTAACTAACCAATCAAAAGTTAGTACTGCTTGTTGATTGCTGCTCGGCGCGCCAGATTCTCTGCAAGCTGCAGGCAATCTGAGTGGTTGCAGTCGAGACTGCGTTCCACTTCTCCGCCGCTTGACACATCCTCTGGATAAGGTTATCCGGAGTTGTGTCCCGGCCGCAAACGTCTAGCATTGCTCTTCTTTCGACGTCAAAACGAGGACATACGAACAGTATGTGCTCTGCAGTTTCGTCAACACCTGGGCAGTCAGGGCAGACGGGGACCTCCGCGTGCCCAAACCTGTGGTGGTACTGTCGGAAACAGCCATGGCCTGACAGGAATTGTATCAGATGGAAGTGAACTGCCCCATGGGGTCTCCCCACCCAGCTTGATATGTTAGGAATCAGCCGGTGGGTCCACCTACCTTTCGAGGAGTTATCCCACTCGAGCTGCCATCTGGCAACCGGAATCACCCTGGTACGCTCGCGGGCTCCTCTGGTGCCACGTAGCTCAAAACACTCCTCGTCTTCCCAGATGACCAGCCAGACTGGCATCATACTCGCTATCACGCAGGATACGTCCTGCGATACCGTGCGGTAGGCCGATATCACCCTGAGACACATCAAACGGTAGGTGCTCTCCAGTTTCTGCAGATAACTGGTTACCCCCAGTGCTTTTGCCCAGGACGGGCCGCCGTACCTAAGGATAGATGCGGCAACGCCTGCCAGTAGCCTACGTCTACTGGCGCACACCTTGGAGCTGTTGGACATCATCCTCGATAATGCGATATTCGACATGTCTACCGAAGGTAAGCTTGTCGTCTATGATGACCCCAAGAATCTTCAGACTCCGCTTTGAAGTGATCGCGACGTCTCCCACGTGAACAACTGCATGTTGTGCCGACTTACGGTTACTGACGATAACCACCTCCGTCTTATGTTGAGCGAGCTCAAGGCCTCTCGCACTCATCCAGTCCACCACAGTGCTGATCGCGTGTTCTGCGGTTAGTCAGCAAAGCCGACGATCTTCACACCAGGAGGGAACTTTAGCTTCAGAACCCAGTCATACATCAGGCTCCATAGTATCGGGCCCAGGATTGACCCTTGCGGGACTCCTGCGGTAGTGGGAACGCTTTTCTGACCGGCATCGGTCTCGTATAGCAGCACACGGTTCTGGAAGTAGCTTTCCAAGACCCGGTACAGTCCCACCGGCAGGCTAAGCCGGTGTAACGAGAACGCGATGGCATCCCAGCTTGCGCTATTGAATGCGTTCTTCACGTCCAGTGTCGCCAACGCACAGTATCGAATTCCTCGCCTTTTCCGTTGGATCGCTACCTCTGCAGTCTTGAGGACTGAATTGATAGCGTCCACCGTGGACTTACCCTTCCGAAAACCAAACTGGTTACTCGACAGGCCATCCGTACCCTCTGCGTACGGGGTAAGCCTGTTGAGGATGATCCTCTCGAGCAGTTTACCCGTCGTGTCGATCAGGCAAATTGGTTTGTACGCCGATGGGGCGCCCGGAGGCTTCCCCGCCTTCGGCAGCAGTACCAACTTCTGCCTTTTCCACCTATCAGGGAAACGACACTCATCCAGGCATATCTGCATAGCTATCCTGAACATGTTCGGGTTCGCTATGATCGCTACCTTGAGTGCACTGTTTGGAACTCCATCAGCTTTGTTCATCGCAAGGGTATTAGCCATTGCGAGTAACTCTTCATTCGTCACCGGAGCCACCATTTCGGCCACACTCTCAGCGCCTTGCAGCGCAGGAGGAGGCCAGGGACTTGTGGCTCGGGACGGGAAGAGTACTTCGATAATCCTCGCCAACCGGTCCGGTGACCGTTCGGGGGGTGAAGAGCTCCCTTTGGTCTTGGCCATAACGATCCTATAGGCGTCACCCCACAGATTCGCGTTGGCACCCTCGCACAGGTTGCCGAAGCACACTCTCTTGCTGCTCTTAATGGCCTTGTTAAGGGACGTCCAACGTCTAGCCTTGAGGCAGGCTGATCGTAGGGCTGCAATTTCGGCACTCCACCAGTATGCCGGGCGTCTGCCATTTCTTGGCAGGGCTTTCCTCGGCATAGTAGCGTCGCACGCGCGTGATAGGACAGCTACCAGCGCATCCCCGCTTAGACTGTCGGTGTTGGCCTCCAGTCCCAGGGCCGTGGTGAAAACTTCGCTGTCGAAGTGATTGGACTTCCACCCACGGACCTGACAGGGATCACCCGCCCTCGGATGCTGCACACCATAGTTGATCTTGAAGCGAATTGCTAGGTGATCACTATGGGTGTAGCCCTCGTCTTCCCTCCAGTCCAGGTCAGAGACCAGACCGGGGCTGACAAACGTTACATGTATCCATGACTCGGCTCCATTCCTACGGAATGTGCTACTGGCTCCGTCATTGACAAGCACTGCGTCGAGTTTTGCAAGTGCCTCGAGTAACGCTTTTCCCTTCTGATTGGTGCAGCGGCTGCCCCATTCCACTGCCCAAGCATTAAAATCTCCCGCTATAATGAACGGGCTCCGACCTACGCTCCGTCGCACGATAGCCTGTCGATCATCTGGTTGAATTGTTCCATTGGCCACCTTGGTGGGGCGTAGCAGATACAATAGAACACACCATTGAACTTGGCTATCGCGACACCCTCCGCGGAGGAGTGTACAATCTCTTGAACCGGGTACCTTCCCGTTGTGCAGATTGCCGCCGACCTAGACCCGTCCGCCACCCAGTTGCCATTGTCGGCAGGGACGTTGTACGGGTCGGACAGGAGGGCGACATCGGTCTTCGACACCGAGATCGACTGCCACAGCAGTTGCTGGGCAGATGCACAGTGGTTCAGGTTCAGCTGTGTTACTTGCACGGCTTTTTCCGATTGGCTTCTCCGAAGGGACACGCAAGCCCGCCCATAGCATGGTTCTGGGCCTGCTTCTTACTGGCGCAGATGAGGCACCTAGGTGCCTTGTCACATTCCTGCGTCTTGTGTCCCTCCTCGCCACAGCGACGGCACATCTTGCTTCGGTCTGGGCCCTTGCAGTCATAAGACTTGTGCCCGGACTCAAGGCACCGGTAGCACCTGTCTACTGAAGGTGGCTGGAGCACGCTTACTGGGCATACTGACCAGCCGATCTTCAGCTTCCCTTTCTCAGTGACCTTTTTGGCGTCAGCCACCGGTATCGGACCGGACATCGGCGTATTTGTCCTTGTCGGTTTTCACGAGTCTGTAACACTTGAAGCGTGTTCCAACTGTATGAACTTAATGATGGTGAGAGTTTTGCCAATGAAATGTTTCATGTAAATGTAAATCTTACACAAGAACTTTATTTGAATTATATAACTTAATTAAATTTTTGCTAAAAGCATCCATAACCCTAATTCAAATTTTGAAGGAAGTACTAGATTCTCTGCCTCCAATAGAGCATTTCGAACACCATTACGAAGGCAACTGGCTCCACTGCTCGACATTACCAGCACATCTGTCCAACGAAAAGGTGGCAGCAAAATAAAATTTCCATTAAAAATTAGAAATTTTCCATAAACAATTAGGAAATTTCCAATACAGAAATCAGGGTATGAGCAATAAATAAATATAAAATTTCCACAAATAAAACAAAATTTCCATAAACAATTAAGAATTTTCCACAAAACAAAAATAAATAGGCACTTTTAAAAGCAAAAATTGCAATTATAAAAGAAGAATTTTCCATAAAGAAATGAAAATTTTCCACGAAAAAAAACAAAATTTTCCATAAATTAATCAATATTAGCAATAAACAATTACAAAATTTTCCACACACAAATTTTTTTTTTCCGTTAAAAATTAAAAATTTTCCACAAAGTCAATTGTTGCAAAATCAATTGTTTCCATCAATAAAGAGCAATAAAAAAATAAGAAAATTTCCATAAAAAAATACAAGAAAGCAAAGCTGATGAAATTTTTCATGAACTTTAAACGCTTTTAAAGAAGGGGTCATCTATGAAAAAAACACAGTTTGATTGCTTCTTTATATTTCTTTATGGAAATTTTCATATTTTTTTATTGCTTTTTATTGATCATTTTGTGGAAAATTTTTATTTTTTTATGGAAAAAATAAATTTATGGGAAAATTTTGTAATTTTTTATTGCTTGTATTGATTAATTTATGGGAATTTTGTTTTTTTTTTTCGTGGAACATTTTATTTTTTCTAATTTTTTAATTCTTCTTTTATAATTGCAATTTTTGCTTTTAAAAGTGCTTATTTATTTTTGTTTTGGAAAATTTGGAAAATTTTTAACTGCACACTTAACTCATTTCACCGTATTCGGTAAATTTTACCGAAATCTCAACAGCAGAACTGTTCGGTAATTTATTTTACAGATTTTTTGTAAATTTTCCCATTGCTCAACTGTCAAAATCACCGAAAATCAGTTAAATTATTTACCGAACAGTTCTGCTGTTGAGATTTCGGTAAAATTTTACCGAATTCGGCGATTTATTTTAAGTGTGTGTTTATGGAAATTTTGCTTTATTTGTAGAAATATTATATTTATGTATTGCTCATACCCTGATTTCTTTATTGGCAATTTTCTATTTTTTATTGGAATTTTCTGATTTTTTAGGGGGAGTATTTATTTTAGTCCGGAAAGGTGCGAAGGTATGTTTAAGGCACAGAATCACGTGCCACACCATGGGATGTAATAGGTGGAATGGGATAGGAAAATCTGTTAACCTACGATGTATCGAAAGCTGTTACCTATCGCCTATATGAGGATCAAACCCCCCAAAATCGGGTCTCTTTAGGATTAATATAACTAATCCAAATTTAAAGTAGTTGAGTTCTTTGCGAGTGAATTAATCCTGTGAAATAGGATACCATCGGTGAAATTACCACCTGTTTTATAAAATCTTTTTGGAGTTCTAACTCCCAATCTAACTCGCAAGGACGCTAAGAGTGTAATAAGTGCTTTTAGTGGCCACTTAGAAATCCAGAATCGGTTAAGCAGTGAGTGAGCCTACAGTTTTTCTGAAATAAATCGTGAAATTGATCAAAAACAAGCAATTGCTTACTGAATATATTTTAGTTTATTTGCTGCATAATCAATCAAATTTTTTTATAGCTTATTGCGTGCGCTGAAAGAAAGTTTTTCCAGGTTGAGAACAGAAAGTGAAACAGGTGAGTTTTCCCCCAGCACGTTGTGCCGACCCTGAGAGATTAAAAGAGGTGAGCTGGCTCGGGATGTGAGGACGTCCATGCCACAGACGCATGGGCGTCATTGGTAGTTACAAGTCTTTCAAATGTCTGCAAGGTATCATTAATTATGTTTTATTTCTGAGACTGCTGTTGGTACGGACTAAATACGATGAATCCCTAATTACCACAACTTATTGCCTTAACTAGAAAAATGGATTAAGCTTGGGCTCTGTTTGGTAGATCTTACACCGTAACACACTACGTCAAAGTGATCTACCGTGTTACTGGAGGGCTATGCCAACCGGCAACCGCAAACCGGTGGACGAGCACGGTAGCTGATCTTCACAGAGGCTGTCTTAGAGCTAAAAGAAGGTTGCGACGTGCTAAAACCGAAGCGGACAGGCTAGAAAGACGGCGGGTGTTTCGAACAGCGATCAGAGGTCTGAACTGCTTTGAAAAGCTGTGTAGGATAGCCAATAATACTCTATGGGGGATGCTTACAGGCTAGTAATGGCTAGGACCAACAGCAGCAGCAGGGAGCAGCAGGGACTATGTCCAAGGGCTTTACGATCCCTCCCCACAGCCTTTGCGAGTTAGGGGGCTGCCTAGGACGTGGTGAGGTTTGGCAATGGACTCTGTTAAACTTCTGCAAAAAGCTACATGTGTCTGCAAGCAGGCCCCATCAAAGCGGCCGTGTGCCGCTCAAAGCGTACAGGAGCCCAGGGAGTGCCAATTGGCATGGGGCTTTTCCCTATTTCGGGACAATTTAGGGACAATGCGTGTGCTGTTTTAGCAGAGAGCGAGTGATCTGCTTGTGTTGAGGCAGGACCCAAGTAACACGATTTATTGATTTCGCAGCCTTGTTTTTGATTGCACATTCACAAAACTAAACTTGAGGACTAATAATCTTTTCAATAACCGACTTTCAACATGGTTCGTTCAAGTTGAACACCAAAACGAAATGCATGAAATGATGAATACGATTTTAATAATAATAATGAAAATATACAAACTAAATAAATAAATCAAGTTTGTTTCGAGGTCTCGGTCGAAACATTATATGCGGCTCATGTTTCATTGGCTAACTTTTCATTTTTCTTCTCCTAAATTCATGCGCCATTGATTGAAGAAAAATATAACTATGCCAAAGCATAATTTTGAAATTGATATGTAAACAAATTCTCGAGTCTACTAAAAAATACAATATGTCGAGTTCTCGATAAACAACAGGGTCGATGAAAAACGTTCATTACATTGATCTTAAAAGATGTTAAAATTACATTCAAAATACATATTTAACTAAACGGCTATCATCAGGATGTATATTCTGACGAAACAAATGTCAAAAAATGAACCTGTTATGACCCAGAGTCTATTATATATAGAGTTACGCAAAGAGTGAAGCCAAATCTACCTATTGAACTGTCAAACCGTCTACCTATCGAGCAAAGTAAACAAATGCTTGTTGGTAAGGCGGAAGTATTGTTATCGCCTAATGATTTTTATGGCGAATTAAAACGCATGAATTGGAATGTATTAGATTTGTTCTAGAAACAGTTTCAAAAACTTCAATACACCCCCCCAATAAAGTAGCAACAAGAAACTCACGTGTTTGCACTCTGTGGGTGACTTGGTTATCGAATTAAAAAGCTTTTGCAGTGAACACTCCCGTGAAGTCACTTTAAGGGTTGAACGAAAATGAAAGTTGCAAACACAATAACAAGAAGATTATTCAGAATAAGCGTAAGAAGATCCTCTTTGTGCAACTCTATATAATAGACTCTGTTATGATCTTGTTCGTAAAATCTTCTTGTAGGCAAGTTTTTTATTGTGAGAATGTAAAACGAAACATCTCAAATGACCAAACAAATGTCAAAAATCAACATGTTATCAGCAAGTTGTAAGAATGTAGTATAAAACTTCTTCAATGATCAAATTGCTGTATGTTTTGCAAAAACTGTTTCGTAGCTTTCCTTGGACATGTTTTGTATTTCGTTTTCTCGACCTTTATTCAACATTACTATTCCCAAGTAGCACATTTATCTCATATCAGTCACTGTGACTCATATGCGACCAAATCCAGTCACATTGGAGTTACTGCAACCAAATCGATCTGAACTGTGCTACTGTACTAGGGATTAAATCTTCGTTAATAATAATGTTTTCGGTATTACTTAGGGAGTGTCATAGTGCGTCACCACTTATCACCGCTGCAAGAAACATAAGCTAAATAAGGCACCAGGTCCGGATTGTATTCCTAACCTGGTCCTTAACCACGCGATTCTTGCCGCTCCAGACATGTTCAGGAGCTGCCTTCAACGTTGCCTGGACGAAGAAAACTTCCCAGATCGTTGGAAACGGCAGAAGTTGGTGATATTCCCTAAGCATGGGATATCCCCGGGATATTTGGATTTGTATTGGATTTGGATTGGATTTGGATTGGATTTGCATTGGATTTGGATTGGATTTGGAATGGAATTGGATTGGATTTGGATTGGAATGATTGAATTTGGATTAGTTTGGATTTGGATTAGATTTGGATTCGGTTTGGATTGGATTTGGATTGGATTTGGATTGCATTTGGATTAGATTTTAATTGGATTTGGATTGGATTTGGATTGGATTTGGATTTGATTTGATTGATTTGGATTGGATTTGGATTGGATTTGGATTGGTTTGGATTGGATTTGGATTGGTTTGGATTGGTTTGGATTGGTTTGGATTGGTTTGGATTGGTTTGGATTGATTTGATTGGATTTGGATTGGTTTGGATTGGTTTGATTGGTTTGGATTGATTTGGATTGGTTTGGATTGGTTTGGTTGGATTTGGATTGGTTTGGATTGGTTTGGATTGGTTTGGATTGGTTTGGATTGGTTTGGATTGGTTTGGATTGGTTTGGATTGGTTTGGTTGGTTTGGATTGGTTTGGATTGGTTTGGATTGGTTTGGATTGGATTTGGATTGGTTTGGATTGGTTTGGATTGATTTGGATTGGTTTGGATTGGTTTGGATTGGATTTGGGTTGGATTTGGATTGGATTTGAATTGTATTTAGATTGGATTTGGATTGGATTGGATTGGATTGGATTTGATTTGGATTTGGATTGGATTGGATTTGGATTTGGATTGGATTGGATTTGGATTGGATTGGATTGGATTTGGATTGGATTGGATTTGGGTTGGATTTGGATTGCATTTGGATTGAATTTGGATTGGATTTGTATTGGATTTGGATTGGATTTGGATTGGATTGGATTAGATTGGATTGGTTTGGATTGGTTTGATTGGATTGGATTGATTGATTTGGATTGGATTTGGATTGATTTGGATTGATTTGGATTGGATTTGGATTGGTTTGGATTGGTTTGGATTGATTTGGATTGGTTTGGATTGGTTTGGATTGGTTTGGATTGGTTTGGATTGGTTTGATTGGTTTGGATTGATTGATTGATTTGGATTGGTTTGGATTGGTTTGGATTGGTTTGATTGATTTGATTGGATTTGGATTGGTTTGGATTGGTTTGGATTGGTTTGGATTGATTTGGATTGGATTTGGATTGGTTTGGATTGATTTGGATTGGTTTGGATTGGATTTGATTGATTTGGATTGGTTTGGATTGGATTTGGATTGATTTGGATTGATTTGGATTGATTTGGATTGATTTGGATTGGATTTGGATTGATTTGATTGAATTTGGATTGGATTTGGATTGGATTTGGATTGGATTTGGATTGGATTTGGATTTGGATTGGATTTGGATTGGATTTGGATTGGATTTGGATTGGATTTGGATTGGATTTGGATTGGATTTGGATTGGATTGGATTTGGATTGGATTTGAATTGTATTTGGATTGTATTTGGATTGGATTTTGATTGGATTTTGATTGGATTTGGATTGCATTTGGATTAGATTTGGATTGGATCCCGAGAGATTTTTTCCCCAAAACGTAAACAATGCGTTAGGTGGGAATGCCGCAAAAACGCACCAACGGAGAAATTTAATTGTAAATTTCATTTTAGTCAATCGCTTGCTTATTATGTTGCATGGACAGCTAGAACTCTGCCTTCTATCTGATATTATTAAATAATGGTTAAACTTTTTACTGAACAGACTGCCGAGGGCTCAGCTGTTGAGAAATGGGTAGGTAATTCGTTTACCGGGCCTGTTGAATTCATTTGCAAAAAAGGCGTAGGCTTGCCTATCCGGAGATGGTAAGTTCGATTCTCATTCCGATTTAGGTTGTTTTCGGGTGGGGAACATTCTCGACTCCTCGGGCATTGTGTATCCATCCATTGTACTCACCAAACAAAATACATACTCATGCAATGGCGGGTATATGAAAGCTTTCAATGAATAACTTAGGAGATGCTAATAGAATATTAAATAGATAAGTTTCAATTGGAATAAAGAGCCATTGAAAAAGAAGAAGAATTACTCAAGTCACTAAATTTTTGACATCTGGCATCATTTTCCAACAATGAGCACATATGAATTGAAAGTTGAGTAAAGTCAAACGGGCGTGTAGGGTTCAAACGATTCAACCAAGATTCAAACACTGCAACTCACTGTGGCCGATTAGGCACATGCAAAGAACGGCTTGAAAAGGAACGATCGTAAATAATAACAAAGATACTAGCATGATTTTTGAAAATGACGCCTGGCGAAACGAATACTCTGCCGCTAATAGCATTTACTAATTCATAATTTTTGCGCTATTAACTTCCTTGTTTTCGTTGCAGTATATAGACGATTTCTTTAAAATCCAAAAAACGTTAGCACAGCTTCATATAGTAGTCAGGAGAGTAAAGTAAATAAACTGACTTTTTTGTTGGATTCACGACCATTTCAAAACTTAGACGCAAATAAGTTTTTATTTGAATCGCGCTCGTGGTGTTCGGACCTGTTGCAGTTAGTAATTCTATACCCATTTTAATATTAAATTGCATTTTATACAAAATTGTATGCATTTTGAATACCCTCATTAATTTGTATACAAATGTATGTATATTACAGTACACATTTTGTATAGTCTGTATATTTAAATAAATTGTGCAAACCTAAATACAATAACATTTTCAAATGGATTACCTCCCATGTGAAGTACGTATTTATATTAGAAAAGGATTTCCGCTAATTAAATAGCCTTATTTTCAGATGATTGAACATATCTTTTCATTTCTGCCCTATGATGATCGCTTGCAAGCTACGGCAGTTTGCAGGCGTTGGAAAGCAATCTTTGAAGCACGTGTGATAAACGAAACCTTGCTGACGGTTGCAAATATCCATCGCGATGGAGTAGAGTTAAGCAGCTTTCATTGCGGAATTCGAAAAATGATAAACAGCACACGCATATATCGCGACTTGAAATTCGTTGACATAGACTTTTCCAACATCGAATTAAACGTAGATAGACAGCTATCGATTATGATAGCGAATTTAGGTCTAAATGTGTTAAATTTCACCATGCAAGGTTGTCGACTGTCATATGCTAAACTGTATATGGTGATTCGTCTATTGAGACGGTTGAAAACTGTTTGCATAGATGACTGCCGTATATATCACGATTTGATACCTGTGCCGGAGTTCAAACCAAGAGCTACACAATTACAAAAAGTCAGCATTTTCAACATCAATTCAGAAGACGAGTGGTCGATTACGAACCTATTGATGAACGGTAATTCGGCAAGTATTGCCATAAAAGCTGAAAAATGCCGACTAAAATCCGTTGAGGATCTAGTTGAAATCTACGCGGATCGGATAAAGCATTTAACTTTATCGTTTAGTGAAACTCGCACAACTAGAAGGATATTTGAATGCAGTACTTTAACACTCGAATCGTTATGCTTAATTCGCAATCCTAACTTGGATATGCACCACATATCTTTCCAAGAAACAATTGCAACGCAAACCATGCTGCGAGAACTGAACATCAACATGCCGATCTCGTTACGCACCCTTGCTGATATTTCGCGCAACTTCACCGTCCTGGAATACTTACAAGTTAGAATCAATGAGAAGGAAACTATCGAAGCAATGCCTTTCATTTGGCCAAAGCTCAAGGTAAGACATTAGATAGAGCAAAAGGCGTTTCTAACGAGTTATGTCAATATGGGATTTAATGGGGATAATCGGGGTAATAAACTAAAGAGAAAGATTGTCACCTTCCTCATTGGCAAACTATCTTTTTTTTCTGGCGTAGATAGTTTGAAAATGGTTAGGCTGGTTAACGCTTTTTTTTTTCTAGAAAAAAAGTCATTCTCACTTCTGCCTCTATATTGTATACACCCAGTTATACACTTACAGTCAAATTATCATCATAAATTTTAGCAAAAAAATATTTGAATAGAGTTTAACCTTTCAATTATCCATGGTACCTATTTGATATAGGCAGGAAACAATGTAAAGCAATAAGAATCCATGCAACCGGATTTTCTTCATCACTCCAGATCACTTCAACGTTCAGATTTTCGATATAACCTCCGACGGATTTATGAAATATTTTCTCATATGAGAACAACGAATAAAATTGTAAAACAATGAAATTTGTGGAAATTTTCCCCTACGATGTGAAACTATTTCTTCCGGATCAGTTAAAGAGCCCCAGAGCCCCGCAATTTTGCATGGAATGTTTACAATAAGTCGAGCTCAAACCAGTTGGTATATTAAGTCAATAGGGTTCAGTACGGAATGAAAACCAATCCATAGTGTTCATACAGTTAAACCTCCATGAGTCGATTTTCTATGACTTTTCTATAGAAGCAAATTAATTCATATCAAAAATGAGCATCTCTGTAGAATCGAAGGTCGATTTATTTTTGTATTTTTTATTTCTCTGAAGTTTTGCATAATTCATTGTGATAAAAAAAACATAATTTGCATCATTGGCTTGCCATTTTGACTCTAGTCTAACTTTATTATTATAGCTTTATTAAAGAGGTTTTCAGACAGAGACTGGTTCGCCTCTTATAGTCTAACTTTTGACAAGGTCATAAGCAAAATACCTTAAACAATTTAAAAAAATACTTGAGAAAGGCTTGTTCGATTGTTTTGGTATCTTCGGCAATGTATTAGGTAATCATTGATGCTATGTGATGAAAATATACACTGTGAAAAAATGGTTAAATCTGATAATAATATTTAAAAATCGATTTTCTCAAAAACCGAAATTTTCAATATTTCTTATTTTTTAATATGTTGTAGCAGACAATATAATGCACTTTTTTGCACTATGGATCATGATGGACAAAAAAGTTATAATTTTTTCAAATAAGTTGGTTTTTCAAAAATGACCGAAATATTTTTTTTACTCGATTTTATAAGAGTACACGTAAAAAAAAAATTATGTTATTTATTATTAATATTTCTAATACTTTTTTGCCGAAGCAGGCGCTTAATCATATGTATAAGAAAAAACTTATACATCGCATTAGTCACATACATTCCGAAACTTATACTTTTCATTAATTTATTAATGTTATTAGCTTTTTGATATGGGATCATTCATTAGGTGGCATAATGAAGAGTATAAGTATTTTCGAATGGTTTTTGCCATAACATATAAGGTTATTTTTTTACGTGTACGAAAAATTTCCAATGGAAAAGGTTTTTTAAATTTTCAGTCATTTTTTAATGTTTTTCGATTCTATTCAACCTAGAATCACATTTTACCGATCCGTTGATACTTATTGACAAATGCTAGTAATGGAGCAGTGGTTGGGCATTTCCATGGTAAAAATGGTGGAGAAAAAATTCGTTAAGTCCCAAACACAATGTCAAATTTGACAGAAAATATATGGGCTAACTGTCAAATTTGTCGTTGTGTTTGGGGCTATACTTAGGAAAAATCAAATCTTTCAACCTTATTATTTTTTTTGGTATATAATTTAGCGGAAGACTTATTATCAATATTGAAGGTGGATCATGATGGACAAGTGATAAACAAATATGGGAAATGATTTTGAAAATTACAAAATTACACTCAAAACAAATCAAACGCTAATGTTACCAAAACATATGAAGAATGGTTTATATTTATAATTAGGTATTTAATATGATATAAATTTCTTTACAGATACTAGATTTGACGTATTCTGGAGATATCGGCACAGTTCTACAGGAAATGGAATTTAAGTCTGAACTGGAGGAACTACGCTTACATACAAGGAAACTAACCAAATACACGTTGTTGCTCATTTATGAAAAATGTTGCACAATAAAAAGACTGACGCTAGCAGCATTATCCTTGATCCGGTGTGAAAAAATGCTGGGCTCAATCGGAGAACGCTTAGCTGCCTTATCGGAAATTGAACTCCAATGCGGTTCACGAACAACGTTTGTTCCTTTTTTCAAATCAGCCTCATCATTAAGGTACCTTACCTCTTTGGTTTTTGTCTATTGTGATCTTATCACTAACAAAACTCTTGCAAATATCACTTTGCCTTACCTGAACAAATTGGCTATTGTGCAGAATCTCAAGGTAGGTTTTCTCAAATATCTTAATTCCTGTTTTAATTTTCTTTTCCAGTAGTTTGTATTTAGTTCATGTTTAAGTTCTATCTCTCTACTTATTCAAACGCTCTATTATTTTCATGATTTTGAATACAGAACAAAAACTTCTTACATTGAAGTTATTGTAAATAAACCGTTTGTTTGTATGTGACATTTTTGGACAAATGAAAATGTACGCGCACTTTGAAGAGCAATTATGGAGTACTGCTGGCAGTTTTCAAACTGGAAGTGATTCAGGGTGTTGAGTTTTCTTCTGTATCAAAGAAATCGAAAGATTAGGTGCTAAATTGTCCAAAAACAGATTTGTGTTGTTTTCTCGGAATTGTGTTAAATGGATATATACAGTTTCTCAAACAAAATTACGTGTAGATTGATATGATATGATAGAGGTACGTGTAGTTTGGGATTATTATAATTATGTTTGTTTTAGTTCGGAAAAATAAAATAGAATGGGGGCAGCATGGAGAGAAGGTAATGAGTCCGGATTGGACTCTCATCCTCTTGTCTGTAGAGCCGATGTTGTTTCCATTCGATCGCCAAGCTCATCGCATCGATCGGTTTTCTTAAGCTTGTCTTCGCTTCCCTTTATATTCATTTGTAATTCGCTTCAGTTTGATTCATTGGGCTTCAACGAGCAATCCGTTCTAGGATTTTTTTTTTCTCAAGTCCCTCCTTCCAACTCGTTTTCGCATTTCGCGGGTGTATGAGTATGAAAATAGAAATAACTTGGTTAAAGATAAAGAAAATGATCCATAAGAGGTTTAAAACATTTCAGTTTCAGGTTATTGAATAGAATAGAAGATAGAGGAGGAAAGTGTTGAGCGGCTTGTTGTCCGCTTCCGGCTCTAGCGGCTACTATGGAACCTATTCATTAGAATTTAGTGGTTTGTAAAAATAGAAACGGCTGTATTTATAGACATGATAGATGCTCGTTTGGAATTGATATGATAGAGTCTATAATTGTTTGGAAACCTTTGGGATGAGTTCGTGGTACGTGAAGTTTGGGATTAGTATGGTCATGTTGGTTTCAGTTTGGAAACATAAAATAGGAAAGGAGGGAGGCAGGATGGATGGGGGATCAAATTCCTAACAATTTGACGCCTAAAAATAAAAATAATCAAACTGAATTAAAATAAATCAACCATCGGCCATCTTGGAAACCACGTCCTTTTTCTGACATCTGAAACTTCCGTAGATCGTTTGCTTACTCATGTTAAACAATCGACTTTAATTTTAGCATTGTACGCTAGATTTGAATAAATATAAATAAAATAATAATAGGAGTAGAAAACCATGTGGTGAATTTGAAATTCACCACTTGGCTTGATTGTATAATCACCTTAAATGGGTTTAAAATGTGTTCCAAGCATGCCCACCAAATGAAGTCATATTATGAGTGCTGGAGGTTAGCATTCTTATTGCTCATAAAAATATAATATTATTCTAGATATTCTCATAAGTATGAAAACTCAATCCTAACTTCCCCGAAAATGCTTTCACTATACTGTCCCTCCCACCGCCTTTACAGCCTCCAGAGGTATTTACCAAAACATTCTAGAACTAGAATGAATTATTAACATGTCTAGCCATTATATAAAATAATTTATTCAAGCTAAGACGTCATAGATTCTGGAACGACATCGCAATAAACGACACGGGACAACTATGCTCCACACTACAGTGCAACAATGCACCGTATCAGAGACTTCCTAAACTATATTATACAACGCAGAGTTTTCACCCTCATTTGTTGGGTCAGCCATCTGAGACCAGCGTTGAACAATGTGTTCCATGCGTGCCCTCCACATAAAATAATGACGTGTGCTTATCACTAATGATACTAAAATATTTGAATGGAATTAGGCATTGTTATTGCTTATCACTTTAACCCTTTATAATGCAGACGAGTCTAAACAATAAATTAACAAAAACAACAATAGGACACAATATTGACATGGTATTAAACTCAAATGTATGTTTTATACATTAAACAGTTCAGAAACATTGAAAAATTGGTGGCAATATAGTTGCCACTGCCCGTCAAGCGGGACAACATTGGTGGCAATATAGTTGCCACTGCCCGGCAAGCGGGAAAACATTGGTGGCAATATAATTGCCACTGCCCGGGAAGCGGGAAAACAGGTAACAACAAAAATAAATAAAAGATTTTTAAAAATTAGGTTTTGCGTAAAACCAGTCAAATCAAGGCACGTTACATTTTTTGATGAAGAATCCTAGTCGGAAAACTCATTATAAGTGGAAAAAAATTTTTTTGTGCATTTGTTCCAAAAACCAACTATACAGAAAGGCAAATCTTTTTTCACGCTAATCACGTAATAATCTAACATAGGAGATTTAAAATAATTGATACCAATGGGAAAAATATATCTTTATCGTTTTTTTAACGAATTATAACTGAAAATCCTTCTTCCAATCCAAACTTACGATCTGTTCGTAAAAAAACTGTTATCAGATTGACATTTCAATTTTTTTATGGCTCAAATTCATCTCCAAATTCATCAAACTCTCCCAATTTTCTATGTTGCCAATCGTACAGGATTTTCTTGTCTGCTGGCCGTGAAGCCAGAATTGCTTTTATTATCTCCGCGTGTCTCTATATAATACCAAAGTTTCTGATTATAAAGTAACGCAAAGAGGATCTTCTTACACTGATTCTGAATGATGCTCTTGTTATTATGTTGGCAACTTTTATTTTTGTTCAACCCTTCAAGTGACTTTACGGGAGTGTTCACTTTTAAAGCTTTTTAATTCGACAACCAAGTCACTCGCAGAATATAAACACGTGCGTAAATTTGGCTACACTCAATCCATCAATTCAAAACGATTCGTTTCAAATTATCATGCTGTAGGTGAGTTTTTTCTATATTCTAGAAAATTTAAGAGATGAATGATCTTGCATACCACCTTCAAGCGATCGTTGTTCCCGTAAAAAATCTGCCTCGACCAACCTGGCAGAACGCGCTCATACTCCTTCTTTTTTTGTTCATTTGTTAGGCTCATTTTATTTTAATTTAATTAATCAGAAAAATGTAAATAATTCCTTATTACTAATCATTTGTTCTCGGACCAATTTCCAATTTTTTTTTCGGGCGAGAGCCAGAAGCAGATCCTAAACTAGACCTTGTAAAGTCGCAAATTGAGGGCGCCGTTGATTGGCACGTGGGCTTGTTATTGCTCCCAAAATCCCTCTGGCAACCTCACCTAGTTTCTCTATATTTCTCATTTCGATGGGGTAACATTAATGTGATTGGCAGTTTTTAACGCGTGATGAATTTTTGTCATTTGCTGTGTGAATGTGTACATTTTACTGTGGTGAATTTCATATCCGTGGCGCAATGGGTGATGTAAGTTCTATCAACTATTATATAAACGTACTTTACGAAAAATATTTAACGAAATCAAGATTTTTCCATGCTTAGAATCTCGAACAGGTATTGTTCAGAATCGAGGACATATTCTATCCATAATCCCAAATGGATTCTATACAGAATACCATTCGAATATTTTTAGGATCGCAAAAAGATTCTGTTCAGTATTTTCAAACGGACTTGTTGGGTTGGAACCCCAAACTGGTTGAGTTCAGAATCTCAAACAGATGTTTAGAATAACAAACGATTCCGAATCTTGGAAAATTAAAAATTTCATACGATTTTCGAAAGGATTCTGCTCCAAATATCGACCGGCATACTTTTTACAATCACTAACGGATTCTCTTTAGAATAACAAACGGAGTCTTTTTAAAACTCTGAACGGATTCTGTTCAGAGTCATAATCAACGGTATATGGCAATCTGTAGGCAATAATTATGATATTTCTCGGGTACTTATTCAAAAGGACGTATGTGATTTTGTAAACAAAGATTGAATCGTCGATTTGTCCAATCTGATAGCACTCCCACGCAAACCATCACCACATACAGGTAGGGGAAGTCTTCAGCTACCTGTTGGTGGTGTTAGTTTGCGTGGGAGTGCTATCAGATTTGACGTTTCAATCTTTGGTTACAAAATCACATACGTCCTATTAATTAAGTACCCGAGATTTCTGTACAAAATATTCGGAAGAGACACTTTAGCACAACGTGTTCGGTCTTTCAGTTATGAAATTTTATTCCAACTATTTCTTTGAACAATTCTATACTGCCGTCATACGCATATTTGTCCCATGTTTGCAGGAATTCCTTATATACATGGGGCAGTTATGTGTATAACGGCAGTATATCTCAATATCGCCTCCATCTATTCTCTTTGCTTTGCTTTTGTCATCATGGGTGACAATTCGTCTAGGATGAGAATGGGTCATCGTTCTCACCGACATGTCTGCAGGTCAGTGTGTTACAAAAAGG